>NC_071117.1:19825000-20505000 GCF_024256425.1 Clarias gariepinus
ATTTTAATTAGTGGGAACATCCTTGAAGAATTAACTTTTTACAATAAAATTATTTATTTCTTATTATTTAAATAATTATTTCTACTATCTTCTCTACAGGTCACCTTATATGAATGTCACTCCCAGGGAGAGATCCGGCTCCTGCAGTCTTACGTTGACGCAGATGTATCCTTGTCTCAGTCTCTTTATTCCCAATCACTTTTTTTTAAACTCTTTATCAATTCCTTTGTTATATGGTTTAATTATTAACAGTAACATATAATACCGAGCTTCATAAAATATCATTAAGTGCTGTCACAGCACAGGAGCCTATAATACACAACTGAGCAAATTGTTCAGATGCTCTGTATACATTTACTGATGATATGGAACATTAGTGTTCATCAAAACACACATAAATTTCCTAAAATATATTTCACCTAAACAGTGTGAGGAAATTTAATTGCCCAAGCTATATTTCTACAAATATCCTATTGACCCAGGAGTAAAAACATTCAGTAGCAAGGTTTTAGATATCTTTATTTAGACTAAGTGTGATTTCCATGTGCCATGTTGCTGGATGGCGACATGCTATAGAAAAAAATTAGTATGAATCTAATCAACAACACTGTGGTGAAAATTAATTTTGTTAATTCATCAACCAGAATGCTAAACATGTTAAAATACTTACATTGCTAGTGGTTGAGAGACTTGCAAAAGGAAAACATGTGCATAAAGTGGCACATGTATATATGTATCGTGCATTTGATAGATTTTGTAGTTACATAATCATGTTGTAATCACTACAAAGAGCTCAAAAAGCTACAAATGACAACAGCCTCACACCATTGTGATCTCTGTCACCGTCGTCCTCGCCTTGCTCATCAGAGACAATCATATCATTTTGATTCATATACATTGACATTTCATACAAACTTAATTCTTTTGATTGTGTAAAGCTGCTTTGTGATGATGTAAATCGTTAAAAGCGCTATACAACTAAAATTTTATTGAATTGAATCTTCTGTAAGTACCTGAGAAGGTGACTGTAGAAATGGGTCGTTTTAGCTGATGTTGGAACTTGAGGTAAAAATGACATTTTAGTTGCTGATACTAATCTGTTGCAAGTACTGTAGATTAGTTTCCCGAGGTCAAATGCTTGTTTTATCCATTTATCCAGATGACTTTTTTTTGGTAGAGTTTATACATTTCTTTATATTTCTTTATTTTTAAAGATATGAACCTGTATTATGTTTTTTAGTTAAAAAAATTAGATTTATTAAAAAAAGTAAATTGTTCTTGCATTACTCATTGTTAAAAAGTAAAAACTATTCAGTCGTAATTCTTGTTTATCCTAAATGTTTTGTTAATTGAATTGATTCAAACTATGAGTCTATTTAAATCATGACTTACCAGTTAAAAGTGTTTTCTTGGAGTCACCACATATTTTTAGTATCGTAAATTATTTTAAATATCTGAGTGTGTTGTGGCAAAACAAATCCATATTTCAGTTCTTTTTATTTGTAAAGTATTTTATTTATTCGTATTGCTTCTTAACGCCTGCATAGACAGATGAGAACTTCTACACTTGCGCTTGGACGTATGACACCAGCACCAGTCACCCTCTGCTGGCGGTGGCTGGCTCCCGCGGTATCATCCGCATCATCAACCACATTACTATGCAATGTGTCAAAGTAAATTATCATCAATACATAATCATTTTCACTCTCCCCGTTATTCTATGCAACAATATAATCAGTAATACGGTTATACAGGTGCTATGAGGATCCCGTGATATCTTTGATTATTTCCACTCGCAGCATTATGTAGGACACGGCAACGCGATCAACGAGCTCAAGTTTCATCCACGAGATCCCAGCCTACTGCTGTCTGTGAGCAAAGGTAAAAAACATGTTTAATGTTAAAAACTTAAATGTTAAAGCTTATCTATATAACTTACATTTCTAATGTTCCGGATTAGACCATGCATTACGTCTGTGGAACATCCAGACAGATACGCTCGTAGCCATATTCGGAGGTGTGGAGGGGCATCGAGATGAGGTCCTGAGTGCGGTAAGTTGGATGGATGATAGTGTGTGTAGGTTTACACGGCATGACTTTAAAGTCTATGAGGCCTAGGCCACATGATATCTAAAAACAGGTCTAACAACTTAGGTCTTCATGAAAACACAAACATGCTGTCAAAAAATGCAGGATAGCTGTAAAGCCATGTTGACCAATTAGAAGTCTGAATAAAATTCTCACAACATATGTCACACTCTGACGTCAAATACGGGAGATGCAATGCATGAAGTGCATGCTCTCACAGGCCAAAAACAATGTTTGTCCTGTCCACATCTTAACACTGAAAACGGATTTTCCAAATATCTTTAACTTGGAAGGAGATCCCCCCCCCCCCAAAAAAAGCTTTTTTTAGTGATTTAATTAGAAGTTTGCACGTGGACTAAAGGATAAAACATATGGGGGGGAGTTCATAAAAAATACCCATGTATATGTGGAAAAGGACTGAAATAAAGGAGACATCTAGAGGAAAGGTGGAATCGATAAAATAACATTACAAAGTATTCTATAAATATTCTAATGCAGTTAGTCCCCAATTTATGAACATTTTTGAGTTACGAATTCCCGCAGATATGAACAGGCTGTGTATATACAAACATAAATATATACAACAAAAAATAGACACTGCAGTGCACCAGATACTAATATTTGGTATATTTGGCACTCAGTAAACACCATGTACCATTCTCCTCCCCCTGATGTCTTCCGGACTCCATTTAAACAAGGTCAGCTGATCCTGATTCCACTTGCAATTTAAACTAAATCTTTTTTTTTTTTTTTTTTTTTTTAAATGCTCTACATTGTATATTTGTCAAAGGAATAGTTACAGATAAATCTGACTTACAAACATGCTCCTGCGGGCCTGACTGTATAAAAAAAATAAATAAATAAATAAACGTTAATGAAATGGAAAATGGTTTATATGGTGTCTGAAGTAAGTAAAAGTTATACTCCAATTTAAATGTCCTGTCTACTATAGGATTTTGACCTCCTTGGGGAGAAGATCATGTCCTGTGGAATGGACCACTCTCTGAAGCTGTGGAGAATAAACTCTGAGAGAATGCAAAAAGCAATACGAGGCTCATATGAGTACAACCCCAGCAAGACCAACAGGTGAGAACAGGTCGACTGCAAGCTATGACTGTAGTTGTAAAAGTCCTAGGTAATGTATTGTAAGGAAAAATGTTTAACATCCATGTTTATCATATAACAGTGTTGGGTGTAACGTGTTACAAAGTAACACTTTTCGCACACTTTTCGGCTTCGCATACGCATAGACACACACACTCTCTGCCTTACACACAAACTCCGCTCTGTCGCGAAACACGAGAGGAGAGGAAAATGGATCTTTACCCCCTATGAGACTTGCTTTTGCTTTATATGCGCGCTGTGCAAACACAAAATTAAATATGTTTGACACACACACATGGTCACAGTGTTATAGTAAACGGTACACGTGTGCACGGATGCAAGAGAAAGAAAACCCGGTGGCTCTCATATTCAAATGTATATCGAAATATCAGAAATGTGTTTAAAAATCACCATTATTGAAGAAAGTTTTATCGCGATATATATTGATATCAAATTATTGTCCAGCCCTAATTAGAAAGTAGATTTGAAATAGTAGTTTATTGTACTTTGACAGAAATATTGTGAAGAGCTTACTTCTTCATAACTTCAGAATATGAATCTAAAACCTCATATTAAGTGACTGGCACTGTTATTACAAAAGCAAAACAATCATCATAATAATAATTTCAGCTATTAACTAACATGCCGGGCTGTAAGGCTTATGTAAGGCTGAAGAGTACGACTACTCCACAGGTCAGTCGTCGTAGAAAAAAAACATTATTTTTCGAGCTGCTCCGCTACTTTGTGTTTCAGTCTACATTCGGGGAATATTTGCAGCTCGGCAACTTGTATCTTGGATCAGCAGTGTGTAGCATTTTTATGAACCCTGGCTTTTCGATGGTGTATATGGAAACCATGTCCTTAGCGATACGAAACGCCACAGCATCTTTAATTTCTTTCCATCGGGCGCCTTTTTGTTGTATGGAACAGAACTGAAAAATGATACCGCTAACGACATCTGCCGTTTTGCAATTTTAGGTGGACCTTTTGCACTTGGACTTAGCTTGTCTTCATCTCTTAACTTTAAACATTCTTCTATTCAGCTTGGTGCCTTTGTCGCAAATGTTGGAATAAATTAGTGGTGCTGCTACTGCCGGTTGCAACTGGCTTTCTGCATATTTTGCATTTGACAAAAGTTTGTTCGACGTCTGACCTATCAAATTTGAACCATTTCCAAACCACAGAGGAAACGTTACTACCTTTCTTCATCCTGATGTGAAGGGCCGTCCATCTCTATGATATTTCTGTAGCCTATCACGTTCCTTCATAGAGTGCTCTACTCTCACAAGTGAGAGGTTAATTAGGCCTCTTAATTAATTCTTAATATTGCCTCTTAATTATTCTGCCATTGGTGCAATTACAATGTATCTAATTTTATTAAAAAAAAATTGCGATACCTCGATTTAAGAAAAATTAAATCGTCCTAAAACGTAAATTCAAATTAATCAAAAACATCTAAAGAATCGCCCAGCTCTAGCATATACAGATGCTAGTTTTATTTATTTATTTATTTATTTTATTTTAGCCAGTTTTATTATTTATTTATGTAGGGAGACAAATGGCTTTGTCCTGTAAATGGTGAGGAACAGTACATGTATACATGCAAGGGGGTGGAATTCCAATCAAAGTATGTATTGTGTGACAATAAATCCACCATTTAAGTCTTGAACCCCCCAATTTTTAGCTTCCAAAGAGGCAGCCTTGCTTGTACACTCTAATGTAGCCTAGAGACAGGCAGAAGAATTTTACACACTGACCTAATAATTCAAGCATTAAAAAAAAAAAACATCTAACTTAAAGTATGAACCAGGGAGAAACAGGTACTGAATGCTGGGTAGGAGAAAAGATGAGAGGGGAAATGAGGTTGCTGCTAAGGTCCTTATATAAACAGCCCGTCACACTAATGCCTTGTGTTCAACGCCATTTTATATTTCAGGCCTTTTGTATCCCAAAAGATTCACTTTCCAGATTTCTCCACACGGGACATCCACAGAAACTATGTAGATTGTGTGCGCTGGCTTGGAGATTTAATTCTCTCAAAGGTAAGATTTAATTATTGACATCAGCAAAGTGCTTATTCATCCGTGCCTATTTTACATTTGTATTTAACATTCAATCTTCATCGCTTCCTTTGTGTTTTAGTCCTGTGAAAATGCCATCGTGTGCTGGAAACCCGGGAAGATGGAGGACGATATCGACCACATCAAGCCCAGCGAGTCTAACGTGACCATTCTGGGCCGCTTCGACTACAGCCAGTGTGACATCTGGTACATGCGTTTCTCGATGGACTTCTGGCAAAAGGTGCAAAATCCTAGAAAAGCATCTCTGCTATGTCTAAAATATCTTGCACACCCTCATTCACTGTTCACTAGTGCATCACAGACACCAGACTGATACAGATATTCATTGCTGCACGCTTATTAACAAAAAATAATAATTGCACCACCTGGAAATACAAAGGTGAATTTCTGTATTGAATGCACCGCCAACTTACTATACCCTGTTGTAAACTGGATTTACATTGACGGTTATAATACAGGTAGTCCCCAACTTAAAAACATTTCAATGTGAGTTTCCACAGATATGAACAGATGGTGCTTTTATAGAACATTCATAGATTCGAACAAATCGTGGAAGTAGCTCACATGGATTATGCAAAAAATAGACACTACTATTACCAATATTTACAATTATTTACAATATTTTCATTGTGTATGTGAAGGTATAAAATGTCTACAAGACAGAACAGAAAAAAGTTTAACAAATTTGTATTGTGAAACACATTTTACCTTAGGAAATAATGTAAATGTAGATAATCCTTTCCAGCCACCGAAAAAATATTACCATTATTATCAGTTTATAGCACTATAATCATATTTTATTCATGTAAAAACAATCAAAATATTACTATCACTTTGAAATAGACATTAAATCTCACTTTTTTAATTCCTTTTGAAACCGGGTGCTTTAAAAACCAAACTGAAAGTGGCTTTTTGTTTTCTTGCTACAGATGCTGGCTTTGGGAAATCAGGTCGGAAAACTGTACGTGTGGGACCTGGAGATTGAAGATCCTCATAAAGCAAAGTATGATACTTCCTTGCTTTCAAAAATTCTAGTTTTTTTTTTTTTTTTTTTTTTTTTAATGCAAACTTACTTTTAACATCATTTGACTTTAAGAATAATGGTCATTTTTCTCGTTCTCCAGGTGCACCACTCTCACGCTGCCTAAATGCACCTCAGCCATCAGGCAGACCAGCTTCAGCAGAGACAGCAGTATTCTCATAGCAGTGTGTGACGATGCGTCTATCTGGCGCTGGGACAGGCTACGCTAATAACTTTTTATACCCTGATGCTTTCTTTCCTCGACCGCTCTAGAAAATAACGCTCGCCAAAGGACACGATCCTTACGGCTAAGCAACCTGGACTTTTGGATGCTTATTAGCTTCAGCTTTGGAAGTTGCTTACCTCAGATGTGTCTGCTTTTTTTTTTCTCTTTTTGTTACCTTTTTCTGTCTTTAATAAAAACCTATTTTTACTTGTTCACATTAGTTTTTGTAGGCCACAAATTTCCGTCTAAAAGATTATAAAACCGCTTATAATATGCAAGGTTGTAACTGATTGATGTGTTGAGTGTGGGAGAATTTTCTTTGCATCACACCTTGAAGAATCCGTAGTCTGTTTAATTATTTTTATACAGTGGTGAATAAATGGAAGAATCACCTCAAAAATCAAAAACTAGACAGTGGTAGAGTAAATACACAAAGGAACAAAAAGAATTTATAAGATTAACAAGTAGAGCTTTAATAGTTGTGGAATTCCAAGGGTATAAAATGGAGATCCAAGTACCATTTTATAAAGTTGTGCTTACAGAATGTCTTTTAAGCAAACAAGTTTAAAGAACACAGAGTGCATGAGACCAGAAACTGAATCTGAAACTATATACTCAGTCAGAAATGGCTGGATAAAATTATCAATACAGCAAGTCCCCGACTTGAGAGTATCACATACAATAGAAATCCTGGTGTTACCCAACGAGGATGGGTTCCCTTTTTAGTCTGGTTGCTCTCCAGGTTGCTTCCTCATGCTAAATCAGGAAAGCTTCTATTGCCAGTATTCATTTGGTTCAATTCAAATCTAACCTACATCTGCATCCTGGGTTCCAAAAAAAAATGAATTGAAAAAATGTATCTGGTAAAAAGCACTAAAAATAAAATGCAAGGAAAGTGAGGAACGGTTGTGACACATTCACAGTCTGTTACTCACTTTTCTTTCCAGTGAGGAACACCTGTAACGGAACTACCTGTGCAAACACCAACTAGCCAAAAAATTATTGTTTTAAATATAGATATAGATTTTTATATTATTATTGGCATCATTTGGAGGCTGAGGTTTCTCGCCTGCCATGTGAAAGTCCGGGGTTCAGTTCCCATCCAATAGCCAAACCCCAGCCAGTGCTCGTTCCAAGCCTGGATTAAGTGGGAGGGTTGCGTCAGGAAGGGCATCCAGTGTAAGACCTGGGCCAAGTTGTGTGCAGATCGGGTGGTCAACTCGACGGGAGCAATCGAAAGTCTAACAACATTATTGTCAGCCCTGTGACTTTGTGATTAGCACTGTCGCCTTGCACCTCCTGGGTCCAGGTTTGATTCCTGCCTCGGGTTTGTGTAGGTAGTTTGCATGTTCTCCTGTGCTTGGTGGGTTTCCCCCGGGTACTCCGGTTTCCCCTTCACAGTCCAAAGACATGCAAATTAGGCTGATTGGAGTTCCCAAATTGCCCGTAGTGTGTGAAAATGAATGTTGATCAGAGGTCCTAATACGGTTATAAAATGGAAATACATTGGCCTCCAAGGTGCGTAGTTTGACTACAGAGGTAACCAGGTGGATTATTATTATTATTATTAATATTAGGGGAGGAGGATTAAGGCTTTAGATAATTGTCTATGTAAACAGGCATATTCTGCAATAAATTATGTGGCAGATTGTTGTAGACCATTAATTTATATACAAATATGACAGTTTCTTTTTTTTTTTAAGTGATCCAATAAAATATGGAAGTTATTTGAGATAATTAGTAATTATAAAATAATTGTTTATTTGTTATTAAAATGTATTAACAATTAACAACAATAAATAATAATAATAATAATAATAATTATTAATATTATTATTATCCCCAGTGAACGATCCCTTCGAGCACGTTTCTTTTGCCGTTGAAGACCCCCCTAGTGGTCCCGCATATTTTCTGAGCACGTGATCAAAGCCACGCGGGTTCTCGCGTTTCATTTCCGGGGTCAGAGTTTGTAGCAGTTGTTTCAATAGATCAGGAGCTGGAGCACCGCCCACTTGTCGAAGTTTCTAGCAGCAGGAAAAACATTTGCAGTCTGATGTGATGATGTGAGCTGCCTGCGCTCGCATCAGACCGGTTATAGCACCGCTTCTTCATGAAGACAATGGTTATAGCCTCAGTAGATTTTATTAATGTGTTTTTGCTTCGAATCGAGTAATTTGATAATCTAGTAGTAGACCGGAGATTAGACTGACAGCTGAGTATGTTCGGGTGTCTGGTAGCAGGCAGATTGGTGAGTATGGGTGTTTAAAGATAACTCTGAGCGTGTTGTCTACGTATATAAATAAATGAAATGGGTTTTTTTTTTTTGTCTGTACATTTGTCAGAACTCGCTCTTTCAGTGATTATATTTATGTTTCATACGTTTGAGGACCTGAAAACAGTCTCAGAATATTTTCTGTATGTCCAGCCAGGTTATGTCACATCATCACACAAAACAGAATCTAATGAAACTTTTGCAGTGTTTAGATTTCTGTCTGCAGTCTAACCTGCAAGTGAAATCTAAATCTACTTTAAGATAAGCCACTAATATGCTACTTGCTCAATGTAAACACACACCTGCACCAATAGATATTAATTCAAATATTTTTAGTAATATAGATTAGTTCATATTTTCACTGCTGAAGTTGTATAATTAAATTTTAACACACTGGACTCGTTTTAAGACAAACTTAATCTTTATCTGATCTACTTTTTCCGATTTCTCATCTGTGATTCACTCTCGGATTACTGAACAGGGAGTGTATTTGACTGACGACGAAAGAAGAACACCTTAGTGTAAACATAAACTTTTCTATATTCTCTTTTTCCCATTGATTGTAATAAGATGAAATGACAGTATATTCAAAATATTGCTGTGAACCAGGTAAGTTTGTACAATTTCCTAATATTTAGGCACCAATCAGATGAAAACCAGTGGCATCTAATGTTGTCACACCAAATTTTTTTTTATGAAATTGCAGTAAAAAGAAAAAAAAAAAAAATTTTCATCTTTGTTGCAGGCAGACATGTCTGTGGGTTTCAACCTAAAGTAATAATAATATCGCTGATAATATTAAAGCTGATCAGTGTATTTTAAGATTTAACCGTTTAACTTTTTCCCCATACACTTTTTTTGTTATGCTAGTTATACTGTATACAAATATTATTAATACGAATTTTGATTTAACTGTTGTTTATTGGATCTCAGCCACTGTGTGTCTTTAAAATCATGTCACTTGTCCACTGAAGGTCCAGACCGATGCCCAGCAGGTCGCTGGAGATAAGTTTGTGTTCAACCTGCCGGATTATGAGAATGTGAACCATGTGGTGGTGTTCATGCTGGGCACGGTGCCTTTCCCTGCTGGCATGGGAGGTGCTGTTTACTTCTCCTTCCCTGATCCCGCTGTGGGCCAGGTGTGGCAGCTGCTTGGCTTCATCACCAATGAAAAGCCAAGTGCCATCTTTAAAATCTCTGGCCTGAAAGCTGGTAAGTTCTGTATTTATTAAGTCAGGGGTAAAAGTAGGTTTAAATTCTTGCCGGCACACCAACCGCGATACATTTCTGTATCGTCGCTTCGTATTGTTTGCTTCTTTTAGCCTTATGCATCATTAAAAATATATCTGTCTGGAGTAAAAAAGAAATTAGAAACACTTGATATTTGGCATGGAAAAATATTTGCTTTAATGATTAACAGGCTTCACTGAAAATTGACCAAATTGATTATTTATAGAAATTAGATTTCGTTTAAAATCTTTGCCCAAAAAATTACTGTATCAGCTTTTGCCATGACACTGAAAATGAAAGTTATGTGCATCCTGTTTCCAATGATCATCTTAAGCCCGATTCGGACGGGACTAGTTTTCCAAACGACGTTTGAGTTAGAATTTTTTTTAAACGACATCTGTCATTTCATGTATGCATTTGGACGGGACTAACATCTCCATGTTTATTACGGAGGTAGGAGTGTCTGTGTTTTACGTGTGGGCGTAAGAGACATTATTGGTGCGCAACCTTGAATACCTGCGCGTTAGAGATAGTACGGTAGTTTACATTGAACAAAACACAAAAGAAAACGCTTTTCGGAAAAAAACATTTTCGGCAATCACAGACATTCACATTTGGACGGGTTTAGATTTCTCAGAGGACCGACGAGTTTGCTAAAAAACAGTAGGTAATTTGCTCTGAAATTTTTACAGAGGTCGTGTAAGAGAAAGACAGACATGGCATATTTGAACGATGAAACAGAAATTTCTCTAACAACCCCCTGTAAAACTAGTTTCGTCCGAATAGAGCTTAAGAGATGTTTCTACAACTCGTTTGGATTCACACACTAGTGGTAAATTCAGTTAATTGGACATAATAACCAAGCCATGAAGTCCAAGACCTCAGAGACAGGATTGTATTGAGATACAGGTCTGGGGAAGAATACAAAAGAATTTCAGCAGCATTGAAGGTCCTAATGAGCACAGTGGCCTCCATCATCCAAGTTTGGAACCACCAGGAGTCTTTTTAGAGCAGATCACCTGGCCCAACTGAGCGATCGGAGAAGAAGGGCCTTAGTCAGGGAGGTGATCAAGAACCCGATGGTCACTCTGAAAGAGCTTTCAGAAGAACAACCATCTCTGCAGTACTTCACCGATCAGGCCTGGAGTTTGCCAAAAGGCACCTGAAGGACTCTCAGACCATGAGAAACAAAGATTTGGGTTTTGTTGAAGCACCTTTTGCACCAATTACAACGTCAAGTCTTTTTGAGTATGATGCTACAAGATGGTAGTTCTTCTAGAAGGTTCTCCACTGAACTTCTTTTTTGTAGAATTTTAAGTAAAATAATCAATTTAATCAATTTTGGAATATGGCTGTAACATAACAAAGTTCTGTGAATCCTTTCCAGATGCACTACACACTATATGGCAAAAACAGGTTGCTAACTTATTTATCCTGTGAAAGCTTCAAAGAATGAGGTCATGATTAAAATATCTCACAGTCCATCCCTTGTGTGTCCTTGTCTTTTCTAGGTGAAGGCGGAACTCACCCGTTCGGTATGATGGCTGCCCCACAGGCCACCTCAGTGGCTCAGGTCGGTGTTTCCGTCGAACCCCTCGACCAGCTTGCTCAACAGACTCCGGTTTCCAATGCAACTGTCTCCACCGTGGATTCTTTCAAACAGGTGAGCGAGAAAAACTAAAGTCCAACATTTTCCCTTGTGTAATTTGGAATAGTTTACCTCAGATAAAATGTCTTGGCTGCATGTTAACATTCTGTCTACTACTCTGGTTAGTTCACCCAGAAGATGTTGGAGAGCCTGTACAACTTTACCTCCTCCTTCGCTCTGTCACAAGCTCAGATGACACCAAACCCCTCGGAAATGTTCATTCCAGCCAGCTCAATCCTTAAATGGTGAGTGTTTCTCAAAAACTATTTTTTGATACTCGAGGTTAACCTCAATGATAATCATAATTATAAAAAAAAAATTAACTAAGAAGTCGTCCAGTTGACATGACTTCTAGATAACCTCACCTGGATAACTAAAAATCTTCACAGACTGAGGAAAGTAATATTACCAGGAACGGGCTATATTTACTTAATTATTAAACTACTTAAAAAGGTGTAATGTAATATAATATCGTATTGGGATATTTATAAATTCGTGATATCTGGTGCCCTCGTGTCAACTTGATTTTCTACCCCAAGGACATTTTGAGTTGTTAATGTGAAATACAGTCTTTTAATACAGCTTACATTATGTTTCTTAACTTGGCTAACGTTAGACATGTTAAAACGCAGATTCGCCATAACGCTAGATCCATTTAGGATTTAAGTTCCCCTTGGGCCACCAAAACAGCTTTGATCCTTTGGAGCACGACTCCATAAGACCTCTTTAGCGTTACTGTGGTGTAAATGCTATGTTTCAAGGAGAACACCCCATATTTTCTAAATCAGATTTAAATCTGGGGGATTTGGGGGCCGGATCAACAAACTAGAACTTGTCTGCTAAGTCCCATACACTGCAGACTGATTCACTGGATGTTTTGATATCTTTCTATCATAGCCAGAATTAAGTTTTTGTAGTTTGTACTGCATTGTTTATTCTTCGGTATCAGACGAGACGAACCTCGGGTGCCCATGATCTGGTCACTGTGTATATAACAGTTGATCATCAGTGTCATTCAATTTACCTGTGGTGTTAATCGTTGTATGTAACATAAGTTAACTTTTTTTGGGGGGGTGGTATGGGGGGGGATTCACAAAATTCAACCAATGAAAAAGAAAACGGCAGAAAAGTTTGTAAAACAGTGCTGATCATGTGTTCTTAGGCTTGGAGTAAATTCATGGCCATTGTAATCTTGTAGCTATTGCTTGACTTTTGAAGGTCAACGCACAGATGCCTTACTTGAATGGAGTGTTCCCTTATATTTCCCATGTTGAAGAGTGGAGAAGAGGAATAGGCCTCTGTCACATCATATTTAAACCACAGGGTCTAGAAACTTTTACTTGTATTCTGAAACACTCGTAAGCCAACTTAAGTTTTCCCATAAGAAATTATGAAAACTTAAATTATACATATCACAGCCCCAAAAAATAAATACATAAAAATAATTAACACAAAATATTAAGTCAAAATAAAACAAATTAACCTGCACTTTACCTTAAAAAAAAGTAAAAAAAAAAAAAAGTGTTTCCGTTTGTGCTCGCAGGCGCTGTGTATGTGTGTGTGAATCGAAAGTGAGCTCCCCTCTCCCCCTTCTCATCTTACACAGTTACCCTCTACTCTTATTACACACATGCACGCACACAATGTAAACATTGTTTTATTGGAAAACAAGAAACCAAGAAATCTCTCTAATGACACTTAATTAATTTGTACTTTACCTTTGAAAAGAATCGCGACAGAGCAGTGTTTCTGTGTAGAGCAGAGAGAGAGAGAGAGAGAGAGAGAGAGTGGGTGTGTGTTTCTGTGATGGCAAGGTGGTGTGTGTGCGCGCGGCACGGTGTGGAATGTCGCGCACACAGACCCAAAGAGCAGGCTGATGCAGAGATAGAAAATGGATATTAAACCCCACTAATAACACTTGCTTTTGCTTTACATGCGCGCTGTACACACACGCATACATACACAAAACAAAAAAAAGGGTTTTACGCACACACACATCTTGCAAAAAACTCTCAAACCGTGTTACCCGCAATCCGAGGTTTCACTGTACTTTGATAAGCTTAATAAACTAGAGTACAAATAAATTTAAAAAATGCTCTAATTAAAATGTTAGGGGTGTCAATAATTGTGGAACAGGTAATATATATATATATTTTTCCTTGAGTTGAAGGTTTGATTTTTCTACAAATTGCAGTGCAAGATTATGCTTTTACAATAAAAAAATTATTTATTAGAAGCCTAAGAACACATCTTTACCGGGGTACCAATAATATTGACCAGCACTGTATATACAACTGAATAGTAATTAATTGTAACATTAATGATAATTGTGTTTAGTTTGAGCAGTGACCTATTGTAATGTGTGTGGGTTTTTTTTTCTTTCTTAACACTGTACTTAATTTACATATGCCATGATCAATGCAAAACAGCTGGAATGGCAAATTCCAGGAATTTTTTGGCAATTCCAGGAATTTCACAAAACTGGAACACCAGTCTTGTGAAACCTTCATGTCTGTTGTGTGCTAGTACAACACAAGCTGTTGTAACATTGATTCAGTTTTGGTGTTCTTGTCCTCCCTTTCCAGGTATGAAAACTTTCAGAGACGAATGGTGCAGAATCCAAACTTCTGGAAGACATGATGTGCCTAAGCTCTTCATTAACAGAGCAGCAGAAACAATTGTGTATTATCGTTTGGGTTGCCTTGAAACAGCTCAGTTAAAAATATAACGCCAGTGTCAGTGTACTTCATGGATTTTATAGCTGAAATGGAACAGCAGACAAGTACGTACAGTATTACTGAAAGTGTTTTTCTGCAGTGGGAACTGACTTTTTTTTATTTTATTTGGGGTTTCTCAGCTATAGATGGGTTACAGAATTTTCATAGTGGATGAGTGATGCTTGTTTGTTATTGAAATGCAATCCTTCACATGTCTTAACTTTTACGTAATCTGTTGTACTAGCCAAAAAAAAGAATAACACTTTCTTCCTGTCTTTGGTAAGGCTTGGAAAAAAATCAGATCATGTTTTTATTATTATTATTATTATTATTATTAGTTTGTGTGTGTGTGTATATGAAGAAAATGTAATAGCAGCTTTTCTTTATACTGATTTAGGAACATTTAATGTGAAGTAAGGAAAATGAATGAACAGTTTTTTTTTTTTTCATTCTAGTCTGTTTGCTTCTATGAGAAAAATGTGAGATAAAATGCTAAAAACACATTGTTTCATTTTGTGTGTTTGTGTGTGTGTGTCTTTTTTTTGTTTTTTTTTATGTCTTCACTGGTAAAGAGTTTTTTTTTTTTTTTTTTTTTACCGTCTTATCCACGCACAGCTTGCAGGTTTAATGCCCTTCCTGACGCAACCCTCCCATTTTATCCAGACTTGGACTGGAATTGCCTCTCAGTGACTGAGATTTGGGCATTGGGTGGAAGCTAAGCTCGGGCTTAGACAGCACTGCCTAAAAAGTGGTTTTTATTGACTTAGTATGAAAAACTATGCAGTTTTAAAGAGTCTTAAACTCCTGTTCTTGGTTTCCAGGAGTGGAACCTGATGTGATCTGCTGTAGCGTTTTTTGCCTTAAGCTGTGATGCTTTTTTTTTGCTCACATTTTTCTTGCACAGGTTTTTTACCTTTTCCTTTTATGTCGGTCCATTCTCATTAACAAGGTGTTGCTCCTCGCTAAAATGTTTAAAATGTTAAAATGAGACAGATTTGTGTAAAATTTCCAGGATATTCCCGGAACATTTTCTAAATTTATCAAACAAGCTACCTGGCACAAAGCAACCATGCTACAATTAAAGTAACTACAGTCACATTTTTCCTATCGTCATGGTTGCTGTGAATTTCATTCGGATTCTTATTTAAGTCTTCTTTTAATTGGTTGTTTCTGAATTATTAAATATTCATATTACAATACAGTGGATTGGCAGCTCGTCCAGGGTGTACCCCGCGTTGTGCCCTAAGTCTCCTGGGCTCCTGTGCCCTAAGTCTCCTGGGCTCCAGCTTATTTGTACAAAAATAAGCCAGTAAGAATATTTTCCTTGTAATAATGCTGGAAACTTCTCAAATATAAACTGGCAATGCATTTTAAAAACAAGTGACTGGAACCCTGCAAAGTCTTTTTTTTTTTTTTTTTGTCACCTGCTGATTATCTCCCAGTTTTAAAAACTGTCATAGAAGAATGTTAAGAGATGAGGAGGTGTTTTGATTGAACGCAACTTTAATGCAAGTTTTAAAAGGAGTTAAATATCAAGATCTGATGGACGAATGGACAGTCAGGCAGACTATATGGGCAAAAGTATTTGGCCAAACTGCAATGACATTGTATCCAAATACATATACTTAAATATGGTGTCTGTCCCCCTTTTGCAGCCATAACAGCTTCCACTCTACTTTTAAGGCTGTCCACAAGATTGTGGAGTGTTTCTGTGGGAATTCGTGCCTATTTATTCTGTAGAGCATTTATGAGGTCCGGCACTGATGTTGGACGAGAAGCCCTGGCTCGCAATCTCAGTTCCAGGTTATCCCAAAGGTGCTAGATGGGGTTGAGGTCAGGGCTCTGTGCGGGTCAGTTGAGCAACAGTACAGACAATAACACAAACACAGGTTGTAGATGAGATTGCACACTGTATATCTTATACATATAGTTATTGTAATATGTTTATATATATATATATATATATATATATATATATATATATATATATATATTATAATTGAATAAATCTATATATAAAATTAAATTTGATATAAAATATTAATATTCTTTTCCTGACTCTGTATATGAACAATATAGGAATACAATTTACTATATATTTTTGAATATGGTACTACTATATTGTTTTATAGTATAATTGTATTGTTTTAATGTTTATAGAGAGTGTGTGCTGATTATTGGACTATAAATAAATAAAGTCTGAGGTATATTTTTCCAGTTCATTCTCTTGCTATTGTTTATCACTATGCGGGAGGTTCCGCGCGCATCAGTGTATTGCGCCGCGTCTCCATGGCAACGAGCTCAACGAGATTCCTGAGCGCGACCGCAGCGCTCGCGCACACGGATTTCTCTAATAGTTTTTAACATTATTATTATTATTATTATTATTATTCAAGGTTCAGTTTTAACGCCATGACGGACGGACTGCTCGCTGTTGTATCGGAGGCAGAACGCAACAGCTTTCCGACTCTGTCTCAGCTGAGCGAGAACGGTAATGTCCTCTCAGCGGCACGGATTAAACACAGGGAAAAGTACAGATCGTTTGGTTTGTTATTATTTACTCGCTAAGTTTCTCCTTAAACTAAAGGTTGAACAAGGAGACAAGTGAATATCACATTAACTGCCTCAAGTGTAATCTGTAACGTGACCTCTAGGAGTGTTCTAAACACCATGGAGTTACTGATTTGATTTATTATAAGGAATTGGTTTAATCTCTATAAATATCTTAAAGGATTCGGTAATACGTTAATTGCTATGTTGTCCTGCCTTAATTTAACTAAAATCAGTGATGTGTTACAAAGATTTAGATATTAAGTGTTTCCGACAGGTCAGAAATATTAGATTAGATTCAACTCTGTCACTGCATATGTAGGTAAAGTTAGCATCTAACCATAAGTGAATCATCACAGTGCAAAATAATCTGCATGTTTAAATAGTATATAGTGAGGTAGATATATTACAATGAGTGCAAATGATTTTAGATGATGCGGTAAGGAAGGTGTACCATGATAAAGATGGTAAACATTATAATGTACAGTGAGGTATAATGTGTCCAAATGAGCAAATGAATAATAAGTGGATGCAACAAAAAGATATTGTATACTATAATACAGAAGTGCAATGATTTTGATGTATGCAAAGTGTAGTGAGAAAGATATTGTATAATCAAATTTTGTATACCGTATGCATGTGTAGCTGTATACAGAAAGGGTTATATACTGTACGTGCACACAACTGCATTTGAACAAAAATTAAATACGTATGACCAATATTTCGATTTATTTGATATTTCTACACTCTAAAACATGCTGGGTTGTTTTTGTAAACACATTGTGGGGTTGTTCATGCTGGGTCATAATTGTGGGTTATTTCGGGTACTTTAAACACATTTTTGGGTTGATCTATATTGGGTGAAATGAAATGTAGTGAGTCATTTACAAATGAACACCTGGTTGGGTTATTTTTACCCAACAACTGGTTTATTTTTTATTCTCTGATTTCTCCAAACGGCAGCCTGCAAAATGTTGAAAATATTACTGTTATTGTGTCACAAGGTGTAGTTTTAAGAGTTGTTTAAGCAAGAATGCAAAGTATGTGTGTGCAGCTCACAACATCAATCGGTTAGAATAAGATAGCATTGTTAACATGTAATGACCAGACAATGTGAGAGTAGGGGGAGTTCTTATGTATGTCTTTCCTGGTGGACTTGTAAGGAGGTTTTGCCTTTCCTGAGATAGATGAAAGGACAACATGAGAAACAGGAGAAAGGCTGTGCCTAAGATCTCCACCTTGGTTGAGAGATGGATTTTCCACTTGCACCTAGATGACCTCTTTTACACTCAAACCTTCTATCCTCTCAGCCCAAGATTTGTACATTATTGTCCTCAAAGACTTTTAGTCAAAGTTGTTCGGCTTTAACAATCAACATCGACATTGTAAAAACTACTTTAATTTGCTGGCAAGACTTTCTGTTTGAGTCACTACCAAATCACAATTAAAGCATGATTTATTATTATTATAATTTTTTTAATTATTAAAACTCAAACCACTATATTGCTGATACTAAATTACATACTTTAATAACCACAAACACAGCTGCAGGCTGATTTATCTATTGTAATAGAACTGTGGGAGATGGAATTATAGTTAAAAAAAATTATTTAATTTTATTACCAAAACAATTTCAATAAAATATCAAAAATAAATAATAAAAAAGCATTTGTGCTCTTGTGACAAAAAAACATGCAGAAAATAGTTTTGCAATCAGTTTGCAATACTTTTTTGATAAACTCATTTTCCTCATTATTGTTATCTCATTCCTCATACAGTCCAAGAGCACTACACTAAAGACGTTCTTTCAAATGCCAAATGTAAGTGAAATATCTTGGAGGAGAAATGAAAGTGATTCAAAGTAAATAAATTATGTGTTTTATTTCTGCATAGATGTGGATAACATTTGGGTAAATGTGTCAGCCTTCATCGAACGTCACATGTCTATGCAAAAAGTAAGTACACAATGTAGTATAAAAATTGTTTGCAAATCTGAATTAAAAGAATATGAACATTTATTAAAAGCCAAGTGCTCATAAATGGAATTGAGTTATTAAATTATTGGATAATATTTATTAAATAAATCATGTCAAATCAAGTTTATTGTGATTTGTACAAGTCTACACCACAGGTTTCCAATCCTGATCTTTTATCATCCCCAGTCCTCCACATCTGATTCAACTAATCACTACTTACAAACCCGTCCTTATTTGTGCGGGTATGTTAGAGCAAAAAAAAAAAAATTAAAATTAAATGTGCTGAACAGGAGCTACAGTACCTCAGGAGAAGGGTTGGGAATCTTTGGTCTGGCCAATACTGTTGGTGAAATATCAGTTTGGAACATAATTTATGTGAGTCTCTTAATGTTCTCCAGTATAAATATTATCCGAATGTAAGTGGTCAGTTGGATATCCTTTAGGGAGTGTGCATTGCTGGGCTTGGCGTGTTCACCTTTTCCCAGCAGAAGCTGGATATAGGCAGCAAGAATGTCCTTTATCAGCGGCCAGTCTTCATCTTAACTGAGAAACTCTGCCAGTCTCATGGCCTTAAACAGACCAAACCTCTTGCTGCAGGTGAGTAAATGCATAATCACTCAAGTCAACTGTGAGGACGACAATGCTTTCTAAAAAATCGTCTGTTTTTAAATCGCGGGTCATGTTTTCTTCCACCAAAGATCATTAAAAGAAATTAAACACATACGAAATTACAGCATTTTACTAGGCTATGTGTTTCTGAATACTGGTATCCAGTTGTAATCATTAAAACTTTCAAGTTGTGACATTTTGCCCATTTTACCACAAATACATATGTGGAATTAAGGTGGTGTTTATTTTGGCCATGGTTTCCTTATTAATGTCATGAACAGTTGTTAATGCAGGTACTGATTATTTGACTTACTGCCTGCCAGCAATAATTTGAACCCTTACTGATGCAGTGAGTAGCTTCTTATTTCTTAAACATACAGTAATGTCAGAAGATGGACAGTCAGTGCGGTCATGGAAAAGCTGTTATTATTTTTGGCCTGTATCAAGCAAAGAAAACAACTAAGGAAACTGCAAAAATTACTGAATTGGGTTGCGACCTGGAAAGATCATACTGAACTATCAACTTGGTGGTAGAAATGTGATTAAAAAAATTATTCTGATCGGAGACGGACATTTTCCAGCCATGCTGATGTCTCACTCCCAAACAAGTATCCTGAAGGTGCAGTTTAATGGCAAGGGCTTACATTAAGTTACAAGGTGGAGCAGACTTGTTTGTCCTGCACATTCCAGGGAAGCTTGATTGGATTGAGATCTTAGAACTTTTTCAGCAATTTGTGCTACATATGAGGGATCGGACCAAACAGGTTGGCTGTGGTCCGCACAGGCATAGATCAGCCTTGGTTGGCAAATTTACTGGTTTATAATTAATAATCAATGTTATTTACATTTGAGCAACTGAAAGTATTTAAAGGACCTGTTAATGTCCTTTTGGTGACAGATACCACAGCACACTTTTATAGGTCATGTGGAGCCATGCATTGAGGGGTCAGAGCTGTTTTGATGGCACAAAGACTTGCACAATATTGGGCTTGATGTTTTGGTTTTTAATAATATGGCTTGGTGTTTGGTATATTTTCGGTTTGGTATAATATATTGTATCTTTGCAGAAATTGTTATTATTTGCTTATATTCCCATTAGCGCAATATTTACATTGCTATAATATATATTGCAAACTACACAAAATACCTATAAATAGCCCATATAGTTTCATTTTAAATTGGTCATCTTGACCTGAACTGAACAGGATTACTCGTATTATAGAAGCCCATGGAGTACTGTATAGCCAGTTATGGTTTCATTAAGCTTTCTAACATAAATAACACACAGCAGGGGACATTCCGGTGGTTCAGCTCAATTTCACCGCCCTGAGCCTGGACAGCCCGTTCGAGCGCGACGTGGTGGAGGGATGTGTAAGAGAGATGCTCCTCTTGCTGCTACGTGCTGTGTCTGCCCAGCGCACCGTCTTCCTTATCTTCAGGGGCATCGGAATCCTCTCGTTCCGTCACAGCATCGTCAAGATGAAGTTCTACCGTGACTTCATCTCAAGCATGGATGGCTCAGGCAAACTCCTCTGGGCTCTGACCAACGTGAGTCTGAATTTACACGTATATAGGTTGGGGTTTTAATGTAGAGTAATAGCGCTTACAAAATGTCTAAAATGTACAGTTATCAGTTGAGGAGATTATAGTTTAGCACAAAGTTGATGTTTTTTTTTAATTGGTCAAAGGTTAGTAATGATACTTATTATGCAGTCTAATAGCAGTTACTCTGCACTGATGGTTTTAACACAGGCTTCATGCTTTCATATAACAGCGAAATTATACAGTATAACAATCCAATAATTAATAAAACAGCTAAATTAAATTAGAAATTGTGGCCTGCAGTTTTTTGGTTCCAGAGCTGGAACAATGACACAATATATTGACTTTCTTCCACAAATGTGGCCAAATTTAATTACATTTTTTTATTAATTATTTTTTTAAGCCAATTCCAGTGTAGACTGGTCACAGATACTGTGCTTTATCATTTCCTTTTTGTCTTTCTTTCTGTCTTTTCCTCTTTAACAGAAGGGGTACTCCGTACTTTGTTTACCCAATAAATGTTTATTTGTATCAAGTCTTAAATTATGTAATAAAATGGACACACGGTTGTCAAGCAATCTTCATTAAAACCACACGCTTATTTTTTAGAGACCTGGAACAAGCATCTCTGTAGTCTCTGGGAACCTCTCAAGCCTCCAGCGCCCTGGAAGCTGCAATGCCATGACGTTCCCCAAAATCTCATCAGGAAAGGCTCTGAGAGAGGAGAAGGGGGACGAGGAGGAAGATTCTGTCCCTGAGCTGTGTGATAGACAAGGAGATAGTAGGAAAGGTGAGTTAATACTCACAGACCGCAGTTATATAATATTTAAACTCTTCCAGAAATCACTATGCATGTCTTATGTTAGGGGTTAATCATCAGACTGGAGGAATTATACATTAATACAGTCAAGAAAGTCATACCATGATTGGCATAATGTCTGGGTGTGCTTGTGTGTATTACTGTAGTTACCAGAGCACAGCCTGAATTTAAGCCATCCACAGCCGAAGCAAATGGAAACAGCTCAAGTGACAACCAAGAGACTGATATTTCATTAGAAACGATGGAAAGGTATGTCAGTTGGAATACGGTAGTAAAGCGACTATAAGGCAAACAATATGAAGTAAATACATTTGTTTTTATGTCCACAAGATAAACAGGCTAACCCTCCACAGCTTTTAGATTAAAAACCCAGTCGTCATCTTGATTCTGTTCCAAATGAAACCTTCTGTGCTTAATTTCTACACTGATTTGCATTTCATTACGTTTAAGCTGAAAATGAAGTAAAAGTGCTAAATATGATTGAATCATGTGCTCTTGTGTTCCGTGTGCATTCGGAATTGTGCACGAACTGTATAACTACCACCAGGGTGTGCTCCAGGCGCTGTTGTGTCAATTTTTATAAATATTGTTTACAGTACGGTATAAAAGTAAGTTATGTTATTAAAAGTACGTTGACACCTTTTCAAATTGTCGCCAAGCACACAAACTTTTGAAAGCCCTCATATTTGAGTGCTATAGCATTACAGTTCGCCTCTCCTGGAAATAAGGGGTCTAAAACAGGCATATGATTTTACATTCTGGAAATGAAGTGAGGTCCATGACGACATTCTTTGCCACGGTTCAATGACCATAAGGCCAAAGCGTATGGATCATGTGCATCAAATCATTCACTAATTCGTTGTGACTGTGAACTATCCTAAAGAGCCCTATGGCAGGATAGAAAAAAGTCAGCATAGGATAATGGTGATCAGTCAGGTCTCATTTGCCAATCAGGGTGAAATAAGAACAAAAGTTTGACGACTACTGTACACTCCATAAAATAACATACCATAAAAAGAGATGTCCCTGTCAGGTCAATGAAAAATCTGTTGCTAAGTACTGAATGTGTCATGATGGCTAGACTGATGTAGTTAAAGCCCTTTGTAAAGGTCACTAAAGGACATACTGCCAGATTCTAATAGAAAGCATTATATCGTAAAAGAAAGTGCATCACTGAGCTGAGAGCAGCATCAAAAGCACAACCTTGACTGGCACTGAAATCCAAAACCCTGCGGAGGACTGTGCCGTTTGTCAGCACTGTCCCATATCACGGTAGGAAGCGGACAATCTACACGCTGGCCTTTAGTGACCTGTTCCTTTAGTGTGTGCTGATTGAATAGACTTAGATTACCACTCAGGGGGTCGCTTGCTGACAGACTGATTTTTCAATTCAATTTCCCCCACAACCCCACCCAGGTAAAGTAGTATGGAAAATGAATGAAACGACAAATGAATTCCTATTATTAATAAATTAGTAATCATTATAAAAAAGTATGATGTATTACTGAGTCTCATTCAGTCTCTATACTGCTTAATCCTGTACAAAATCAAGTAAGGCCTGGAGCCTATTGCAGGGCACTAGGCAAGGTACATGCTGGATAGGGTGCCAATCCACAAGCACACACTAACACACTCATTCATACACTAGGGGAAATTTGGAACTGCCAATTAGCCTAATCTCCATGTCTTTGGACTGCATACCCACCAATCACAGGGAGAATGTGCAAACTCCACGCACACAGGCCTAGGGGCGGGACTCAAATCTTCAACATTGGAGGCGTGAGGCCACCACTATGCCACCATGCCACATTTAGGCATTACTTAATACCTAATTAAGTATTGGTGGTGCGCCCCTGCTGTAGTTATTGTATTTTTCTAAATGTGAAAACCTGGCCAATTAATGCAGGTCATAATGATGAAGGTTGTACTGAAGTGGCCCAATTCCTCTTCCCTACTGGGAATGTCAAACTATTACTGTTCTAAGGAATTTGATTGATGTTTTTTCATCAGAATAATTATTAAATCTGAATAATTTTTGGAGACACAGAAAAAATATAAACTTTTGCACAAATTTTTTTCTGCTCAAGGTTATTTGAACATGTAAATATATATATATTACATTATAAAGATGCACAACCTGACAAACATCCTGTTCGATTTTAGACATCCTAAAGCTCCAAAGCCACCAGATGGCAACACAGGAAAAGTAGAAGTGAAACAAGAAGCTGCCTGTCCCAGTCCAACATGCCTCGACCACACTCGAGCCGGACAGGTGAGTCAGCACACACCAACGTTGCAAATGGTCCCAATGAAAGGAAAATGTAATCTTAAATACATGGTTTGATGAGTTTGTTGTGGAAGAACTTGACTGACGCGCACAGAGACCTTCAAGCCCACCAACTGGAACAGAGATTGCAAGTCAGGCCTTCTAGTCCAACATCAGTGCCTGACCTCATAAATGCTCTGCAGAATTAATGAGCAGGAATTTCCACAGAAACACTCCAAAATGCTTTGAGACAATAACCATTGATAAAATATAACAAAAATATAAATAAAATTGAAAAAAATTGAATAAAATCTTGTGAGCATCTTGTGAGCAGCCTTGCAAGAAGAGTGGTAGCTGTTAGAGCTGCAAAGTGGAGACCAACTCCATACTGACGTATATATGTATTTGGATACAATCACATCCACTTGTTAGAAAGTTGAGTGCAGAGTCAGCCAGGGTACGGATTGCCCAAGGCAGACAGGGTTAAGAGTCTTGGACCACTGTTGAAGCTTGAACCATTGACATTCTGATTACTACCACAGACTTAACTGTTTCGCATGTTTTTCCATCGATCCCCTTAGTATGGAGTTGTTTCATAAATTTTATACGTCTGATATAATGTTACAGTATGCTTTTTGTTTAAGTATATTTACTAAAGCAGAATTTTTTTTACTTTTAGTACTTATTAAAATTATAAATTTTTATATATCATTGGATTTTTTTTTCATAATTGTTAAGTTTCTGAAGTTTAGATTCAAATATTAAATACAAATAGTTTATATAAGGTGGCATGGTGGTGTAGTGGTTAGCACCTCCAGGGTCTGAGTTCGATTCCCAGCCAGGCTCGATTCCCGTCTCTGTGTGCATGGAGTTTGCATGTTCGCTCCGTGCTTGGTGGGTTTCCTCCTGGTAATCCGGTTTTCTCCCACAGTCCAAAGATATGTAGGTTGGGTTAATTGACATTCCCAAATTGCCCATAGTGTGTAAATGAGTGTGTGTACAGTATGTGTGTGTGCCCTGCGATGGATTGGCACCCTGTTCAGGTTGTACCTTGCCCTGTGCCCTAAGTCTCCTGGGATAGGCTCCGGGCCAATGTGACCCTGAATACAGGATAAAGCGGTAAAGAAGATAAGTGAGTGAGTAGTTTATATAAGGGCTGTACCAAAATGCTGTAATTAAAAAAAATTGCACATGGTGCTAGAGTAACTCTTCCTCAATACATGCATTTGCTCCATTGTTAAACCCAATTATGGAATCCTCTTAAAAAAAATCCCCTTTGTTAAATTTGATGGTCTTTCACTGCGCTACAGAATGTTTACGGAGATGACACCACTGACAAGAGCAATGTGCACTGATGGAGGAAGGAGTTTAAAGAAGGGGAAACCAGCATTGCCAAAACAAACCATGCAGCAGCACAGAAATAAAAATCCATAGAAATGACTAGAATTCAATAAATAAATATGTATTATAACTTAGATAAGTATAAAAATATGGATTAAAGGTTCCTTCACCTCATTTTAATGACCATGGATTTAGAGCACATGAGTCCATCTTTTATGTATTGTATGTCCAAGTTGCAAATTGTTTATGTATTTGTGTGTAGGAGCTATGCTACCTGTGTATGCAGCGAGCCCAGCGTAATGTGCCCCTGTATCTGGCAGAGGAAAGGCGCAGGCAAGAAAAGGAAGAGGAAAAACTCCTGCTGCTTGCTGAGAAACACAAAGATGAACAGTTTTTAAAGGGAGAACAAGTGGGTATTAGACACACACAAATACCCCCCCAAACACATACATGTTGAGATCTGTTCCTAATCAAGTCATGTGATGCTTTAAGGCCAAGCAAGAGCAGAAACGGCAGGACGATAAAAAGATGGCAGCATTTAATCTCGGGGTCGCTGAAACACTGAGGGCAAAGAATTCGACAAGGTTGTCCCAGTTTGAGGTGTGTCTTATCAAAATAAACACACTCACACATTTAGAAACACACATTAAAACCCATTTAGATTACTATCATTATGGGACTTTCCTATTGCTTTGAGCATTCATGTAACTAAACATGATACATATAAGACAGGGGTGTCCACAAAAACACCAAATATCTGAGGATTGGTCACAAACACATCCTGAACTACTTAAACTATTAAACTATCTGTGCAAAAAAAAAAAAGTCATTTTCTGTGATAACACTTGTAATACGCTAACACACACTATCCCAGGGCTCGTATATCTTTGGCAAACGGCCTGCCACTCCTCCTAGACGTCTGAAACAGAGGTCCTACATGCAAGAATTGTCAGAGCAGCTGACCCAGAGGAGGCTAAACCACACAGAGAGATGCCAAGAACACAAGCTTACTGAACGGCTCCACCAAATCCAGCTCGCTGACGAGTAAGACTATGATACGTGTGTTGCTTTGTTTGAGCTTTATTCTGGATATGAATACATGATTATATATTGCTGTCTGGCCAAATTAAGTCACACAATCTAATATTTTGTTGAACTGCTTTGATCACGGCATATATTTTGTGGCAGATCATTTCGATTTTTGTTCAGAATTACTTTAAACTTTTTCCAAGATCTTGTATTGATGATAGGAGAGTAGGACGGCTGTGTAAAGTCCTCTTCAGCACAACTCAAAGATTCTCAATGGGGTTAAGGTCTAGACTCTGTGGTGACCAGTCCATGTGAGAAAATGATGTCTCGTGCTTTCTGAACCACCCTTTCACAATTTGAGCCTGATAAATCGATTGTTATCTTGGAATATACCCATGCCATCTGACCAACCTGCAGAAATCCCACCAAGCAAGAGAAAGAACAGGCAAATTCCATGCACACAGATCCTAAGCGGTAATCAAACCCCAACCCTGGAGGTGCAAGGTAACAGTGCTAACAACTAAGCCACCTTACTGCTAATTATCCAATGCTGTCAGATGTAGCATCCTCATTTTAGCTCATTCAAAGGACTGGTGCCATACCAATAAATAGGTCCAAATCTATATTAATAGCCAGCCAAACCCAAATCTGGCTCCTTGTCCTAGCAATTTGGGGACACATCTGTCACAAGTGGAAGCCCAAAGACCAACGAGCTTTTTGGGATTACTGTTTGTCTCACCCCTCTAAACAACCTTATGATAGCCAAAGGATGTGGCATAAACAATGCATAGGCAACATGTGGGTGGAGGATATTGTACAAGTCATTTAACTATGGTTGAGCCCCTAAACAACCTAAAAAGGAGTGTGAGAAATTGAACTAACTAAATGGAGTGCAAAGGAATTGGGACATTTGACTCAATACCTAGTCCACATTGAACTACTGGAGACTCCATTGTCCTTGGGAACTAGAATGATGGGGCTAGACCACTTACTGGGGCTCATCAATTTCACCCACTGCAAGCATAGCCTTTTCCTCCTAAGCAAACTATTTTTTAGGTTAAGGGAAAAGTTGGGCAGGCAGTGCACAATCAACCCAGGGGAAAGCCCAGTGTAATGGTCTACGAGATTAGGACAGCCGTACATACGTGGATTGGATGATCCTTTGCAGTGACCCCTTGAGGGGAACAGCCGAAAGAACAACAATTCTGTTTGAGGATGGTAAACAATTCCCCAAATAATTAAAACTGTAAGAACTGTAAGTGTTAAAATAACTGTAAGAGTATAAGATATATTTACAGTAAAGTGATAATTTTGTGCATAATAAAATAACACAACAGTGCATTACCCCAAACTTTGCTGATGCCCTGAGTCCCAACTCAACTCACCCAACCCTTGAGCTTTTGTCATGGTGGAATTTGTACACATCTTTTGATCTGAAATCAAAATAATCAAAAGAATAAAAGCAGCTGAATCAACACGCTAATTGAATTAGTTGTGTTAGCTCAGTGCCAAAAAAAATCTAACCACTCCATAACTTTTAGAGAACTCATAATTTCACTGTACCATTACAGAAAGTTAAACACACACAGGTGCATGACCAGGGGCAGGTAAAGGTAGCATTCTGTACCACAATGATAATACGCTTTAAGAATGTACAGTGCCTTGCAAAACTATTCATATCCCTTAGACATTTCCACATGATGTCAAGTTACAACCACAAACATAAATGGGTTTTGGGGGATTTTACGTGATAAACCAACACAAAGTGGCATATAATTATGAAGAAAAACGTTGAAAGAAAGCCATAAGAATTTCCACTTGCAGATGGGACAATCCACATGGAACTGCAAAAGGGACTTCTTATGGCTTCTTTCAACAATATCAAGCTCTTCCATAAAGGCTAGATTTGTGGAGTGCACTACTAATAAAAAGGTTCTCCTGTGGATCTCCGCCAGAGTTACTACGAGTCTCTTGGCTGCTTCTCTGATTAATGCTCCCGTTGTCTGACTGGTCAGTTTAGGTGGACGGCCATGTCTTGGTAGGTTTTTGGATGATGGATTGAACAGTGCTCTGTGAAATGGATATGGGATATTTTTTTTATAACCCAACCCTGCTTTACATTTCCTACAACTTTATCCCTGACCTCTGTATTGTGTCTCTTGGGCTTTATGATGCTGTTTCTTCACTAATGTAATGTAAATGTAAAATAAAATACATTTATGTTTGTGGTTGTAATTTGACAAAATGTTAAAAAGTTATAAGGATGTGTGGTTTAATAATGGAAGTGTTGTGATTCTCAGGTTCGCTAAACTGAAAGCTCATGAACTTGTCCAGAAAAAGGAAAACATGAAAAAGCTCCAAAAGGCCCTAGATATCCAGGTAAGGTAATAAACAGAAGAATTAACACGTTATATAATATAGTATATTGGAATATTGGAAATTTTAGGTTTAGATTCATTTTAAAGCTTTGAATACGTTTGGTTAGAAAATATTGTTAAATATGTAAAAATATTAGCTAAAGCATTTAAGTGGCACACATTTTGTAGAATGTGTCTACAACTAGTACTGTCTAGGCAGGGTTAACTCTATAAAGGGATGTGGAGAAGTGTTGCACATTCATAGAAAGAGTGTTAAAAATTATGTATGATTTACTAAGTATGCATAGATTTTTATACACCTACTAAATAATCATCAAGTCTGATGTACTGTATACTGTGTACTGTATCTTTCCACACTCAGCTGGAACACCGAAATCCAGGCCTCCCTGCACGTCAGCCTGACTCGGATGGTCCTGTGTTTGGGGTGAGGGATAGTGCTCCAGCTTTGTTATATGAACAAAAACAAAGAGCACAAAACGTTTGTGAAGAGCAAATAAAGGCAGCGTGCAACAAGAGGAAGGAGGTGCTGTTTAGCCGGCTGAGTGAGCAGAGAAAGGAAAGAGACATGCTGCAACGCAACCAACAGCAGTGAGTGAATACAGCCTCAAAATAAAGACAGGCATTGCGGCAAGACAACCAGTTATGAGAGTAAAATCTTGCTTTATTTCTCTATATAATCCCCTGCTACACTAATGCACTTATCCCAGCATTCCACTAGTGAAATCAAGGTAGAAAGTTTTCTCGGCATGCCAGAGCCATGATCGGAATGTCTGCTTCGGGTCGAAAATCCTTTAATGGCCCAAATAAGTGGAAATGGCTTGTAGCGAGGTCAGGACTGTATGAGGGATGTGGCAATAACTCCGCGCTGAGTTCCTGTAATGAGCAAGTGGTGCCGTGGGCAGGATAAGGTTATGCAAAAACAAAATACCTTTGGGAAACAAACAAGGTTGCTTTTTCCCCCCGAGAGTGTTTCACTCGCTAAAGTTCACAGGAACAACCGGTTTTTCATCTTTATTAAGAAGAAATCTCATTACAGTCCCGGATTGACTTGAACAAACCCTTATAGTTCAAATTATTTAATGTTATTAATAAAAACAGACACAAAATAGATCTGCTACAACCGGGATCCAGTCGATATGGTGCATGCGAAGTGGGAATATAATGGACAGAATCATATTTGTGCTTCTATTTATTGACATCATAGATACAGTAGATAGATAGATAGATAGATAGATAGATAGATAGATAGATAGATAGATAGATAGATAGATAGATACTTTATTTTAAAAAATTTGCATGTGTCTTATATGTGTGTGTTAAATGTGTGTGCGTTATATTCATTCATATACACCCTTACGTACTGTACATGGATTTAAAGCAAACATATCATCCATGCATGTGAGAGGGCTTAGGAAATATTTGATAAAAACAATGATAAAATATTTCTGAAGCCCTGTCACATGCATAGATGATATATTTGCTTTAAATCCATGTACCTAAGCATCAACATATGAATATAACAAGAAACAAGACAATGTGGGCATAAATATAATAGCATCCTTTAATTTGGCACATTTTCAACCTTCCCTGACATTTGAAATTTCCTTCAAGATCAATAAATTATCCATTCCTCCATCCATCCATCCATCCATCCATCCATCCATCCATCCATCCATCCATCCATCTATCCATCCATCCATCCATTTATATTTGTGTATGTCATGGATTTAAAGTAATCATCATGGGTATCCAAGGCTCATTTATGCCTGTGGAGAGCAAAGTCTGGCCTGTCAGGTCCAATACCACCAGACAGAAATGCCAATGTAGCTGAATTCAGAAAAGAAAAAAGAAAATTCTGGCCTTGAAAGGAACTTATCAGAATACTCAGTGCATAGTTGGCAGAAAAATTCAAGGTTGTTCATCTGGCTTCCAAATTCCTAAGATCTTAATCCAATTGAGCAACCATGGAGTAATGTGCTGAACAAACAATTCTCATCCATGGAAAACCGCAACTTACAGTACAGCACTTAAATAAAGTCCTGGTGCCAGACACCATAGCACACCTTCAGTGTCTTGTGAAGTAATGAGTTTTTTGTGGCACTGTTTTTGTGGCACAAGGGGTACCCAAAATCTATGTGGTTTTAACATTAGTGGTTTTAATGTTCAGACAGATTGTTGTGAAAGGGCAGGATATTATTGTATAAATTCACAATGTTGCATGAAGTAAGTACAGTCTGGGAAGTGTTCATATCAGACTAGGCTCATTACCAAGAGGTTTACATTTTATCCAGATTAATCCAGCTATGATCTAAAGGAAAATAAAATTCTTTCACAACGAGTTCATTTACATTCACCCAGAAGTGAAGATATAAACTGATACAGTTGATATATTCTTAGAAAAAAAAAATTCTCAGAAACATAAGAAATCATTTAGCAGTCAGTGCATGTGTGTATTTGGTTATTTTGTGTCCAACAATCATATACAGTTCCAGATGTAAGAGGAAACTCTGCATTTTTGAATAATTCTTGAGCCAGCTGTCAACACTATTCCTCGCTGGGAACTGTGCTTTTTTTTTTTCGCAGTCAGATGAATTAGGTAATATTTAGCAGGAAAAGGTTTTGTAGAAATCAGAATAAGAAACAATGATTCCTGTTAAACCCCACCCGAAACCATAACCATTTGTAATATAAAAAGAACTGACTTGGCCAATTTTTTTTTTTTTTCAGATTTGCAATGAAACTCTGTAAATCTCATATTTCTCTGCTTGGCAGACTGATAGCAGATCGGATCTCCCGCTATGAGAGGCTGAGGGATTTGAGGACTTCACTGGAAGACACATGGTCTCGCAGCGCTGGCCTGAAACACTTCCGAGACCTTGAGGAGAGAGCTTTCATTAGGTGGGACAGAAAAAAAAGAATATTTGATTGGAAAAAATCCTTGGAAGGTTTAAAGAAAATTGGCTCTGAAACCATCACATAAATTATTTTGCACTTCTATTCATCATGACATTGTATGGTTTTTATGATTTATTTATACAATCCTACTCCTCTATACAACAGTACTGTTAAATCTAAAATCTAATAGGTCAGAAGGTATTGATTTATTTTCTAAAGCACCTTAAACACCTAGGACCTGTTACTTCACCCAATGCTTTACTCAGTCATGTAACCTTTCTATTCTTTTTTACTGTAGTTACTAAATAGCTGATAGAAGGGCAGTGGTGGGTCAGGTGGTCAAGGTTCTGGGTTACTGATCAGAGAATTGGTGGTTCAAAACCTGCCCCTGGGAGTGTGCCACTGTTGGGCCCTCGGGCAAGACCCTTAACCCTTTGCCCATATATAATACCAGGCCACTGGAGAGGCAGGGTGATGGAGTGGACAAGGGATGACATATAGGCTATGGATAACTGAGTTCAGTTAAATGCAAAGCAATGGTAGTGTAAAGCTTACTGCATAAAGCTGAGGTCAAAAGTTGTGTTCCAGCCAACAGCCAAGCGACATTGTATTTTATAAGTTTTTTTAAATTTGCCTATTTATATATTAACTGAGTCTAGGCTAAGTCTGCTCCTGCCAACATGATGATGACCAGAGCCTCCATAATTGAGCTTCAGAAGCACTTTTCAGAAAACCTATTGGTGCTATCACCTAGTTGTACAGATCTTATAGAGTCTATGGAATTATTATGTATGATACATCAAAGAAATACAATAAGAGTAGAATAATCATAATATTAATTAATATGAAAAAAGAACAGATTGACATTTCCAAAAAAATGTTTTTTTTAATATAGGCCTCATGTAAATGTACAGTACATGTGGTATCAGTGTCACTTAATCCACAGGATCATTAGTTTTCTGATATTTAGCATGTGTTCGTATACGCAGGTCAGGTGGCAGGCTGCTGATGAATCAGTGTGAACAGTACCGCCGCTGTTTCCAGTGCAAGAGAAAAACCACCAACTGCGGCGAGAGCAACATCTGGAAGGACTCGCACTACATCCCTGGCTCCCGTCTCATGGTCTAGTCTCTTCTACCTCTACTCTAGAATAAAGTAAAATACTTGAAGTTTTAACAAACTTGAATATATATGTTTGGTACTGTATATGTGTAGAAGCTGAAGCCTGTGCTGAGTGATTTCCTCACACTAAAAATCATAAAGATACAAATGTCTATCTTGTTGTCATCCTTTTAATGGAATAATATTAAAAAGTCACAGTGAGAATAAAATCTGGATTATTTCACACTTATTTTAAACATGTTTTACAGAAGCAAAAAAGAGCGATTATCACTAATTTGCATTGAACGATGAATCAATGCAAAATTTCTGGAACAAGAGAAAATAATGAAGCATATACATAAAAAAAACTCAGAATCATAAAGTATATAAATAAATATTAATAGTTAAGTATTAACATAATGTTAAGACACTGTCTTGTTTTATTCTTGTAGCCTAATATGTTATTCACTAATCTCACTCGCTCATCATCTCTACCGCTTTATTCTGTATACAGGGTCACTAGAGCTTGGAGCATATCCCATTAGACTTAAGGCACAAGGCGGGGTAGACCCTGGAGGGCACTTAGATACACACACACACTCACATGCTTATTTACACACTACATGCAATTTTGGCAACACCAGTTAACCTAATCTGCATGACTTTGGACTGGAAGGAAACCAAAGTACCCGGAGGAAACCCAAAAAGCACTAACATTGCATTTAACTCCATACACATACAGTAGACCTCAAGGTGGAATCGAACCCGGACCCTGGAGGTGCAAGGTGACAGCGCTAACCACTAAGCCTCCGTGCTGCCATATGTGATTGAGTTAAGTTTTATTTTCATAGCTCATTTAATCGAAAAAAACACTGGCAAGAAAAAACACCCTGAGATGGTTAAAGGAAGAAACCTAAAGAGGAACCAGACTGAAAAAGGACCATTACAGTACGATACAGTACATTCATTATATTTTTTAAATCTGTTTTATTAGTTTTTAGTTTTTAATCTATATTATATCATATGAAGTGTCATTATCAGAGAAAGAAAGCAAGAGTTTTGCTTTTGTCTGAGTGGGCCTCCAACAGGACAGGCCGTCACCTTTTAAAGAGAATCCCATACCTCCTCCTGTAGTTTTCTTTATTTTGAATAGTACAAAACCATACAAAACATTCTATTGTGTACATCCAATTTTGGGGGTTTGACCATACATGGGTGTACAAGTTTTTTTTCCCAAATAGCCTGGTGGGGGCGCTGAATTGGTTCAGACAATTGAGGCTCTAGGTTGCTGATTGTTGCAGAGTGTTGGAGGTTTGAGCCTCACCATTGCTTGGTTGCCAAAGTTAAGGCCCTTAACTCTACACCCACTTATAATACCCAGTCACTGGAATGCAGGGCGTCCTAAGTGCCAGTCCGGAGAAATGGGTGATTAGAGACAGAAAGGGCAATAACCTGCAGAATGAATGATCTGATGAGCCACTTCAAGGAAGAGAAAAATCCCAAGGAGACAAATCTATATAGATTTTTAGCTCAAATTTGGTTTAGACCTGGGCATGCTGGCAAGGAGAAATACTTTTGTTTATTTTTTAAATAAGTCTTATATTATTACCCTATAATTTGGGTTAATCTACACTGTGTCCTAAAATGCTTTCATATTCCACAGTAAATAGTCTTTATTAATGCTGCAAATGATGGTACAAATTAACAGCATGACTTTACACAGTGTCAATACTTCAGCTTTTATTAATGCCAGTTTATACTTTATATGACTCAGAGGCTTCTAACATATAACATATGCTTCATTATTATGAAATCATTAGTTGAGTATTTGCTGACCTTACGGTAAGATGTTTCTTTATAACTTTCATTTATAAGAAGTTATAATCATTTGGTGTTTTAGGAGAGCGCTCTTCGTCTTTGACCTATATATCGTAAAAAACAAAGTTACAGTTTAGGAGATTTCAGATGGCAGACAGAAAGCAGGCACTGGCATGGACAGGCAGGCATGCTTAGGCTATTTGGTGCTTACACAGCACAGGCAAAAATTTGCTCTGGAATGCGACCCTTAGCGTGTGTGTGCATGCATTATTGTTCTTTATCTGCATTTGTGGTATGCACTGAATATATTCCCCTTCACTAATCAGAGACTACAGCAAGAAAATTTGTAGATGTTTATTTTACCATCATGATATGACAGTTCGTGGGTTGGCCAGCATGGCTGATTTTATTTTGCAGTTTGTACATGTTTGCGTGTCTGACACAGAGACGTGGGAGTGGGAGAGTGCTAGAGGGGGATAAAAAACCTAATGAGAAAGTGTGTGTGCAATTATATGCTACCAGATAATCCTAAACAGTCCTCTCTGTGGAAATAAACATTGCATTTAAAACTATCTTCCAATGTAAACACAAAGTTGCATTCTCAGAATCTGTATCATCATTCCAGGGAAACCCATGAATAATGTCACTCAGTGCGTTTGAGAGATTAGTGGTGATCTATGTTGGTCAGGCTTATTGTAATAAAATATAATGCAAAGTATGTAATTTTTTTTAATGTAGCTAATCCCTATAGAGAATTACAGCTTGTGTTAGCAAATGTGTAACCATTATTATATATTTTAGGATTGTACAACAGTATTGTAAGCCCTTTGTAGTGAAAAAGCCCTTTGTCTTTATATGAATACTACTAACCACTTATTTGTTTTAAAATGATTACATGATCTATTATGAATGAGGGATAATGAAATAGTCTGAGTTCATCACATGACATGAAGGGAGTCAACAGTTAAAAAAAGTTAAAGCTAAGCTACGGCATTGTTAGAGTAGGGGTGTGTTTATTAAGCATTTGCTACAATAACAGGATTGGTCTAATCTTAATGAACTGGATGAAGCTTTTAAATCGGTTCTCTAGACACAATAGGTGTTGTTTGACTTCTTAGAAGCATGAACAGTCAAACTAGTAAAAAGTTTTTACTATTGTCCCAAATTCCAGTTTTGCCGATCCACAATATGGTTAAATCTTTATTTACATTCTATCCTAAAGTGACAATTGGACGTTTATTCTACAAAAGGTGTTCATGGCTTCGGCATACTGAGAAAACTTTCTACCTTACTGATTGATATTCAAGCACTAGTGAAACTCTGGGATAAGTGCATTAGTGTAGAAGGGAATTACAGTATATAGAGAAATAAAGCTTTTTACTATCAGAACTGTGTTGTTATTCTGCAAAATCAAAACATCTGGTTTGACTTGAACATCTGTCATGTGCAAAATAGCGATGGTGCATGGTGGCTTAGTGGTTAACACTGTCACCTTGCACCTTCAGGTTCTGGATTCGTTTTCCGTCTTGGGGTATGTGTGCTTGGTGGGTTTCCTCCGGGTACTCCGGTTTCCTCCCACAGCCCAAAGACATGCAGATTAAGATAACTGCCATTCCCAATTTGCCGGTAGTGTGCGAATGTGTGTGTGTGTGTCCAAAAATTTTTGTGACATTTTAAAGAGAAACGTCATTAAAAAAACTCTTTATAAAAAGGGATTTCTTATTCAAAGGCAGCAATTGGCCCTGCCAGTAAAATAGGAAACAGATGGCGTTACACCCGAGAACTCCCTCCACACCTCATTTTTCTTAAACCTGCTGAAACCCTAAAACACTTTCTGCACCGAGCAACAGCTACCTTAACCTCCGAAACAACTTTTAAACTCCTACATACAAAAGGCTCATACAGGGTTTATTTAGTAACGGATTTAACAGCCGTTAAATGTGTAATTAAAAGTCCCCTAATTTTGGTCAAGTTTGTTTATTTTATTTTCAATGCCCTCACAAAATATTGACCACTTTATAGAAAAAAACAAAGGTACTTTATATTTTTTTTATAATTTTTAGTCAGTCAATAGAATTTTTGTTCCAACAAACAGTTCTCCACCCTGCCACCAGAGGGAGCCCTTCCCTGAGTTCTAAAATAGATAATTAGTTCATTCTATTTCCTGCTTGAAGATCAGAAAAACCAGATTGACACAAAGCCTTGCAGTCCGTTTAATGCTATTAATTTCAGAACCTTTTGTTCTTGACATCCATTCCATGAGTGACCTTGCCTAGTTTTTCATTCAACATTAAAACCACATGGACACAAAGCCTTGCTGACTGTTTTCTCTTGTGCAAGTTCCAAGCCCTTTGTTCTTGAAAGTTATTCCATGTACGACCTTGCCTAGTCTCTCGATTTCTCTTGTTCTGGACTGAGCACATTCATATGTCCACTATTATAAAAGGGTGTGTACAATTATAAAACAAGATTATTGTGCATGCTTTCTGTTTTTCTCTGAAAATGTTTTTCACTTGAACTTTATTGTTTTCCATATCAAATTAGTGATTGATCTTGGTTTCAATCTTTCATTTTCATTATTAAAACTTGCAATTTTTAGGGCCCAAGCACTATGACATCATCCCTGTTACATCATAGTGTGTGAGGGCCCTCTTGTTCTTCTAAGGTTTTTGGTTCCAACATATGGGGCTTTTAGGGGGTCTTTACATCGTCAAAAACTCATTCCAGCTCAGACAGGTTGGAAGCTGTTGCCATTAGGATGTCTGAGAGTCTGGGCCCAGGGTGGTGAAACAATTAACAGAAATCCAGTTATTTTGGGTCGTATGCAAAATGCAACCAAAGGAATTTGATGCACTCTTTCAAGGAAATTTATACGAACTGCACCAAACCAGGCCTATTTGATCTCAATACATTGAGAATGCAAAATTGAGGGGGAATTTTTCATAACTATCTCAAGCGGGTCAGCCGTGACGATGCCTTAAAAGTATGTTCAACGGAAGTGGTTAATAACTTTGTGTGACATCATATTGAGTGACATCATATTGAGTAACATTAAAATGTGATCCTTTTTTTCCAGCATTCGTGGCTTTTTGGAGGTCTTAACATAAAATTCCCCTTTTCTACACACTCACACACCCTAACAAGTCACGTTGCACATACACATCACAAATGTTAACACAGATTAATTAGATTGTGCACACACACAAACACACACAAACACATTTACTCATCACACACAGACTGACACACCCATGTCTCTCTCTCTTACACACATACACACACGTCTCACACACACATACACACACACACACACACACACACACACACTAACACACATGTCACACACACACACACACATATATCTCTCTCTCTCTCACACACACACACACACACACACACACACACTTAGACACACTAACAAGTCACGTTTCACCCACGCACATCAGAAATGTTAACACACAGATTAATTAGGTTGTGCACACACACAAACACACACAAACACATTTACTCATCACACACAGACTGACACACCCATGTCTCTCTCTCTCACACACACTAACACACGTCTCACACACACATACACACACACACACGCGCACACACACACACACACACACACACACTAACACACATGTCACACACACACACACACACACACACATATCTCTCTCTCACACACACACACACACACACTTAGACACACTAACAAGTCACGTTTCACCCACGCACATCAGAAATGTTAACACACAGATTAATTAGGTTGTGCACACACAAACACATTCACTCATCACACACGGTCTGACACACCCACATGTCTCTTTCTCTCTCACACACACTAACACACATGTCACACCCACCCACACACACACACACAAATGCACTGACATGACACAAACTAACATACTAATACACCCAGGTCACACACAGACTAAAAACACACACACAAACAACAACAAAAGGCTTTTTGGAGGTCTTAACATGTTCAAAAATACACGGGTAGTCTGATGCACCAGAAGGGGAGATTGGGGCGATGGTGCAAGGTGCTTCGGCCTGCTCATTAACTATATTTCGAATTGTTATTTTTAAAAGTTATTACCTTGTATTGAACAAAGCTAGGGCTCAAAGCAGTTACTCTCATAAAGTAATGTCAACACAAATCCACATAGCAGAGAAGGAGATGAATGCAAAACCACCACCAACCATTTTGAATATATTGTGATTCCGTATGACTGAGATGTTTTCCCAGGGTTTTTTTTATTACAGTTCTGGGAGAATGCTGGAATATATATTTTTCATTGTGATAATATAATGAACAAAAGGACATACTCAACATGAATGTCAGGTCCTCAGTACATCAGTTTTTCAACCATCTTTCAAGCTTCTAGGCCACATCCTAAAACACAAAAAGTGTAGGCTTTGTGACTTTCTATTGTCACTTCAGCAGTGTTTTTAGCTCCATTGTTGAAATCCCGTCTGAAAGGCAAACTCAGAGCCATTATGTTTTACAACAAAACCAGTTGAGAATTCTAGATCTTATGTGGAACAATAGACCCAAGCTGCATTTTTTTGGTTACCCAGGAGTCACTGGTTAGGAAGAAGCTGGACTCCCATTTCTCATCCTGATCAATCACTGAAATCTTGGATATGTCAAGTCTGTAAAGTACCTAAAATCACAACAATCCTGATGGACATGTATTTTCCCTTGATTCAATTTCCTGATAGTCCTGGACACAAGAAAATTAAAAGCAGATGCTCCGTCCGGTTTTCATGATTATGCTAAAATCCAAAAAAGCGCACATTATTGTGCTGTCTCACCACTGTCATTGTTTAAAGAGATATTTTCAATATTAAGCAAAATCAACCACACTCACCACTACAACCCAGGCACAGTATCAACCCAGGCACAGTTAAGTCTGCATTTCATTCCACCTTTTAGACAAATTCACCCAGTTACTCTCTATGCTTAAACCATATTATTTTTCTTCACCCCAGAATCAATTGAACAGAAACTGCCCATGATGATGAAGGAAACACTTTCAAACAGTGTCAGCTCCAAATAATGGGGCAATATAATGTACTCCCTGGAGCAATAGGAGGGCTATAAAAAAGCAGGTAGGTCATTCCAGGGGTATTTTTTATCCTGCTCTCATCAGTGACCTCTACAAATCTGGAGTGCATTAACATCTTATGTTTATACCATCATATACCAGCCATTTACCTGTAAATTGGTCTTGCACCCTTTAAAAGCATTCGGTGCTAAAGACAAAGCTATCCAGTCTTAAAATTTTTCAAAAATCTAAAGAATTTGCTCGTTTATATTGGACCAAACCTGAGATAAATGGAAAATTGAAACCATCCTAGCTGACAGGTTTGCTGCTTCTGTACTTGGAGTTAGTTATAATGTTTCAGTTATGACGGTGAGCCAAAAATAATCCACATTCTGGCTGTAGAATTTATTTGAATCAAATTTTAGAAAAGACAAATACATAATTTTTCGGCATTCAGTAATCTCCCTGCTTTTCAATACATTTTGTCCATCTGTCAACTACTTCTCCATCACAAAAATGTTTTATTCTGAGCTGCAAGCCAAGAATGCACCGCTGTCCTCACTTCTTCATCAGAGGTGAATCTTTGTCCTCTTACAGAGAAAGTCTGATGGAGCGACATCAGGACTATAGGGAGGATGCTTTAACACTTCAAAACACTGACACTGTAGGCAGAAGTCTAAGAATGCGCATATTTATGCATTAACATTTAGGCATTTGGCAGACGCTCTACACTGCGTTACCAGATTCTAAACACTGTTGGGAATTCTTTTTTGTGTTTGTTGTTTTTGATGAAGGTGGAGGAGAGGTGTCGATTAGTCCAAATACTGAAGAAACAGATATGTCGTAAGTCGTCATTTAAAGATTGCCAGAGACTCAGCTGTAAGGACATCTAGAGAAAGTTCATTCCACTACTTAGGTGCCAGAACAGAAAAGAGTATAGATAAACATCTTTCTCGATCGCTGAGAGATGATGGGATCGGTCAAGCAATGCTGGAAGATCAGAGGGAACATGGTGCAGTGCAAAAGCTGAGAAGTAAGTGGGGTTTTTGGCTTTGTAGGCAAGCATCAGTGATTTTAATTTGATGTGGGCAGCTACAGGAAGCCAGTGCATTCTGGATCAGCTGCAGATGCCGAATGGTGGATAGAGGCAGACCTGCCTCTTGATCAGGCCAGATCACAACGCCCTTGGATAGCAGTCCTCTGAATTTAATTCAAAGTTCAGGCTTCAGATCTTCAATATGCATCTCACTGTAACAATCACTGTAAATTGTTGAACCTTTTTCATGATAATGTTCCACTACAAGCCCTTCAGTTTTCCAGCTAATGGTTGACTTTTTAACTTTTTCTCAATCGGCAATTGGGGATGTTTCTGTTCCATGCTCTGCCGTTTACTCTCAGATTCTTAGTAATGAATCGTCACCAGTTTCCTTTTAAAAAACTTTCACTTTCCTTAGAGTATAAGTCCAAATTTTGTTTATAGATATTCAAACACTTGCTGCATAGTGCGCACAAATTCTTTGATCAATGATGTCATCAGGTACACCCTCAGACCACTGAAAAGAATTACTGCACGCTGCTCTTTTTTCATGCAAATCACAAGTGGGGCATCCATTTTTGCTCGCATCACAATTACAAAAAAAACTAAACGATGTAACCCATTCACACCTGCACAGCAGTGACTGGGGAGACAGGAGCCTTGAACTGAAAGCTATGATAAGACACTGGAGTGCGGATAATTTTTGACTCACCAACGTATATTTCCTCTTCCAGTAAAACTGGGAATATGGCTGAATGAAGCAGAACAGGAGTATGGTGTTCCACTTTCCCAGGGCACCAGATCAAATTGATATCCCATATTTACTGGACGGTAATTCTGTCTCCAGATGTTCTGGCACTGGGCCTCTGTCCACTCTCCTAGTAACCAAGCACCCAGAACTGTATCCACAAAACTCCACTACAAACACGCCTACACCACCTTGGCAACTGAGGATTGTATTTACATTTGTTCATTTAGAGATGCTTTAAACCAGAGGCAAAAAATTCACAAGAGGCCATAAGCGAAAACATGGGATAGTTAATGAAAAGTCACAACTAAACACATGCATAGACACAGAGAGCGAGAGACATGAGGACTGGGGGAAGTGCTGGTCACGAAATACAAGCATGCAACACTAAATAATAACTCTAACTCGCAAAAGAGAGCTAGTTAACTGTGACACATTGTGGCATTAATCAATAAGAAACAGAATGACAAAATAGGAAAGAAATATTTTTTTTCACACACTATGTACAATTCAGTATTTATGTTGGTTCAGAACATTCAGTCACTTTCGGACTAGATGCCAGATCTGACTCATCTGGCTGCTTAACAGTTGTTTCCCTCCAGAAGGTCACTGATGACAGCACAGTGCAAAGACTTCAGTGCCAAATATAGTCAAAGAACTTAAATAATAAATCAGAACACTAAAGCACAGCCTGGTCTAGAAACATCATGGGAAGTTAAGTACTGTACATTAATACACATTTTCCCAGGCTAAGTTCTTTTTATACTAAAACTCAAAATCAAATGTATCCATTTTTTTTTATGTACTATAACCACCCAAGACATTTACTGCCTGTTTTAGGTTTGCTTTAAAACCTGCTGTATCCGGCTGGGCAAAGAGTCAAAAAGACATCTGCAGTCCTCTAGTGTCACTCGCTCTGTCCGTGCCTGCTTGATTGCTTCCTGAAGATCATGCACATATGACGGTTTCTTGCCTTTTTACTCCTTTACTATTGTCCAACAGTTTTTAAGCCTTGTATTGGTTCTCTAATGCTAATGTTAGTAATAAGTGAATGGGCTTTCCCTCATTCCTGAATTTGATCCCAGACTCGCGCGATCTTGTGCTTGTAGAAAATCAAACGGCCTTTGATTAAAGTTTGGTCCAGAAAACCCTTTAGCATTATAAACATTTGGAGCATGTTGGAAATTTTGAAATGTTATCACTGACTAAACAAGATTGGAGTTGTTCATAGTATTGTATCAGTTCAGACGTTATTTGGGCGTGACTTGCATATGGCTATGGGTGGGTTTTATCATGGTATTGTTAAAGTTTAAAGCATCAAGACAACATACTGTACACAATGTAGTTCAGTTCTTCTTTGTACCTTCTGATTAGTAGTCCAACCCCTTAACTGCTGAGCTACCCCAGCTCAATACAACCCACAGAAAACTGTTGGACAATAGTAAAGAAAGGAGTAAAAAGGCAAGAAACCGTCATTTGTGCATGATCTTCAGGAAGCAATCAAGCAGGCACGGACAGAGCGAGTGACACTAGAGGACTGCAGATGTCTTTTGGACTCTATGCCCAGTCGGATGCAGCAGGTTTTGAAGAATTCCTTTTACTCACTTACTTACAGCCTTATCGTGTATACAGGGTCACAGGGGGCCAGGAGCCTATTCCAGGAGACTAAAGTCACAAGCCAGGGTATACCCTGGATGAACTGCCAATCCATTGCAGGGCACACACACACACAGACCCACACACTAACACACTATGGGACAATTTGGGAACTCCAATTAGCCTAATCAGTCCAGAGGAAACCGAAACACCTAAAGAGAAAACCCACCAAGCACAGGAAGAACCTGCAAACTCCATGCACACAGACCAGAGGAGGGAATCAAAGCCGGACCCTGGAGGTGCAAAGGGACAGTGCTAACCACTAAGCCATCGTGCTGCCTTAAAAACTGCATTAAGGATTAAGTATTGATTGATGTATAGCAATTTACTCAATCACTCGCTCATCATCTATACTGCTTTATCCTGTATTCATGGTCGCGGTAGGGGGATGGGGCCTGGAGACTATCCCAGGAGACTTAAGGCATGAGGAATGGGCCAATGCATCGCAGAGCACACACTTATTCACACACTATGGGCAATTTAGGAATGCCAATTAGCCTAATCTGCATGTCTTTAGACTATGGGAAGAAACCCACCAAGCACAGGGAGAACAAACTTTATGCACATACTGTAGACCCGAGGAGGGAATCGAACCTAGACCCTGGAAGTGCAAGGAGACAGTGCTAACCACTAAGCCACTGTGCAGATTTGAGGACGTCATTAAGGACTAAGTAATTTACATTTAGGCATTTAGTAGATGCTCTTATTCAGAGTGACTTGCAAAAGTGCTTTGTAAAGAAAACTCTAAAGCCTGAAGAACAAGGGAGGGTCATCCAGATAGATCCTTACACTGAGTTAATAGGTTACTAACTGTAGTAACTAGGTTACTGTAGGACATCAGTCAAACGATGTTGGGAAGTTTTTTTTTTATTATTATTTTAAATGGATTAGCCGACTGAAGTACTGAAAAAACAGATATGTCTTAAGTCGTTAATTTAAAGATTTTTAGAGAGTCAGCTGTACAGACATCTAGAGGAAGTTCATTCCACACTTACTGTAGGTGCCAGAACAGAAAAGAGTGTAGATGCACATATTTCTTGAGCCCTGAGAGATGGTGGGACCAGCCGAGCAGTGCTGGAGGATCAGAGGGAACCTGGTAACCTGGTGCAGTGCGAGGTAGGACTAGACCTGAGAGGTAGGTGGGTGCTAGGCCGTTTTTGGCTTTGGAGGTGGAGTAGTGTGGGAAAACTTGGGAAGGTTAAAGACGAGACATAAAGCTGAGTTGTTGACAAATGGTGGACAGAGGCAGACCTGCTAGGAGTGAGTCAGTCTTGAAATAACAAGAGACTAAACAAGCACCTGAGTGGTAAGTATTGATCAGCAATTAATTGCAAAAAAACACCAACTTTTTATTATTATTATTTAGATTGTCATTATTAAAAATATAGAATTAAATTCTATTTAAACATTGAATTTCACTTTTGTTCCAATGATCTTGGCCACCACTGGCATGCACACACATTTACTTTTACATTGGTAACGTGCACACACATTTACAATAAGAGAGCATCTGAAGCTCCACACAGATAGTAACCCAAGTTCAGGTCTGGTGAAGGTGTGAGATAACAATGCCAATGAACTTTACTCACTCCCTCGTTCATTGTCTATACTGCATTATCCTGTATACAGGAAGCCTGGAGCCTAGCCTATAAGGGCACAAGGCAGAATACCTTGGACAGGGTGCCAATCCATCGCAGAGCACACACACATACTCATACACTGTGGGCAATTTGGGGAATGCCAATTAGCCTAATCTGCATGTCTTTGCACTGTGGAAGGAAACCGGAGTACTCACTGAGCACAGGGAGAACATGCAGACTCCATGCGCAAACAGGCAGGAATCAAACCGGGACTCTGGATGTGCAAGGCGACAGTGCTAATCACTAAGCCTCACTGAACTTTAATTCAATTTGAATGAATTAAATGTTTTCTATCTTGGTTCAGTCATATGCTGAACAGTTAAGTCAAACTGGAGACCATAATTCATTGAATATTTGGCTGACCAGCTCTTGTTGCGTCATTATTTTACATGCAAGAGACTTAAAATCTCTTGCACATAGCATTTTCCTCTGGAGTCTGTTCCTGCTATCTGAAGAGTCCATATGATGACTGAAAAAAGCAGGATACCTTTAAGCCTTTAAGTCAAGTTTCACAGTGGACTGATGAACACTCTTTATCATCAAGAAGAATTGAAAAAGTCATAAGGAATATCCACAATTTCTAAACTCAGTTTAATGTAATGAGAGATGAACCTATTTGCTATGGCTTAATTACCTCGAGCAGTGTTTCCCAACCCTGGTCCTGGATGACCCTCCTTTGTTCTACAGGCTTTAGAGTTTTCTTAGCTTCCAGAACACCTAATTTAACTAATCAGCTAATTAACAGGCTTTACTAATTAGAAGTATTGTAGAGCAGGGCAGGGTGTTCACCAGGACCAAGATTGGAAAACACTGACCTAGAGCATCAGGCCACATGATGACTGAGCTCTGTCTTATCTTATATCTGGACTTCATTACTGAAGTTCCTTCCAACAGAGGAAGGGAGCAAAGCGAAGGCATTATGGATGGTAAATGATGTGCTTCTCTACATCGAACCCTGAAGAGATTTGAATCTGTGATGGATGAAGTAAATGCTCACTATTACAGCCTTTAGCACATGTTTCAATATTCTTTTTCAACAATCTTTCACCAGCATCAATATCTACATAGTTTTGTCCGGAGACTCACAAAATCATAAAGACCCTATGCAGGCCTCTTCCCAAAAAGCTTAACAAAAGAATTTAGCTCTGTCTTGTATTTCCTTAATGTGCCTTCAGGGCCATCTGTCAGCGATGAAGGCCTGACTATTTATCTTGATTTATTTGGACATACTGTACATTTACAGATGGATTTTGTTAACAGTTCTTCCACGACCCCTCACATCATTCCTGTTCCAAAATCAAATTATACTGCATTATACATGTAATTTAAACTATTAGTCATTGACTCACTTTTAATAAAAATAAAAAAAAAGTCATCCAGTGTGGTATTATGTGCTCTGCAATAAAAAAAATCCCTTGAGGCGTTATCCGCTTGTAAGCCATAGTTATTATAAGGGTCTATGCAACTTCCTTTAAAACATGTCACTTGTGGAGTATAACAAGTATTTTGGTGATAGTAAATGTTTCCAGGTGAAAGGGTTGAATGAAAGTTGAGGGGCACTAAACAAAAGTGCGCACCTACAGTATAATAAATATCTTGCATATTTTAAGCATAAGTTGTTAAATAGAAGCGGGCATAAGTAGTGGTTAGCATGGTGGACGATTGTTCAATTCCTGCCTCGGGTCTGTGTGCTTGGAGTTCGCATGTCCTACCTGTGCTTGGTGGGTCTCGTCCAGGTACTCTGGTTTCCTCCCACAGTCCAAAGTCATGCAGATAAGGCTAATTGGCATTTCCATGGAATGGTACCCTGTCCAGGAGGTACCCTATCTCATGCCCAGAGCCATCTCTAGTCCAGGTTTGTCAACCAAGTACAGGATAAGTGAAACAGAAAATGAATGAGTAAATGTTAAATGTATTTATTTAAAAATGCAAGAATATAAAAATGCAGTGCCTGAAACATAAATACAGTACAGTAAGTTGCTGAGGACAGTTTAGATTTTGATTTAGCTTTACACTATCAAACTCAGTTTCTATATCCTGTACAGCATCAGATGATGCCTGGAACCAATCACAAGGGAATCACAAGGCACTAGACAGGGTACATCCTGGACAAGGTGCCAATTCATTGCAAGACACAAGCCCGCACACATTCACACTTACTACAGGCAATTTGGAAGCACCAATCTGCATGTCTTTGGACAGTGGGAGGAAGGTCCCCAAGCACATGGGAATATATGTTAAGCCTAGGGCCTAACAGTGGCAACATGGGGCTTAAACCTCTGATCCTCTGATGAGTAACCCAGGGCCTCAAATACCTGAGCTATGTGAGATTGTAGTGCACTGAATTCTATTTTATTTGTAACCATACCATTTTTTAACCATTACAAGAGGTATCAAAAAGTTTCGAGACTAGTTTTGTGAAATGCCAACAACTGACCTGCATAAGTCATTGTACCAAAAGACATTGTCCTTCAGGAACTGTGGAACTGGTGATATTCTGACCACATGCATTACCACATCTGCTATTTCATCATGGACAGCAAGTTAAAACAAAGAGCAAATTATGAAATTCCGCGTGGAACTGGGCAAATCTGCCACAGAAACATTTGACATGATTTGGCAAGTTTACGGCGATGCTGTAATGGGTTGTTTGAGGTGTTTTGGGTGATGCACCCATTTCAAGACCAAAGAACGTCACTGAAAGACAATGAGAGATAAGAAAGTTCTTCAACTAGCTCAGCCCCAAAAAATTTTGAAACCATTCGGCAACTTGTGCATGATGATTGTTGGAGAACAATCCATGACTTTACCGCAATGTGATTTAAATTTGGCCTTGTTGCTGCCAAGTTCGGCCCCAGGCTGCTGACCATCGAAGCATCGAAGTCTGCCAAGAACTGTGCCATGGATGACCCATCTATTATGTAGAGGATCATTACCTGAGACAGAGTAACAGTCTTCACAGTGGAAGAGCTCATCATCTCCATGACACAAAAAGCAAGGCAAGTCTGAAGCTCGGCAATATGCATTGAGAATTAGTCCCCAGGGGCCTGATCGTCACTAGCTAATTCTACTGACATGTTTTAGAGCATCTGAGGAAGGACATACATCGAAGGAATTCAGATCTGTGTGGTAACATACTGTAAAGGTGTACCAGTAGCCTGATGCTCCTGATTTTAAGAGTCTTTGTTCTTAAACCTTAAATCCTACTTCAAACCCTGTATCCTCCATCTCATTTATCTGTGCATGGACTAAATTAATCTGGAGACACGGTTCCAATAATAAAGCAACCTCAGCCTATTTCTGGATTCAAAATACTAGATAAAGTGCTGTTGCTTTTCTAATGAAAACACTGATTCCCTCTGTGACACTCAGCCAAAAGGAAAATCTATCCAGTTTTTAGTTTCCTAATAAAATTAGTCACAATTTGGCCGGCATATTATCCCAAACATCTAGCGATCTAGTTAGCTTAACTCAAAGCAAGCATTTATAGAGTTATATTAGCACCGAAAAACATCTTTCCACCCTCTTTTCATTTTTCAACCAAAAACCTCTGAATATTTAAGCTGCAGTGCATTTCTCGCACACTGGATCTATTTTTTTCAGCGTTATACTGTAAGCTGAGAAAGAAATAGCAAGTTGTTGACTAATGTATTGTAGCAGCTGGGTTAAAAGAAAGTTCTTTATGTCAACAGGTCATTACCAAAAGCTGGATCCCACACACACAGATGATTTGAATCAAACTGTATAATAAAGCATGATTGTGTCCTGGGACAAAATCGACTGATTTCAACTTAATGACTTCACTGATGTTAATTAGTTTGTAACTCTAACACATTGTTCAGTATGAAGATCATGTTAAATAACAACAGTTCTGTTGAACTGGTTATAAAAAAATAAATGGCATTGAGGAGAAACATTGCACAGTTTGAACTTGAAAACCTCAGCGATTGTTTGGCACCAAGCTAAAGTGCTGATTCTGTCCAACGCGCTCATTTCCTGGTTTTGAAGTTTCTGAGCAATAATTATTGTGGCCTACAATTCAACACTCAGTGGGAGGTATGTTAGTGTATGTGTGGGTGTGTATGTGTGTGTTACTGACTGAAGGTTTGGCCATCTATCATAAGTATTGTAAGAAACATACAATGTGAAGATAGATGCAGATGTCCATGCAAAGAGCATCCAATGCTGTCAGGGTTGAAACCAGGACTTCAGGAACCTTGTACAGGATCTCTAAAATGAGACACAATCTCTTAGAGACATGACAAAATGCTGGTCAAAAGTAAACTGAATGACGAGCTTGTCAGAATCTGTCATTTTTCCTATCCATTTGTTGTTGATGTTCAACATGTGCAGCAAATAAAACCATAAGGGTGGCGTTGTAGTGTAGTGGTCTGCACTGTGGCCTTGCACTTCCAGGGTTGAGGGTTTAATCTCTGCTATGGCTCTGAATACATGATGGTTGCATTTTTCTCTCCATGCTTTGTGGGTTTTCTCTAAGTACTCTGGTTTCCTCCCACCGTCCAAAGACATGCATATTGAGCTAAATAGCATTCCCAAATTTCCTGTATTGTGTTTGTGTGCCCTGCAATGGATTGGCACACGGTCCAAAGTGTACCCCACTTTGTGCCCAGAGTTTCCTGGGATAGGCTGATGGCTCTTCTCCACCTTGCACAGGATAAGCAGTGTAGAGGATAATTGAATAAAGAAAATTACATGGCTTAAAAGGATAACTTATCACTGCTCTTGCATCACTATAGCTCTTTCTTTTCTGTCTTGAAAAGATATCGTACAAGAAAAAAAATAGCCAATTAATATAGCCAGAGAATTAACTTGACATACAGTAGACCCTTTTATGAGCTAATTTTATCAGGTTATGGTCACAAACTTTCAATTCAATTCAATTCAACTTTATTTATATAGCGCTTTTAACAATGGTCAGTGTCTCAAAGCAGCTTCACAAAAATTAAAGAATTTTTTTTTTTTTTTTTATAAAATAAAATATTTTGAAGTGTGTATGTGTGAGAAAAATGTGTCTAGATAATAATTAGATGAATGAATGATGAATGAAATGTCTCTGATGAGCAAGCCAAGGGTGACGGCGACGGTGGCAAGGAAAAACTCCCTGAGATGGCAATAGGAAGAAACCTTGAGAGGAACCAGACTCAATCAGGGAACCCATCCTCATCTGGGTGATAACAGATTGAAATAACATCATGTGTGTTGTGCAGGTGAAAGTTCAATATAACAGAAGTTGTGTAGATTAACATGAAGTCCAGTTCAGCACAGGGAGTCAGTAGGTGCAGAGGGCAGATGGGGTCTGGATCACTGGGAGCACAGGAGCACCACGTGTAGCTCCAACCATCATAAAGCAGAATCCAGCTGGAGCTCAAAATGGGCTGGATGCCTCAGGATCCTCACAGGGTTGGCCTTTGTCTACTGAAGCTGGTACAATCTCCAGATGCCTCGGGATGGATTGAAAAATACAGAAAAGATGGAGAGAATTAGCGTAGTTGCCATTCAGGATAGGTGTACTGGAGTACGAGGTAATGGGATGAGTTACGCTTATGCCAGATTAAAGAGATGCGTCTTGAGTCTACTTTTGAATTGGGAAACCGTGTCTGCTCCCCGAACACTGTCTGGAAGGCTATTCCAAAGCTTTGGAGCTAAATATGAAAAAGCCCTACCCCCTTTTGTAGATTTTAAAATTCTGGGAACTACCAGAAGTCCGGAGTTTTGTGATATTAAGGAGCGTGGTGGATTATACTGTAGCGTATCAGAAGACTGGTTAGGTATGTGGGAGCTAAACCATTTAAAGCCTTGTATGTAAGTAGTACTATTTTGTAATTAATTCTAAATTGAACAGGTAGCCAGTGCAGGGATGATAATATAGGTGTTATATGATCATATTTTCTGGATCTAGTGAGAACCCTGGCGGCTGCATTTTGGACTAACTGTAGCTTGTTTATTGAGGATGCAGGACAACCACCTAGTAATGCATTACAATAGTCCAGTCTGGAGGTCATGAATGCATGAACTAGCTTTTCTGCATCAGATACGGATAGGATACTCCTAAGTTTGGCAATATTTCTAAGATGGAAAAAGGCTGTTAGTTCTTTGTAAATAACTGAACATGTAGGAACTTCCATTCTTCAAGGAAGACACCCTGGCCTGGTAAGGAACTAGAATCTAACCCCTAAAGTCTTCGCTTATTATTCTTATTATCCAATAATTTTCCTTAAAGCATATAATTTATAATATAAATAAATTACTGGTCTGCTCAATAGGTATAACTTCCCAAGACATCTACATGTATACAGTACATATAAATTAGCTGTGTCTGTACAGTACATCAAAGATATTTGCCAAAAAAGAATTTGTGTGGAGATGAGTAACAGAACACATTAAGATGATTTGGGGAATTTTTGTCTGTCTGTCTGTTTATTAGTGCACGCATTACGTAAAAACTAATAACTAATTTTAACAGGGTTTTTACAGTTATTTGGCTGAGCTTGAGGTATGTTATGACTCCGATATGCTATTTGTGTCTGTTAGATTTCTCTCTCTCTGCTCCTGTGTCTTGGACCTGTCTGTTTTAGGTGTGTGTGGCCTGTTAATCAGCTGGATATATTCTTTTTGTATATATTGACACTCTGTTTATTGTTTAGGGAGACAGGTAAGCTAGTGTGTGTTTTGTTTTCTTTCATTCAATTTCTGGTTACTTAGATTTAAAACAGTCTGTTTCTTTTATTGTTTTGGCCTGGTCTTCCCCTGGAGATAAATCCCGTGCAAAGAAAAATTGAAAATAAACAATTGAACATCTCTCTGGTGTACTGTAAGCTCATTCAGTTCTCTCCTTCTGTTGCGGCTAACCCCTAGAGGTCTTAACAGGTAACATATAGGCTTTGTTTCATTGCAATCAGCCCATGGGAAGAGAGGATAGACAAATTTAAAGTTTAAATGTAAAATACCCTTGTTTAAAAAAAAAAAAAAAAAAAAAAAACACAGATGGAGCTGGACAAATTCTAAACTTGCTAAAAATGAATACAAAATAATAAATCATAAAAATGACCTCTAAAAAATCATTAGTTGATCTCCAAATTCAAGAGATGGTGCTGTATATTTTTAAAAATGTGCTGAGTGTGTAATTGAAATCTACTTTCCAAACATGATCTCACGCCTTTACATCACATTCTCTAAAGTAAGGAATAAATACAACGTTTCAACAAAAACTTTACTTGGTTTGCAAAAATCGAATCTATAGAATTTGCTTTGTGATTTGGATAATATTGCTGTTTGGAAATTTTGGTTGCCTTTTATTTGACTAGGCTTGAAATGCAGATTTTTGGCCAATTTGCCTCGTAACTTGGATTTTCATTGTACTATACTTATTTTACTTGGCTTGCAAATACGGATTTTAGGTAGCTATTTAGTTTTTTTTTTGGGTGTATTCCACACGGGCACAGCTAGTAACCTAATAAAGTGTAATATTGTGTGAAGGAACAAAAGGGGTGAAAGGGTCCATCTACATGCCACCCAGCACATTGGGCGACGGATACTCCCCACCCTAGAGATATATTCGTAATTTCTGTGGCATTTACTTAATGGGTCGGGTTGCCAGCTGTTTGTATCAGAGCCTTGGGCATGAAGGATTCAATGTTCAAGGGTACAAAAGTGGCAGTCTGGCAGCACCGGGCTTAAACCAGGAACCTGCTGGTCAGCAGTCCAATACCTTAATTACCGAGCTACCCCGTCCCAAATGTTGTGTAATTTGTAGGTTTTTAAAAATAAATCTGTCAAAATAAGTTGTTTGGTTGACAAAAGACTAATACTCACCAGTCCTTACAGTATATGAGAATCATCCTGCTTGAGTTATATTGCTATAAATTTCCTTGATGCTTGTGAAAATAGAATAAATAATAAACTTTATTAAAACACTATTTTAAAGTGAACTGACTACTGGATAATCCAGAGGCAAAACACAAATCTTATAACGGGACTCAAACCCTCGACCTCAGAATTGTGAGGAAAACAGACAATCCACAATAGATTAAAATCACATAAGAATTCAGTTAATTTTTTTGTATATTCTAGCCCTAATTTTAGGAAGCGTTTACTTAGATCACAGATTGGATCACAGTTGTGCCCAGGAGAATTCTATCTAATGCTGTGATAAATTGACCTTTTTGAACCTTTGACCCTATTCGAATAGAGTAATGAAAAATGGAGGCTATTCTATTTCATTGCTCTTAACCGTGAGCCTGGTGAGGATGACCTGGAGAGCATGCTGAGAACTGCCAAGAGCCACTTAGTCATGTTTAAATAAGTATTTGCTAAAGCGATACAAATACAGATATGAATAGGAAGCCCTGTTTTTCTTGTGTCTATTGCCAGTGATTTGTTTCAACATTCTGGTCCGAGCTCCAAAATAAACCCTCCGAAATACCAAAATCTCAGGAGATGGTTTAGGCTCCATGGGCTGGAGGTTTATTAATATTCCAAAGATGCAGTGTCAAAAACAGGCAGGGGGTCAGAACTTAAAATATTCACAAGACTATAAAGCCAAAAGAACAAAAATCACTGCTCAGACAGGAAACAATGGCAGCAAGCTCACAAGGTGACTCTGAACTTGATCGTCTTTGTAGTCAGTAAAGAGGAAGTGATACCAGAACAGAAAGTAATTATGGAAAAGGAAGTTGTAGTTATCACTCAGGGTCAGGGGCCCTCTTCTGTGCAGGAGGTGTCATGACAACAAGTTGATGGTACTCACATATTTCTACCATATTTCCATATAAACCCGCCCTAAATTTACAAAAGAATCCATAAAGCCCATGCATATCCTTCTTTGTCGAAAATGATACAAATAGTTTAATAAATTGCCACTTAAAGGAGCCCATTTAGAATAGCAGCAACACTGTATTCATCACTCCTTTGTATTAGAATCTGATCTCTTCCAGATTTTCTGAACGTTTTCTTTTTTTTTTCCTGATTATACAGTGCCGTAAATAAAGGATTTGCCCCTACCTTTTTTTTTGCACATTTGTCACACTTAAATGATAGAGGTCATAAAAAATATAAATTAAAGATAACCTGAGTAAATACAAAACACAGTTTAAAATAATGATTTTATTTGTTAAATAATGAATGAACTGTGATTTTTGTAAAGCTGACTGAAATTCCACAAAGTGAAGTACTAATCTAAAAATGTTCCTTAAAAAAAGCAGCACAATATAAAGAAATTCAAGAAAAGATGAGAAACAAAGTAATTGACAAGTATCAGTCTGGAAAGGGTTACTAAGGCCATTTCTAAGGCTTTGGGGTTCCAGCGAATCACGTGAGAGCTACTGTATTATCCACAAATAGCTGAAAACTCAGAACAATGGTGAACCTTTCCATTAGTGGCTGGCTCACCAAAATTACTCCAGAGCACAACATCAAATCATCCAGGGCTTTATAAAAGAACCCAAAACAACATTTAACATGGGAGAGTTCCAAGGTGAAAGAAACTGCTGACCAAAAAGAACACAAAGACTGATCTCACATTGGTCAAAAAACATCTTGATTATATCCAAGACTTCTGGGCAAATATTCTGTTAATTGATGAGACAAAACTTTTTGAAAGTTGTGTGTCCTGTAACATCTGGTGTAGAACTAACACAGCATTTCTTAAAAAGAGCATCATACTAACAGTTAAACATGGTGGTGGTAGTGTGCTGGTCTGCGGGCTGCTTTACAATTTCAGGGCCTGTCCACTAATTGATGGAACCAAGAATTCTGCACCCAATCAGAAAAAATCACACTGATTGATTGATTGATTGATTGATTGATTGATTGATTGATTGATTGATTGATTGATTGATTGATTGATTGGTGCAGGGAATTGTGTAGTATTTCCTAGTACCCCTGTTTATTTCCAGTATTGTAGGAGCACAGTGAAGGGATCTTAAAAACATTCAGCATCCACTTTTTACTTTAAACACTAATGGAGAAATCTGCAGCACTGAAGAGGTTTGCTTCTCCATGGATACATCACCTCTACCAATACCTTTGGTATTTACCTTTTATTGTACTCACTAATAACACCAATAATAGCATCATTACAAAAAGTGCACTCATTGGATTATTGAAAATATTTTTTTTATCCAGGTCAATGGTGAAACATGATCTTTTTACAAATTGAGATGAATAAATGTGACAAGATTCAGCATGTTTTCAAGGTTGTGAAAAACTAGACAGGAACGTAAAAAAAAATATATATTTTTTTTTTAAGTGTGTGAGTGTGTGTGTGTGTGTGTGTGTGTGTGTGTGTGTGTGTGTGTGTGTGTGTGTGTGTGCACAGCAATAGGGTGTGCACCCATGCATTTTAATAGGCTGGAAACAGAGGTCAACATCATCAGACTACTCCACCAGAAGTCCTGTGCACACAATCGGAGGAAAAAGCTGTCTGTTGATCTGGAAAAAGAACACCAATATTATACTGTTCTCATATGGAAATAACGTGTGAAAACATTATTTGAAATGTACATGTCTCTGGGAAAACCCCATCATTCCAGGAGGAACACCGTGTCATGAATGCGCCTTTCCCACCAGGGGCCTCATTAACCTCAGGCTCACTCCCGTGGTAAACCACCTCACACACACCTCTCTTGGAATGACTACACACATACTGTATTTGCAGAATATGATTCATTTTTTGATTATGACCCTTTTTGCATTTTCATCTATGTGATCTTTGAGTTTTTTTATTTTAAAAATGTACAGTAATGCATTGAAATGCATTTTAGTGCATGATCCTTTTACCATATAAACATTATACAATATGTTTTCTGATTAAATAAACAGGTATTGAGTTGACCAAATTATAAATGTCATCCAGGATTTTTCAACCATCAACTGATGAATAATGTGGTTTCGTGCAAGCTTCTTTTCTTGGATCATCTATTTAAATGTCATTTTAATAATGAGAAATGTGCTGTAGCTAAACAAAACAATGCCAAATCCCAAACTTTTTACACCCAGTTTACAATGCAAACAGTTATTCATTAATGCAGGCACTTAGTGAAGTAAAGCTGGTAGGATAATACATTGTGGTCAGGATTTTCCCCTAGTTTGTACTGTAAAATTCATACTGTTGAAACACTCAAAATATATACAGATGAAATCCATGCCACAAAGAAACAAGTAAGAAGTCAAAACCTGGCTGATAAATCAAACTGCGGTATTGTGTTATGGGTGTGTGATAATAAAAATGAAGAATAAATCCCAGGGGTAAAAATGTTCTCTGGAAGCTGACGTTTGAGATGAAGCAGTTAAAAAATAAAATTATATCTTAAGAGTTTTCTGTGGTTTTAACCACGCTCCCTGATGATGCCACTGCATCAGGAATAAAATAAAAGCCTGGGTGTGTTTGTGTGAGCCAGGGTGTGATCTGGCCTCATCACACAGCATCTGTGCTTACATGTTTGATCAAATGAGCTAGACAGCATCTCAAGTGGGTACATGTGCTTTAGCAGACAAGAATCATTCCATGTATTATGTGTCAGTTCGCCCATGGCGCTTTTTATGGGTCACCTACCGAGCAATCATCCCCAAGTCTCATTTCCTTATTTTCTACTCATAGAGCTACTGTAAACCAAGCTCCAAAAAAAAAAAAATCAACTTTAAAGCATGCGACCCCAAACTCTGCATGGGATTATTTTTGTCCATGTTTCTACACAGACACAAATCCTTTCAGGAAGTACAGACTATAAATTTCTCATCACCCCAGAGCTGACTCACAGAGGCTCGGGGTTAATCTCCTCTTCCACACCCCTCCCCACGTTGGAGACTTTTGCAGAGTCAGGCCAAAGGAAAGCACTCTTTCATCCAATACAAACCAAATGGGTGAAAGAGCATAGACTTCACAGTTTGCATGTTTGTTAGAAGTAGCCATGAGGATGAGGGTCATCGAATAAATGACCATAAATATGTTTAAAGTGAAGTGTTTGGCCGGTCTAGTACTCGTACCGTCATCTTTTTCCAACTTGTACTTTCAGTCATATGTTGGCACACATTTTTCATTTTTTTAATTCTATAATCTTTCCTAATTTTCATTTATTTTACAATGCTGAAGGCATCAAAAATATGTAGTTGATATTGAGATATGTCGGCTACTTTACCTTCATACCGCCTCTGATTTAAGGTGCTGATTGTTAATTGGTGATTTCTGAGGCTAGTAACTCTAAATGAGGTAAGTTTTGGTCTGGCTTTACTGGGAAGTTCTTTATGAGAGCCAGTTTCATCATGATACGAAAGGAATATATTGTCACTAAACAATGCAGAAAAAATAGTTCATGCTTTTATCACTTCTAGGTTGGACTAATGTAACACCTTCCTGTACTTTCTGGTTGGTCAACTAGCAACTACTAGTCCAGAATGCAGCAGCGAAAGTCCTCACTAGAACCAGAAGATAGAAGCACATCACCCCTATCTTATCCACACTGGAGATCAAACTCCCTGTGAACTTCATCGATTTTAAAATACTACTTTTAACGTATAAAGCATTAAATGATCTCGCGCTGCAATATCTGAGTGAACTGACATCAGTCTAACGATCTGCCACGCCTACTTCGATCAAACGATGCAGGCTGCTTGTTAGTACCGTGTATTATGAAAACTACATCTGGGAGCAGAGCTTTTTCCTACTAATGCCGAAAATTATGGAATAGCCTTCCAATTAGTGTTTAAGTCTAGGAAAAAAAACTATCGTCTAAAAGCTCAGTGGTTAAGGCATTGGACTATGGTTCGGAAAGTCCCAGCCGTTCAATAGTTCAGGACTGGAATTTCCTACATTTTACCTGAGTCTCCAATAATGAACTGGACTCCATATTAACTTAAAGACATCAACTGTTATAATGAACTTTCAGCCGCCTTACACACAGTATGATGCAGATCAATCCCAGCAGAAGCTATTATTACCCAGATGGGGATGGGTTCCCTGTTGAGTCTGGTTCCTCTCAAGGTTTCTTCCTTTTGACATCTCAGGAAGTTTTCCCTTCCCACCATCGCCCTCAGCTCATCAGGGACTATGATACAGTACACATTCAAATTTCATGCAAACGTCCATAATTTCATTTGATTGTGTAAAGCTGCTGACAATTAAATCATGATGCTATATGGATTTTGCAAATACAGTTGACAAAACTGTTCTTGCAAGAACTATTCCAGAACAGCTGATCTTTGTTGAAAAATCAAATGATTGCTGCTGTTTGTTGTTACTTAATTACATAATTTCATATGTGTCATTTCATAGTTTTTCCAAAGATACTAAAAGGATTCCTAAAGTTGATTGTTAATTGTTGTTAGCAACAATGTGACTAGATAATGTATACTGAACATGAAATGTGAAAAATAAAAGATTATTACACCTGTACATCACAAGTATATCTACAGTATATACAGTAAATATACACATACAATATGTATATAACATTAACACCACATGGCATTGTGAGCACCCAAATCGCCCGATCCCACTCCAATTGAGCAGGCATGGGAAGCACCAGACAAACAAGTCCGGTTCACAGATGCCGGACCTCGTAACCCACAGCACCTGCTAAGTTCCCGGTGACAGACACCACAGCAGACCCCCTCAGAAACCTTGCGGAGCCGCACCTCAACGGGCCACTGTGGCACAAGGGGAATCCAAACCTTAGCTTTCTCCCCGCCCCCACCAAATTATCCAAATTTTTACAAATAAAAATAAAACCCCTTCTGCATTTGGTTCTTGTATAGATATTTTTTTTCTTCTGGCATCCCAGACTCGTTTCTTGGGGATAATGTTGCCCTCGGTCAACAAGCACGTAGCAACCCTGGTTCACCTCCAAACAGGCAAATCTTCTTACTCTTACTCTAACCTACAGTAAGTTTCAGGTGACAGGTGAGGATTTTTTCTGGCTCTATTTTAGTCTTTTCTGCATAGTGATAGAGCTCGCTTAGTAGGCGAGGCATCCATAACGCCTGTAATCGAATGTGAAATAGATTAGGGCAAGAGGAATGAGCTCCACCAATAAATCTAAAACTAAAAACTAGGTTTGAATCATGTACAGAGTTCCGTCCTAGTACAAGCAATGACCCATGGAAATCTCCACAGCCTATGACGACCCAAGTGTCCTTGTCTGAACTGTTTGATTGTCTGACGCATGTCCTAAGAATTCACTTTGGCGGAATTCCAAGCTCACACACAATCTCCCTTTCCTCAGCATGTACTCTTAAGAGCAAACAGCATGCTGTTTTGGACACTCTGCTGTGTCACGATGATGACTTTTCTCACAGTGCTATATTTAAACAGTAACTTGGACCTGCTACCACTGGACGTATATCATTATTACAGACTATTAATACAGTATCAGCTGATTAGTTGGATCAGAAGTGATGGGAAGAGGGGATTAAATGAGATACACCGAAGAAGAAGAAGTCATCAGAACTAGTTTAAACTATTTAGTAGCACTAGGTTTGCAAACATTTGATGCATTAAATGAAGATTTAAGATATGTTTAATAAAAGCCTCCTCAATGGATGAATGTCCTACATTTAGCCTTAAATGATATCCTTATTGGACAGCCTCTTCTAGAAAGAGGCATGTTTGTGTCATATCCTTTCATTTTGTGTTAAATAATAGATTTAATGATGCGTTAAATTATGTACAAAGTTTGGGATGTTTTTTCAACCAAGCCCTGGCTGATTCTGTTTCACAACCTTGTCCTGAATTTGGTTTTCATAGCTCATTGGTCTTCATAATTCTGTTTGTTTAGGTATGTCTTCCAGCAAATTCTGGGTGCATTACAAGGGCAAGAGTATTTATAATAAGATTATGTGTTGCAGTTAAATTAAATTCAAGTTGTAATACCAAAAAAAAAAAAAAACACACAATTTGTAAAAAATAAATAAATAAATTGGAGGGTTGAATAATTAAACAATTCTTCATGAATTACTCACTCACCCATTGTCTATACCGCTTTATCCTGTATACAGGGACACGGCGGGCCCATCCCAGGGGACTTAGTGGTATGCCCTGGACACACACTATTTGGAAACAGCGAATGGGAGGAAACTGGAGTATTCAAAGGAATGCCACCAATGAAAAGAACATGCAAACTTCACTCACATGGAATCAAGGTGGGAATCGAACCCAGAACCTGAAGGTGCAACGCTACAGTGCTAACAATTAAGCCACTGTTCCATCCTTTAGAAACTTTTAGCTATGACAACTTCTTTAAATAGTGACTAAGACCAATCTGTAATATAAAAACAACAATCCCACTTTTTAGTGTGATTACTTGGGAGACAACTATGATGCATTCTGTTCAGTGATGACTGACCTTTCCATCATGCTGCTCAGCACACCATACATATACTCACTTTATTTCTCTATATAATCCCCTGCTACACTAATGAACTTATCGCAGCATTTCACTAGTGCTTTGATACCATCTGGGTAAAGTTTTCTCAGTATGCCAGAGCCGTGATCATACTGCCATCTGAAACGCTGGCCTCCCAGGAACTCCTTAAACGACTCAAACATGTGGAAATGGCCTGGAGCGGGGTCAGGACTGTAGAGGGGATGTGACAATAACTCCCAGCGTAGTTCCTGTAATGTGGAAGTGGTGTTGGTGAATAATTGTGTGTAGAGTTTCCTCAGACAGATGCATCCTTTTCCGCAAATTAGTGACAAGTTATCCACCAATTTTAAAAGATCAGGTGTTCCACTTGTTAAATGTTCCCGGGGATGACTTGACGTGTGCTCCGAGCCACCATGGCCTGAATCGTCATTCAGGGATTGTTAAACGTTTGCACCATTATAATTTTTTACGAAGACTAGGAATCCCAAAGACCCTGGTGTTCATTCACAAGAATATCGTTTATTGTGTGTATATCCCCATATTTATTTTCCGGAAATATCCATCAAGTTAATTGATCCAGAGTTTAGGTCTCAGGAGGTTAAACCCCGATCCATGCTAGTAGTAGTAGTAGTAGTTGTCACATGTGTCTCTTTGGGATGCATAGGGTGTCTGGGGACGGTTTCACTTTACCATGAAGACGGTTCTGGCCTCTGACACCCTCGGCTTGCTCACCAGGGACTATCTGACCATTTTGATTCATACACATTCACATTCCATACAAACTTAAATAGTTTTTTCGATTGTGTAAAGCTGCTTTGCGACAATGACAATTGTTAAAAGCGCTATACAAATAAAATTGAATTGTATAATTTTTGTGGTGCTTGTGTTCTGTTGTTCTATTGTAATATTCTTGAGGACACCCATTGCAAATTTCACTCCCAGTTGCTGATTTATTCCAACTTCTAAAATGTCCCAGCGACAATTTTTTTCTCTTCATATTATTCTAGGTACAATGTTCTTTCTCTAAGTACTTCTACTGCCATGAAATGACTGGATTCTTGAACTCTGACCTTATTGCTTCCAGCAGGTGCTAACGTCACTCAGCACCATCTAATTCCAAAAGCATTTTAATTATCGATGACTTTGTAACATTTTTTCTTAATGAGTGGGTGTTAACAGATACATAACTGTACTGTTCAGTAAAGTATACATTAAACATATAGAGTATAGATAGGATCCAGATAAGCATGCTATCAATCAGCTGACCATATATATAATTATTTTATAGATAAATACGAGATGTTTAGTGCTTCTGCTTGTTTTTCACCCCCTTGTCTTTTGTCTACTTGGATGTGCAATCACATCTGACCTTTACAAGTGACCAAACACAAATGCAACTTTTCCGTTGGTCAGATTTCCCAGAGTAAACATGGATACATATTTTTAGCACTAAGAGAGGATGGTAAGCCTTAATGTCAATATGTTAAACATCTGATGGAACTTCATGTGCATCCTGTTTTTATATCACTGGCAAACCCATGGTGTGTCAGATATCCCAGAATATTAGTCACATCTGGAGACATCTACATACAGTATATGGAGAAAATATCTAATTATGAAAAAAGAAATTGTCTATGATATCAGCAATGTCTCTCATTAGAAATAGGCTATAAAAATAATTCTAAAGAATTCTCAGGAAGGTTTATGGTTTGAGATGTCTGATTAGTTTATAGCTGTGAAAAATTTATGGGAAAGTGGTGAAAAGGCGTCAAAAGGAATTTTTGGAATTTGTTTCAACCGATTTTAATTTGAACGAGGTACTTTTGAATTTCTGGAAACATCCTTAATTTGACCTGAACACAACACAGATCCTAACCTGCCTTTGCTATAACATGCTTCCAAAAGTGTGCCACACAAACAGCAATTACAAAGCGGTGCATGCTCTGCCTGTTATCCAAACACACAACTCTTCCACTCCTTGGTTTCCAGGCCAGAGCCTAAATGAGTCACCACCACACCCAAATAAGCCTGAATCCCAAAAGTCCAAGCAGGAGCCTAAGTGCAGCTGTTCTTATGAAGTAACATAAATTAAGAATTCCTTTTTTACTTAAATGAACAAAATCGTATGTATGTACTCAAGTTTAACATAAACAAAGCTACAGAGTTTCTATGTCGTTTGAAGTGCCACATGGCCGGCAAGAGAAATCATATCTGCTCTCACGTTCATGCTAATCAGTACTGATCTGTTATCTCAATAGCCACCCATAAATCAAATATCAAAACCATAACGGGGTATTGAGGAGGTAATCTTAGGTGGGACTAACAAAAGAAGGCAGAACTATAGACCATTACCAAAATATAAATAGATAAATATTGAGGATTTATTTATTTTTTCCCCACTTAAAAGCACATTGTTTTAATTCCTTGGCGGAAAGTCCCAGCTGCATCACTAGGCTTCCATTCAGATGTTGTGACACTGATCTGTAGATCTGGATGACTTTCATTAATAGACTGCTTACTTTGATGAAATTACATCACATTTCATTTCAAGTCTGGCCATGGGCTATTATGCTATGCACCAATTCCAAAATGTACAGAGAACAGCTGCACTGGCCATACTTTTAGCTATGCATGAAGGGCTAGAAGTAGTTTTAAATTCTTGAGGAGAATAAACCATGGAGGTTTGGGACAGTCCTATAAATCTTGTAAGTTTCTCATTATGTCTCCACTTTTTGCTTTCTGTTATAAGCTTGTTAGCTCTGTAACTCAAGTTAGCCGTAAACAAAGCGATTATGTGATTCATGAACTTGTTAGGGGATTGGCGGAAGCTCGTGTTAACTAGCGGTAATAAAAGATCGAAACACAGCAATGTGCAATTTGGAATGATTTTATTAAGGAATTATTTATGTTCATGAAGACATAGCATTACTACAGTAGATGTGTTTTATTGCTAAAAGTGTTTCTGTGATGTGGGTTTTGACAGACTGCATTTCCAGTACTCTGTACTTTTATCTTTTTAGTCATTTTTAGACATGCAGATGGTTATCTATTGTACCAAAAAAAAAAAAGAATGTGAGAAAAAGATAACATTCCCTACTTTTTATCCCTTTTCCATGTCTGTACTGGTCATTTAAACAAGCTATTGAGATTTTTCCCCTAATGTAATCTCATATGAAAAGATTTATGGCTTGATATAAAAAGATCCCCAGCTTGTTGTTTAATTATACTGTTCTCTGAAGAGATGTGACTCTGCAGTAACTCATTAGACACTGAAATGGCACATTTGGAGGAGGAGCGAAATGCATTACATTTACCTTTAGGCATTTGGCAGACGCTTTTATCCAGAGTGACTTACAAAAGTGCTTTGTAGTTTCCATCATTGGATAGATCCTTACACTGGGTTAATAGGTAACTAAGTAACTACTATCAGTCAAACACTGGATTGTTTTGTTTTTTGTTTTTCTTTGAGAGGGGGGGATTGTAACAATGTTGCGAAGTTTTTTTAATTGAAAAAATTATTAAATTATGGGTTAGCCCACTAAAGAACCGGAGAAACACCAACTAGGTGCCAAAACAGAAAAGGGTCTAGATGCACATCTTCCTTAAACCCTGAGAAATGGTAGGACCAGCTGAACAGTGCGGGAGAATTGGAGAGAACCTGGAGCAGTGCCAGGTATGACTAGAGCTGAGAGGCAGGTAGGTTCTGGGCCGTTTTTGGCTTTGTAGGCAAGCATCAGGGTTTGGAATTTGACAGGGGCAGCTACAGGAAGCCAGCGCAGAGAGCAGAAAAGTGGGGTGGTGTGGAAGGTTGGAGATGAGACGTGCAGCTGCATTCTGGATCAAGTGCAGGGGACGAATAGTGGACAGAGGCAGACCTGCCAGGAGTGAGTCGCAGTAGTCCAGTCTTGAAATAACAATGGACTAAACAAGCACCTGAGTAGCCAGTGAAGAAAGAAATAGGCAAATTCCTCTGATGGTGTAAAGAAGAAATTGACAGGAACGAGTAAGGAACGAGTTAGCAATGTGTGGAGAAAATGCAGTTGATCATCCAGAGTTACCCCAAGATTGCGGACAGTTGCTGAAGGAGTGATCTGATTGTTGTCCAGGGAGATCACAAGGTCATGACCGGGGGATAAATCAGCAGGGATAACCAGCTGTTCGATTTTATCAAAGATATATTTCAACTGGAGCATTTACAGGAACACTTTAACAAACACCTTTGACACCTGTGTTAACATTTAAGTAATGTTTTGACTTTACTTGACTTGACTGTGTTAACTTTTTATCGAAATAGTAAAATAAATGGGACCTTTAAAGATAAAAAAAATAATGAATCAAGGCATAAAGCCCATGTGGTTTTCAATTCCTTGCCAAATGTTTCTCGTTCAAATAGAAATTTGGCCTAGTTACATTCTTGGCCTACATTCCTTGGAATTTCATCATGCTTCCCGTTCTTAGTCCTATAGGTTTAAATAGTTTCATAGAGACAGCTGTAATATAACTAGAAATGCAAGATGAATGATCTTGAGGACAGACATTTATACAGTCCATTAGATGGTAATACTGAATGTAAAAGTCTGAGGATGAAGAATGCATGCAAAATAACCTTCTAATTATCTAAGGCAACACATCGAGGAATGTCTGGTTTCTTGGCAACAACCAGTATTTCTCTCAAACAAGTGGCTTCTTTCATAACGAACTCAACACAGGGTGCATCTGTCGTGTGACACTTATGCACTTATGCATTCATATGTCATTTATTTTTTACATTATTTTGATCTTATACAGAGCATCTCACACAGAGCATTCCACTGAAAACCTGATTGGCTGAGCAAGTAACTACATGCATACAGTACATACACACAAATTTTTGCCATCTTTATAATTTCAGCAATTGATCTTTTTTTTCATTACCACAGGTCATGTTTTTGTGAAATATTGACTTTATTAAAGGCAAGAGCTTGAGGACAGGAAAATGTGCAACACATGGTGGTGAGCTTGGCTACCCAAGCTTTGGTCAGGTCCCAAATATCTCCTAGTTATCCCTTAGATACAAGCCTTCAAAGCCCCCAGTTACCTCAATTTATCAAGGGTACGCTTCACTTATTTTCAAAACAGCATGGCTTTTTCCTCCAAAATAAAACATGTCTCTACACTAGCACCAGTATCAGCATTTGTTGGCAGAATAGGTTTGTTGTATTTTCCCCTTTGAAGTGCCCTTAAGAAAGCAACACCCTATGTTTTTTTTTTTCTTAAGAAGAATGTACACTGTCTTTGGCCAAAATAATAAACCCTAACCACTTGCCTGGTTGCACGCAATCACAGATTATCCTCTTAACCCCTTTAACCACCTCCCCACTTCCCTCCTCAAAGCGTTCCATTGCAAAGCTACTTTGTGATGTTGCCAGAGTTTTCTCATGTCCTCCCTGGTGGCCCTGACTCATGCATGACTCATGTGGAGAAGTAGGGGAATTCTTCTAGTACCTTGATAAGTTCCAAAATACCCCCTACTACCCATTCACACCTCGATGCAGCATGATTTCCAGCAAAAATATCAGGAGAGACAGAAGCGACACGGTCCATATGATATACAAGTATAGAGCTTATACAGTGTTACTTGGCTTTTAGTGGAGAATAGCACAGATGTTTATTTCAGTTTCCTGGGTAAGGGATAATCCCCTGGGTAAAATTAACAGTTTTGGGAGTGCATCTTGTAATGGAAATTTGAAGAATTCCTTTTATGCACAGAAGTTAATCATTCCAGCATACTTGTTTTGGCAACAGACTTTATGGGACGTTTTTACAGAGAGCTGGCCGTTGTCCAGTTCTGTGAGATATTGAAGTGTTTTTAAATACAAGGTCAACACCCTTATATTTATCCTTCCAACATACAAAATTGTTCCTGTTGTCAGCGAAGGAATTACAGTATACGAGTACTCATGAGCTATATAAAAAAGTCATTTCTGTCTGAGATGGATGCAGCAGACAGTTTTTCCCATAAAGTTCACTAAAACATCTGAATGAGACTGTGCAGTATACAGTACAATAGTTTCAGTAACTGAGTAAATGTAGATCTAGACAGTTATATCAACGTGAGATATATGGTCACCCAGGGAATGGTGTTGCATCCTCACAGCTGCAGGGTCCTGGGTTCAATCATGACCTAGGGGACCTGTTCGTATGGATTTTTTCAGGGTTTATCAGGGAACTCTTGTATATTAAAGACAGCAGTAAGCACTTTACTCCAAGCATGTTAAACTGCCCTTTAGGCTGCATATGACTCATGAGGAAGCATGTGTTACCTCTCACCACCCCCCTTTGGCAGCTATCATGTAATAGAAGAAAACAAGTGGGTGGGAACTGACAATGACCAATTTGGCAGAAAATGAGGTAAAAATCCAGAGAAGACAAACATCTACACTGAACATTACACCAGTAAATCTCTGTCAAAACTTGTTTCCAATACTGTAAAACCCATTTGCAAAATAAAGAACCTCCTCCTTTGCATGGCAAAGAATTATGTTTTGCACTTAATAACTGCTCTTTTGCTTTAATTACATTGAAGATGATTTCTTCAAAAAAAAAATTTAAACCAAAAATGCTTTGCCTTTACTTCTAAACTAGTTTGCATGAAATGCATTGGAAGTTTTAACTTTAATTTAAAAGTTAAATAACAAAATGGGATTTAATATAAATGGACCTTAAATAAATTTAAAGGAACATTTTAAATATCAGTATGTTCCTAAAGAAGTAACCAAAGTGTACTTCCTAATTAGACTTTACAGGAGTACTTTGATCCATGTAGTTACATTTTCAAAAAATTAGAAAGTTTTGTGGGTGTTACGGTGGTGTAGTGGTTAGCACTGTCTCCTTGCACCTCCAGGGTCTGGGTTTGATTCCCAGTCAGGTTCGATTCCCGCCTCTGTGTGCATGGAGTGTGCATGTTCTCCCCGTGCTCAATGTGTTTCCTCCCATAGTCCAAGGACATGCAAATTAAGCTACAGTAATTGGCATTCTCAAACTGCCTGTTATGTGTGCGCGCACAGTGATGAATTGGACCCTGTCAAGGGTGTACCTCATCTCGTGCCCTAAGTCTCCTGGGATAGGCTCCAGTCCCCCTAACCCAGAATAAAGCTGTGTAAATAATGAGTGAGTAAGTGAGAAAAAGTTTAGTATTTAATCAAAAACATTTACAGATACATAAGCTATGCTTTCTGTTCACTGAACTAATGGTGTCAATTAAATAGTTAATGGATTGGTAACATACTGTAGGAAATAACAAAACCACAAATTGTCTGGCCCGTCCTCCCTCAAATTCACAGACCATGGGAATGTGCTCCTTTGACTTAATCTAGAATCTCATTTCGAATCCAAAGTCTCTAGGTCAGGCCTATTAAACCAGTAACCTAGAGGTCAGATTCAGCCTGTTTCAGTTTCTAAATGGAATACATGAGGCTTTTCATTCATTAGTTTTCAAAAAAATATATTACCAGATTCAAAGGCAGAGATCAAGGCACAGCAAGAAAGAACACATCCATCCATCCATCCATCTATTCATTATTTTAACTAAGAAATTTTTTGGAACAAGCCAGGATACATACACACATTCACATACACAATTTGTATAGTCTGACTACATTGAATGTCTTTGGACCTTGGGTCGAGCCCAGAGTCCCCCCAAAAAAACTCATCAAGCATTAGGAGAACATGCAACTAAAACAGATCTTAAAATATGTAACTTTTATGACAAAGATCAATAAAATCACAAAAAATGTGGTTTGCTCATGGTATAACAGGACCTGCAATGTTACATTAATATGTATAATACTGTATATAATATGGGTCACATAGTGGCATAGTCTGTTTTTTGGGCTTCCTCCATGTTGTATGGTTTCCTTATAAAAACATGACAATATCCAGATTGGAGACTCCTAATGTTCTAATGATTTTTTTCTCACTTTTCAGGCTTGGGACTGCCACTTGGAGTCCAGCGCCTTGTGCAACCCCTCAGCAGCTGGAGTTGGGAATCAAACCCAGGCAGAAGTGACGAAGTGCTGCATGCTAGCCACCAGTCCACCAAAGACCCTAGCATTCCCAGGGTAAACAAAGATTCCTAAAGATGAATGAATGAATGAATAAATGAATAATAAATCATATCTGATTTCTTTGATGTATTCAGTATGACTAAATAACAGTGATCTAGCTGGATATCCAAGACAACACAAATAACCTCAAAAGCAAACTGCAAACTTGTGTTAGATCAGGGAGATGAGACAGAATTGAGCAAACATTAGGACATTCAGCCCGGAGAGCATGCCAAGATGCCGAGGCTGGATAGTGTAGGAGGGTGACAATGCAAATGTGCGGGCTTTAGTGCTGCCATGGTGACTAAACCAGTAGCCCAAAACAAATCAAGCTTTCATGGGCTCACAGTTTCGCCCACCACTGTGCTGGGGTTAAGGTCACCCTCAAGGGTCAGAAATGCCTCTTATTCTCTTCCTTGTCCTTATCTCCTTCCTGTGCAACACCCTCGTTAACCCTACAAAGGAAACACGTTTCCATGATTTGTGTTGCAGCTTTGATTTAATGAAGGGGGAATATCCGTTTTTCTGGTTTTTCTGTCACTAGATGGCTGGATAAGGAACATTTTCTAATGCAAAAGACGTAATAAACTAACCTCCCTTCAAATCTTTCTATTATTACTTTTCCACCTTATTATTTTGTGTTAGCAATCACAACAGTTGGGCACATATTTTTAATTCCCATAAGACCCAAAGCTAAGTCTTTGAGGACATATTGCTTGTCTGTGACACTAGAACACAGACAAACCTAAATAAGGAGAATTGTGGGAGCCGTGGGAAAGCCGTATTTTCATACATCATTCTGGACTGACCTCTGCCATTGCCCAAATCAACGTAAATCCAGACATATGATATCTTCAGAAATTGTACTGAGTTAGCAATTTTGTCTGATCTTTATTTAGCAAAGACTTCATGAGATTAAATAGATTTAATATTTACTATAAATAACTCATTTGTATGTAATCTCTGTTTCTCCAAGATCTTACATGTATTGTTTTTCTTTTATGGTTAAAATTACATAATCATTCATTATCTTAGTATATTTGCCCAAGAAATAGAAGTATTCTGATGCTTTGGTGGTACCCTGAGTGTGGCACCATACACACATTTATTAAAGCACTACTGCCTACCTAAGGTCTAGTTTTCCATGTTAGAGTATAATACATTAAGGTTGCGTTACTTCCCAAGGAGCTCTCATGTGTGTTTCCTTCTGGCTCTGCACCAAATATACATTTAGCATACCTAACTGTTCTCGATTTCTCTATCGAGCTACACATGACACTTCTGAGCTGCCAGTGAACCCCCTCTGCCCTCCGGACCTGTCTGACTCATCTTGGTGACTTGCTTCTAGTTAGAGATCTCGTCACATGGAGGCCCCATGTGTCTGCTTGTGATGCGTGTGATGTGTCCAGGGTTACTCCCGTGACACTCTATACAGGATAAAACAATATAGACAATGATGTATTCCACATTTCAAAATAATTTCCATATTTTTTAAATCTGTAAAGCAGCTTTGCAGCAATGCCTATAATTAATAAGACTATATAAATAAAATTTAATTGAAATTTAATTGAATATTGATTGGTCTTTGCGTATCTATCGAGCATATTTTTTGGGTAAAAGAATGACTTTTCATACATGGGAAGACCTGAAACTCAGAAAATCAGAATCATTCTGTCTGTATATCTGTCTGTCTGTCTGTATGACAGAATTTATTGAACTTTTGGCATGACTTTGGTATTTGCCTGAAGTTAAACCTGCACAACAAATTAAATAAAAATGTTTATTAGAAGTGAAGTTATAAACAGTTCATGTGCCAGATCACAACATGATGCAAAACTGACTGAACAGGATTTAATGAACTTATATATCTGACTGAAGTTTAACCTGCACCATCATAAGTGAAATCAAAATGCTGTGTAAAAACTATGTTATGAACAGTAATGTGCCAGATTTAATAATCTACTTTCACATAAGCTACTGATAAGCTAGTTGCTCAATGTAAACAAACACATGCACCAAGGGTCATTTTAAGACCAAACCTTATCTTTATCTGATATACTTTTTTATTTTTCATCAGTGATTCACTCTCGGATTACCAAACAGGGAGTGTATTCGGCGTAAACAAGACGTATGACCTTACAACATTTTATTTCTTTGTATGAATAAATTAGGCTGAGAGTTCTGCCGTGCAGAAAGACAGGCAGATATGTGGATGGTTTTAACCTGAAACAATAATAATAATAATAATAATAATAATAATAATATCTGTATTAGAATAATCTGTAGTAAATTCTGGAATAAACCGTTAACGGTTGATGAGTTCGGGGGGGATTTGCCCGGCTGGGCGGTTATTTGAGCGCGCGCGCGCTCGTGCACGCGGTCACGTGGTGCTGAAGTGCAGCCTGGCTGTGTCTCGCGCTTGCCTCACATGGACTCGGATCCTCTCGCTGCGCGCGCCCTGCAGGACAACTCAATGGGGTTTTTTACCGAGATGATGATGAGATCCGAGGAAGAAGTGAAGGAGAAACACCAACTTGTTTTTGCATCTTTCCATATTTCCTCATCTCTTTAGTTCTGTGGATTGTCTCATTAGCACCTGACTCTCAGCTACAGGTGATTACTGTGATTAAACTTCTTCTGTCCTAAAGTTTTATTAGTTTATCTGTGCATGATGTGTGTTTTCTATATAATCAGCATTGGGTGTTATGCATTTTCTGTTTGGCTTTTTTGTTTGTTTGTTTTACCCTTGATGGGGTAGTCAATAGTGTTCTGTTCAGTTTGGTAGAAATTGGGTGGCAAAGGTGGGCAAGGGCAACAACTAAAAGGTGGCAGAACCTGATGAGAGAATAGTATAGTATAGTGTAGTGTAGTATAGTATAGTATAGTATAGTATAGTATGATATAGGTTTAATGTGCAGGATGTCTGAATTGTTTCTTGAATAATATTTTGCACTATACTTCCTAATACTACAGCTGATTTATATCTTAAATAACAAGATAATCTGACTTAAATATATCATATTTTATTTATTATTAAAAACTTTATATTGAAACTTGTATATCGTTCATGAAAAACTTAAATATTGCATAATATTTGTACATATGTGTACATTGGTGGCCAAAAGTATTAAGACCACATATACCATGCATTATAGGTCTCAAGTGACTTCACTCCTTACTTCGAGCCTATCTTGCTGAAAAACTGGTGAAAACCAGGCTATGTGTGACTGATATGTAGCTTCTGGAGCCATGTCCAGGGTCATCTCCAGACCTAAACGTAATAGAAAACTGTTAGACACTAAGGAAAACGGGTACATGATTTTCAGGAAGCGATCAAGCAGGCATGGATTGAGGGAGTGAGACATATTTTTGACTCTATGCCCAGCCGGATTCAGCAGGTTTTGCAAAATAAAGGACTCCATAGTAATGATTGAATGTTATATTGCAATTTTATTGCATAAAAGTAACATATTGTTATTTTAATCAGCACTGTTTTAAAAATTTAAGAATGTCATTAAAATATTAAAATTTACCTTTCGTACCAATACGTTTGGCCAGCACTGTAAATATATTCCATAACTCTCTGTTAACAGTATAGGAGAATATTTAAGGTTAGAACAGTGAAAAGCAGGGTGTGATGTTATTTTCATGATATTTGTCTTTGCACGACAAAGACATAAAGTGTGTTAGGTTTTAAATTGTGTCAAAATATAAACAACAGTGAAATATTTAAAATGAGGAAAGGGAGTTGAAATCTCTGTTTCCTAACGTGATATAAATATTCTCTTAGAACTTGTATGCCCAGGCGAACTGCTGTCCCGTCAACATTTGCCCCTTTTGCTTGGTATATATTTTCCAGATGTCTTGCACTGCCTTCCTCAGGTCAGATCTAAGTTTGGGTGGGGATTCCTGAGTTTTGTTTTTGCTCATTACTGTAGGTGAATGCAAAAGTATTTCAACCAATAAGTCCATGTTTTAATGTTATAGCTTATAAGCATAACAACGTCTGATGATCCATAAAAGCTATAACAATAATTTTAGTATAACAATTTGTCCACATGTTCTAGCCTTGATCCAAAAACAAAAATGCATCTTTTATGCCATATATTAGTTATATTATGGTTATTTCTGTCTATTTTTAATTATGGTAACTGCTCAGAAAGATTAAGCCCTCAGGCTAGTGTAAATGATACCTGACAAATTCAAGCCTATAACATTAAAACATTTATTGAGACAGACAAACAGATAGACAGACAGACAGACAGACAGACAGATAGATAGATGGATACATCCAAAGGAAATTCCTGACATCCAGCGGCAGATTTGTAGATGTGATTGCACACTGTACATCTTACATATCTTACAGTAGTCATTAGACACAGGATAATGTGAGAGCTGACCAAAAGTTACTAGTGCAATGCTAAAAACAAAAAAACTACAAGACATATATATATATATAAAACCATATGAGTCTCAAGTAATAATAATAAAATTAATTCAAATGAATACAAGCCATTTCCTTTTCCTCTGCATTAAATAAATTGATACTCGGTTATTAAATTCTATCACAGCTCAATATTCCAAGTGAATAGCTGATCTCCTATATTACACCAAGGCCGGTAGTTAAAAATAACAGCGCTTGGACAGTTCCATATTTTTTAAGTCTCAACATCCAACCTCAAACAGAGTTCTCCACACATTCTGGAAAGGAAAAAATAAATACAAAAATAGCATTCGAACCAAAACAGAGGAAAAAAAGGCATGCTCTGAGCTACAGCAAGCTTCAGTTCCCCTGAATGCAGACAGGGATGCCAAAGAATGTCTTTTATATTTGTTTTATCTGAAATGATGAGAGAAATGAAAACAGAAAAATGATAGTAATTTGGGAATCTTGTGTGTCTTCCTGAACAAAAGGTCTATTTCTTATTCCCAATTTGTTTCTTTTTGACCAGTTCTACCAGTATGGCATCTGTGCTCCATCCTCTCCTGTTCCTTCTGTTTCCGTTACTACATGTTCAGTCAAGCTCCCATCAAAAGCCCCAGTGGCCTATGCAGCGTGTGCCTGTAGTCGTTCCTCAACAGATTGAGGAACGTCCCCCCCCTCATTTCGCCGGTCCAGCTCATCTGCAAGTGACCTCTTCCTGTGGTCCCGAGTGTCACAAGAAAGCTCCAACACCCAGCTACTGGGACCTGCGACACTTCCTGTCCTACGAGACTCTGCACTCAAATGGCCAGCTGACCGAGACGATGGTGGGAATCTACGGTTTTAACCCAAACATCATGAAGAACCCTGCGGCCGAGCAGGGACGCTCCAGAGCCAAGCGCCAGATCTTCGGTCACGACAGTCGCTTCAGCATTGTGGGCCAGGACTTCCTGCAGAACTACCCTTTTTCGACTGCCGTGAAGCTGTCCACCGGGTGCTCGGGTACGCTAGTGGGTAACCAGCACGTTCTCACGGCAGCCCATTGCGTCCATGATGGAAAGAATTATGTAAAAGGTGCTCAGAGGTTGCGTGTCGGCTTTCTGAAGTCCAAGCCGAAGGACTCACCGTTCAACAACAGCACCAACAACAAGATGAAGTTCCAATGGATCAGAGTCAAGCGCACGCATGTGCCCAAGGGCTGGATAAAGGGCAACGCTAATGACATCGGCATGGACTATGATTACGCCCTGTTGGAACTCAAGAAAACTCACAAGCGCAAACACATGAAGCTGGGAGTGAGTCCTTCTGCACAGCAACTCCCTGGTAAGCGAGTGCAGTTCTCCGGCTTTGACAACGATCGTCCAGGTCAGCTGGTCTACCGCTTCTGCAAGGCCGGCGATGAAACCTACGACCTTCTGTATCAGCATTGCGATGCTCAGCCTGGCGCTAGCGGCTCCGGCGTTTATGCCCGGTTGTGGAATCGTACGCACCGCCGCTGGGAAAGAAAAGTGATCGGGATCTTTTCGGGACACCAATGGGTGGACCTCAACGGCGATCCCCAGGAGTTTAACGTAGCAGTGCGCATCACTCCTCTTAAATACGCCCAGATCTGCTACTGGATCAAAGGGAATTACATGGAGTGCAGAGACGGCTGAACATTAACAGAGAAGCTTCAGCAGTATCCCTAAACTTCTGCGCATCCTTTAGATTCATCGAAACAGAGGTTAAACACCCAGGAATACACAAAACACTGGCATGTAAACACTGAACAATCTTAACACACATTCACAGTCTACCGTATAAATACTCAAACTACAATAATTTCTAGAAACTTACCTTACAGTCATGTAACCAAATAGTTTTGCACAGTCTTCCCAAGTTGGTCTTTGCAATAGTGTATAGCTTCAGTTTAAGATTGATCTTTAATATTAATCAAAAAATGACATCACCAAAGATGTTTTTTTTTAGTGACTGGGGAATTCTTAAATACAAAGCACTGTAGGCTTTAAGCCTTTTTTTTTTTTTTGTGAAGAATGTAGCCCAGTTTAACCAAAGGTGCTTTTTTAAGTAGCCAAGTCAAGCATGCAAATGATCTTTGATCTACTGTATAAACTATATTTTCAGTGGCATGTGGTTTCTATTCTGTTAGCGACCCCTAGGACCCACAGTTCAAAACTATGTTGGTGGATGGTGCCTCCTTAAACTAATCATCTTTTTTTTTTTTTATTAATTAATTAATAAGCTTTTGTAAGTATGATTTAGATGTTATACATGTTAAAAGTTATACACCAATGTCAGCACCTAAAGCACTTTGAGTTTGTCTAAGTAACTGATTCATTAGTCAATAACAGCTTTGTATGATAATTTACTCTGTACTATGCAAATGTTTATTAAATGCTTTTAAAAATATATAGATCATTCTGAAACATCGCTGCATCATGGGGCCAAAAAATATAAATATTTTACATTCAATACATTTGTGCATATGCATATTTTATTATTCAATTTTATTTGTATAGCGCTTTTAACAATTGTCATTGTCGCAAAGCAGCTTTACACAATCAAAAGAATTATTTAAGTTTGTTTGGAATGTGAATGTGTATGAATCAAAATGGTCAGATAGTCCCTGGTGAGCAAGCCGAGGGCGACAGTGGCAAGGAAAAACTCCCTGAGATGGTAATAGGAAGAAACTTTGAGAGAAACCAGACTCAACAGGGAACCCATCCTCATCTGGGTGAAACAGAAAGCAGGAATCGATCTGCATTCATACGGTGTGTTAGTTGGCAGGCAGTTCAGTTGATGTTAATTGATGGTTATATGGAGTCCAGGTAGTTATTGGAGACTCAGGAAATTCCAGTCCTGAACTATTGAGCAACAGCAGCCAAGTCAAATCCTCAGCTGTCAACACCAGTCGAGGCCAGATCCGTCTTCATGGTAGAGTGAAACCGTCCCCAGACACCCGATGCATCCCAAAGAGACACACGGGGCATCCATGTGACGAGATCTCCAACCAGAAGCGGGGCACCAGGATGGGTCAGACAGGTCCGGAGGGCAGAGGGAGTCTGGATCACTGGCAGCTCGGGAACGACATGTGTAGCTCGACAATTATACACATATATTATGCATTTTTTTTGGTTAGAAAAAAAAAGTGATCATTAGCCGATTAAAAAAAGAAATAATTATATTAAAGTAAATCCTGTATTGATTGTACACGTGAATTAAATCTAAGATGCAATGTCTGGTAGAAACCCTTAAGAAAAAGATTTCATTTGTGCATTAATCAATGATACAAAAACAAGACACGGACACACTGTGAAAAAATGGGAGAAGTTTTCTTGTTTTATTCTGGATGCCATGGCATTTTGAAATAATGCTGCATTGTTTCAAATACTGCAAGTTGATACAGACTACGGCCCAGACCCAGCATCTATGAAGCCGTAGCCGTTAGCCATGATGGCAAAGGTAGGCTCCCATAGCATCCTGGGATTTGGCACAAGGATGAACATAAATAAACAGGGGGCAAAAAAAAAAGTGGCATCTATTAAGCTTTAAAACGCTGTTGCGACAGGAAACAAAAGTGTCTGGAAGAAAAGTATGCACCAATATCAAGCTATTAACAGATAATAATCATAAAAACACAGTAATGCAATGAAGAGAAATACAGCATTCGTTATACAAGATTGAAATTTATCCACTTTCCCCAGACATCCATTTAGAGTGGATAGATGGACCATCCGTTCTTGCCTGGCTGACTGTTTTTTTTTCTTTCTCTTTTTTAAAAATTTCTTAGTTTAAGAGCATCTTTGGCGAAATTTGGACATAGTGTAAGAGACGTGCTAAAAATCATGGGCGCTTCTCCCGTCTGCTTCTTTTGCCACTGTTTATTGTTTATTTTTTCCAAAACTTGTACATAAGGGAAGAAATGACATCACGTCGTGCAAACGTAATGCCCTGCGTTCATCATTCATGTAACAGTATACAAAATAAAATATTTTCTTAAATAGATAGAAACGTTGCAGGAAAATAGAACCGTATCAAAAGAAATACCAGCTGGAGTTCACAGTCATCGGATAAAACACCCTAAACCAGCTTCCAGCGAGCATCACTGGGACTTGAGCCCCACGCTGTTGCTGTTCAGGGGATACGAGTAGGCTTTGCCCAGCACGATGCGGTCTCGCAGCAGCTTGAACAGCACGTAGTAGTTGCAGAAGAGGATGAGGCCCAGCGAGAGCGTGTGATTCCAGCGCTCGGAGCGCAGCAGCGAGTACAGCTGGTAGAGCACCACGCTCGACTCGATCCCGATCAGAAGGTTCAGGATCCTCAATGGCTTATGAAACAGGAACTGAGGAGGAATGAAGAGATATTATGACATTAGTGTTATGCTCATGGCTCAAAGGGTGAACTGTCATGCAGAATTTACATTTAAGTCATTTAGTCAGAGAGATGTCGTTTGTGCTTTGTGTCCTTTTTTTTTTTTTTTTTTGTATTGACCAGGGCTTAAACCAAGTAGATTTACTCCCTTATGTGACCTCATATAAGAGGAGCCGCTCGCCCAGCATTGTTACTCAGCACTGCTGTTCTCTGTTCACTGCTGTTCCTTTAAGAATGAATATAACTAGGCCATTTCAACGAAAACAACATTTGTTACTACATAAACACCTGGTTGTTTATGCAATTATCCAATCCTGTTGCATCAACATGTTGCAATGATGCAGGTACAGGATAAGAGCTTCAGGACAGGCCCGTATTCAGAAAGCTTCTAATGATTCTTGTAAAGAGAAGCTTATTGTACTTAGCTTAAAAATTCTTAGCTGGAAGTCCTAGACTAAAAGTGATTTATGAAACTTCTCAGAGCAACTCTGAGTAAGGAAAGTACAAAAACCTTTATCTTAGTGAGGAGGTGTGGTTGACCTCGTTGCTAGGGATGACGCAGCAATTCAAGGACTGTGATTGGTTGATAAAAAAAAAAAAAAATCTGTAAAGGTCTTAAAATGTACGCATTGTGAAAATAGAATACAGTATATAATAATAGAACATACAGTACAATCAATGTTTGAATATAAAGCAATTGTATAATCATGAATACAGGCTACTTTATGCAAAGTTTCTGGATAAATATCGGAAAGGAAATACAGTGTGTACAGCGCGCTTGTACCGTTTCTTATAACACATGTGGCGCGCGTGTAAAGCAAAAGAAAGTCTCATTAGAGAGGGTAAAGATCCATTTACACGCTTTGTATCAGCCTGTCATTATGTGTGCGCGTGTGTAGTGCCCCTTCACACACACACACACACACACACACACACGCCTTTACACCCCCTCTCGGCTTCTCACTCACACAGTCTCTGCTCTACACAGAAACACTGCACTGTCGCGATCCTTTTTAAAGGTAAAGTGCAGTGGTCCGTTCTTCATACGTCGCTTGACACATCCGAGATGAGATCATCGTGCTAATTTCGATCTGGCTAAGTTGGTTCTTCGAGCACACATGTTGTTGATGAATAGTATAGCTGGATTGAGTTGTCTAAGATTATTGCGCGTTCGTGCGTTGGTTTAAAAGGCGATATGCATCGACAGTAGAAACTCTGATCACAACCCCTTTGATTGGTTGACGAAATGGAAAAAGAGCGGCAAAATTTTTTTAATGCGCTGAAATGCCACCCTGACATAGATTGCCCTCACCCAATAATCACTATCAAATATTATATTAGAACATAAATTTATAGGTTAATGGTTTACAAATTACAATTTACAAGAGACAACTAAGTAAAATAAGCAATATGAAAATAAATATGTTGTATATGAAAAAGTATACCTTTATATTGTTTAATAAAATTAGTTTCGTCCAAGTTTTTTATTATAAAAAATATTTATTTTTATTATATATAAATATTTATTTGCATATTCATGACAAACCCCTGAAAAATAAATCTCACAAAAAACATTATGCAAGACTGTCTCGTCCCTAGGGTTCATTATAATAGTAATATCATATTTGATAATAAACCTATGAATTTATGTTCTAATATAATATTTGATAGCGATTATGTGTATATATATGCAAGATACTTTACTTTTCCCACGTGAGTCAGTCCGCGTCAGTCGTGCTTTTTAACCAATCAGATGTGACCTCGCCATTTCAACCAATCATAATCCGCCAGGAGCGCAGGCTAAATCCTGTTTACATGAAATAAACCTGCTACTGGGCAGGTTCAAGCTTACGGATATGTTGCTATGACAGCAAATGCGAGAAGCGCATCGAAGAACGGAACAATCCAAGATCAGGACAAATCCACAACAATCAAATCCAGCTAACTGAGTTAGCGACGTACGAGGAACAGACCCCGGGTTCATTTGTTTGTTTGTTTTACTTTACAGCAGTGATTCCATTAGTATGCGCTCACACGAGTGTCATTAGCGATGTTCCTTGCAAATTTTATAGACAAACCGGTCTTTTTTGTTAATGTGTGTGTGTTAATGTGAAATTCAAATAAAAGACGAAAAGGTTTACTGTGTAAGATGAGAAGGGGGAAACAGGAGGGGCTAAAAGTAAGAGTCCCCTGAATAATTTGAGGTTCTATTATTTCTTATGGGAAAATTTGCTTTGATTGTTTTGGAATATAAGCCTGCTTCCATAACGAATTATGCTCGTAATCCAAGGTTCCACTGTACTATATTTAAAGTTCTTACAGTTATTTGCCATACTGATTTTATTACTTGTTAATCTATTTTAGATTGATGAGAGCAAAATGGCTTAGCTTTTACCAAGTTACATAATTGTAGGATAGTCTGTTTAAGTTGCACTTTTGGATGGTATGTAGCCAACAATCCAATACCCCTTTTCCACTGCTCTGGTTCCCGTGCCGGTTCCCAATTTTGGAACCAGTGCCGCGCTTTTCCACAGAAAAAAAATTGGTGCCAGTGCCCAAAAATAAACACCGAACCGGCCCCTAAACTCTGATGGTCTAGTTGCGAGAACCCGTGACTTCACGAGCGGCGGGCGGAGTTGTAGGGAGCGTTAAAAGAAAAATGGCGGAGACCCAAAGTCCGTTAATGTGGAGCGCGGACGAAACAAAACCGTTTTTTCAGCATTTTGGACATTCGCCGAGATTCAGCAGAAATTGGAAAGTGCTTTAAGAAAAAAAAAAAGTGTATGAGGAAATAAGAGAAGAACTAATAGTCGCAGGCTTCACACGAACAACCGACCAAAACAGTGTATAAGCTAAAAAAACTGGAGAAAGACTTTCAGCGGTTATAAAACGTCGAATAAACTGCTTTTGGATACTGAAATACTTTTTCATACTAGTTTGGAGAAGAACCAGTGAACTCACTTCGGCCATGGTAATTTCTGTTTAGTGGGCGTGGCCTGTGACGTATTATCATGCAGCTCCCGCTGAGCTCCTGTCTAGTGTAAATGTGGGCCGGTTCTCGGTGGTGGCACCAGCACCAGTGTAGTGGAAATGAGGTACAAGAGAGATGGAAGGAAGTAAAACAACAAAAAAAACAAATTGGACAGAACAGCAGTGTTTACTTTTAGCTTTAGTGTTTGTACAATATTTCTTCTTTCCGCCACTTTTGCCTCCGCTATAAAAACTCTTAAGCCTCCTAAAAGTCCTCCTCTTAAAAATTTTTTTTAAGAATTTTCTTAGAATTTCATTACTAGGAGCAACTTTGAGGCTTAAGAAGCTGTTTGAATACAGGCCCAGGAGTTTAAAGTGAATGGTGTGAAAAATAAAATACAGGGTGTCTGAAACATGAGAGCTGTGAATCAGATGATGACTCACTTTGAATCCAATCGAAATTCAATTCAATTTCATTTGTATAGCGTTTTTAACAATTGTCATTGTCTCAAAGCAGCTTTACACAATCAAAAGAAAATGATCTGTAGGACTCTGTAGGAAATTCTAATCAAAGTTGTATCATTTGTCTTAACCATTTCTTACAGGCTTTAAAGTAATTCAAAATGACGACTAAAATGTCTTTTATTCTTGCTGATCTTCCACTCAACACTCTTGTCCAGTAGGTGGCGGTATTGTAACTAATTCAATGGCCATAAACTCAAGTAAGTGGTAATCTTGCAAAACCAGACCATTTTGCAAGTACTTTGCAGAGGTCCGTATTTTGTGCAAATAATGTGGTATGTATATTTTAAAGGTATTTGTTGATTTTGGACTGTTTAACGGTGGAAAGTGTACCTGAATCATTTAAAATTTGAATTAATTCTGAATCAAAAACTGACCCTTTGATTCAGTGAATCGTCAAAGATTAATCAAATTAATCATACTCTATTTATTTACACAGTTTTAAACTGCATTTAACTTCATTTTAAACTTCAACCTTGAGGCGGATGAGCTAAAATAGCATCTTTATCTGTGCAGTTGTGTTTGCTAGTTAAATGACTACAGCCTTCCTGCGAGCTCGACTCTGGCCGTTCTCCTATCACCTGTTGTTGTTTTCACCCACAAAACTGGCACTCGAGGAATGTTCTCTGTGTTGTTTTGACCCATTCTGTGTGAATTGTAGAGAATGTTGTGTGGGAAAATCCAAAAGAGATCAGCAGTTTCTGAAATTTCGATACCAGCCAGTCTGGCACCAAGAGCCATGTGACAGTTCAAGTCAGCAAGAAGATGACGCGTAATTTTGCTGACAATTAACTGACGCACTTGTGTAGCTGCCACATGACTGACTAATTGAAGACTTGCAATCTAGGGCTCTTTTTTAAATATTACAGTATTACTGCCCATAATAACATTAATAATGGTTTTTTTTAATTTATTTATTTACTTTTTAAGCTTCCAATTCCCAAACATTCAGGTCTAAAATATAATTTCTGAAAAAATTTATTCACAAAAAAAAATAAAAAAAAATACACACACTAAAAATAAACCTACATTTTAAAACTGTAAGGCATGTATTACTATATACTGTACAAAGTTAGTAGTCTGTGAAAACAAAAAGACTACAGAGCTACAGAAACTAATACTTTCAATTAATTTTAAGGCTTTAAAAAAACTGACTGTCCATGTGTAATGACACCATGTATGAAAGGGTGAGTGTAATTACACATTGCATCAAAAAAAAAAAAAAAAGTAATATTTTGTTTTTTTTTATTTAATTTTAAAAGTGAAAACTACGACTAACTTGTTTGTTAACCTATCAAAGCAACCTGGGCTTCAAAAACGCCTCAGCAGTGCCACAGGGCTGATCGCCTAAAGGAGACCTGACCAAGAATTGTGTGCGTAAATAAACATGATTTAATATCAGTTGGACATTTATGTATTGTGAATCCTTTTTGGTTTATCTCAGGAAATATTCTAATATTTTGAGATATTGGATTTTCATGAGCTGTGAACTGTCTTCAACAACAACAACAACAAAAGCTTGAAATATTTCACGATGTAATAAATCTTGAATATTAAATTACCCAAAAAAATAAATAAATGCTCTTTTAAATGCAGTTAGTATAAAAGTTCGCAACTAGTGACTATAACTAGCTCCTATCTGTTAAAAATATTATACAAGCTTGACAAACAAAACCAAAAGGTACTTACATAAAATCTGGCGTGCGAGACGTCAGAGGGCAAGGCCACGTTATACGGCCCCACAGCCTTGTACAGACAGCGACTGTGTCGCACGAGCACACCCTGAGGCCAGATCGTGTTCTCTGACCACCTGATGAAGAAAAGAAATATATTCATCAGCTTTACTGCAGAATATGAAAAGTGTGGAAAAATGCATGATTTATTAAATAACTAAACATATTTGTTTTAGATGAACAAAATCTAGGCAGACAATGTTCTAACTGCTGGTGCAATTTAACACAATTATGAAAAATAACAGAGTATAATACTCTATACCGGATAATAAAAAAAAAGAATGAACTGATTTCATTACGGGCCAGTGGTAGCTCAGTGGTTAAGGCATTGGACTACGGTTCGGAAGATCCCAGGTACAAACCCCACAACCACCAAGTTGCCACTGTTGGGCCCTTGAGCAAGGCCCTTAACCCTCAACTGCTCAGATGTATAATGAGATAAAAATGTAAGTCGCTCTGGATAAGAGCGCCTGCCAAATGCCTAAATATAAATGTAAATTACGCAGTATTTTATTAGGTAAAAGTAATATAAAACTCCAGCCAAGTCCCAAGTATTCTACTTACGATAAACTTTTTTTTTCAAATGGTCACTCATATGACTTATTCCATAACGATGCTTGAGAACTGAAGCAATTAGTTATGAAATCGGTTTATTCTATCTGCATTACCCTGTATAATCCCCTGCTACACTTTATCCCAGTGATTCACTAGTGTTTGGATAACATCAAGGTAGAAAGTTTTCTCAGTACGCCAGAGCCATGTTTGGACTGCCAGCTTCACATCAAGACCACTGGCCTCCCAGGAACTCCCTCAATAACCCAAAAATGTGGAAATGGCTTGTGAGGTGAGGTCAGGACTGTACGGCGGATTGGGCAGTAACTCCCTGCTGCGTTCCTGTAATGTATAATTAATGTTTTGGATCGATTGTGTGTACAGTTCTCACTGACGGATGCGTCTCTTCTGCAAGCTGGCGACGAGTTATCTGTCGATTTTTAAGGATCAGGTGATCCACTTGCTGAATGCTCACAGAAGCAGCTTTAGTATGCTCCTCGATATTTATTTGGTCACTCGTGGACATACGGCCACCCTTGAAAAGTTTGCACCATTTAAATGTTTTACTGCGGCTAAGAATCTCAATCTTATTTCTGTAAACGTCAATCGGTTTTATATCTTCATGCACAAGAAATGTCATCACAAGTCCCGCTTTGATGTAGTATTCGAGGCAATGAAACTGTGGTATATAGTAAATAAATAAAAAATCTTCAAGATTATACAACAGGTCAGGTCACCATTGGTTACTTGGTAGCCTGCAAATAGCAGCATCAGTGCGTTTTATTCACACTCACGTGTGTTGTGGTGCGTTGCTGTAGGAGCCGTGCTCGAGTCGCTGCCAGCGGCCCAGATGTGCGGCTGAGCGGTGCAGCAGGTCGCAGTAGCTGGGAGGAAGCAACTGACTCATCAGCATTACGAATGCGTTGATCCACACCATGATTAAGTGCTCACATGACCAGCGCATGTCGTAGTACTGTGTTTTCTGCACAGAAACACACACACACAAAATATGTATTTATACTCCACAATTGAATAAACGGAGCTGAATTTTGTCTGTCTCACTCCGTGACTCACACTCACCTGGACAAAGCAGAGCGGTAAGAAGGCCACGTAGTAGGCACTGAACAGCGAATTAAAGAGCACCTCTTTGATGCGACGGTTAAAGTCACTCTTGAGCTCCTCTACCTCACTGCGTATGAGCTCGGGGGAGGGTGGGCACGTGTGCGCGGGAACCTGGGCGGGGCTGAAGAATTGCTCGCGCAGGTTCTCGCGTACAAGCGCCAAGAAGTCCTTGGGTCGTTGTAGAGAGCTGTCCGTCCCGTCCGGTTCTGTAAACGAGCAGTCTGTCGGCGCTTGCTGAGCTCGGCCCTCTTGGTGGAAGCAGCACAGTGGTACATACACACCGAACCTGCGGGGAAGAAATGTGGGATACACTTTAGCAAAGGGCGGGGAATCCATTCAGTTATATAATATATGAGGTATTTTGTGTGGAAATTGATGTATGGCCACACTGACTCCAAAATCAGTTCTTTAAAATAAGATTTTATTTATTTAAATGTATTTGCATTAGAGATCCTAGAATAGAGGTCCTCTATTGCTATTCCTCTAATATCCCCTAGGTGACTATAAACTACTAATCAAAAAATATATATAAAATAAATAGTCAGGAGCTTTATGAAATCATCATAATTATATAATCACAATACAAATCAAATTGGCACCTATTCTTTGTGTGCATGAACATACAGCACTGGACAGGCATTTGTAAGTCAATAAATTATTGTATTTTATTTTTTTTTTATTTAGTCTCGTGGAGTCTTAATGATAAATGTGTTGCATGACTCCAAATTTGGATTAAACTAAATAGAAGTATGTTGATAGGAGGATTTCCCACATAAATACCGAGTGCATATGTTTTATTTTTTTTATTTCGAATACTGTTTAAAAGGTTTAAACCAATACAAAGAGGAAAAAAAGCATCATTTTACATGAATAAATCCCTCCAACGGTCCAAGCTAGTCACAATCACTTCCAATAAAGTCCAAACTCGCTTATCCATGTCTGTATGGACGTTGGTTTGTGCACCGGTACACAGTCATGTTGTAACTGCTATCATTGGATTCGGCCTTTTAATTCCAGTGAAAGAAACTCTTAATGGTTTGGCGTAGACAGACATTTTGGACAATTTCATGCTTACTTTGTGGGAACAGTTTGGGGACAGTTTTTTTTGTGTGTGTGTGTGTGTTTCGGGGAAATGCTCATGCACAGTAGCCATCTTTCACTCTAGCTGTAGAATTAATTTTAATTAACTTTTAAAAAGAATTTTTTTTAACCTAATCGCCTAGCTTTTTCAACATACTCTGTCGACATCCATCTTGTCGACAAGCTTTCGTATTGCTCCTTTAAATTAGTTTTAGGCTGAGTGACGAGCCACAAGCGCACTGCTGTTCCATTAGTGAAGAAAAAAACGTCATAGATGTGATAACCTGGTCATTCAGTACATTCAGGTAGTCAGTCGACTCCCTTTTATTGCCACATAATGTTGCTGAGTCTAGATCACATTGAAATAGAGTCGGAGCCTTTTTCCATTTCAAGTCCAATCTTTATTCTCCCTAACAAATTTAAGTGTTTTTTTTTTTTTTTAATAAAACTCACTAAGAAGTGGTTTTCATCTGGCTCACAGCTATTCAATCCCAATTCTGAGAGTTCTCATGTGGAAATGCTCTTACTTACCATAATATACATAGCTGTGACATCTACTGCCATTTTTTTATTCTTTTTTTCTTTTTTCTTTTTTTTTTACACCATGCATTTTTACCCAAGTGTTAAAGTGATCTCCACTGATGATTATATTTATTTATTTAATTTTATTTTATACCACATTTCTTCCACGAAGTTGCTGGACAGTTTTTACCCCAATTCCAGTAAATTCAAATCTACTTAAATGTTTTAACTATTCGACCCTTCTGAAGTCGGGACTTTTGTATGGCACTGCAGTGTATAATATATAAATAAAAATAACATTGATGGATTTTATTTATTTATTTATTTTTTAAACGGGCATTTACAGCCACTCGCTCTATGAGAGACAGATTTTCGTAAAACACGATGTTAACCGACGACGGTTTGGCTCTGTAGACCAGACCGTCTCATTTCAGTATGGCCTTCAGCATAGACCGCGTACTCCTCAAGCAGCCAACCACAGAAGTGGTGTGGAATTATGATAGATAATTAGCAATAATAACTGATATGGTTAAAAGAACATTTTATTTCTTTATATATCGCCCACCCAACTTGTACACTTTGAAAGTGTGCTTAATAACACAATTTAAGTCCCACTTTCATGTTCTAGGTTTCTATCCAATGACAAATAAGACTGAATTTTGGTAATCAATTACAACATAGAAGGAGAAATTTCTTAACCACACAAGCTAGCTAACAGAAGCTGTTCTTTTTTTTTATTATTATTATTATTACACTAATCATTATCATCATCATTATTATTTATAAAACAGTTAATAATATTTAAATGTGGTTTAGACACTGATAATTAATAATTAAAATGTATTGTCCTGATCCGGGCTGAGAACACAACTCAAGTGCCAGCTTTCAGCTATGGGTTGTATTAATCTTTTTTCTATTTGTTTTTAAAACCACCAATATACCCATTTTCATAAAAAAAAATTCTACTTTGTATTTTTTCTGTTATGCGTCTTATATATATATATATATATATATATATATATATATATATATATATATATATATACACACACACACACACACAGTATGTGTGTGCATATTCCCCCCCCCATGTCTTTTCCTTCCTCAAAAAGCTCAGTACCATCCTGTGCATTTAATACCTGCTGAGACAGCAGTGTTACACTTATCACATTTGCGGCCTGTTTAACAGTTTGTACTTTACCCCTAATATGTCTCACATGTGGCCCCATAGTGTACACATGGGATGACAATAAAAAAAAAAAAAGGACTTGAGATCAGTAACTTGAAAATGATGCAGCCCTAAGACCCTATGATAAGATTAACAGTTCAAGAACGCTAAACTTCAGAACTATAGTGTGTCTGGTCTGACTATAGTCGGTATAATTCGATGCATAACACGATCTGATGATGTTAGGGAGCATTAACTAGAGTTGCATCACAGCAAGTGGAAGGTCCAGCATGCTATTGCTATTTAAGCAATATTACATGAGAGGGAGTGCTGTTGTACTGAATATCAGCATGGCTGTAATGCAACCTTGGCCATGAGAGCACAAGTCATGCTGGTGACCAACAGTTAGTGTAATTTATCATTGATAGAACTTTAGTGATGCAGATTGAAACATATAGTTAGATGCGCTGTTACTGTCTATTATCACCACTCGTGGAATGCCTCTCGTCCAATCGGAACTGTTGTGTACAGTGAGCTAAATAAGTTCTTTATGACAATATAAGGGGAAGTCTAAGTCTCTATTAACAATGTATCCAATGTACCACATCCTGCTAATGACCTCAACGCTGTAGCATGTCTTCGCATAGCACTTGCTGCCTGACAAGCATCTTCACTTTCTCCTTACTGTCTTTCTGATTAGCTCATCTACAGTTAGTGAAAAAGTACAAGGGAAGGAATGTCATTTGCATTCAAACACAGACTCAAATAATAATTGTTCTCTGTTGAAGCAACTCGACTTACAAACAAGTTCCGTTCTGAGAGCATGTTTACATGTCGGATTTGTTCTTAAGTCTGAAAAATGAATCTTATATGCCTTTGACACGAATATACAATGTAAAGCATACCAATCCACTTGACTAATATCTGTCCCCTTACCCCACACTGCCATCATTTGGCCAAAAACAGTAATCGCACCTAAGAAAATTTACCCAACACATCAAATGTAACTGTGTTGTCTCTGCACCTTTAAATCGTGAGGGGGAATGCCGGACGCCATTTTGTCTCAGAGCTGTTTTCGACTGTATTGGACTGTGAACTCTGAAATTAGGATTATTTAACATTAGGACAGCTTTACAGGACAGGCATTTTCTATCATCGTGCTCCTGGACTGATTCATTGAAACAAGTGAGGACGACTCATTTCCTGCACCCCCACGCACGCACACATACAATATACTGGACTTTACAGACATTTTATACATTCACTTACACACTAAAATATTGTATATATTTTTAAATACTGGTTTCAAGTGCACTGCACTGTCTAATCTTTGTGATTAGTGGCATTGGAGTACACTTACATGAGTTAGTATGGAAAATTATATAATTTATACTATTAATATTAATGAAGTAATGTTTGTATTAAAATGCATCAATTCAATATTTCTCTACCATAATTAATCCTTCATTATAGTCTGTAGTTACACATTAGATGTTGGTTAGAATAGGGCCTAATCGTTTTGGTCTGATTGCGGACATGGAGGGTGGCATATTACAATGAGATGGGAAGCTGCAGTCCTGTCTTTCTTGTGTGTGGTAAAGAGGATATGCTTGTGACCTTAATTAATGACTAATGCATTATAAAACCTGGAAGGATCGTACTGAACCATCAACTCTGCAGAAGTCAGAAAAAAAATGATAAAAGACTGTGATTAAAAAATTTATCACTTGAAGTAGCACTGTGGCTGAAGGTGAAGTTGCACTGTACAAAAAAGTCACACTCCATGTTTAATAAATGTTTAAAATGTTAATATGTTAAAAAAGATCACAGCTATGTTGAATGGAGACAGTAAGAGCATTTCCATATAAACGGTGCAAAGGGAACTCACAGGATTGGGGATGAACAGCTGTGAGGACCACTTTATAGTGAGACTAATCAGAAAAAAAAGGCTTCAGTTTGTTAGGGAGCATAAAGAATTTGGAGCGATGATAGAGTCATGTGGGCTAATGAGTCCAGATTGACCGACTGACCCTATTCAGAAGCAATGGGTGTGTCAGAGTAAGACGGGAAAGCGTGTGAATCGTAAGCGTATGATCCGCCACACCTTCTTCGGTTAAAGAGTGCAGGCCCCAAAAGCATACTCCAAGTTATAGAACAGCCTGACAATTAATCATGGTTAGTCCTGCTGGAGTCCCTGCTTGCACTCTGCACTATATATCCATTTTACCTTATACATGTTACTGTGACCATACCTAACTTTTATGTCTCTTCTCTTCTCTCTGTCCAACTAAACGTGATGCTCCTGAGCTCACAGCGATCCAGATCCCTTCTGCCCTCATTCTGGACCTGTCTGACTCATCCTGGTGCCCAGCTTCTGCATGGAGACCCCGGTGTGGTCTGTTTGGGATGCATGTGGTGACGGTTCCACTTGCCCATGATTATGGTCCTGGGCTGATGCAATAACACTCAGTAGATCAGTATTAGTAGATCTATTCCTGCTATCTGTTACCACCCAAGTGAGGATGGGTTCCCTGTTGAGACTGGTTCCTCTCAATTTCTTCCTATTGACATCTCAGGGAGTTTGTCCTTGCCACTGTCAGCTTGCGTATCAGGAAAAATCTAATCTTTTGATTTCTACACATTTTCTCACACATTTCAGACTCATCTAACCTTTTCATTCTTTTGATTCTGTTAAGCTGCTTTGAGACAATCACCTTAGTTAAATAAAATCGAAATACAAACTGTATGATGTGATGTACCCATCATGCATAGTGCTCACTGTACAAGCTTCAAGTTAAGTTTTATTGTCATATGCACAGTAAAGAAACATGTTTCTCCCTGTACAATAAAATTCTTCCTTTGCTGTCCCCCTCTAATGCAGTGGTTCTCAAAAATTTTCTGTCATTTCCCACTTAAGGGGAAGCGAATTTTCAAAACCTCACTCGTCAACAAAATAATAACGAAATCGGGCAAGTTGACCATTTATTGAAATATCAATTTCTAAACCAAAAAATCAAATAACACCAAGTTCAAAACAGATAAAATACACTTGCAATTGTTATAACAGGCTTACTTCGTCACTTATCTCGAGCTTTCTTTCAAAGAAGTCGAGTGGCTTATTAATGTGACTAAGGTGTATTGTCTCCAAGTGTCTTCCTACTTTGTCGGTCTCATGCTGTCTGCTGCCAGCGGTTCAAGACACAAAACACACACGGGTCTCTCCTCTGCCCCCACCATCCCCACCATAAATCCAAGCGCAACATACAGTGGGCTTTATCATGTTGTCTTTTCGGCTGACTTTCTGGTTGATTAGGCTGATGGTGCTGAATCACCTGATTTTTTGTGGTCCATGTAAGAAATGTATCTATTGACGGTATTATGCTCACTACATACAGTACAGTACGCTACTGACCCGGTTTGTGTCCGCAGTAAAGTTAGTTTGATGTTCGCATCTCCGAATTCAATAGCTGTGTAAATAAACCCGCAAATAAGATACCCACATGTATTTCCTCTCTACATTGTCTTTCAGCTACACCCACCTTAAATTATACATGTTTAAAAGCATAAACACCATTATACTCTACGGCGCAACCAATGATTTAGGGATCATCGCAAAATGCCGTACAGCAACAAAAAGCGATATTGATCTTCCCTTTTGTTCAGCGCCTGAAGGATCAAAAAGCAACTTTGTTGCCACACTGGAAACTAGAAATGCCAGACTAGTACTGCCTGATAAAATATTAATAAAAACAAAAATACAAAAACATCAGCATACACTTTGAAATAAATGAAATGACATATATAATACCGAATGTTTCCTTATATATATTGTTCCTCTGCAATTAACATGCCGACGTTAAACCGTTATCGTTGCACTATGGTTCCACTTTTTCTCTGATGTTAATTTACTTGTATTAATGATTTATTTCTTTGTGTGTGATTGTTTAGTTTCGAGTGTCTGATCTTTATTGCCAATAAAGAAAAGCATGAATTATAATAGGTACTTTCCTATTATTTTCCACTAATTCCCTCCCATTCATTGCGCTCCACCTGTCATGTCTGTGCGCCCCACACTTTAAGAACCACAGGCCTATTGAATGCCGCTAAAAAAGCATAAAAATAGAATAAAAACTAAAAATAAATAAATATGGGTTTACAAAAGAATAGGTATATATAAAAAAGATATACAGCAACATAGAATGAAGCCACAATATAAAAAAATATGCAAAAGTATGAAATGAATATCAAAATATAAACACTGTAAAAACAGACAGTGTGTGCAAAATCTATGTTGTAAGTAAGTAAAATAAGTGTTGTATAGGCAATGGGTCTGAATACTTAGGACCATGTGATATTCCAGTTTTTCTTTTTAATAAATCTGCAAAAATGTCAACAATTCTGTGTTTTTCTGTCAATATTTGGTGCTCTGTGTACATTTATGAGGGAAAAAATAAACTTAAATTATTTTAGCAAATAGCTGCAAAATAACAGGGTAAAAAATAGAAGGGGATCTGAATACTTTCCGTACACACTGTAGAAGGGAGAGAAAGCCCGCAGTGTGCCTGCAAGACTCCAGTGGTTTGTGCAAATGATTGTGCTTGATTATTATTGTGCAGGTGATTGTGCAAAGTCTGCAATGAATCTCCCAAAATCTAGTGCAAAGTCTGGAGGCAGTGTTGTTTATCTGCTTCAGTTGCTCAGGTCTAGACTCAGCAATGTTATGTGGCAAAAAAAATTAAGTCAGCTGATGACCTGAGAGTACTGAATGACCAGGTTATCACATTTATGTTTGTTTTATTTTTCCATGAAAGCATAGGTATATTTTAGGAATAAAATTAGGCAAATAGTGGTTCTGGGTGCATGAGGAATCATTTTCACATGATTTGGTTATCAAAACTAGAGGTGGCAATATTATTTCACCTCCCCTACACTGGCTACGCCGAAAACAGTTTACCATGATTAATCATTAAAATTGAACAAACCTGGACTGTTCACAATTTAATATTTATCTATATAACGATTTTTTATTTATTTATTATTTGTAAAGAGTATTTGTATCTTTTTGTTTGCAATGGCCTGGTTTATATTATTATTATTTGTTTTTTAGAAAGTGAAGGAAACAGGAACTGTTATGAGCTTACGGGTAGCCCAAGAAGAGCAGGTTCAGCACTGAGTAGGTCTTAAAAAGGTTGACGAGGGTCCAGCAGAGAATCCAGCCACAGAGAGTGAGGAGACTGAGCCGGGCCACGATCAGCAGCACGTACTGCAGGAAGGAAGAAGGGCTCGCCTGGGAGGCCTGGTGTGGGACGACGAGACACAAAGAGTCATTAAAACATATTGATGCTGTTTAATTAAATAAACATCCAATCCAATCGGAGATCACTACAGCAGATCATATTTAGGTAAACAGATCAACAAGGTCTTTTAAATTAAAACACAGCTGGACATGCAACATCTGTATGATTTTTTTTTCTTTTTTATGTAGTTTAAATAACAATAGAGGACATTCAGAAATAACACAGCAATCAGGTATAATATTCATGCGCTAACGATACTGCAAGTCAGAAACCACTACGTTTAAGATGAGTTGCTTTTAACTACGTGCACAAGATGGCCGTACAGTGCCTACACGATGCAAAATGCGTTTGACAGTAAAGTGTCTTGTCAAAAATTGCGTGATCCGCCATTATTTCCACCTATATGATTTTTCTTTGCCGTTGCATCGGTTAAATAAGCACGCATGTTGGTTTTCCTGCTGTAACCACCCATAAGCTAAAAACCCCTTTAGTGTCACTATTTATTTACCTCATGAGGCCTTGTGTTTGACTAAATTCTCCAGTGTGCCCCCTGCTGGGAGGCTCCGGTACCCAAGTATGTAAACAAATACGCTCATCACCTTGCCAGTTGCCAGTACAGGCAACTAGAGCTGTAATCGAGTATTCTACCAAAAATGTAATCGATTAATCGGATAATCGGATAAAATGTACTTTTGCTTAAGTAAACAGCAATGTAAAATATATAAAAGAAACAAAAATCTACTTTTATTTTTTTTCAATGCATACAGCATTTTATTAAAAAATAAACTGTCATTATTCACAATACAAGGAATAGCTTGAAGTTGACTGAGATGAGTTAAGTGCATTACAGCGCCATACATTCCTATTTTAAAGCCTTTTCTCAGATGCAAAAACAAAACAAAAAAAATGCATCCGCAAGCGCGCTGTGTCACGCTAAACAAATAATAGCGCAAAAACATAACGCAAGCTTTTAAAATTAATTAAAAGAAGCTTCGAGGCAGAAGATTCTGCCTCGAAGCTTAGTTAGATTAAAAGCACAGTTAGATTAAAGCTTAAAAAAAATTTACCTACTCATCCTGAATAATATTTCAATATGTAATCACATCCCCAGTATAGTCATAATGTTTGCCATTGATGTACAAACATGAAATGGAAAGGGAAAATCCCTCTGGTGGAAATGTCCCACGAACAGCGGGAAGTACAGATTTTTACTAATTCACTGAAGTCATTTTTCCTTTCTGTGACTGACGTTATACATTCTGTGTGTAGTTTGGCTCTTAAGATTTAAAACTACAGATGTCCACATTAGAGGCAGAACGACTACACAAGACTATACAAAGCTGTAGATGTGGACAGTACCTCTGAGACGATGGTCCATACCAGTCTTCTGGCCAGCATCACTGTGATAAAGATTGCAAGGTGGTAGTCTATCAGATAAAAGTTCTATGAAGAGAAAAAGACAAGGTGTTAGACACAAATAACTAGTGAAAAAACAACAACAACTAAAGTATATGCATGACGATGATTGGCTTTAAACTAATTCAACATATGTTTAAAATACTTTAGTAACAGAAATTAGGAGAGTCAGACATACCGCGGCCAAGAAATGAATTCCCTTGTGGTGCTAGTGTGATGGGACATGGACGGTAGGTTAATTAAATGGCCTTGTCGAGCTATAACCATCGTTTGACTTAAGTGTGCATGTGAACACGATAAGTGTACAGTATAGGCTGATGTCTGTTTAGTTTAGGATGTCACTCCATAACACTCCTCTAAGCTTGTTTTATTACAGCTCTGACTTAGTGACATAAATCATGTTGATGTGATTTTTGATTTAAAAAGCAGACAATGTCCAGGAAAATAACTGCTAAAAGTATTTGATAAACATTGAAATGCTGTGTAGCTTTTTTTTTCCTGCTCTATAATCCTGTCCAGTAGGTGGCAGTAATGCACCAAAGATGGAGTAGTGATACGCTCACAAAACACGAATATTCAACTAAAGAGCCAAGCAGTTCTTATTTTCTGAAGAAGCTGTTGTGTATTTTAATGTTGTAAAGTGCATTTTACATTATTGAACGTTCAAAAGTTTACCTAAATGATTTTAAGTGTGTTTAGTGATTCAATTGACTCGACTACATAATAAATGATAACTAACCTGCATGAGGGATGTTCCAAAAAAAATGCTTTGACGACTTACATCGTTTAAATTACACTTCCTCTTTACAAAGGAACTATTTAGAGTAGTCTTCATCACATTTTTTTTTTTTCATCCAATCATCGAACTAAACTCAACAAAAACCCAAGAACCCAACAAAAATTTGATATGCGGTTTTGGCCTTTCGTCCACATGCAAATGTAGTTCTGTTTTCAAAAACTTTCCAAAAAAGGGGAAATGGAGATTTGGGCTAGTTGTAAAGTCACCTTGTGTGCCGATGATGTCAGTGTCCGCGTGCTAGCCTCCTTGATTTGACGTCAGCTTTGTTTATGAGGATATTTTTGCAATATGTAAAGTAGTGACTGTGTTAACGGTGCTTACTGGAGTTTTTACATGTGTGCACATACATAAGCAAAGTTACTTACACATAACGTTAATGAACAGAGGAGGCTGAACTACACGTACTACACGAGTAAAAATATCTCTGTCCACGCGTGGACGGAATTATACAATAAGATAAAAAGTCCCTTTTGAAAAATACCCGGCTATGTGTGGACATGGCCTAAGAAGGTGATTAACTCATTGAGTTTACAATTTATTTTAAGGACGGGGATGATCCTGTTTTTTTTGGGATTTTTTTCCCCCTGACATGCTGGTATTATATCTTTCACTTGAGACCAAAACTGTCTTCATTTCAGGCTGCAAAACAACAAAATGTGATTGTTTTAATTGGTTGCGATTGGTTTTTACTGTTTATTTTTCTTCATCATGAAACTTCACCAAATGTTTGTGATCGACAGTCATTATTTTGAAATCCATCACTATTTTAAAGGGGAGGTAATTCTCTTCAATACCCACCGATTGTTTTCTAACCATGTCCCATTCGAAACGTGTTTGCCTGCTCTGAAACGTGAAGAGGTACTTTCGATCAGTTCATTAAAAAGACGTCAGGGACTTCCCTGCCAAAAATGAACTAAGAGAGAGATAAGAGAACTAAAATAACTATTTAATCAGACAGCAGTCACTTTTCTCACAGCCGAAGAATTCAAAAGCAAAGGCATCGACTGAAACACCTTTCTTCATGAGTCATGACATCATTAAACATAAGAAGTCCTTCCACATTTTTAGCCATTTTGTAAACCGTCATTCACTTCCACCCAAATTTTTAAATATTCAACGCTCCTAACTATATGCATTCTCTTTCACTTTGCATTCAAAAATAATTTCAGTCACAGCCCAACATGTGTGTATGTGTAATACACACCAGCGAGGTAGAGGCAGCAGGGTGGATATGAGGATACCACCACACCGTCCTGTAGATGTTAATGTACTGTACAAAAAGCGCCACCAGCAGGTAGAGGAAGAGCAGGAACTCGAAGAGCAAACTGCTGTCCAGAGGAAGCTCGGGGATGCGGCAGTGGCGCACCGGCTCGGGCGTAATCAGGGTCGTGAGAGGGGGAGCCGAAAGACCCGATGAATTACTGTTCCTGGAATGAGAGAGAGCCATGTGTTACATGCTGTACAGCTAGCACAACTGTGTGTGGTTTAATGCAATTCAACGCGAGTAATAATTCTCAAGTTTTCTAATCACTGATAATTGTCTAAAAATTTTTTTTAAAAAGCCAAGGATTTTTTTTTTTGCTTCTGCAGTCTCTATTTTCTTTCGCTTTCCTGAGGTTTATAGGACAAAAGATGCATTTTCTTATTCTTGTTATAAAACCTTATTTCTAAAAAAAAGAACACTTTAATAATTAAACACATTTGAATCCCCTTATACGAAGCATTCGGAAACAAGAAGAAAAAAAAAAAGTGTCCCTGGTGCAGATATTCTCCAAATAACAGCACTAATGATCTCTAAGATGTTTGCCGAAATTTATTCACTAAAAAATAATACTTAAATTATTGACAGAATCTACGTAAATTTCTGACGATGCACATTTTACATGTAATAAACTGCAGCCTTCTGCAATTTAATTATTGCACAATAGTGTAAGTTCCCATTATTTATTACTCATTTCTACATATTGACATTACAAATCTATAATACTGAAAGTTTGCAAGAGGTTGCTGGAAATCTAGAAAATACACTGTCTGCCCAAAAAGCTAAAGTTAGGATTTACATTCAGTCACCCTTATCTTTAATTACAGCACACAATATGGTGGACAGTTCATGTGTGGAAATGATTCATATTCCCAGAACCAGACTTTCACAATTTGAGTCCTGAAATATACCCGTGTCATCAGGGACAAAGATCCCCATAGATGTGATACTCCGGTTATTCGGAAAATTCAGGTCGTCAGCTGACTTCATTTTAATTGCCACATAACGTTGCTAATCAACAGAAGCAACACCAGATCATAACACTGCCTCCAGAGGTTCGTACAGTGGACCCTACACAAGATGGATGTATCGCTTCATGTGCTTCCCTTCTTATTTCCTCCTAATGATTTTCACTAACAATCTGTTTTCTTATGGACACACAGCTGTTTGGTCCCAATCCTTTAAGTTTTCATCACAATGAGTGTGTGGAAATGCTCTTACTTTCACTAATAAACATAGCTCTGGTTTTTCCTGTTGATTTTTTATTTATTTTTTACCATTCAATGTTTGTGATCGCCGTTCATTAATTATTCATGACCACATTTCTTCTACATTGTTGACGGTCTTTCCAAGTTTTTTTGTTTTATTTTGAACAGCTCTTAACCCAGTTCCAGTAATTTCCTTAGATGTTGTCTTTGCTTGATGCAGAACAATAATCTGACCATTTTAAAACAGCGACTTTTTCTTTGTTTTCTTTGTTTTGGCCAGACGGTGTATTTCCGCTGTATATTTGCTTGTGTGTGTCTAAACACGAGGAGCTCAATGTCCACACTGACACTGATAAATCGATTCTGCAAGAATCCTCACACTCTGGCAGTCAATGAGCTTCATAAAGTGCTCCTTGCTCCTCCATTAGATCTCTACACTTAGCGAAAAGCTGTGATCTCCGTCTCAAGCCAAGAGCAGAAGAAACTCCACCAGGCTTCTCCAGGACGAACGTCATTTATTTTAAAACAGCAGCATTCTTTTCCGGGTTGTTTACACAAACCTGAATCAGAGTAAAACAAAAAAAAAAAAAAGTGAGGAATCAGAATCAGTTTGATTGCGACATTGTGTACTGGAAGTCAATGAGATGTGCACAGTACAATAAGCCACTGATAAGTGAGATAAGAGCGTTACCACATAATCAGTTAAGAAAGGGAGCCACGATGCCTTTAGACTAAAATATACTTGCTGTTAAACAATGCTTTTGCAAACTGGAGAATTCTATCAGACAGGTTTGCATGACGTCAGCAAAGGTGATGACAATCAAGGAGCTTTAGTATGTGGGTGATGCTAAGATCACAGGAAAAAAAATCAGACTGTAACAAGATAGTCCTTATCTCCCTCCATCTGTTTTGATATGCATATTTATTACAGGAACGATACATTTTACATCTGAGGGCAATTTCAAAACTGGTCGCACAACAACTTCTAGAAACTTTTCTCCATTTTTGACATGCCTGTGCTGACTGTGCAGCCGCTCCCATTATATGCATACAGTATCTTGTGGGTACGTTGCATTAATTTCTGAGAATAAGCTACGCAAAAAAAAAGACGAACGCAGAAAATTAGGGATTAGGCATACTGACCATTTAACCGTTAACCGAAAGAATGAATTTTGACCGATTATTACTATTATCAGTTAAACGGTTTAAAATGTTTTTTATATATATTTTTATTATTGTTATTATTATTAGTAGTAGTAGTAGTATAAAGTTTTGCGGCATAAATATGCTACACATACGCTAATGGTTAACTCATGGGGCGTTATCACGTGCAACCACACGTGCCTTGAGACATATTTTCCCGGGCAAGCAAAATGAAGCGAGCGAAAAGAGATGCCTGCTATTTGTTTAAACGAAAAAACTTTGTAGCCAATGTCTAAAAAAATTTGCCTATACCTGATCGTCAAAGCTTCAAAGGTATTTTAGCGTGTTTTCGTTTTGTAATCTTAATTTGTTATTTAAGCAAGAAATATTTAGTGCAGGCCTATTTATTTTATTCTTTTTATTTATATTACTTTGTTTTTCTCTGTTGTCGGAAACGCTGCAGGTGCGTGAAAATTTGACGATGTGTGAATGCGGATTCTGTTCTTGATATGTTCTGGGTGCTGTTATAAAATAAAACACTGAAAAAAAAATGTTTGCATATTTAATCAGACACTCCTCAGTTCTATTTTCCTTCAATTCTAATTTAATATTCTAATCTGATCAGTTAACGATTAATGTTCGGATAACGAACGGCGGTTGTCGTTGGGAAAATTAATCGAAATGAGCATCCCTGCAGGAAATGTGAGGCAAGTACATTTCCAGCATTAGTGGTTAGTAGTACTGTCGCCTCACAACTCACGTCTCCGGTCACGTCTCCAGTCAAGTTCTTTTTCACCAAACTCGCTGATCCGTGTCTTTATGGACGTTGCTTTGTGCACTGGTGTGCAGTCATGTTGGAACTGGTGTGGGGTTGTTTTTCAGGAGTTGGGCTCGGCCCCTTACTTCCAGTAAAAGGAACTCTCATTGCATCAGCCTAACCAGACTTCATGCTTCCAACTTTGTGGGAACAGTTTGGGGAGTCCTGACCTCAACCCGGTAATCACCATGCTCAAAATTCCCAAAGATTAAGAAATACCGAAATGATCCCCTCTCTGCCCCTCTTGCACTCAAACGGCAAGGCTAATTCTTTTGTTGTTTCTGTACACTGAATATATTTTTAGACTGGAGATCAAAAGATAGGAGACAACAGAACTAAATTTTAGATGGCATTTCCTGATATTTACAACTGATGCCCTTCCTTGGACTCGCTGGGGGACCCCATGGTTGGGGTTGGGGTGGAAATTTAACCCAAGGTTTCAACATTTAACCCAAGGCTTCCACTGAGCCACCGATGCCCTCTGAAAGTACATAAGACTTACAATTTGGTTGCAAATCTCTTTGTAAACCCACCGACAGCACTTATGATGATTTTTCCTAGCTTGAACTACAGCTTTTTTAAATCTGGTTTGGTTTGGCCTTCAGTCTTCTCTTTCAAAGTTGAAATGCTCAGCTGGATTCCAGTCTAGCGTCTAGCGATTGACTCAGCCAGTTTAAAACCTTTTTCTTGGCAGTGTGTTTTCGGTTATCATCTTGTTGCATGAGGAAGCTCAGACAGAATGTTTCTGCAGACTTCTGAATCAATTCTGCTGCGACCTTAAGCCATGAGGTACATCCGCAATAAAGATTAGTGAGGCCACCCTAGAAGCAGCCAATCAGCTTGTTTGTCTTGGATCATGACTAGATCCATTCTTTCTCCATACTATAGCCTTTCCATCAATTTGGTTAAAGTTATGGAAAAATAACTTTGGAGAAGGTTATGGTTGCTTTTGTGGTTTACATCTGTATTTCTAATCAGGTTTTCTTTTACTTACTGCTGATGAGTGGATTGCTTGTGTTATTTTTGTCCATGAAGTCTTTATCGAACAGTGGATTAAAAAACAAAAAACAACAACAACAAATCGATTAAGTTATGAATCTTGATTTTTTTTTGTGTGCCGATTAACATATCACCATATTGACTTCAAAATTGATTTTAAACTGATTTATTACAGTTATGATAGAGATGCACCGGGAAATCAAACAGTGACTGGAACTGACTGTTTTTCAGCTTGATCAGCCACTCTTGTCCAATCATGTTGGGCCGATTCTGTATTGAGTGCACAACTTTTTTAAGTGGTGCTAGAGTAAGACATTTTTATGGCATCACATTATGAAAACTTGCGTGCTTTAAAAAGCCTCCGATTGGCCTTTTTCTCCAAACTCTCCGAGCAAGTTAATCTCAAACAGACTCATTACACATGCTTACACCAGTCTCTAAACACCACAAGCGCTAATTAGTCTTGAAAATGCATGTTAGAAGCCGCGTGCTCCCGTGTGGCCACAATTAGGTGTGAAGCAACAATTATAACAAGTTATGACAATTGTTTTTTAAGGTTCAAGGTCTAGGTATCGTTATGTCGTATTGGGTGATGACAGTTGATTCCCATCCCTAGTGGACTGTGGTACCTTGACCTCTGCCTTGTAGAGATTATTGATAATGTCACTGACTGTTGTTTTGGCGGGTTATCTGCACATTCTTATAAATGTGCATCAACTGCTGGTGCTTCATTGGCTGACCTGTTTGGTTGTTAGTATATTACTGTTTGTGTTTCCTTTTTTTTTTGCATATTTCAAATTATTGAACTGGCCATCCACAATGCTTTTGTGATGACGCCGTTTAAAATCCCTTTTTCCCCCAGCTTTAAAATCCCATGGACAGCTCTCTGGTCCTCATGTTGGTTTATCCTTTTCAACAACATATGCAGCCGCCATTGGTGAAACCATGGGCTCAGACCAAGACTAGACATTCAGAGATGTTATTTGTTTAAACAACTAATCTAAAAGGGCATTAACAATCAAACAACAATAAAAACACCTGTCTGACATACGTTCCAATACTTTTCAGAACTTGAAAAACAGGTGGGTTCAAACAAAAGGTAGGATGTTCAAACTTGTCTAGATGCAAATATCAGGAAATGAAAGCGAAAAATTCTGATCCATCATTCTACACATCTTTTGATTTCAAACCCACATTATATAGAACAAAAATAAAAGAGTTCGCCTTGCTTTAGAGGGAACTGTATCTCTCTTAGACAAGGTCTATAATTAAAAGCTCTATAAAAAAGGAAACTGAATTGAACCAGCTTTAGAGTTTTGATCATACCAACGGGCGTTTCCACATTACTCACAATTAATCTGTACCGTGCTCAGGAACAACTGCACCCCCCTTTCCACATTGTTTTTGCTCTCTGTTCTCAGGTAAACTACTGTATTTTCACTCTTGGATAAAGCAGGTGGCTGTACGCACCTAATTGGTTTGAGAGCTGCCATTAAAGACGAGAACGAGGAAGATAACCTTCGTGCTACGCTTAATATTGATATTTGGGGAAAAAAATGTCTGGAGCCAAGCTCCCTATGGTATCATCCATATCTATGTAGGTCAGAGGATGAGATTGGACAGATATTTCGAGGGAAAGCGATGACGCCGCGTCTAAACAGTGATCAATTTCCATGTCAAAGTAGAATTGGTTTTCATATCTGATTCTATCTGTGTCCAAAATACACCGTAACATCTTGAGACCATATTTTAAGAGGACTCGGGTACGGTTCCCGAGAACAGAACGATCGTGTACTCACTGATCAAAATAAACTAGACGTCGGGGGTCAAGTGTTTTCAGGAACGATCCCGGAGGCCCTAATGTGAAAACACCCTAACTCGTCAAACTCTGGCTAACTCCTGCTCAACAAATTAAAACGATCAGGACTGTACATTAGAACGTATGTGCAGGACTAGGTGTCTGGACGGAGCCACTGGAAGGTTTACCTGCTCCTGTGGCCCGTGCCGTTGCTGAGGCCGCCCCCCACCAGAGTTTGCAGGGAGGGCAACGCTGAGCGGCTCAACTGCTGTCTACTCGGACCCCTGCGGCCCCCGGGCATGTCCGGCTCGCACGGTGCCAACCACCAGCACCACCACCAGCGCAATCCCAGCAGCTCCCAGCTTCGACGTCCTCACGGCCTCCTCCTCCAGCGCAGCCCGGCCACTGTGGGGCGGAAAAAAAGAAGATATTAAGTCAACATTTACCTCAGTAACCAGACACGGCAATGTAGAACTTCAACTTCAGAACACGAGATGTGACTTCGGATTTGAAGCACTCCAACGACAGCTTGACAATCTCACTGAACATCAATCTTACTGTACTCTCAGGTAAAACACCAGAGTTTGAAAGTTTGAGAGTGAAATTCCAGACTGTGTGCACAGGAATAATGGAGATAAATAAATAGTAAGCTAAAAATCTCCAGAAGTATCAATACCACCTTAACCATCTAACAATGTGGAACTGTAAGGGGAAATCTAACATTTGTTTTGGTAAAACCCTTCAGCCAAGCAGTTTAAATCACTTCTCCATGCAGCTCAGATTTTGTGGGGGTTTTTTTCTTCTTAGTCTGTGGCACTTTTATCAAAGTAAAACTGGTACACTTCATAACTACATAACCAAACATGAGCAAGAAGTACAGGATAAAACTGCCACTACTTCTACTAGTGCGTGCAAAAACACACTTCTTTACTTTCATGCCTCACAACATAGCCTTCAAACACAAGATGCTTTTTCACAGGCCACTGCCATGCTCTTGCTGTGGAATTCTCACTTTGTTTTAGCGTTATGTGTAGAAACACTCTCAGACACTGTGTATGTCATGGGCTGAGTGAGAGGGCAGAGACGAGGTTTAGACCACAGACTATAAACAGATATACCCAGTGCTGCCACAGATACCTCAACCATGCCCAGACATGATGTGGATAGATATAGGCTACAAAAGTTCACATTTTGTATTTGTTCATTTTCAATGTGGACACCGAACCAAATTTTTCAAACCTTCACACATTTCATGTTACTATATATATCCTGTGTTAATTACCTTATTTTCATAAGAGGAAGTTTGAAAAAGGATAGCTAAGGCTACGTTTGCACTACTAGCCTGAAGTGATGCATCTGAATTCCTTTTTTTTTTTTTTGCGGGGGGAGGGATTGCTGATGTTTTTCAGATTGGATCTGAATTACTGTATGTGGTTATAGATCTGATATACAGTGGCAACGGAAATTGCCGACGTTTTTTTCAATATTTCACACTCATCTTAAAACGCTTTTAACCCCACAACATTTCATAATTACAAAGTAAAAACAGGTGTTTATTGTTGTTTGTAAATTTGTATAAAAAGAAGGACTGAAATCACATTTATATGATTATTCAGTCCCATCACTTAGTAGTTGGTCAAAGTAACATCCTTAAATCCGCTTGTGGATGATGCTACACAGTTGGGCACAGCTTTCTTTTGGAAATTTCTTCCATTCTTTTTGGGAACTCAATCAGGTTCTCAAGTTCATCCAGGTTCAACAGGCATGGTCATTTTCAGGTCTCTCCAGAGATGCTCTATTGGTTTTGGGCCGTGACTCTGGCTGGGTCGCTCTAGGACATTCACAGACCTGTTCAGAAGCCACTCCTGTGTTTTTTTTGCTGTTAAATTTGGGTCATAGTCTTGAACTATAAACCTTTATCCCAGCCTGATATCCTGAGCACTGATATCCTGGAGAAGGTTTTTACTTAGGACAGCTCTTTATCAATTGTCCCTCTATACTGGCTAATCTCCTAGTCGCAGAAAAATATCCCCACAGCATGATGCCGCCAACACCCTGTTTTACTGTAGGGATGGTTTTAATAAGGTGCTGTGCAGTGCCCGATTTCCTGATTATGAATAGTTTCATAATAGAGGAATTTGTTTTCCATGGCCCGAGTCTGCTTCAGATGCTTTTTGGCAAACTTCCAGCTGGCGGTCTTGTGCCATCTAGTGAGGAATGGCTTCTGTCTGGCCGCTGGACCATATAGACCTGTTTGATGGAGTGCTGCAGTGATGGTTGTCCTTCTGCAAGTCTCTCCCATCTTCACAAAGGAACTCAGGATCTAATTTATAGTGACTCTTAGGTTCTTGTTTACCTCTCTAACCAAGACCCTTCATCCCTGATTACTCAGTTCGGTCAGATTTAGAAAGACTGTTCGTTATTCCAAATCTTTTCCATTTGAGAATGATTGAGGCTATCGCGCTCTTGGGTGCTTTCAATGCTACAGAAAGTTTCTTGTTTCCTTCCCCAGATCTGTGTCTTGATACAATCTGGTCTCATAGGTCTACAGATAATTCTCTCAATCTCATGGATTTGTTTTCATTCTGGCATGCACAATCTACTGTGAGACCTAATACAGACAAGTGCGTAACTTAAGTGCATCAATTAGCCACAGGGGGAGGACTCCACTCAAGTTGAGTAAAAGCAACTCAAGGACCACTGATAGTAGGATGCACCAAAGCTCAATTGCAAGTTCTATAACAAAAGGTCTCACTCACTCATCTTCTATACCACTTTATCCTGTATTCAGGGTCACGGGGGCCTGGATCCTATTCCAAAAGGCTTAGGGCACAAGGCAGGGTACACACCCTGGACAGGGTGCCAATCCATCGCAGGGCACACACACACGCACTACGGGCAATTTGGGAATGACAATTAGCCTAACCTACATGTCTTTGGACTGTGGGAGGAACCCGGAGTACCCGGAGGAAACCCATCAAGCACGGAAAGAATTCCATGCACACAGAGACTGAATTCGAGTCTGATCGGGAATCGAACCTGGACCCTGGAGGTGCAAGGCGACAGTGCTAACCACTACACCATCATGCCGCCTAATAAAAGGTCTGAATTGGGAAATGTTTCTGTCTTTTTCTTTTTTTTTTATGTTGTTGTTGGACTTTCGGCTGCTCCCATCAAGGAGTCGCCTCAGCGGACCATCCAATCTGCACACAACTTGGCACGGGTTTTACACCGGATGCCCTTCGTGACACTACCCTCCTATTTTTATCTGGGCCTGGGACCGGCTCTGCGTACAGTCGCTGGGGTTTGGACATTGGGTGGGAATCAAACACTGACCTTCGTCATGACAGGCAAGAAACCAACCACTGAGGCACCAATAGCTCACCAAAGGCTTTTTTTTTTTTACCAAGTAAAACACCTATAAACACCTGTTTGTACTTTGTTATTGTGAAGTATAGTTTGTAGAATGGGTCAGGGTAGGTTAAGGCATTGGACTATGGTTCGGAAGGTCCCAGTTTTAAATCACACAACGGCCAAGTTGTCCCTGTTGGGCCCTTGAGCAAGGCCCTTAACCCTTAGCTGCTCACATGTATAATGAAATACAAATTTAAGTCGCTCTGGATAAGGGCGTCTGCCAAATGCCTAAATGTAAAGGTAAATGAGGCATCCACAATGTAAAGGTCAAGAACAGACACCATGTTAGAGTCAGATAAAAGACACTTTTATCTGTAATTATGACCCTGAACCGTCATGGCAGGCAAATCCAGTCTGACCCCCCCAAAAAAAAGAAAAAGTTTTTTTTCCCCCAGCTTGTATTTACTGAAGCTTTATTAGCAGCGAAACTAACCAGGATTAAGGACCAATGCAAAAAACTCTTTATACTATTGTTTTATAATAAAGACAGTTTTGTAAAAAAAAAAAAAAAAAAAAAATTATATAGAACCTTAAATTTAAACAACATCCTAATCCAAAACCACTGCTTTTTTTATCGGTTATCTTGCATGACACACGCTTCACTGATGATCTTCAATATCTTCAGACTCTTATAAAACCGTACATGAATTTCAACCAGATAATGAGAAGAATCTTTCTCCTCAGATGGAGAAAAAATTTTTCCTCATCAATCAAGTGCTGAGCCAAAGTACGAAGGTAGGTAGTTAATTAATTTATTGTAATTAACTTTTAAAAAATAAACTTTTTTTTGAAAATGTCCTTAGACACGTCCATCTGTCAACAAGCTTTTGCATTCCTTCACTCAGGACTATTAAGAGTATGCTTCCTGGATGTGTCCTTCATGATGGCTTTTTCACAGTCTTTAATAAATTATGGCATCAGGTACACTCTTAGGCCACAAAAAAAACGAATCACTGCACGCTGCTCTTCTTTTATGCAAATCACAAGTGGGGTGTCCATTTTTGCTCGCATCAGTTACAAATGAACTGATATAAGACGTTCACACCTGCACATCAGTAAATGGGGAGACAGGAGCACTGAGAAGTTTTAATCTAACAAAAGTGCGGTCAATTATCAACTCATCTTCATACTTATGAATCAGACAAAGACACTTTTACTGTGCAAAAGTCTTGAGCCACCCCAATAGTCTTATCTTGAACATATGGAGCAGATTCTAATTTTTACTATGACATGCTGCGATGTGCCTGAAAATATTATTTAAAAATAGGTTGTTTATGTAACAACCTCAGCAGCGACCTCATTTCCCCCCTCATCGGTTTCAACCACAGCATCACCAGTATACTAATCACCGGCCTGATCATCTGCACCTGTTTCTCACTGGGTCATGTCATGAGTTAGATGGGTTTTTTCTCTGGTTGAAAAGGTTAACAGATCACAGTGCGGCTCAACACACCAAAAAAAAAAAAAAAAAAAAAAAAGACTTTCCTCTGAAGCGGGTCAGGTACAGAAACTGAACTGAAAATGAGAGGCTAAAGAATGTCCCTCAGGAAGCCTGGAGTACTGTTCCTCAAGAAAACATAAAAAATATGGTATGCGCCAAAATGTACAGTACGGAAACTCGTGCATGTGCGTTTGTCGATGGGGCCAAGCTGTAGCTGAACACCAGTAGTGAAAAGGAAGTTTCGTTTTTCAGTTGTTGTTGGAAATGTCTCTCTCGATGGAGGAAAAAGTATTCACAGTTGAGGATTATTTTCGCTCATGCGGACGTGGTCGTGAATGGGGATGAAGTTCCGAGAGAGATTTAATTAAAAGTTATAATGTCTATTATTACAAAACTTGATCATTTTGGTAGTGTTCTGTCTCAACTGTATGCGAGCAAATCGTCTCTTTTTTGCAGGAGTTTTTAGCGACCTTTGCTCTGAGAATCTGCATGAACCGTCTACACACACAAACACTTCGAACACTTACATCACGCATACCATGGTAAATCACCACGCTGATAGTGTGTGTGTATGGTAGTTATACATGGTAACGTTGGTCTTTTAATTTCAGTACTGAATATTTAGCATACTGTACAAGAAAGTCTGTCTCTTTGAAAAAAAGTCAAGACTTTTACACATGATTGTAGATCGCTCCTGTTTATATACAGGAATTTCTTAATTTGTAAACAACGGGCTGGATTATATTTGACACAAGATAAAGATTTTATACAGACTTGCTAGTTTTAGGGTAATTACATAATATTGTTCTTTTTTCCATTTTACCTAAAGTAAAGGGTTATAATGATGCATCAATCACACTGATGCATATATATTTAACAGGCTGCATAATAAATTAGAATTGCTTCCATGAAACACCAGTCTCATGAGGTATAACAAATGTTTATTTATGCCCACATACCAACGTCTAAACCATAACTTCCACTTTACCTTGAAACCAGAACGGATACAGGTTTTTTTTTTTTTAACCACCAAACAAAACAGCAGGATAAGTGTATCATGTCAAGAAAACAGTCAAAGAGGAACCTGGGAAATTCCTCTCAATATTTAAACCCCGATTGCTGAAGAGCACTTGAGATGGTAATGCGTTTCTGTCGTGCCACTCTGAAGCTTCTCCGCTCAAAACAGAATCGGTTATATCAGAGGCCGATCAGCTGGTCACCGGTCACGGCTAATCGCACTAAAAAAAATTTTAAGTGTGGTCACTGACCAATCGACCGGTTCATCACTATTGTAAATGTAAAAAAAAAAAAATTATATATATATATATATATTTTTTTTTTTTAAAATCAAAATGTATTGCGATTCTTTAAGTTTCACGATTTCAAAAATAGCCTGATTCATCATTTTTTTGAAAGATTATCTTGAAATTTTGCTCATTATAAACAAACTTTATTTATTTAGAACTCCAAATTGCTCTGATTTGCTCCACCTCAAAAGAAAACATATCTAATAAAAAAAGTAAAAAATAAATGAAAGCAAGCTCAGCTAACTTGTTGATGAAAGAGTTCATTGGATAGTGGTCATAAAGTCCCCAACATAAGAACATGTTCCATTCCGAGAGCTTGTTCATAAATCCAACAAACATCACCACGGTACTAGGATACTAAACACAATTGGCCATAGACAGTATAAAACTAACCTTTTTTTTTGTGATTGGTCTTTAGAATATTGCAGATCAAAAACAGCATTCAATGCTTATTAAAAACCTCAAGTAGTTTCTAACATTTTAAAACCTGTAAGAAATTTAGTTGATTAAGACAAATCAGACAACAAGTTTAGTGCTTCTGGAAACTAAAATACCCAAAAACTATATCAAAATCAAAAGTACAGTCGCTCCCCTGTAAAGTTGCGGTTCAGAGTTCCCAGCCTCAGTGGTTTGTGGATTTGTCCTTAGAACCTAATTAATAATAAGGTAATCCTTGCAATTTCACAGAAACTGCATATATCTCCTGCAATTTATGCCTTTTTTTTATGCCAGTATATAATTTTTGACTTGTTTTAACGCTAAACTTTTAAAAACAAAATAATTAATAAATTTTGTAACTTTTTTTTGTAAATTTAGCTACATTTCCATATCAAAATATAATACTGTACTCATTTTGTTACTACTGTGTAGAGTTGGAAGTGTAGAGGAAAACACCACAGCCTGTCACAGTGAATTATTACCGTATTTACCCTACAGTACTTATACCAAAGAAAACACACTTGCATAAATTACAGTACATGATAGGATTAACATCTGTATTTTACATTCTAGCACTGCAGGAGACACAGCGGTACAGTATACAGGTTTACCTTTACATCCTGGTTTTTTTCTTTTTTCCCAGGTTAATATATTCAACCGAGTTGAATACATGATGAATAACTGATGTTTTGGGAGAATCTCTAGTTTAAACTATAAAAAATAGGTTATTTCTGACCATATTCAAAATTCTTTTTTTTTTGGGATGCTCTAGTAACAGAACCCCCACGAATTTTAGGGGAAGACTGCATACCCAAGATTTATAGCTCCATAAAAATTTTAAACACGCATTTCATGCTGTAAGTTAAGAATTTTTAAGTCAAACCTGGATTTTGAATTCCAGAATAGCAAAGTATTCCAGAGAAGCAGAATAACACAAAGTTAAATCTCCCTTCATTTCTCTGTATAATCCCCTGCTACACTAATGCACTTCCCCCAACGTTTCACTCGTGCTTGGTCACCATCAAGCTTTAAAGTTTTCTCAGTACGCTTGAGCTATGATCGACCTGACTGCTTCACATCTGAAACGCTGGCCTCCCAGAAACTCCTTTAAATAGTGCAAAAATGTGGAAACGACCGAGCCACCTCAACTGGGATCGTTCTGCACCATTTAGAGACTCATTACCATATCGTCCTTGAGGTCTTTGTTTTCTACTGACATCATGACTTACGGCACCTCAGGAATGTCGTCCTTATATCCGCAGATTAAACTTTCCTTTAATACAACAGAAGTTTGTGGTAGCTATGAACTTGGCCTGACGTACCAGATTTTCGCGCCTCCCACAGTTGCAGTTGGAGAGGAACACCAGTGATACGCCCTCAGTACGACATAAGAGTTGACAGATGACGCTGCCTACTGTTACGCCTGCAATGGAACGATATATGCAAACACCAATAAAAGCTCTTCTTCTTCGTGGTTGTTTAAAGATGGTTGAAATCCAGTAGGTTGGTTGCATTACCGGGAACTGTAAGTCTCATTCTCCTGCATCTACCCAGTCTCTTAAAGCGATTTTTTTAGAGCAGCCATCCTTAAAAACGTCTAAAGCATCCTTCCCTGAGCTTGTCTTGACCTCTCGGTTTGCTTTATCCGGTACTTCCACAGACACACACTTTCTCCTCAACGCTTTTCCCTTTCAGAATCATTCAGCATCTTTAGTTGCATCACCGCCACCTATACAAGATCTCTCCTCAACATATAATAAAACTAAGAGAAGAGTAACAGAACACATCAAGATGGTTTTTGGAATTCTTCTCTCTGTCTGTCTGTGCAATTTAATAAAAATTACTAAACGAATTTTAATGGGGTTTTCACAGGTGTATTCGGCTGAGCTTGAATTAACATACAGGCTTTGTTCCATCGCAATTGGTCCACAAGAAGAGAAGATATGATACTTTAAAATTTAAATGAAAAAGCAAGTTTATATAATGAAAAAAAAAATCTAAATTCAACAGATGCCACTTTATATTTTTTTTAAACTCGCATATGAGTGTGAAAGTAAATTCCATGCCAATGTACATATACATATATATATATATATATATATATTATATATACACACACACATATATACACACACGTACATACATACATACACACACTATATGGACAAAATGATTTGCCCAAACCTGTTAATTATTGAATTCAGGTGTTTCAATCCGGCCCCTTATCCACAGTAAAGGCCAATCTTAATGCTTCTGCATACCAAGACATCTCGGACAATGCTTTGCTTCTAACTTTGTGGGAAGTCCCTTTTTATATTCCAACGTGAATGCGCCTCAGTGGACAAAGGACTACAGACATGGTTTGATGAGTTCGGTGTGGATGGTGGGGACTTGACAGACCCACACAGAGCCCTGACCTCAACCTCATCGAGCACCTTTGGGATAAACTGGAACAGAGATTGTCGGCCAAGCCTTCTTGTCCAACATCAGTGCCTGACCTCATAAATGCTCTACAGAATGAATGAGAAACAGAAAGACACTCCAAAATCTTGTGGACAGCCGTCCAAAAAGAGTGAAAGCTGTTATAGCTGAAAAAAAAAAAAAAAAAGACAGACTCCATACTGAAGTATGTGTATTTCAATACAGCGCAGTCATTGCAAGTTTGCGCCAATACTTTTGTCTACATAGGGTATGTGTAAACTTGCACTGATCTTGTAAGTGACAAGTTTGGGTGAATGTAGAGGTATAAAGATGAATGGATGATTTAGGATTAATGCATGGAATTGAAAATTAACCGAAATTCAACAACGACCAATTAATTACATTATTGAATGAAAATTGATCCAAAAAAAGAAATGCATGGGATTTGCAAGTAATTTATATAATAAAAAATAAAAAAAACATTTTTGATGTAAACTGAAAGGTTCATGCATGGAAGTCATTATCTCCAATGCAATAAGAGAAATGTGTGTTTGTGGTGCTGCATTGTCTCGCCATATGTTTGCAGTCAACAGCAAAAACAAAAAAAGAGGAACTAAGCAAGAAACTTTACGCCAGCAAGTTTACCCGCCCAGAATTTCACCACATCTACTGAAACAATATAAAAAAAAAAACTGTCTTTCACATCTAATACACTACAAACAATACAAACACAGCATGCAGCTTCAACACACAAGACAAAAAAAAAAACACAAGACAAAAAAAATAGCAATGTGAGATTAGCATCGCAGGATGGACTCTTGTCTTTGCATGATAAGATCATTTATTATAACCATGACATCTCTTATAATAATCACACTGTGTGCATTCGAGGCTCGTGCAGAAAGAAGTTGGTCGCGTGCAGTCCAGTGGGTCGCGTGCACTGAAAGTTAGCCAGGTAACTGCAACCTGTAGCTCCATAGCGACACCTTTTTTTAAACACTTTACTCTTTAGCTCATTACAAAAAAATAAAAAATAAATAAAAAGCAAAGGACAACCAGTGGAAACCAGGGTGCGTTTTCCTTAAACCGTCATGTGTCTCCAAGATACAGCAAGAAGAATAAAGCCGTGTAGTTTTATTTTACTTTAGCTCTGCTAGCTAGTTAGCATATGGGCTAGCTCAGGGCAGGCTAACTAGCAGCTGGTTAAAGTTTGCACCAGAGATCAGCACTTTCCCCCGTGCTTATGACAAGAGCACGGTGTGTGTGTGCCACGCAACGCAGGAGGAGAAGAAAGGAGAAAGAAAACACTCACACATCAATTCCGAGCGGATGGACGGGACGCATCAGTCAATCGGAGTCAAACATCGAGTCCAGAGCCAACATTATTGTGTGTTTTTTTTTTTCTGTGATGCCCTTTAATGACAACTTCAGCCACAAAACCGAGTCACGCTCTTAGGTTGTCGTAATAACGATTTAAATTTCCACAGCGCAGCCGTTAAGTTGCAAAGTTAGCCAGTTAGTTTTTTTTTTTTTTTTTTTTTTATAGCTCCGCTTCTTCCCAACACGCAAACCGACGTGGCAAGCCGAGTCCTCCCTCGCTCGTCCTGACGTCATCGACGAAGCGACGTGGGTTCCCTGCGTGGCGCGACGCGTTCGCCTGGGGGCAACGGACGCGTCCCAAATCGGCGCGCAGCTCCCTACGCATGCGCGCGCTACACACCCACAGCGCAGGAAAGCATTCGCGGATAGAGCGAAGATAGGGCGCTATGTCGATCAGCAAGGAACTGATTCGGATTGACCCACGAGTCTTATGGCAACGCCTCTTTTCCTGGGCCAGGTGGAAATACTTCAACTGAAATCAATGTGAACATGTACAGGCTAGTCAGCCATGCTGTCATACTGTTGCTCCAGGAAATAGACAATGTTAATCAATCAATTAATCTGTTAATTAAGTAATTAATAAAAAATGCAACAGAAAACAAAATTTCAGAGGTTAAACATGCTGGTAATTTTAAAGAGTTCTGATGAACAGAAATACTTAAGAATTTATACCATAAATGTTTTACACTGTTTCTGCAAAGTACAGTAAATGTGCAGTTGTAAAATATTTGTGCACCCGTGCAATAACTGAAGGGACACTTTTTTATTTTAATTTACAATTTTATTACACATACAGTGACAATGTTCATGACAGTAATTTACAAATGTATCCTTCCACCGTATACATGTTAATAATCCATTCTTCTGTTGAAATTTGTATTTCAAATTCTGTTTTTGAAAAAAAAAATTCTCTTTTTTTTGTCTGACAACTCACTAATATAACATGCACACACGTCTTAATGAAACAAAGTATAAAACAACAAAAATGTTTATTCACACGTAAGTAGGGAACAAATAAAGGCACTAAAATGCACAGATAAAGAACATACAGTATACCTAATAGGTTCACTTCATCTTTACTTCACTTTAACAGATTAACCGATCTATAAGCAATCTATAATATAACTGTTTGTTAAAGATAAATGATTTAAAAAAAAGTTATTTCTTCACTTACAGTGTGCTTCTGAGGCATTGAAAAAAATAAATCAAGAATAAATACATAAAAATGATGGGTTCATAAATTGCAGTAAACTAAACAAGTAAAAAAAATTATGTGCCGTTTAGATATAAAAAGCTTTGGTTATATACACTGGGTTAAGAAGCATTACATCATGTTATAGAAGTTGAGCAAGCTGAAGTTATAAACAGCATTTATTCAACTCTCCAGACTCAGGATTCAGATCACCGAATTTAACATCGCGTTGAAATTCAGTAGGGATGAAATTGGCCGAAATGCTTAAATGCATTTATTTACAAAAAATTGCCTTACCTAATTAATGAAGGAGAAAAAACCCTTCAACATCTTTATCTTTCTCAAATTCTTTAGAAGTTTTTGAACTGGGGCAGTACTGTAGGTGTATCAATGTAGTTTTGGTCATGCCCAATCCAATATTTATTTAAAAACTAGATACAAACCTTTAACCATACTACTAAGTTCATACTATTCACTATGCAGTGCTCTCCTTTGCACTTTCCTTTGTGACAGTCTCCATAATGGTCGAAGGCAGACAGACTTCAGATTACAACACTTGTACCACTCATTGAGCTCTTAACCTAAAGGAAAGAGAAGCCTTAGTTAAGCACCACTGTAAACCTGGGCTGGAGGTAGATTGAAAGGAGATAGATTGAAAAAATAATAACACCAATTCAAGCAAAGCTTCAAGTAGAGTTAGCAGGATTGTCTACCACTCTGGCAAAAAAAAAAAAAAAAAAAAAAAGACGAATGGTAGACAAATAGTCCCAGTATGGTAGAAGGCTATTAAAAGTAAAAAAAAAAAAAAAAAAAAAGAAACAAAATAAAATTGTTAGTACTTTCACCAAAGAAAGTTTTTAGACTCTTACAGAGAAGCGTTCAGGCCGCCTTGCCGGCTTCTGGCCTGGCTCATACTCGCTGTAGCTAGGTGGATAATCAGAAGGGGCTCCTCTGGCTCCACCACGAGGAACGCCTCTAGATCCACCTCCTCGCCTGCCAGTGTCATCACTTCCAGACTCCCAGTATCCTCTACTGTCTTCCAACAGGTCCTCTCTGGATCGTGAGCGAGGCCGATAACTCGCTTGGCTCCGGGTTTCGAGCACGTTATCCTGACTATAACTGCGCGTCATGCCACGTCTAGATGGAGGAGGTTGGCGCTGACGATTATAGCCGGATGAGCCATTGGAGCGTGGCGGGTAATGCCGGCGGGAGGCAGGACCGTCATCCAATCCAGAAAGCATGCTGGGTGGGCCGGCAGAGAACGGCACAGTTTGGACCATGTGCACAGGCGGAGGTGGGATCAGGGGGCTGGTGACATCCATGTCCCTCACCTGGTTCTCCAGGTAATCCAAGACTTTATTAGCACTGTCTCTTCCTCCCATGTTTGGCATAGGTCCTGGCATGGGTCCTGGCATAGGTCCTGGCATGGGTCCGGGCATGTGTCCGGGCATCATCACAGGCATAGGGCCAGAATGTATAGGAGGCGGGAGGGGCATGGGGGACATGGGCATCTTTCCTGATGCTGAACCTGAAACACAAAAGTGAGGCTTTCGACGATATCCTTTAGTGTTTCATTTATAGTTAAGAATCATAGGTAGTATAAATATAGCGTAGCTTTTGCGTTACAGGTCCTGGTTTAAAGCTTTAAGGCTAAATAAAAAAATGACATACTGCATATAAAGCAAATTCTAAATCAACTGACCTGCATACAGCATGGGATTCATTTGGTATGCAGAGCTGTGAGAGCTCAGGGGTGCGTAAAGAGGCTGTCCATTAACCCAGGATTTCATTGCCATCTCTGCGTCCTTCATCATCCTGTGTTGCATCACCACTGAGAGCAAGAACAGAGTGTTTGTCAAATTTTATATGTCTGAATTTTTTTTCTTAGCGCAAACTATTTTGAAACTGCAATATACTTGATGGCCAGAGGTTGGCGCACTGGTGCTTTTGAGTTTACTGGTGGAAGGCCATACAGAAATAAATGCAGGACCTTGTGATTATATTTATAACCAAGTAAAAGACAGATGGACTGCTTTTTGGACTTACTCATTTACTCATTCATTTATTTATCTATTCACTCACTCATACATTATTGTCATAATCGCTAATATGCATGTTATGTTTACATTTCTCAGGGCAGCAGCAGGTCTCCGGACAGCATGGACAGCGGACATAACAGCAACACCTCTGTGGGCAACACTGGCAGCAGCAAATACAAAGGAGCAAGATGAGGAGCAAGGCCCCGAGGATTAAGAAGAGTACGGTCAGCCAATCTGAAAAGACAAAAGATACACACCAGGTATTAGAAAGCCCAAATCCTACTGTGTATTTCAAGAAAAGAATGAAAAGGCCTGCCTCGCTTAAACACTGTTTCCTCTCCCATATTTATTATATAAAATACATAGTTACATTTCTAATCATAACAAATGGAAGTTGCCTACTGTAAACAATTAGCTTGACATATTTGTCCGGATATCCATTTGTATCTCCAGGAGCACTAACGGAGCACACATAGACGCCGTTGTCCCACCACATCACCTCTGAGATCACCAGGTCTGCATCTAATAGAGAGAGACAGAAGAACGGTAAGAAATAATGATGAAAAAGCAGAGACAGCATAAAATAAAGTAAGCACTCAGTCTAAATGCTTAACCATTAAGTCATGGATTAGAGGGAACATTTGCGAAGACACGTCTCTTTCAGTGGTGCTGGTTACACCTTTCTGAGGAAATGACACATACAGGTAAAAGTTTCTGGGAGGTAGTAGTGGTTTAGCCAGGAATTTATTTAAGGGCTAGTATATAATAATATTAATTAATTAGATAATTGTGTTAATTAGATAACCATAGGACACCTGTGGACTTGGGTGTAAGGTGGACAGAAGTACAAGCAATAATGGATTGGTTTTGTCATTTTAATCTTCAATCCACCTATGGACAATCTACTAATCTTTTCATATTAACTGATGGTAGTAGTAAAGAAATATTTGGCTTTATTGTAGAAAAACAAATCTGGCACTTGCTACAGCACTGTTATTTTCATTATTATTATTATTATTATTATTATTATTAATAATAATAATTAAACTTACATTCCTACTTATTTATTTAACAGATGCTCAAAGACTGATGTGCTCAAAGACACAAGAGTAATTCTTTCACAACAATTTTTCTTTCTATTAGGACAAAATGAAAATAAATAACCATCCCATGCACCAAGAGCTCATAAAATCTAAACAAAAACAAACATACTGTTCTGGATGGTAATTTTGCGTGCGCTGTATTGTGGACCCAGCGTGGGTGAGTTTGGGCCGTATTTCTGAGCCACAGTCCGGATTGTACGCTGGCTGTCTGGGCAGTCATTGGATGGGTCCTGACCCAGCTGCAAAGCTGCCTGGTAAGCTGCAGAGAAACAAAGGTTTTACACAAAGGTTCGGAGAGAGAGACAGAGCTAGCAAAACAAATGTTTTAAAACCTATGGTGATCATAACAATATCAATATATTTCTGTATATTATAGTGCTGTTTTACAGTATGTGAACTAAATAAATGGCACTTGTCTCCAGCAGAACTATATTTCTGCAAACATCTTCACAGGTTTGACTAAATAATTCAGCAATTTTGTTATTTTCACAAAAAAGATGTGGAGTTGATCAGCTACAGGTAGACCTCAAACAAACGGATTTTACAGTCATCTAGTTAATGTACAAGTTAAAAACTGAATATTGAAATTTTAAACACTATCCTGTTAATAAGTCTCATATAAATGCCATTTATATTCTATATTAGACGAAATTTCTTCCCTTAGAAAGCACCCTTACAGAACTTATCAAAGTAAATTAATTCCATCACACCCTTTATTCTAGCTGTTTCCTAGCACCTGTGGTTCAGCTGCTATCAGCTTACTGTTAAAACCTTAACGACCCCTCACCTGTGGAGTAGTACTCAAGCACAGGGTCTTTGCAGAAAGACTTGAAGGTCCAGGTGACCAGCACATTCTGAGGGTTTGCTGAAGTGGAATAATCACAGACCAGCGTGACGGGAACGAAGAGACCTGTGCTGTACTGCGTCTGAGGCACAGTCACCTGAAGCGAAAACACTTCTGTATGAGAAAGACAAATGGACATCGGTGGGGTGAGATACCTTGAGATAAAACAATTAAATATGTCAGTATTTGTTATATACAGGGCGTCCCAAAATTTGTACATCATTTCGTAGCCTAACAACATAACCAATTCTTGCTCTAATGATCTAAAATTTTAACGAGATGTGTTTTTTTTTTTTTTTACTTTTCCTTTCAGTGATAATGACAATGTGTTGTTGACATGGCCATCACGTTCACCTGACTTGACACCTTGTTAGTTTTTTCTATGGGGCTGTGTGAAAGGACTGGCCTTTATCCCCTCACCCCACCCCACTTCCTACAAGCCTAGAGGAAGTCAAGCAGAGAACCATTGAGACGCTGGAGAATGTTACGCATGATCTGCTACAGCGTGTTTGGCAGGAGCTGGACTACCGACTTGATGCGTGTCTCGAGCATTTGTGAAGCTTTGTAAAATCGGTAAAAAAAATCTATATCCGTTTGAATATGTTTTTATATGTTAAATATAATAATAATAATATGTTAAATATTTTATTTTTCAACATGAAAAAAAAAATATCATGTCAAATTTATTGGGACACCCTGTATATGGTATATCATGTGTCACACAATACACTGCTTAGACAAAACATTACACCATTGACGTAAAACAAAAAACCAACTAGGTTTTGAGTTCCTCTTGTGCCACCAGGGGGCTCTGTCCCCTTAGGTCCTCTGGTTTTTGGCACCAGGACGTGGGCAACAGGTCCTCTGGGTGCTGTGTGTTTAGGGTGGGACCTTCATGGATTGGATTTGATTCTCCGACACATTCCATGGATCCTCAATCAAATTGGGGTCTGGGAAGTTTGGGCTCTTTGCCCGCTGGGCCCTGTGTGCCTCGGGCTGTGATGCAATTTATACCATTCTATCATGGCCAGCTCTTACTATTTTCAGCAATTTGTACTGTAATGGCTTTTCTGTGAGCTTGTACCAGACCGGCTAGCCTTTAGTTCCCAGCCTTGCTATAGCTCATTGGTGAATGGCTAAACATTTTTAAAGATATTAGGGTGTTGCAATTCTGAACAATTAAACAATTTTAATACAGTCTTCTTTCATCAAAAGCATTCTTAAAGCTATCTGAAAAGAATATAAACTCAGCAAAAAAAGAAACGTCCCTTTTTCAGGACTGTGTATTTCAACAATAATGTTGTAAAAATCCAAATACCTTTACAGATCTTCATTGTAAAGGGTTTAAACAATGTTTTCCATGCATGTTCAATTAACCATAATTAATTAATAAACATGCACCTGTGGAATGGTCATTGAGACCTTAACAGCTTATAGAAAGTAGGCATTTAAGGTCACAGTTCTAAAAACGCAGGACACTAAAGAGACTTGTCTACCGACTGTGAAAAACACCCAAAGAAAGATGCCCAGGGTCCCTGCTCATCTGCGTTAACGTGCATTAGGCATGTTGCAGGGAGGCATGAGGACTGCTGATGTGGCTAGGGCAATAAATCGCCATGTCCGCACTGTGAGACGCCTAAGACAGCGCTACAGGGAGACAGGAAGGACAGCTGATCATCCTCGCAGTGGAAGACCACGTGTAACAACACCTGCACAGGATCGGTACATCCGAATATCACACCTGTGTGACAGGTACAGGATGGCCACAACAACTGCCAGAGTCACACCAGGAACACACAATCCCTCCATCAGTGCTCAGACTGTCCGCAATAGGCAGTCCATGAGGAGGAGATGCACTGCAGTACTTCAAGCAGCTGGTGGCCACACCAGATACTGACTGGTACTTTTGAGTCTCCCTTCATTCAGGGACACATTGTGAAACATTTGTAGTTTATGTCTTATGGTGTTACACATTAAGTTTACTGAAAGTAAAAACAGTTGAAAGTCAGAGGACGTTTCTTTTTTTGCTGAGTATAATTTAACTATGAAAAAAGTTAGAAAACATTCTACAGAAAACAAAATTTATTTTCCCCTATTGATGCAAACTTTTGAGACACAGTGTAATCTTGTGTTATGTAGATGACTGTTTTCATTAATTATACTCACTCAAGTTGATTTAAAACACTACAGGATAACATTTAATTTTAATTAACATTTAATTTTAGTAAACGTGTACCCATCTCATAAAGGGAAAAGAAAACATTGAATTGTTGCGCACTAACCAATTCAGCCATGCATGTCATGTTGTATACAGTAAATACAGCAAGAGCACCCAAATGTACACCCACTCACCAACAAAATCTTGTTCTCCCACACCTACACTCATCTACGCACATGAGCAAGACTGTATATGAAGGACACTACATACAAAAGCTCTCTCCTACACAAAGCCTAAAAATACACACATAGCTGGATGTATTTAAAAAAAAAAAAACACTGTAGTGTTACATCTTTATTCTATTGGAAAAATTAGTGGGAACTACAGGGTGTCCAAAAAGTCTCCATACAGAGAGGAACTTAAGATTCCTGATGTCATAATGACTTCTTTTGTCAGAAGTTTTCTAAAAAGCTATCTGAAAAAATATATAATATAACCTAACTATGAAAACCTTTAAGGACATTCGGCAGAAAACAAGAGTTAATTTCCCCTAATGATGCAAACTGTGTCACAGGCCCATGTCATCTAATCACAGTAGAGTTGGTGGAACATATGGCATCTATAGAGGATTAAGTCATATTTAAAAAGTTAATAAATTATTATATTAATTTCTTATTGAATTGTTAATGGTTTCATCGTTCCAGGGGACGCCTTAGAATATTTTTATCTGAAAGTAAAACTCTCTGATTTTATGTAGAACCTTTAAAAAAGAAGTGTATATTCAGTTTTTAATATTTTTTTTATTTGTATAGTGCTTTTAAAATTCAGTAGTATTTAAAACATAATAAATTAATATGTTGATTAATTTCTTATTGGATGTTAATGGTTCTAGCTGAAAGAAAAGCTCTCTGAATTTGAACTTTTTAAAAAATTGTATGTTTAATTTATCAAAAATATATATGTATTCACGTAGGAATACGTGAGGACATTGAAATGAAATACAAACTGTGACGTTTATACATATTTAAATATGTAGATTTTATTTTTCCTTTTTTTGGAGGGGGAGGGAGAGAGATGTTACAGAAGAAAACAGTAAAACCTGTTGAACTGGAAAGGGAGAGAACAGGAAATAGTTTTCATGCTATTAAAAAACCCCACACGAACACACACATACCCTTTTTAGCTACTTAGAAATTTTCTTACAGACGTTTATTTGAATGAAATGTTTTATGAAAAGTTTTTAGTTTTTTTTTACTTAATCTCCCATAAAGTGTTTAAAAATGTATTTTGAAATGCAAAGTCAAAAAATTTTCTGTACCAGGCAAACATTTTAGATTTAATAAATGTTTTTTTATATTAATTAAGTAATTATTACATGTTCGTTACGTGACAAAGTATTAAGAATTTTAAAAGTGAATATAAGTGAATATATAAACAGAAAGAAGAGTCTCTGAGCCATCTGTAAACACCTGTGGTCACGTGACCGATACTGCTTTACATTGTTGCAGTTTATCTTTTCGGTTTGCCTCTCGCGCTGGTTTCGCCAACACCCGACCTTTATATACATTTCGGGTTATTTTCTATTTTGTATAAACCTGGATATTTCTTTAAACAGTTCTTAAAATGAGAAATATGTCTCGAGCCTTACCTGAAAGCAGGAAAAAACTGAGCAGCACTGGCGTTACTATCAGTCTCTTCATTTTACTCAGCTACGCCGGACTATACTCGGTTATTAAAGCAACACTGGGCACAAACGTGGCACAGATTTACGTAAAAAAAAAAAATAAAGCAAAAACTATCCTGAAAAAAAAGTTGAATCGTCGTTTATCCTGTAAAATAACACTTGTCGTGGAAGAACATTTCCTGTGCGAACCCAACGGATGTCTTGCTCGTCCTCAGCTTCCGCAGTGTCTTGGCTCCTCCCCCAAACAGGTGCTTGACACGACGTAATCATGTCGCTCGCTCGCGCGCAGGTAAACTGGAGTGATCCGGCTTAAGTACCACATCATTTATTTTAAAATGGCGGCGGTGTACATTTAATTTGCCTTCAAATTGTATCATGGCTGAAAGTTGTTCTATAGTCATAGTTTCTCTCTACATGAAACTGTTACGTGTAATAATCCAGACATTACAATTAGGGGGGAAAATGTACCTGGGGGGGGATATATATATATATATATATTAAAATTACATAAATTATAGTTTGTTTATTGTTAATTGTTCTAGAGTTCTACAGAAAACCTTAAAACATTTTTGTAAGAAAAGCTCTGTGATTTTATGTAGAAAAATATCATCAGACTGGAAGATATATTGCTGAGCAACTCAACCTCTTTGTTACCCTCAGGCACACACACATTACGGGAAACACCGATCAGACTACAATGTATGTCAGTAAAGGAAACCGGAGTTAGTCACCAAGCATAATGAGAACTACTCCATGCATACAGAACAGAGGTGAGATTCAACCCCCAACCCTGGAGGTGTAAAGTGACAGTTCTAGCTACTAAGTCACTGTGCCACCCAATAAACATTACGAGGTATAGTAACAGTAGGAAGATTGTGCCCCAAAGGAAATCATTGTGTACCATTCTCAGTCCTTATGATGTATTTTGCACATAAACGCTTTTTATATGTATAATATTTATCCATATTTGCCAAACAGAATTGCAAATTTTTGTTTGAAAAAAATTATATATATATATATATATATATATATATATATATATATACAGTGAAACCTCGGATTACAAGCATAATTCGTTCCGGAAGTGGACTCGTATTCCAAAACACTCGTAAACCAAATTCCCATAAGAAATGATGGAAACTTAAATTATTCGTTCTACAACCCCCAAAAATAAATACATAAAAATAATAAATACAAAATATTAAGTAAAAATAAAACAAATTAACCTGCACTTTACCTTTCAAAAAAGTAAAAAATAAATTCCAGCAGGTAAGCGTTTCCCTTTTGTGCACGCAGGTGCTGTGTATGTGTGTGTGTGTGTGTGTGTGCGGCTAGAGTAAGTGGAGACTCTTGCTTTCAGCCCCTCCTGTCTCCCCCTCCTCATCTTACACATTAAAACTTTCTTCTCTCGTTTAAACACACTCACACACACATTAATAGAAAGACTGTTGTTCTCCCCTAAATTATTAAAGCTTCTCAGCTTCATTTTAATGGTGCTCGCGACAGCGTAACAGCCCGTTAATTCATGCTCGTGTAATGATGAGAAGGACAATCTCGTTGATGCCCCGTTCTTTTATTTGCTGCATTGTCAGGTTATAGTACAAACTTTCGTGTGGATCCTGCACTTAAATCCAACTAAAAAAAATAACGAAGGATAAAACTCAGGCTCTATATCCTAGCTTAGATATCACCTTCACGTTCACACACACCGGCTCCATTACCCACAATCCATCTCCCGCACTGGACTACACTTACGTAAACAGCGTTCATAAGTCAATGTCTCTCTCCTGCTACACTGTTTTATCTAAAAAAAGCAATAAACATCGCTAAAGACACTCGTGTGAGCGCAAAATAACAGAATCACTGCTGTAAAGTAAAACAAACAAACAAATAAAAGCACCTTACCTATGAAAAAAATTGCGAAGAATTTCTTCAGAGAGCAGAGTGTGTGTCACTTGCCTTCATTTCTGTGCGCATGTGTGTTTTTGTAAATGGGTGTTTTCACCCAGTCAGTCAAATAGGCTAAGAACTATAAAAGCTATAATTAAAATAATAAATACAATAACTTTGATAATAGGGGTTTGTGGTTTTCCTGCACCCCAATTTGGTACTTAAATGTGAACTTATGTTATTTGATTATTCAACTTCAGTAACCACTTGCCTGGGTTTTTGTTTTTTTACTTTCTCTTTGTGTCCCAATGGGTTTCCTCTGAGTTCTTCAGTTTTCTTCCACTTTCTGAAAACATGTACTGTATGTGAACATGGCTCTGAGTGAGTGTGTAAATATGTGTGTGTGTGTGTGTGTGTGTGCATGGTGCCCTATGAAAGACTGCTGATCCATCCAGGGTAAATTCCAGCCTCACACACTGTTCCTTGAATAGACTCCAGTACAACCCAAGGACAAAGCACTATCTGAAGATTAATATTATGTATTATTTGTTAAAAAGTAAATATCTAATATACTGGGCTCTTCATCTTCTTTTTATTTGTTTTATATTAAAGTACCCTACTTCATACATGCCCTCTATGATTAATAATATTGATTTAATAAAAGATAGTCTCATATTAAACAATTTTTAAAAACTTTGTTCAGAAGACATTGGTTTTACATTCAACCAGCAGGTGGCCCAAAACACCTACAAGTTAGACTTTAATTGGGCTATAAAATGTATTCCTGTAAAAACATATATATATATATATATATATATATATATATATATATATATATATATTTAGTATTTCTGTTTTTTTATTTCTGTGTTTGCGTGTGGGAGAATGTAGAGCTGAAATTTATTGTATACCTAAATCATAAATATGAACTGACTAGACAGTACCACTAAAAGTCAATGTAGAGGGGTGGGTTTTTTGTATATTGCAGGTCTATGTAGAAAGACATCTAAAAAGAGGTTATGTACTCTTTTATTGTTATTACAATAATGTATATACAGTATGCATATATATATATATATATAATAAGTATAAAGCCTATATAAAAAGTACTTTTTGGAAGAAAGCATGGCGCCACCATAAAAAAAACAGCATAAATATGCAGATGTTTTTATTTCATCACAAATTATAAAAAGCAGATTTACAGGAAACTTTACGAGTAAATATTTCCAAAGTGAAAGGACACTAAATTCCAAGGTGCAAGGAGCATCTGTGTCCAAAGTTTAGCTGATTTTCTGACCCTACCAAGGCTCTTTATGTATCTGAATCCCTGAAACCCACAGTTGAATGAATTTATGTTGCCATGCCAACACAAAGACTGACTGACAGCCCAAGTGTAAGTGTAGCAACAGCTCCACTGTAAAAAACAAACAAACAAAAAAAACCCTTAAAAAAACGGTTGCTATAATTAATATTACACGTAATGATCTCTACCAGATACACAGAAATTTAGCAGGGCTGTTATTGTGAATATCAGTACACTTGGAGCACTGCTTTTGATTGGTTTAAAATGGCATTTAATATAGTAATACTCACATTTAAAAAATCTTTTTACCAATTTTAACATAACATTATAAGCCTATTAGCACTTTCCTTCTACTTCAGGTTTAATAAGGAATCCAGAAACTAGTTGATGCACACCACCAGCTCTCATGGGTCTGTATATTTGGCCCACGGTTGGACAATCCTTTTGGCACCTGGATCTTAGTCTATCACTACAGACAGCAAGAGGTGAGAACATCACATTTAGCTAGGGGTGCAACTTAATTTAGGGCTGGAAAATCATACGGCTCCAACGATCTTCATCAGTGACCTTGTCTAATTTTAATGAATATAATGAATTTCCTAGTTACAAAACTCCACTTTTAATTCTGGTTCCTTTTTTTTATGCCCCTTTGACCTCTGGGTTGCAAATTAGGGAGATATATGAACAGTTTATATTTACCAATATTATGGTTTTATTGTTTTGGCTAAATTACTTTGGTTGAATTTTGTGTGGCGGCACAATGGTGTAGTGATTTCACCTCCAGGGTCTGGATTCGATCCCTGGCCAGGTTTGTTTCCCATCTCTGTGTTCGGAGATTTCATGTTCTCCCTGTGCATGGTGGGTTTCCCGGGTACTCCGGGCTCCTCGCACAGTCCAAAGACATGCAGATTAGGCTAATTGTTGTTCCCAAACTGTGATGGACTAACATCCTGTCCAGAAGATTGGAAATTACGGGAATTGGGTTAAGAATCCTTCAACACATTATTAAAACGTGGAGGGATAGCGCTAAACCATCAACTTTGTGGAAGAAATATGGTCAGAGAAAAGTCCTGAATGGAGATCATAACTATGTTGCCAACATTATAACTATGTTTAATAGTGAAAAAAAAAAAGCTTTTCCATATGCACACAATATGATGAAAAGTCAGGGGATTAGGACTAAATAGCTGTGTGGCCCAACAAGAAAACCACTTGTTACTGAAACTAATCAAAAAAAGGCTTCCATTTGCTAGGAATCATAACGCTTAGACATTAGAGCGATGGAAAAAGGTCATTTGGTCTGATGAGTTCCGATTGAGCCCTATTCTAGAACTTGGCTTCATGTGCTTCTCTTCTTAATTTAATGCATCAATCACTCTGAAATAAAGTTAATCTGAACTCAACAGACCAAATGACCTTTTTCCATCATGCATGGTGGCCACTGTACAAACCTCTGGAGGCAGTGTTATGATCTGGGTTTGCTTCAGTCGGTCAGGTCTATGCTTCTTCATAATGTTAGCTGGTTAATGGTTCATACAAATAAAATAAATAAATTTTTTTTTCATGTAATTCATTTATGGATTAAAGGCATATAAATAGTAAACAAACGACTAGACTTGTTAGTGGCAGAGGCATCCTACACTACAAAATTATTTTGACGCTGTTTGGATTTTAAAAATGCATATCCGGTTACATTTTTTATTACAATATGTCTCTTTCATTACAATAATTAAAGTTTGTAAATGTACTTAATTATATTTAATTAGTCTAAAAATAAGCACACCATGGCAATTTTTCGCATTATATATTTTTGTATAACTCACATATTTTAATTAATTGAAAATTCTGACGTTAAATTAAATATGTTGATTTATATGTTAAGAATTTTTTTTTTTTTTTACCAGTGTACTTATTTTGTGCTGTAAAATAGAGGTCTGATAGGATGGGAAGTTTGAATCATTTTAAGTGACTCTGTTCTTTGAATCTCATTCATCAAAATGAACGAATCTTTTTTTGAGTCATTACAGTAGTTCAATTCGTTCTTTTGATAATAAATAAAATAAAATGTTAAATTTTTAATAAAAAAGACCCCCAATACATCTACATAGACAAATTTTGGCTATAGTTCCAGTAATGAAAGTATTACAATGCAGCTAATGACATATTATAATAAACAGAATGAGTAGCTCACCTCTTATATCTTCTGGTCCGAGTCGCTCGTTCTTTTGAATCTATTGCACCGCAGAGCATCTATGGGAGTCACGTGACAAAAGAACGAACGACTCGGAGTAGAAGAGTCATTGAGAGAGAATCGCTTAATTCTGTTTCTTGTACATAACCTACGGAGGTTTTGCGATGGTTTGCGCATGCGCACCCAGTAGAAAATGAACAAATCACTCTCCGAGACTACTCGTTCTTCTTCACATTAAAGATTCGTTCAAAAAGAATAAATCATTCATGAACGGCCCATCACTAGAGTCTGATCAGAACCAGAGCTCCCATGCAGGGGCAGGCCCTCAAATTAGCATTTGAATTTGGAGACTGATGTTCGCATTAAAAAAAGAAAGAGAGGTCCTCGTGTTTCTGGAGCTCACAAGTTTGCAAGCCTGTGGCAAAACAATTATATAGCAGTGCATGTCAGCTGGTGCTTTCCTCTAAATATTGGCAGGCAACAGACTTGGACCAGAAAAGCACTTGTAAGGGCAGTCCTGTTTCTTCTACCCTTTATATCATGCATTTAGTGTCAGTGCATGCAACAAAGAACTAGTCCTTTTGTGTGCTGTTTTTTTTTTAATACTATTAACATGCATTTGCCCATGGCACTCAGTACTATGAGCTAACGTACATTTCTCTCCAACAGGAACTGTTTGAACAGGCTGTTTCCTGGAATTGTACTGTAAACCTTCTAACACTCCATCCTCCTTTCAGATGCATCCTGCTGAATCTTTCTCCTAATTCCACTCGACATTTTGTACGTTGTAAGTGGAGCAAACACTCCTGGAAGCTCTGAGTGCTAATCATCTCCTCTAAGCAGGATGTTTTAATTAAAGTTTAATTAAAATTCCAGACAACAAGGTGAATGATATTATGCAGTGTTTTGCACACAGCAGAAACATGATTGGTGCTAAAAAGTGTCTTACCAAGGTGAAACAGAAATTTTTCAGATAGGATTATATAACACCATTTTTCATCAGATGATATATTTTTATCAGATAAAAGGAATCACATTTGCTGAATACAACTTCATGCCGTTTTATGTGTAGTGTCTGTAACCTTTTAGAATTAAAATCATTTAGTGATGTTTATTGTTATTCAGATGAAACTTGGCCAATTTGGATTTTACATGAAACGACATAAACCTGAAAAAGTGTATTATTCTAAAATGTAAAATTGTTAAGACATTGGAACATGTAGTCGACATGGTTACGGACACTACAGATCTTTTGCTCTGTAAGCTTTTACCAAAAAACATCTCTTTTTAATTTAAGCCCTAATTTTTATAGGTCATATGCTTCTAGACGCTTATGCAATTTAAGTATCAATACTCAAAGAAATGTGAATGATTTGCATTTAAAATTTTTATTGTTTGAAGTGAGACAGTATAATACTAAAAATGGTAATTTGTGGGGCAACATATAAAAATCATCTCTCCGAAACAGCTTCATTTAGCAACTTGAAATTTTTAGGGATGCAAGATTGGTCACTTCCATGTTGCATGAACTTCAGAAGTAGATACTTTGGCACACACATTTTCTGTATTATATTTATAGCATAAAAAATAAATAAATAAAAGAGAGCAAGTTGCAGCTGAGAGCAAGTTGCAGCTTTCTGTATTTTTGCCTTTTATGTCGCTGTCAAACGCATGAGAAGAATGTGACAGATTTGGATTTATGTCTGTTTTTATTGAATGGAAAAGAATGTGCAGTACATTTAGGGTACTACCTGAAAACAACAAAATAAATAAGTGAGCATGGCATTCTGGGATAGACAGAAAAAAAAAAAACATGCTGGCATTTTATAAAAGCATCGCGTCACAGAACAGTTATGTAATGTTTTCCCTTTTGTGACATTAACACAGATAAATTAAATATTAAGAGTTATGAAAGCAGTGACTGCATTCTTTTTGCCGCTAATACAGGATATGCCTGGGTTTCTGTCTGTTCGTTGTAACGCCAGTGTTTGAATAGCGCTGGATTGAGATGTCAGTCAGAGAGACACTTACTATGTGTTAACAATAGACAAGGACTCTCAGTGCATGAGTCACTCTTAGTGAAACACGCTCTCACTGACAGCATAACACTCTGAGGAGATGCAGGCCGATCATCACCTCACACCAGGTTGTTGTTTTTTTTCCACCAGTCACACTGATTTAACATGAACCCTCAAGCATTTTAAACCTAAAGCCGCTACAGCTGCACTAATATATAGTATAATATGTGCTATTACACCTGACGAGATACAGCACTAGAGGAACCACGTGATCTCTTTAACCTGGTTAATATACAAAGCTGTGTGGATTTGAAGTGTGTTGGACAGGAAAGGGGGCAATGCATTTGCTTTGGACAATCACTCATGTCCTGTAACAGCTTTATTTCCTGATCACTGGATTGAGAAAAAGAACTGTAAACCCATTTGTAATAATTTTTTATATTTTTTTTATTATGAGAGAATATATTTTATCTAAGATATTATAAGATATACTGTATAATATAAGATGATTATAATAATGATATATGTATACTGGGTATATAAAGGTTTATTTCTCTAGTCAGTTTACCAGTATACACAAATCAGCCATAACATTATGACCACCCACCTAATATTGAGTAGGTCCCCACTTTTGCTACCGTAACGGTGATACACTGTTCACCATTTTATCACAACCAGCCTTAACTTTTTCATCAGTTTGATCTAGTGCAGCTCTTCTATTGGATCGGACTTCACGGGCCAGCCGTCACTCCCCATGTGCATCAGTGAGCCTTGGTCACCCATGACCCTGTTCACCGGTTTTCCTTCCCTGAATCACTTTTGGTATGTCCTGACCACTGCAGACTGGGAACTTCCCACAAGACATGCAGTGTTGGTCTTGCTCTGATCCAGTTCTCTAGCCATCACAATGTGGCCCTTGTCAAAGTCACTCAAATCCTTAGGCTTGCCCATTTTTTCTGCTTCCAACACATTTACAATCAACTACAGGAAAAAAGGTTCCCTTTCTGCCTAATTCTCTATATCCCACCCACTTTCAGCCAGCATTGTAACAGGATATTGAAAATGTTGCTATTGTAAGAAGGGTCAAGTTGGGTCCCAGGCTGCAGTGGTCAGGACATACCGAAAGTGATCCAAGGAAGGAAAACCGGTGAACTGGCGACAGGGTCATGGGTGTCCATGATTTACTGATGCACATGGGGGTGAAGGCTGGCCCGTGTAGTCCGATCCAATAGAAGACCTACTGTAGCTCTGTCTGCATTGTCTCCTTCGCCGTTTCTTTTAATCAACGTCTTTAAACAGGGCATTTGGGAAAATAATTATACTTTATGGTCCTCATATAAGAATCACACAAAAATATATAGAGAATGTAGTTGGGAAAAAAATGTCCCAAATGGTTAAGCATTACTGGGCTTTACTCACAGCTCAGGGCTGCAGGTTAGAGCCAACGCTCTATAAACTGTTGTCTGAGCCTTGTTTTGTTTTATTCCCGTGCGATTTTTCTAGCTTCTCTTGATCCACCCACATCCAAAGGCGGACTGCCTTCCCTAAACTTCCCCTTCAAGTCCCATGTCTGTATCGTTCCCATCACTAGGCTGCTGTTGCAATGATGAGAACATACTTTTGAATTATGAATTAAATAATTGGCTGTAGTTTGGTATTTGTGCTACTATACAGTATATTCACATTGTTAACATTATTGACTGATATACATGTACATCATTAGACTTTTATAATATGTTTTAAATGAACAGGTTTGCAGTTCTTTTCTCAGTACATGTGAACGAGTCAGGTCTTGTCTGTGAAATGCACGATATTTACATTTTATATTCATTGTTTCGCCTTGAGGTTAGAAATGCTGGCATATTCCGCTAGCAGCTACAGTTAATGATATGATGTAGTATTAAACATAAGGACTAACACAGAGCCTGGAAATAATACATAGCAATAATACTGAACCCCAAAAAGGACACGGGAATACGAGAACAAATCCATACATTACTGTAAAAAAGTCTTGCGCAACAACTCATTTCTTCATATTAAATTCAATTCAATTATGTAGATTAAATGAAAGAAATGGGAACAAAAGTTTTACTCATCTTCTATACCGCTTATCTTGTATACAGGGTTGTGGTCCAAGACAGGGCAATCCATCGCAGATCATTCATAGACTATGGGCAATTTGGGAACAGCCTAATCTGTATGTCTGTGGACTGTGGGAGGAAACCGGAGTTACCGGAGGAAACCCACCAAGCACGGGGAGAACATGCAAACTCCATGCACACAGACCAGAGGCAGGAATCGAACCCGCACCCTGAAGGTGCAAGGCCACAGAGCGAACCACTAAACCACCATTTAAAAATTGGTTGTTTATGTAACAAAGTCAGCAGCAGCCTCATTTCCCCTCTCATCCATTCCAACCACTGAGCATTCAGTATAACCAGTAAACAAATCACAGGGTTGATCATCTATCATTATCTGCACATTTTTCAGTCTGGTTCATACCTTAAGTTAGATGTTTTTATGCTTGAATGATTAATACGTCACTATGTGGCTCAACAAACAAAAACTTTGCTCTGAAACTGCTAGAAAAAGGGACTAGACTGAAAATGAGAGACAAAAAAGTCTGGCTCTACAGGAGCAAAACACTCATATAAAGAAATAAAGGGGATCAAGACTTTTGCACAGTGCTGTATATAAGTCACTGTTTTTTGTATGTATGTTTTCCTCCCACATCCCTTTGGAAATGTGCAATAACAACTGTTAAAAGTAAAAAAAAAAAAAAAAAAAAGCCACCATGTAGACATAAGTAGACATAAATACAGAATAATAATCCTCACAGGCAAAATGCATAATGTTAACAATTGTCAAGTTTCTCGACTATTCCTTTTGTATTAAAACAAACACAGACAAAAAAAACAACAACATTCTTTCCTCCAGATCATATGGCATTGTTAGTTGGCACATTATGTCATAGTGGCAGTGAGGGATGCAAATCTCAGGACGCCACCGAAGCTGCATGACATCGCTCACTGTCTGATCTCACACAGCAATGCTGAGTCCTGGTGAAATCATTCCTGTGTGTCATCATAAAGACGTGTGTGTTTCGCTGTGCACAATTAACCCCTTTCTCCTTAACTAACCTCTGTGATCTCTTATCATTACTCATAATGCTTTATCATGCTCCTGCCTTAACACTACCTGATAAGATCCGCTTTGTGTTGAACCGAATAGTATAATAATAATAATATTCTGAAGGTACCATCAAATGTTCGAACTCTGCTCCATGAAAGCGTATCTCCACCGGCGTTCCGGTTTTAAGCTTCTTGGCGGATCATAGGTCAGGACTGTTGTTTTAGCTCAAGCTCTTCCAGCACAGTGTGTCCTCCTTTTCGTCCAGGATGTCTTACCGCCAGTTAGCAGATGAAAAGTGGGAAGATCAGTGTGCAGAGCGAGAAGCCTACAGACGCTGGATGGAGAGCAAGTGCGTGTAAGATCTGGCTTTGGCTGGTCAGACTATGAGCGAATCTCTGCTTAGGAGTGTGTTCTGTTAAAAAAAAGAGAAAGAGAGAGAAAGAGAAAAGGAGCGTGAAAGGGTGTAAATGATGCTTCGTGTGTACTGGAAGTCATGCAAATAGTAGTACGGGCAAACTGAAATAGTGCAAGTGGGGGGATGTGAGTCAATTATTTAAATAATTATTTGAATCCAATATTATCTGCACTGCTTTAGATTAAAAGAAAGTTAAAACAGCTGATGAGAAAACAAGGATCAATAAGGAAAAAGGAATAAAGAATGAAGAATAAGCAAACCGTATTACAGGATTTCTAAGGGTGCACTCCATAAGATGTCATTAAACCGTTTGATCTTTTTATCTATGTTTTGATGGATTTCTGGATTTTATGTTTTAATAGAACACAAGACACAGGAGATTGTTTAAGTCTACATACTGTAAGAAGCATGGCGATAAAATGTTTATCGATGTATAAAGTTATTTCATCACGTTTCATTTATTTATTCATTTATTTGTTTATGTGCACCAATATACCAAATCTAGTGCAACTCCACTGACACACACAGTTCAGTGGAGTCCTCTGACAGATTTAAGGAGATATATTTAATATATATAATGATTAACACTCATCGGAAAACAGGCTGTACAGTAAATACTTCATGTATACGCCAGTTCGAGTTGTGCCCAGATGCATGCCTTTTCCTCATGATTAGGTGATGATGATAATGATGATGATAGACCAGGTCTATCAAGTAATTTGGCGTAAAGCAATTAAAGCAAATGCAATATTATTCTCAATAGCGCATATTACAAAGCTGGGTTATTAAGGGTGCAGGCAAAGCAGATTTAAAGTCAATTTAAACCAGATCAATGAACTGGAACAAAATTACGCTGAGATTTTAGCAATAAAAGGGGTCGCCACAGCGGACAATCCAATCTGCACACAACTTAGCATAGTTTCTTTTTTACGGCGGATACCTTTCCTGATGCAGTCCTCCTATTTTTCTAACTCGGCCATTTTTCAACCCGTTGGCTGGGTAGTATGGGGTGTGGCAAACCTCCCAGTCCCCCCCCCACCCCACCCATCAACTGGATGCTCCGATCCCCAAATCTAGAGCCTTAGCCCCTGAGCCACCACTCCCCAGATTTAACAATACTGAATGTATTTAAAAAAAGAAAAGAAAAAAAACAACACAACTAGCCTTGAATAAAAGTTCCTAATTACAGGCTTGTTTAACATTAAAACCATTAACCTTAAAACCACTTAGGTCTTGGGTTGACTGTGTGACACCGGGGCAGCTCTGGGACTTGGACAGTCGATCCTTGGGATGCTATGGGGCATAGGGTGGGCGATCCGTGTATGGGACTTGTTTGTACAGTGCATCCCATGGGTGCTTGATCAGATTGGGAACCTGGGCAGATTGGAGTCTCTTTGTGTCTCAATGATTCATTGGGAGTTTTGGTGGCTTCTGTCATGACCAGTATTGACTTTTTTATCGTCCTCCTTGTTGGCTCCATTGGCTTTTCTGTGGGATTGGACCAGGGATGGCCCTAGGTCCAACTAAGTGAGCCTTGGGTGCCCATGATCCTGTCACCAGTTAGTGAACAATACTATTCACATTATGTCAGCAGTCATAACATTATGGCTGATCACCAACATTATGGATCTAATCATGAAAAATATACCATTATGTTTGGCAACCCGAGGACCTTAAAGCGAGCTTGAGCCATCCTTTGTAAAAAATCGAATTACCTTGTTTAGCAATTAAGTTCAATAAGCATAAATTAATACATTAAATTAATAAACACATTAAAATATTCAATTAAAAAAATTGGTTTATGTTTTTTTTTAGTGTTGTTGAGTTAAGGGTTTTTCCTTTTTTAGGGGTGTTTTAAATGTTTGCTGGAGTTTCTGCAAATTATCTTTAAATGTTAGCTGTGTTAAAGGTTTAACAAAAACTCAAATGCAAGCCAAATGCATGCTTGAGAGCACACGTCTCTTCCTGTTCTTGTTACCTGTGTACAGGCTATTTTCTGTTGTCGGAGCGAGGTACAAATCGAACCGTGACGGAAAAACCTAGGTCGGAATCAACTTGCGAAATCTGTTCATCAAAAAATCTCTACAGGAGATAAACATGAAATAATTGAAAATGACAGTTTTGAATGAAATCTTATAGAGTGCAAAAGCATTGGGTATATAAAAAGCTCTACTCGAGGAGGATTTCCTCACAGATTGGTCGTGGAGTGTTCTTGAAGTGTTTTCAAGCACTGAAATGGAAGATGAATATAAGCACTGGGTCTATGTGTAACTCACCACTTTACGCGTTCTACTCAGTTCCTCTCTATTATCCTGTTCTTTTCTGGAGCGTGTGGAGGTCAAAGATTGGTGGGAGTTCACAGCACCACGGAAACGATCCGGTTCCCGTTCTACGTATGGTGGCAACGAATCGTCCTCCTCTGCTGATCGGTGGGTAGCTGATCGGTTGCTCGGTGAGTGACTTTGGCAACTCTTTTGAGAGCTATTCTTAGACGGCCTGTCTGATTCCTCTTCATTTCCCCCACCTTTTGAAGACAAGCTCCTCCCAGCTTTTGCTTTGCGTTCCAGTAATCTATTAAGTAGGGCATCATCGTATTCCTGCCCGCTCTCGACTTCCTGCTTTCTCGAATCCCACGCGTTAGGGTCTCGACGAAGATTGCTGTCCCCTGTACCTCGTCTCTTTGGATTTCCTGGGACAGGGGGTAGACATTGAGCATGATGTCTGTCTTTAGGAGAATAACGTTTGGAGCTGTAATACGGATAGCGGTCACGCTCCAGATCCTGTTCTCTCCATCGTTCTCGCTCGCGTTCACTCTGCCTTTGTTTGGAGCTCATCGTGTAATCGGCCTCGTCGTCGCTAAGGTCGTCGTGGCGACGTCGCTGGACGTAGCTCATGGCAAATTCCTCAAGCTCGTCCAGGGATCCGGTTCGTCCGCCCATTTGGAAAGCCTTCCTCTGCAGGTGCTCAGAACGAGGGTTCCACCTGGGGAAACATCACAAAAAAATTATCTTTCCCTAAGACATCAATATATTTTTGATATATTTACCAAGTAAATTGTAATTTTTAAAACTAAAAATTCCATGTTCATGTCATTTCTCCAGTGCGCTTCCAATTCGTCAGGAGGTGGACTGGCTCATTCACTCATTGAGGGACAGTTTAGCATTGCCAGTCCGCTTACTGGTAAGGTTTTGGAAATTCGGATGCCACTGAAGAACGCTGAGAGAACCGACATAAACATGGGGAGAACCAGAGCTCAGAATCAAGCCAAGGAGCATGGAGCTCCCAAATGTTAATTACCTCGGGTGATCTTCCTTCACTCGATGATGAGGATGTCGAGCGGACGTTTGCGTATGGACCGGAGACCGTTCTCTGCTCAGTAAGTCTGGAGGGTCATCTATATCAGGGATGGCTGGAAGCGCTTTCTTCTGAACCTTCCGATACGCCTGGTGGAAATCCGTCTCTGCTTCATGTAAGGAACTAAGCTCTGACATACTGCATGCTGGCCAGCAAAAGGAAATCAACAGAGTGGTTTAAAAACCTCATCATGACCTTTTCGGTGCAAGATGCATTTATTATTTTTACAAGCGGTCAGCCCAAGCATGGTTGTATCGTGCACTATATACTGTACCGTCATGACATAGTCACATGTTCTGTTCGAATCATATTTGAAGGTTTGATTTGTGTAGAAATTCAAAATCTTCTATAGGTGCATTGCTATAAATTCTGAGGTGATTGTCTGCGTGAAGTGAAGTGTTAATAAACGAACAGGACATGAGGGTTACATAACTGGTCAGTTTTAGTAGAAAGTAGAAGCATGCCAAACACAATCAGGTGCATGCTGTGCCTCTGTATGAGCGCTAACTTTAAACTATGGTGACTGCATGAAAAGGCTATTGAAGCACAGAAAAGCAAAAAAGTGAGCTATAGAGAATTTTTTTTCCAGCTGAAAAGGAAAGAGAAGCCTAAAATTAGAGGGCTTTTTATGAACACAGGCGTTCTGAGTACCACGCAGGGCTTACAATCATGACTGCTGATGGTCTTAGAAGGCTTGAAATGTGCCAGTTCTCTTTCCACATACTGCAGCACCTTCAGCGAATTCTGATCCGGCGTGGGCTGGAGACGATACCCGCTGTGCACTACAGGGGACATCGCGGGTTATGAGCAAATGTATTCATGGGTGCACAGGAGAGACAGAAAAATGTCAAGAGACACAAAATACAAGTCACTGGACACTTTAATAAGAACTTCGGTGTGCCTGATCATCTGTTGGTGCCATTATTTGGTCAGTAGATAGAAAATCGTGGTCTGTACAGGTCCAGGGCTTCACGTAAGGTTCATAGGAGGAAAAAATGTGATCTTGGTGACCTCAGATTTTTTTGCTCTTATCGGGAGCCGTGTTAACACACCATAACATTGATAACCTTTGCCTGATAAGATTAACCAAGCAAACATACACAAACAGGAATAAAGCACTAACACAAATGATTCTTATCTGTTCGTTTTTGCTAAACAAATACACTTCATGAGGCTTAAACAAGCACATAGAGTGTAGAACACAGTACCCGCTGCATCGTCTGACTGATGCAACCGAAGTCTTTCTTTTAGTTTGTGTTCAATAAAATCTTAGTAGAAAAGCAAAAAAAATAAATAAATAAAATAAAATAGTTGGATGACTTATTAAAAAATGTAAAAGTTAGCATATTAACATCTTTGTTTACATGGATAATATTTCTTCAATCCGACTGAAATGGTCCTGGTTAAGGACTCAAACTAAACTGTTTGCATGGACGCCGATCCGATATGATGTGTGTTTACTTGCTCAAAGCATTTAATCAGCAAATGAAATGCCCGATGTGAAGCATTTCATCTTTTGGAGATGGAGATATAGTAGAAGGAGAAGAAGATGAGGTGAGCTTCCATCTTTTCTAACAAATCCGGCCTTCTGCGTTATGATTGGTTACAAGAATTTAGTCTCATCTATAATTGGTTAAATGACTTATACCGTATGTGATATAATAGGGGTGATCCCATCGATCGGAATCCACAGTTAGGTTTACTTTTTATAGACGGGTTGTCTCTCAGCTGGCCAATCACATAAATTGGTACTATTACGATGATGCAAAATACATAATCGACAGCCACAAGAAGTTCCGCGCAAAACAGACCGTGTTTGTCTTACCGCTTCATACATGGCTGTAGACATTCTGGCTGATATACAGTATAGACTGTGTCTTAAAAATGCAGAAATTCATTTTATAGATATTTAGAAAGAAATGCCGGCACTCGCTGTTTACTATTGAGTAGACACGATTGGCTCGCCAAATACAAAATGACCAATGTCTATTTTTTTGGTCTTTCACCACAGTGTACCATCTGGTCTGCACACAACTTGGCACAAGTTTTACGGCGGATGCCCTTCCTGACACGACTTTCCCATTGTTCTAACCAGGCTTGAGCCCGGCACTGCATGCAGTGGCTGGGTAGTATGGTGAGAGTTTAAGGTTTAGGGTCTTCCCCAAGGAAGACTATGGACACATTCATACACGCTTCATAAGTCACTTTTTATGCATATTCGCACCACCATTGTCACTTTCAAATTTTATATATATACTTTTTTTTCCTTTTATGTTTCTATATTTTGTAATATTTTTATTATGCCCTTATTTGTACAGTTTATTTCACTGGTTAAATTTATTTTCTTCCGTATTTCTTTTTATTCATATTTATTTCTTACGTAAAAGTTTTTATTTTTAAGGTCACTGGCGGTCGTATAAGCATTTCACTGCATATCATACTGTGTATGACTGTGTATGTGACAAATAAAATTTAAATTTGAATTTGAAGGACCCAATAGCGGCAACCTATTGGCGGTGGGGCTCGAACCCAGATCTCCCTATCAACATCCTAGAACCTTAGCCGCTTATTTTAGAGCAGAGTTTCGATTTGTTATTCCTTGATGCAGCCTGGTTTCATGTGCAACACATCATAACAAGTGAGTATAGTAGGAGGGTCACATTTTAAGATTAGCATTTCAGCATGTGTGACACCCCCACGATGCTAGTTAAGGAAGGCGAGATTTTTGCTCTTTAGTCGAGCGTTGGCGATTCTATTGGTTTCAGTTTCTTTAGAATCAACATGAAAGTATTAGAAAATGGAATATGTTGTTTTCCAGTAAATAAAAGTTATAAATTCATATTTTCTCAGATCTTAATTATATTTATATATTGCTGTTTAGAATAATTATTTTTAGTGCTATAGAAATGTTGAACGTTGTTTTGTTTCATCATGTACTAAACTGTATATGGTTGAAATGACAATAAAAGCCAACTTGACTTGAAATCGGACACTTTAAATGGAAGATCCCAATAACTGTATCGATACCGCCCGATTTTGATTATGGCGATTGCACCCAAAAAAACCTTGATTGGAGCACCCATAATGTGTAAAATATAAGCTATTCACTGCACTTTCCTCACCAAGGAATCAAAGAAGAATGAAAGTCTGAATGAACGTTTGCCACCTGGGACAAACATGCGCAGATAGAATATATTTATTCCATCAAGCGAGAACCGATCACATTACTATCACGTTCACGATCACGTTTACATGGTTAATATTTACCTATTGAACTTATAATCAAAGGTTCACAGCACCCCTGTCATTCCAATCGGGCTGGATCGGGTCCGAGTCGAGGTGTTTACATGAGGCTATTATTCTGATTATTAGTCGAATCCACGCAAACACAGCTAATAACAAGAGAACGACGTAAATAATGATCAAGCATCTATTTCTTTCACATTCTCTATAACTGTGTTTTGCTTTTGTTATACCCACAACAATCACATAACAGCATTATCCTTATCTCCATTTTCCTTCGTGCAAAATGTGTGAAATGTGTGAATACCTGATGACAGCTGAGTTAAAGAGATGTTATTATCGATGGATGGTGCGGTGGACATCTTGGGCTCAATTAGGGAGGGAGGAGCGATGGGTACCATGGAAGGCACGCCTTGCATGTAGTACGGAGGGTAGATTGCCACTGGTGTGGACTGTGCCGTCTTTATGCCTTTTCCTGCTTCATACACTGTGGGGGAACATGCAGTATGGAAAAATACTCTGGATACAACTGTTCAGCAGTGGAGGTCTACAGTATGTCTTAGGACAATGTTAACAGGATTGTGAGATATGCTGGAACCCTTCCCATAAAGCTTTAGCCTAGTAGTTTGGAAGTGGTGTGTTTTATGTAAATAGACATGCAAAACCTCATGCCATGTTGAAAAATCCTACTGATCCTCCTTTGCTGTTATAATAACCTTCACTGCTTCTGAAGCTTGTTAAACTCGTTAAGCACTAATCAGTGTGACAATTGGTTGATTGACATGTTGCATGCAAGCCTTCCCATGTCTTATTAGTTATGTATCATTCTGAAAATAAAATATATATATAATTTAAATATAATATCTTTTTTTTTTTTTTTTTTTTTTACAGATTTTACAGATTAACAGACGTACAGAAGTTTTTTTTCTCGGACCCAGAGCACAGATAGCCAGACTTCCTTTTTTTAAAGCCAAGAAACAAAGGACCTATTTGTGTCTATAGTTACCCGATTCAAGTAAAAGTTGAGCGAAGTGTGTGGATGTGAGGTACTCACAGTGGCGAGGACAACAGCAGGTTTCAGGGCAACAGCAGCATCGCACGTAACAGCAGCAGGAGTGAGGACAGCACTGGCACCAGCACACACCCGCCAGGACCAAGAACAGGACGCTGCCCAGGACTACGACTGCCACAAATACCCACTCTGAAACAAAGACCAGAGTGTTACAGAGACTATAAATACATGACTATAATCATGGATAACCTCCTGAAACCTAGACTCTAATATTATGTATATTGCAATTTCTCCTCACTGTTTCTCTTTATAAGCAACTGTTAACCAACAATGTCTTCTAAGAGGAAGGTATTTGGCTGAAGTAATTATACCAAATGGTTTTCATATGAGGATCGGTCAAAGATTTACAAGAAAAAGTAGTCGGAAGAAAATGTCATGTCGTCATATGAGAACATTTGTGTGTCAAGTTTATAAATCATGTAGTCTGAAAAAAGAAACAGCGGCTGCTCAAGACAATGGAATGAATTGCTTGATCCGCCACGCCTACTTCGATCAAAGGATGCAGGCTGCTTGTCAGTACAGTGTATAATGAAAACTACAGCTGGGGGCAGAGCTTTTTCTTACAAACCACAAAATTATGGAATAGTCTTCCAAATAGTGTTCGGGACTCAGACACAGTCTCAGTGTTTAAGTCCAGGCTAAAAACCTATTTATTTAGCCAAGCATTTTTATAAATAGATTTGCCTCAGGTAAAGGAGCAGATCTGGGGGACTCATGGACGTAGAGTATTATGGTGAACTGTAGAGTTTAGATGTTGTCTTCCCCACTCTTATTGATCACTCAGGCTTGCTGACGGTGAGGTGATTGTTTGCTTTACATGTCAGGAAGCCCTCATGTCTGTGTTTCCTTCTGGCTCTCCCTTTTAGTTATGCTGTCATAGTTAGTCCTGCCGGAGTCTCTGCTCTCCTTTCCTCTATTTCCCTCTCTCTGTCGAGCTACACATGTCGTTCCCGAGCTGCCAGTGATCCAGACTCCCTCTGCCCTCCGGACCTGTCTAAACCCATCCTGGTTCTCCGCTTCTGGTTGGAGATCTCGTCACATGGGTGTGTCTCTTTGGGATGCGTCTGGTGTCTGGGGATGATTCTCTCTACTTAGAAGACGGTTCTGGCCTCGACTGGTGTTGGCAGCTGTTTCTCTGAGGACTTGAGAGTTTGATTGTACAGGACTGGAACTTCCTACAAGTCTACCCAGTCTAAGAGTCTACCAAGTCTAAGAGTTTTCAATAACTACCTGGACTCCATATTAACATCAATTAACATCAACTGTTATGCTGAACTGCCTGCCAACTAACACACAGTTTGAATGCAGATCAATTCCTGCTTTCTGTTTCACCCAAATGAGGATGGGTTCCCTGTTGAGTCTGGTTCCTCTCAAGGTTTCTTCCTATTACCATCTCAGGGAGTTTTTCCTTGCCACTGTTGCCCTCGGCTTGCTCACCAGAGACAAACTGACCATTTTGATTCCTACACATTCACATTCCATACAAACTTAAATAATTCTTTTGATTGTGTAAAGCTGCTTTGCGACAATTGTTAAAAGCGCTATACAAATAAAATTTAATTGAATTGAATTGTGAACTGTGATCTCGTTGCCGTGTTCAAGAAACCAGTCTAAGATTATAGATTGGTACTAGGGGGCACAAAGTGTACCAAGAACACCATTACAACACCAACCTGAATGGTTGATACAAGGCAGGATGGATCCATGCTTTCATGTTATTTATGGTACATTCTGATCCTACCATCTGAACCTTCCAGTAGAAGAAGTAGACTCATTAGACCAGGCAATATTTTTTTAATCTTCTATTGTGTCCATGTACACTGTAGCCTTAATTTCCTGCTCTTAGCTGACAGACGTGGCACTCGTGGTGTGGTAGCCTATTCACTTTAAGGCTCAATGTCGTTTTGTGATCAGAGATGCTCTTCAGCATACCTCGGTTGCAATGAGACGTTATTTGAGTTGCTGTCGCATTTCTATCAGCTTGAATCAGTCTAGCCATTCTCCTCTGACGTTGAGCATCAACAAGGCATTTTCACTCAGAGAACTGATACTTACTGGATATTTGCTCTTTTTTAGACCATTCTTTTTAAACCCTAGGGATGGTTGCACATGAAAATTCCAGTGAGATCAGCAAAAATACTCAAACCAGCTGTCTGGCACCAACAACCATGCCACGTTCAAACTCCCCTGGACTGCACTTTAACAGACTGTCTTTTAAGTGACAGTCTTGACCATGTCTAGACCTAGACCTTAATGCACTGCCAGAGTTGCTGCCATGCGTCTTATTAGATATGTGCGTTATTTATTGAACAGACATTATTGAACAGGATTACCTAAAGAAAAGGTCAGATAGTGTATATTGCCTGCCTATTAAGTGCAACATGGATAAGAAAAATGCTTACTGTCAAAAATCACTGTAGCTCATCCTCAAGCTTTTTTTTAACTGCTCTTAACCTCTGTAAACCTCTGGTTTAATATCTTCATTTAAAAAAATATTTATTTCTATTCAAGTTCTTGGAATCTGTATTTTATCAAAGTTCTTCGAGTCATTTTTACAGATTCATAGTCAAATTAAAAATCATGCTGTCATAAATAGCTTTTTTAAGTAGTTAACAAATTTAGTGCCATTTAAAATAAAATGTTCAGATCATTGCTCATGCATTTCAAGGTAAATGGCCACCATTATTGGCCTGCATCAAGCAAAGAAAAAAAAACTAAGTGGAATTTGAAATTACTGGGAATCATTATGAAAACCTGGAATAATAGTAATAAACTTTCAACTTCATGAAAGAAAAAAATGTAACGAATGAAGATCACTTGAAGCCGTTGGTGAAGTTCCATTAAAAAGGATTAAAAATGTTTCAACGTGATAAAAAGGGCATTTCCATACACACACAATTAGGACTAAACAGCTGTGTGGCCATAAGAAAACAACTTGTTAGTGAGACTAATCAGGAAAAAAAGGCTTTAATTTGCTAGTAAGCATTAAGATTGGTCTTTAAAAGATGGGATAATTGAAAGAGACCATGTGGTCTGATAAGTCCACACGTATCCTATTTCTAAGCAATGGGTGCGTCAGCGTAAGAAGGGAAGCGGATGAGGCATCATTTATGATCTGGGGTTGCTTTAGTTGGTCAGGTCAAGACTTGTCAGCTGATAATGACCTGAATGTAGATGATAAACATATACATAAGGAAAAATAATGATACAAAGTGGTTTATGCTCACAAACACCTATCTGGACAATCTGAGAAAAAAGGGAAACAATAGTTCTGACGATGTCAAGGGCAAAAAACAAACATAATCCTACCAGAGGTCTGAAATACTCCAATATCCTGGGGATATTTCCATTCCAAATGACATGTTATAACACAGCAATAAACAAAAATCATAAAATCAATAACCTAAAAGCTAAAAATATGTATACATAGTAGTGTATAATAAGGTATATTTGTATTTTATATTAAATCTTACTCACAGTATCGCACATAAATGGGCGTGAGATTTACACCATGTGATAAGAAATGAGTAAATACAAAACATTAGTAGAACAAACCCTTCTCAGGACAAAAAATAACAGCGTTTTGGATGTCACAGTCGAAATGGTTAGGAGATTAGATTACAGACCAGAGGGTGAGTTGTGCATTATTACTACAGCACTTATTAAAGATAAGACTCGTTATAAAGAAATGTCAGTTATGACTAATGACTTGAAATTCTGTTTATTCCTCATACATCATGTATCATGAGTCAGCCTGAAAATACTGAAAATCTTTATAATGTTGAGGACTAACATTGCTTATGGTTCTTCTGACTAAGACACTGGGTTGTGGTTAATTTGCCACAAGTCATAAGATAATTAATTAAAATTTTGTATTATTAGTATTCTAAAATGCTGAATTGTTCAGATATTGCAGCATAAATTTGACTTGGTTACGGACACTACAGTTTTTTCCCCCTTTAAATTGTTTTTCTTAAATCCTTCAATTTCGCATGGAATAATTTGATTTAGGCAGGAATTTTTGCAGGTCATATGTTTTTATGCATTATTAGATGCTTAAACCAATTTTAGTATCAATATTCATAAATATGAATAATTGTAAATAATTGTACGTTTAAAGCCATTTTTTTGGGCCACATATAAAATCATCTCTCTCAAAACTTAAATATTTCAGGGAAGCGAAATTTGTCACCTCCATGTTGCCTAAACTTTAGAAGTAACTTCTTTGACACACACATTTTCTATATCATATGTATAACATCAAAAAAATAAATAATCAGCACCGATACTTTGTTTTGTCTGACTGTACTACTAACTTTTCCAATCCCACGGCTCCTAATCCAGCAATGCAACATCTTTAAGATCGTCAGTATATTAAGTACTGAATTAAGGAACGTCTCACACACTGATGCTGTGTTTCATCTATTGATTATGAGAGATGTAACTGATTAAAAGGCTCAGCAGTCACAGAGAAGCAAGGTTAGGTGAGCAGGTGGGGGGAACCCATACCTGGCATGATCTCCAGATCTATCTCAGGCAGGAGATCGCCAGCCACGCCTGTCTGACCTGGAGAGAGAGAGAGAAACAGAACAAGAGGACGAAGAGGAGCAGAGGTTAATCAGCCAAAAAGCGGTGCAAGATAAGATTTGAGAAAAGTGTTTGGCAGAAATTGGTGGCTGGTGCATGCAGCAGAAAACTACAGTACAGGTGAAGGAAGGATCAGATGACCTACCTGTGGAAGACAGATGGTGTGCACTATTGTGTGTGGATTGGATTACTGCATGCATGATTGTGTTAAAAAAAGATTCATCAATAAATCTAAACTGATGCTTTATTTAAAAAAAAGCTTGTCATCTGCCGCATTTTAACAACATGGTTTTCTACACTGCATTTTAGAGATGTGGAAAAATAATTTACTGATGTATCAGAATTCTCTTTATATATCATCACTCATATAATTTATATATGTTTGCATCTGTGTGTGTGGAGTTTCCAGGTTTTCTCCCACAGTCCAAAGACACGTATGTTAGGCTATTCCCAAATTGGCCGTATTGTATGTGTGTGTGTGTGTGTGTGTGTGTGTGTGTGTGTGTATATATATGTGTGTGTGTGTGTGTGAGTACGCGCTCTGGGATGTACTGGCACCCTGTCCAGGGTGTACCCCACCTCATGCCCTAAGTCTCCCGGGATAGGCTCCAGAGACCCTGTACAGGATAAGCAGCATAGTGGATAAAATAATAATAAGTAGATAAAATAAATGATATCATATCGGGTGTTCCCTGGTGATTTCCATCCCTACTACATTTTAACATTGTTTTAATAAAACATAGAAGGTAAAAAATTATCCTTGCATCAAACTGATTCCCTTACCCAAGTAACATCATAAATCACGCACTGTTTCAGGACTATACGTCAACTTGTAAGCATACGCCAAACCCTGTGATTATTGTGTTGTGCCACTCTTCCACCCAATGTTCCTTGACCCATACATTTAAATGATGTCATTCTCATATCCTATTCTCCATCACCTGCCTCCACGGTTTCTACAAACAGTTTTAAAACCACAAAGTGTCATCTACTTGGCACTTATGAACTATTATTAGCCATAATTATAGTTATCTCCTGAATCCATCGCCATGCCTAAAGGTTGTCCCGGCTATACTCAGCACTTAACTGAAGCATATGTTATTCCATATCACAATCTCAGTTCTTTTTCAGTTTTTCTTTCAGCTATACATAATCCTTTATATCTCTTTACCCTTCTTTGGATGAGCAGATGCTTGATCCAGTAAAACGTGTAAATAAAATACTACTACTGATTATTAAAATACAAATCTGTGTATGGAAAAAGGAAAATTATTTATTTGGTGGCCAATTAACGTGAGGGCTGTGATCATAAAGTTCTGATGATATGGTGAGACAAAAACTGTATACACCAACAAACATCACCTGAAAAAAAGCTTGTCCAGAAAAGAAAAGGTGAGCTTTACCATCAGTTTTGTGTCATGGCAACAGTAAAGCATCCTGAGACCATTCATGTACTGTACAGGGTTGTGTCTCAGCCAAGGGAGTGAGCTCACTCACAATTGTGTCTAAAACTCGCCAGACCTCAATCCTGTTGAGAACTTGTGGTCAATCCTCAAGAGGCAGGTGGACGAAAAACCAAAAACCCACAAATTCTGTCAAATTCTAGGCATTAATTATGCAAGACTGGGCGCCATCAGTCAGGGTGTGGCCTAGAGGTTGATTGACAGCATGCCAGGGGGAATTGTAGAAGTCTTGTAAAAAGAATAGTCAACACTACAAATATTCCCATTGCATAAACTCAATGTAATTGTCTATTAAGGTCCTTGACACTTATGGAATGCTTGTAATTATACTTTATAGTAACATCTGACAAAATGATCTCCAATCACTTGAGGCAGCAGCCTTTATGAAAATTAATATTTGTGTCATTCTTTAAACTTTTAGCCACGACTGTACAGAAACATAACTCCCGAAAAGGAAAATTACTCCTTGTCTTCTTTTAAAATTACAAGATCAAAATGCTTGATCTTTACTGTAACTTCAAAGCAAAACAAGCTGAACAAAGTTGTAACAGTCAGACATGAAAGAGGCTTATGTACAGATCCAGACCCTGGACCTCCTGGGCAGTGCTAGTCTACACTCTGAGCCAGAAAGGCTTAACTCAGCCGGAGCTTGGAATTTGCTCTCAATCTTGAGGTCAGGGATGTCATCCCTTTTAGCCTTGCTACACAACGTACAAGGAACCGCTGCTCTTTCACAATCAAGGTTTGTTCTCGAGAGCTTCTGCCCACTCCTTGCGATTAGTTATAAAACTTTTCAGGATTAAAACGATAAACAGCTTACAGTGAGAGAAATGATTACTGGTACTGTAAGTGTAAAAGACAAGTGTGTTAGAGTGAATTGTTGCTAATGGGCTTCCCAGCATTCTCCTACTGACCAGTGGTAATTACTGCGTCACATGATAGTATTATCAGCTCATCTGCAGCCTCTCCCATCAACAATCCAGACAAAGCCAAACAGAACTCAAGCAAGAGAAAAAAGATTGTTTGTGATGTAAACAAGTTATCCCCCCCCCCCCCCCCCCCCCCGCATCCTCTATATTCTCTAGTATATCCTACCTCGCATAGCCATTATGGTTATTGCATTGCCTCACTATGGTTGCACTTTATTAAATGCCCGAGGGAAATGATGCCAAATCATATCTCGTTGTTATTTATACTTGTTATTTGTAACGATGACAATCAAATTGAATTGAATCGAATAAGCAAGTGGCATAGTGGTTAGCACTGTCTCGTATTCCCAGGCTTCGTATTAGCACTGTCTCGTATTCCCTCGGCTTGTATTCCCAGAGTCTGGGATCGATTCCTGCGTATGCATGATCGGATATGTAAAAGTAATTTTTTTTCTTTTTATGGTGATCACATTTGCATTTAATAAAAAAAAAGTACTGTACATATTACATATGGTAAGCTGCTTGACTTTGTGAAGAAGCACATTAACACTCTGCTGCAGGACAATTCAGCCTTTAGCTTCATCACTCCCGTTTGTACTAGCAGTGTCAGTCAGCCCTGTGCATCTTATCTATGAGGATTTTCCTCCAAAGAGAGTTGCTCTATTTGCATAGCAGTTTCATGGTCCCAAACTGGCACATAAACAACGGGTGCATCTGCTTTGATGGTCTGTTTCAGAAGTGGGGCTCTTCCAAAAGTTCTGTTCTCTGGAACTAAGGCAGGTACTGGAATCAAGTACCAAACTAGATGCACTTGTACTAGACAAAAAGTGCTATCTGTGCATCATTAAGCAAAACCAGTTTAAAGAGATTTAAATATAATAGGATGGGCTCCTTACATACGATTAAATTGTTAGAGTCTGTAAAGCTAGTTAAATTTAGTGATAGTGAGGCGGCACGGAGGGGTTAGTGGTTAGCATTGTTGCCTTGCACCTCCGGCGTCCAGGTTCAATTCCGCGTCTGAATGAGCGTGCGAGTGCCCTGGGGAAGACTTCGGGCCCCTCACGCCCACGTATACAGGATAAGCATTAAAAGGTCACTGCTGTCATCACTCGCTAGTTGCTTGTCTGGACATTCTCAACCCAGTGTGCTTGAAATAACCTCACACCAAACTCTGTATATTCTCCTCTACTGGTTTTTCCGGGGTTTTTTTTCTGTCGCTCTCTTTCTTTCAGGCTCGTACAATGGATCCTTACGCCATCCTCAACTAGTAGACACAGAACGTCCTTCTGTTGCCATGGCAGCACGTCTACAAGTGGCTGACGCTCGAGTACGAGAGCGGTTGGCACCCAAACACTGTTCATTGTCTTGAATGTGACATCACATTCAGGCTTTAGTGAAACCCACATTTAGTCCCGTCTGTGTCGGGTAGATAAACACGTAGTAGCAAATCAAATTCATGAGGCAGGCGCTTTTGACGGGAGCACATTACACCAACTCTAAATAAGTGTGTTGCGAAATTACTGTGAACTGAAGAATCACACACATATTTATATATACATATTCCTAAAATAACGATTTACCCACCCAGGTAATTTAGCAAAAAAAAAAAACCTACAGTGTTTATACACTCTGATCAGCCATAACATTATCACCACATAACGTTAACACATAAATATTGATTATTAATTATATATATTATATTATATTATATTATATTATATAATTATAGTACCAGTTATAGTAAACCGCCTAACAGGATCATCACACATGATGATATACAATATCTGCCATACTGTATATGGGGGTTTATGAGCAGCATGGTGGCTTAGGGGTTAGCACTGTTGCCTTGCACCTCATGGGTCTGTGTGCATGGAGTTTGCATGTTCTCCCCAAATTTGGTGGGTTTCCTCCCACAGTCCAAAGACATGCAGATTAAGCTAAATGGTGTTCCCAAACTGCCCGTTGTGTGTAAATTAGTTTGAATGTGTGTATACGTGACCTGAAATGGATTGCCACTCCATTCAAGGTGTACCCTGCCTTGTGACCTATGTGACCCCCTGGGCCCTTACGACCTTATAAACAGGATAAAGTGGTATAAACGATGAGTGATTGACTGGGTGTAACGCAGCCCAATTAGACTCACATGGGATTGTACTGCACATGTCATGAATCTACACGAAGATGCAAAAGCATTCACTCCTATTGCTGTTTTTTCAGTTGCTCCCAGTAAGAGGTTGCCACCACAGACCATCCAACTCATACATTTAACGCAAGACATTCTAGTACCCAATGGATGGGCACTATGGCATCCAGTGGCTGGGAATCAAAACCTGGCCTTTCACACAGTAGGTGAGACAGTGAGAAGTCTACCACTGAGACACTGCCCTATAGTCATGCCTACCTATCATATCTACAGTATATGATCTCAGTATCGATATACTTAATCATGGAAGGTCCATTGTAGTCCAAAAAAAGTTAGTCACTTTAAAGCTTTCCAGGCTTGGAAACCCACGTTAGACTGAAACCCCCACTCTAAACGTTTAAACATCTCACACCAAAACAACAGGTTATGAGGTGCAGCAGTAAATCCCGCTGTTCAACACGGTAGGTGGAGTCTTCAACAAGTAGCACAGTGGTTTCCCAGTGAGCCCTTTGTGAAGCTGCTCTTATAATTCACTGGAGCTGTAAAAGGCAAAAGTGCATGGCGTCTCTTCTCCTGCCTATAGTTGTGTAATGGGTCTGTAACTGTGTGTGTGTGTGTGTGTGTGTTTGGGGGGGGGGGGGGGGGGGACAGGCTGATATTGTTCCTGTGTGAAGAAGTATAAGAAGATAAATGTCCTGTTTTCAACACAAACCTGTAGTGAAGACAGAGTAAGGCATCAGTAAGATTCCAGCTATTTTTAGTCTAGTCTTTTTCCTAGTGGTTAAGGAAGAGGAAATTGTTCTCAACGCATGACCTTACATCCTAAGCAGATAAGTGGAGTTCTTTCACTTCCTGCGTTTTTGGAGAACCCAAAAACATTAGTGTTAGATTGAATGGTTTTACTAAATCAGTGTAAAAAAACAAAACAAAAAAACAGATCTCACTGCTTATGAAAAAAATGTCTGTTCTGATTTAGCATGTTTACACAGTATGTATGCACAGTGGCATAGTGGTTAGCACTGTCTGTCGCCTTGTACCTCCAGGGTCTGGGATCGATTCCTACACTAGGCTCTGTGTGCATGGAGTTTGCATGTTCTCACAGTGCTTGGTGGGTTTCATCTGGGTTCTCCGGTTTCCTCCCACAGTCCAAAGGCAAGCAGATTAGGCTAATTGGCGATCACAAATTGTGCGCACTACGAAAAATTGTGTGTATACACGATGGATTGGCACCCTGTCCAGGGTGTACCCCACTGCGTACTCCTAAGTCTCCTGGAATAGGCTCCAGGCCCCCCAGCCCCCCCCGCAACCGTGTAAATAAACAGTGAGTGATATAAGACTACATAAAAAGGGTGTGTAAGGGTAAATATAGGTGTTGGATAACATTGATTCAGTTCATCTTGCATATCTTACATGCCTGCACTGATCAGATATAATATTAAAACCAGCTGGCTAATATTGTGGCTAAAATACATCTTTCTTGTGCCAGCTCTGAGCAATCAAGACAAAGACTCCACCGTTTCCTCTAAAGGTGTGATGTACTGTAGTATCTGGTACCATGACGTTAGCAAAAGATGCTAAGAGTCCTGTACATTGTAAGGTGGGGACCCTATTTGTGTCCAGCACATTCCACAAATGCTCGATCCGCTAAAGTAGTGGAGAATTTCTAGGCCATGAGTCAACACCTTGAGCTCTTAGACACATTCCTCAAACCAGCCCTCTAGAATATTTGCAGCGTGGCAAAGAACATTTTTCTCCTGAAAGGTAATATCAGTTTCATGTGTACTTGATCAGCAAGTAAAGGTTTAGGTAGGTGGTACAGTACATGTCACAATAACATCCTCATGAATGGGAGGATCTCAGAACACTGCCCTGAGCATCACACCGCCTCCACTGTCCCATAGTGCATTCAGATCATAGACGATGAGTTTCCTAAACAAATCCTTTTACAGATTTGCTCATAATATCGTATCTACTGTAGTGAGAAGAGTAGCTGGACACAATATTTATCCTGGGCACGACTTTTATCCAGAGAGAGGTTCTTCTAAATGGGTTTCTATTTTCTATATGTGATGACTCACCCAGAACCAGGAGTTCCACATGACCTTCATTCAGGCCCTCCAAGTCATCAGTGATCACCACTTTGCAGTAATAAATACCGCTGTCACCCCATCGCACCTCTCCAATACGCAGGTCAGCCTCTGGAGAAAAAGAACAAAGCAAATCATGCGACGGGGTTAGCTTTCATGCACAATTCAAACCGAACGATGTTCGATTTTAATGCTGAATTGAATACAAAGGCCAATGCAAAGGGCACGAGCACTAAGAGGGTAAAAGAAGTGATATGTAGGGGAAACGGTGCACAGCGTTATAATATTCAGATCTGTTCTTAGGCTTAACTGGAGACGAGAAAAATGGAAGATTGAGCTAATGTGAGAGAGGATCAGCAGGAGTAACGGAGAGGGAGTCTGGAATGTTTAGGCTCTCAGTTAAAATGCATTTGGAGCAGGGGGGCACCTCAGATCCTCCCTTGTAATGAGTAAACAGGCCTATTTCAGGAAAAGGAAACATTCAGAGTTACAATGGAAGGCCCTTCCTGTAGGGAACTACACTGTGACCTGGTTGCCAGGCGTCAAAATCCATTGCTTCTTCTTACATCATTAGCGACTTGTTTAAATGTAACTGTAAATGTATATGATGGTCTTTCTTTTAAGTCTTCCTACAGTTTAGTCTTGTGAATAACTTTAGTATAAACATTGGGTTTAACAGTCAACGAAGAGCTGTGTTTATGATCTACCTGGCTAATAATTAGCTATGTAATAGATTACAGCAGCTCCGCTAGTCTGTGTAGGAGACGCCACCGAGACACACGCTCCACGCATTCATGATATGCATGTTTTTTTTTTTTTTTCACCAATGTCTTAACCAGTGTATCGGCACCAGCTCGGCGTGTTTCAGCATAGCTGCGAGTTCACCGGAGGAACCACTGCCCATAAATTTCCTTAACAACAAAGGCAGAACTGAGAGAGAAGCGAAACGTTGAGATTAAGGCTGAGCAAACAAAAACAGGTCTACAATGTGAGAGTAAGATGTAATGCCAAATATATCAAGCGGTGAAGTTGACAATGCTAAATACACGAAACAGAGCCAGATGTCTCAGTTAGATGTTTTAGACTTCACTGTGACCGAGACACCAACCAGTGAATGTTACAGACTTCCAAACAGGATTTGACATAAAAAATCATAAAAAATTAAACAAAAACAAAACATTATCCAAAGACATCCAGACCACCAGAAAAAGGACGCACACTTGCTTCGCTTGTAATCAATCTATCAATTAAGGAAACGTCCTGGCCTAGCATTTAGGCATCCCCGAGTCTTTTGAAAAAACACAGGACACAGACTTTAAAAGATCACATATACTGTGCTGTGAAAAAGAATTTGCCTTATTTTTGATTTTTGATTTTTTTTTGGAAATTTGTTAAACTTAAATGATTCAGATCATCAAATTAATTTTAATATAACATAAAGACAACCTGAGTAAATACAAAGTGCAGTTTTTAAATGATGATTTAATTTATTAAGCGAACAAAGCTGTCCAAAACTGCCTTTGTAAAAAAAAAAAAAAAAAAAAGTAATTGCACCCCCTTGCTAAATCATAAAGAAACTGTAATTTTTTAGAAAGCTGAGTAAAAATTTCACTTGCCAGACCCTACAGGCCAGATAACTGCCAGACTTGTTGAATCAAGAAATCACTTAAATAGAAACTGTCTGACGAAGTTAAGCACGCTAAAAGATTAAAGTGAAACAACTAACAAAAAAAAAAAACTACTTTGTATACTTTGTACTTTGAAGAAAAAAAAAATCATCTGACTCTGATGTGCCATTATAACCATTACTACACTAGCTTGTAGTCCACAAACATCCTTTCCAATATAAACCATGCCACCACCTGCAATATGAAAACTCTTCTCTATTTGAGAGAATTTTGTGTTTTAAAACGGTTACATCATCGAACTTTTGCTAAATCCCTTTATGGGTTTTTATGGACCATAATAAATATGGTATATTTCTGGCAGATTAAATGCTTCACTGTTAGCAGAACAACTTTGTGCATCTTAAATAAATTCAGATCCATTAAGGTGTCTGAATAGTTACATGACCACATGTCAGTGAGGTCATGCTACGTACTGTAACACTACATACTGTAACACTAGCTTCCATTCATTGTATGGAATTCCATTCCGTTCTTTAAACAAAAAGGTCCAGGATAAAAAACAATGACCAAAAAAAAACAGCACATTACTGTTGATAATGGAGATGTCTCGGTCTTTGTAGTACTCCGCAATGGTGAGAGAGGATCCCTGCCCTGAGGCCACAATCCGAACCGTCCGGCTGGCGTCGCTGCAGTCCTTGTGGGAGGAGGGCCCGAGTTCTGACCCCCGGACCCCCAGGGAATCTGGAAAGCTGAACGAGTCACGCGTGCGGTCACGGCAGTATGACTTGTACCACCACTGGATCACTGGGGTGTGAGTAGAAGTGCTTGTGTACTGACACGGCAAAACCACAGACTGGAAAAGCAGAGCGAAACGCCGGCCTTCCCGAACGCTCACCTGCACTGCCTCACACCTCGGCGTTGCTGGGGGACAGAAAAAGAGAACAATATTAAGAAAGTGTTTACACTTTGATATTGAAGTTTTTACATAAGCAACGATTGATTTGAACCATGCCAGCATTCACGTTATTGTTTTTCTGGTACTACTAGTATTTTCCATAAAGGAAACATGGTTTAGCAAGTTTGGTCTAGAAGAACTTAAGTCCTATCATCAACAACTTTTGAGGAACTGGTACAGTGGGGAACCTATTAACGGAATTTTACCTAAATTGGCCCTGATTAATGTAAAAGCGCTAAGATCCCTGAGAGAACCCGGGAATCGAACTAGTGATCTCCGTATAATAGGGCGTGCACTATACCACTGCGCCACACGGGGGCCAGGTGTCCACAAACTTATGGCTACATAGTGTATATCAAGATGTGAAAAAGGAGGAAAAGCACCTAAACTGACAGAAAGGGAGAAGTGATAAAAGAAGACGTGGAAAAAGAATAGAAAGGAATCCTGACACATCTTGAGAAATCTGAGACTGAAAACAAGAAAGGCTCTCACAAGCAATATAAGCAACAGCAAGGTGTGTTGCAGATGGACGAGTGAGCGAAAACATGTGATGACGGTAACATAGCAGGCCAGAATGTGAAACAGGAGAAAAAAGAAAACACTTTGCACCACAGAAAAGTGCTTTGTGACCCAGAAAAGGGAGAGTCAGCTCCACAGGATGGCAACTGTAAGTATAGACCGAAATGCAAAAAAAAAAAAAAGCTGACAAAGCTCTCACCTTCTTACTCACCCTGTCTAATAAAAACACACAATTACTGTACAGCACTACTAACACCTGCTTATTACCATCCAACATTGCTCGAAAACAGCCCCTCATAGACGTAAGTTTGCTGTCTTGATTTCTCAAGAGGCATCTTAAAAAATAAACGTCTAACCATAATAAACAGGAGAACATTGCGAACAGCTCCTACTGACTCACTCACACCCCTCTGAGCTCCTGATCTTCTGTGTGTAATAATCCTTATCGCACTGTGGTGGGAGGCTTGAAGAAAAACACACGCCTAAAAACATCTGGAGCGGAAAGTCTAGGCCATGCCGGGATGAGCAATGAGGAACAGATTTAGAGACGTCAAGTTATGCAGTATAAGTGTGTGTGTGTGTGTGTGTGTGTGTGTGTGTGTGAAGCACCTGATATACACACGGTATACAACTACACGAATATACACACTTTGTGAATCCATGGGTATGACATTAAAAAGAACTGTCTAAAGCAATAAAATGACATGAAACTTCTCTTCATGTCTCTCTGCTTAAACGAGAGTTTATTTTTCAAGGGTGTGTGGCATGAAAAACATGCTTTCTGAGACCTAGCAGGTCTTCACCCTTTTAATTTTTAACTCTATCGCATATCAGCTCTTTCCCATGTATTAAGAAACAAAGTGAAATCATGCTTATTTAAAACACATTTATAATAGACGTCTATGAAAAGATATTACAGTAAAAGCTGGTTGACTGTTTGGCTTGATGTGTCTCAGGAGGAAGCATGTGTTAGTCTTCACCCTTCCTATTTCGTAATTGTTTTGTGATTCGGAAGACAAGGACAATTTTGCATTCTAGACTTTTGGTCAAGGACAGCTTTGTCATTGTTGGGATTCAAATGTTTGGTCTTAACATCTGTTTCTGACTGACTGTGCATAAGATTTGGGCAACATCCTGTCATGACAATATAAACATTAGTGATTAATGAGTAGATACAGTAGATACAGTAGTGAGTGGAAATGGGGCAGTGGTGACTCAGGTGGTTGAGGCTGTGGGTCGTTGATTGTAGGATCGATAGTTCAAAAACCGGCACCACTTGGTCACCACTGTTGAGTAAGACCTTTAATCGTACGCCCATACTACACAGCCACTATATGCAATATGATCCCAAACCCTGTTAGAAAATGGGAGGTTTGAGACTGGAAGATTTTCTGGTGTAAAACCTGTGGTGCGTCACATCTGAAATGCTGGCCTCCTAGGAATTCCTTTAACATGTGGAAATCACTTGGTGCGAGGTCAGGACCGTACGGGGGATGTGGCAATAACTCCCAGCCGAGTTCCTGTAATGTGCAATTGGTGTTGATGAATGATGGTGTGTACAGCTCCCACAGACAGATGCGTCTACTCTGCAAAACTTTGGTAACAAATTGTCCATCGATTTTCAAGGATCAGGCATTCCACTCACTGTAGTGGGCTTCAAGTCACCTCAGCCGGGATCATTCAAATGTCTCACTATGGCTAAAAGTCCCATAACCGGATCGTGCTTGAAGTCTTCTGTAAACGTCAATCAGGTTTACACCTTTATTCACTGGAAATTTCATCACGTATATACTGTAGGAGATGTTAATATAATAGCCCACAAAATATAGAAAATTTATGTATTCTTAAAATAGAAATGTTCCAATAGTGTATCATTTTTTTTTTTTTTTTTTAAGAACTAATGATCTGATAATGTACCTTAAATCTTTTTAAGGGTAAATCCATGAAAATTTCCACATGTGGCTACAAAAGACAAGAGTGACGAAAACTTCTGAAGTGTACTTCTGATGATTTTAGACCCAAAACTAGCCATTTAAAATATATTTTTTAGACTTTTAAACTTAGATTTGATGTAAAAGTAGATTTTTTCTGATGTTTTTTTAGAATCTCACCCACAGCTTTTAATGTTTCAATGTTTAATGATACTTAGTAACAAAAATAATAACAAGAACTATACACCTGTTTATCAGTTTAAAAGCTTTTCATGTCTCGCTCTACTGTTTAAACAAATAACAAATAGATCAAAAGAAATCAAATCAAAGGATGTGAGAGGAAGAGAAACATTCTATCCCGTGTGAAGTCCGGACTCCTGCTCTGACTTGCTGTGAGTTTGGATACTTCTGGATCTAAGTTTAAATCAAGAAGAGTGTTTTACTTAAATAAAGAAACTAACAGTTTATTTTATTTTGTTTCGCGAAAACCCGACGTGTATTGTAACACTCAAAGTTTAGCTGAAAGTAAGTAACCTGCTGAGCAACAACCTGCCGATATTTAGCGAATCTCAGCACCAACATCACTGGAGAAACGGACTTACCTGTAAAAGTTATTACTGTAAACCAGCAGTACAGGAGGAACTTCATTTTAGAATCCGTACACAAGTCGTGAACATGTTTTCCTTCCCTTCGCCTCATCCTCCGCTCGTGTGTGTGTGTGTGTGAGAGAGAGAGTAACAGGACTGTGTAACGGTATAGAGTAAAGAGGCGCGCGCTGTGTACCGTGTCCCAAACAACCCCTCTGTCTGATATGTAGTGCACTAGTTAGGGCGCTCGAGAGATCACTTAAGTGTACAGGAAATGACACAGAGCTAAGAATGCTGAGAATGAATTACTCTCAGAATGAAGGACAGTATGAGTGTGGTGTTTTTTTTGTTGTTGTTTGCAGCAAATTGCTTAAGTAGTAGTGTTAAATCTGGAAGCACTGATTCAAGATTCAGGATTTAAGAGAATTTATTTGCCATTTGTGTACAGCAAGAGTATATCGGATTTGTTTTTGGTAAAAAAAAAAAAAAACTCTCAGAAATTGCCTCCGAGTGGCGCAGTGGTAAAGTGCTCGCTCTATTATCCGGAGATCGCTGGGTTGCTGTTACCTCTCGCAGCCGGAGGTCTAAAGAAAGCTGATTGGCCAAGCTCTCTCAAGGGGGAGGGATGAGGGGTACTTCGTGCTCCCACATTAATCTACAGCGTCTGTGAGCTCGCGCAAGCGGAAGGAGCGGATAGCGCTGTCCTCCGAGTGTGTTACTCCGCCCCCAAGGGTGCGTGAGCGAGCAGTTCGAAAAGATGCAGTTGGCTGGCGCCCGCGTGGTTCGAAGGAAACACGTGATAGTCTTCGGCCCTCCCGGCTGGTGGTAGTGGTAGCCTTAATGTGAAGCCCCCTAGTGCCGGGGAGGAATTGGACTGAATTAGTGAGGAGAGAATCTGGAAAAAATCCAAAAAATAGTGATTAAAAAAAAAATCTGAAATAGTGATAATAAAAGAAAGATAAAGTAAAAATACAGTTGTTTGCAACATTTCTTACAACTTTTTAAGCATGTTAAGACATCTCCAGACAATAAAAACTAATAAAGAAATAAGTAAAAAAGTACACAAATAAAAATAGTTGCAAAGCAGCGATCGGGCCCAAGCACCCTGCTCCATCACTGCCTTGATTCAAGTTTCAAGATTAAATTCTTTATTTGCCATTTGTACACAGACCAACAGTAAGAGTGCGTTGAATTTTTTTGCAGGAACTCTGAGTCACTGATTAAAAAAAAGCAGCGATGATCGGGACCAAGCACCTCTGGCATCACCGCCGTGGTTTACCACACAACCTGTGTGTTTTTTAAGCATGGTAGTAAGATGTTGTGGGGGGAAAAAAGCAATACTCTATGATATCACTCAATATGACGTCACTCTGGAAGTTGTGGCCACTTTTCGGCATACATTTAAGGCATCGCCACGGCTGAACTGTTTGAGATATCAAAACTTGCTGAAGTAGTAGTCTTAAAGGAAGAAGCAGTGAATCAAGATTAAATTCTTTATTTGCCATTTGTACACATACCAACAGTATGAGTGCATTAGAATATTTTGTGCAGGAACTCTCTGAGTCACTGATAAAAAGAAAGATAAAAATAGAAATATAGTTGCAAAGCAGTGATGCACAAGCACAAGTGCCCAAGCACTTGTGCCATCAATGCCCAGACGCACTACACAACCTGTGTGCTTCTTCATCATGTTAAGACACCCAAAAAGCCAGAGGTGCTTGAAAATAAGCATCATACTATGATGTCACTCCATGTGATGTCACTTCAATATGATGTCACTCAGGAAGCTATTAGCCACTTTTCTGCATAAATTTATGGAATTATCATGGCTGAACAATGTGAGATATAAAAAAAAAAATGCTTAAATAGTATTATTAAAGCAGAAGTATTGCTTTAAGATTTAAGATTCAAGGTACTTTATTTGCCATTTGTACACATACCAACAGTATGAGTGAACTGGTATTTTTTGTGCAGAAACTCTGTGAGTCAATGATAAAAAGGAAGATAAAGTAGAATGAACATACAGGAATGATAAAATAATAAACAAAGGAAGGATTTAAGCTCAATCTATAACACACCAACTCAGTACATTATCATTGATATATGTTATTGAGTTTTGAAATTAAAAAATTACAGTTGAAACCAGATATTTACAATCACTTAAAAAAAAAACTACAAAAACATTTTTTTCTTTACTGTCAAAGATTAAATCAGAAAAAACTTTCTGTTGTAGATTAATACATATTAACATAGTTTTTGTATTTGTTAAATGTCAGAATCGAGCGAGGGAGAATTTTATGTTTTTTTTTTATTATTATTACTTTTATCAGTCAAAAATTTACATACATTTCCTTTGTATTTGGTAGAATTGCACCGAAACTGCTTTACTTGGGCCAAACGTGTCAGGTATGCTTCAGCTTTCTACAAAAGTTTGCTGGAATTCTGGCCCACTCCTCTTGACAGAACTCGTGTAACTGGGTCAGGTTTGTAGGTCTTCTTGCTCGCAGTTGCCTTTTCAGTGCCGCCCACAAATTTTCCATGGGATTGAGATCGGGGCTTTGTGATGACCACTCCAATACAGTACCTTGACTTTTGTAGTTCGATTTTTGCTTCGTCAGACCATAAAACATGTTTCCAGAAATTAAGATTTTTGCTCCCATGTACAGTTGCAAACTGTGGTCTGGATTTTTTTTATGATGCTTTTGAAGTAATGGCTTTCCTCCCCCAGAATAATCATTCAGCTCATGGTGGTACAGGACTTGTTTTACTGTGGATAATGACACTGTCTTACCAGTTTCAGCCAGCATCTTCACAAGGTCTTCCTCTATAGCCTCAGAATCCGTCTCCTTTCCAAGCGGTATGATGGCTGTACATTCCAAAGTTTTTTATACTTGCGTATTATTGTCTAAACAGATGAACGTGGGACCTCCAGGCATCTGAAATTTGCACTTAAGGCTGAGCCACACTTATGGAGGTCCACAATTCTTTTCTTGATGTCTTGGTTGATTTCTCTTGATTTTCCCATGATGTCAAAGAAAGAGGCTCTGTGTTTGAGGAGTGCCTTTATATGCATCTACAGGTGTGCCATCAATTAACTCCTATTTCATCAATTAAATGGAATCAATTAATTTATCAGAAACTTTTTAAGCTCAGTATAAAACCATCTAAAGTTTTCTTCTTGTTAAAAGACACAATAAACTTAAAGTGTATATATACTTCTGACTTGGTGAAAGTGCTAAAAAAATACATACAAATTCTCCCTCGCTCGATTCGAACATGTAAGAAATGCGAAACATATGTTAATATTGTTTAAACTAAAAAAAGTTTACTTTGAATTAGTGTTTAACATTAAAGGTAAAAAAAAGTTTTTGTGTTTTTTTCTGAAGTGTATTTAAATATCTGGTTTCAACTGTATATCTTGATGGAAGTCTACGTTTTTTTAAGCTAAATGAAATCTTTTTGCTGAAAAGACTGATAATAAGCAATATTAATATCATAACCCAGATTATTCTTAAAGCACATTTTTAATGCATGTCCATTTTTAATCCATGTAAATGTGTTTGCAAAAAACGAATTAAGTTGTCAACCATCTAGGGGGCCAGGGGTAGCTCAGTGGTTAAGGCATTGGACTACGGTTTGGAAGGTCCCAGGTTCAAACCCCACAACCACCAAGTTGCCACTGTTGGGCCTTTCGGCAAGGCCCTTAACCCTCAACTGCTCAGATGTTTAATGAGATAAAAATGTAAGTCGCTCTGAATAAGAGCATCAGCCGAATGTAAATGTAGGTCATTCCTTTGTAGCTCATTTTTTATTTTTTTTTGCCAAAGCTAAAATGGTTTTCTTTTTTCTCCAAACTTGTTTGCAATTGCATTTCATAAAACATTTATCATGGAAAAGTTTATTTGGAAAAACAGCTTGATTTCATAATTAAAACTTTTACTTATACATTATTAGTCTGCAATAAAGTGAGTCATGAATAAGTGTGTAAATAATAAAAGAATAATTTAAAGAAGGCAATGTAGTGTAACATAATTATTATTATTTTTTTCTTACATTTAATTGTCAATGGTCCATGCTACTCTTGAATATTTTTACATATTACACCTGTATAAGGTAAAGATTTTAAATACTCTTGTGGTGTGGACACCTTTCAAACAGTAGTAATAAGAAGTGTATGTATGTTTCACATGTGATTTTTACCACCCCTGGTGGTTAAGAGGGTTAAGACATCTTGGGGGGTTTGGGCTATAACATCAGTCTAAAGAAAATTATACAGTATCGGCAAAATTGAATTCAATTCAATTCAATTTTATTTTATTTGTATAGCGCTTTTAACAGTTGTCATTGTTGCAAAGCAGCTTTACACAATCAAAAGAATTATTTAAGTTTGTATGGAATGTGAATGTGTATGAATCAAAATGGTCAGATTGTCCCTGGTGAGCCGAGGGCGACAGTGGCAAGGAAAAACTCCCTGAGATGGTAATAGGAAGAAACCTTGAGAGGAACCAGACTCAACAGGGAACCCATCCTCATTTGGTTGTGTGTATTTGACTATTGCAACCATGAGTGTTTTTTCCCCAAAGTGTTCTCACAAAGTTGAAAGCACACAATTGTAGAGGATGTCTTTGTACACTGAAGCAATACATTTTTCACTCTTAGCATGACAGGGCCCTATAAAGACTATATAAAGATATAAAGTGACCCGTTTGGAGTGGAGGAACTGAAGAGTCCTGTACAGAACCTTAACCTCAACCCCATTGAACACCTAAGGGGATGACTTAAAACACTGACTGAACTTCTGAAGTCCACATGAAATGCCTTCCCAGAAGATTGGAGTTAATTATAACAGCAAAGTGGGTCTAAATCTGGGAAATGAAGTTCAACAAGGAAATATGGGTATTTTTGGTGATACAGGTTACTTTTACAATACAGTCATTTTATTTTTATTATTTTCACTTTACCATTACATCAATTAATTTTTGAAAATGAAAAAATTAACGCTAAATGGAATGGCAGGTTTATTTCACCTCTTCATAAGAAGCAATTTATCACAGTCAAACCACCTACCAGCATGCTCATGATGGTAAGAGGAAACCAGAAAAGGTTCATGTGGCTTTCCTCTGTTTTAGCTGGTTTCCACTGTCCAAAAACATGCGGCCTGACTATAATGAATGGCCCCTAGGTGTGAAAGAGGGTAACGTAAAGGAGTGGCATCCCATTAGGGGTGAATTCTCCTCCCCTGTACTCACTTCTGCTGGGAATGGGAACGGATCTACCACCACCCTGATCAGGATAACGTGATTAACAATCATGGTTCTATTGGCCATTCAATACTTTAATTTATATGAATGAAACTCAATAGAAGAGCAGAATAAACTGAATTCATCATGTATTCCCAGAACATAATATATCATATAATAAGGTGCACAAACAATACGATACACAAAGGAGTTTAATTATTCATTATACTCTCCTTTTATTGTGTTAAACTTTGTGTTTTTTAGACCTCAGGGTCAAACATGCTCCATGATCTTGTCCTTGCTCTTTAGAATTGTGCTGATGGTTGAATGAATCATGTTAAAAGAATGAGCAATGTCTTCCAACTTTTTTACCTCGCTCTATTCTTTCAATTATTTTCACTTTTGTCTCCATCGTTCTTGCTTGCCGCTTTGTTAGCAGTACCAGCTTCATCACCACTGCTTTTATGCTTGCTTCCGAACATCCTGAGATACACGCTGGACATGTGATCCAGTGAAAAGGAAATTTAGAGGACTTACTGTACTAATAATAATAATTATAATAATAGACAGGTTGATCATAATTAGAATGAATGGTGTTCACTGAATAAATGCAGTCTCTGCACTCTAAAGAGGGAAAGCACATATATTCAAAGTGTGTGGTGAATGATAGGGTGTTTCTTCATGCAAAATAGGTTTGGGATTCAAATTATAATGAAGCTGCTTTATTTTAGGTGTTTGCCATAGGCAGGTCATTTTGGACCTACATACCTATTTAGACTACACAAGGATTAATTGAGTTGCTCTTACGTATGCACATCTTTACAAAAGGCTATTTTTACTGATGGATTTACTGACAGTATTTCTACTGATGTTATACAGCATAAATAAATGTTAAGTAAATAAAAATGTTAAGAGACGAGCTATACTTTGCTATACCCCCCGCCCCCCCATTTATGCTACTTTAGCATAAATCAATAGCAGAGCCTATCGATTTATGCTACCGCATGACTACAACTACACTGTGGACGTTAAATGGACATATAAAAACAGTTGATGGTATTTATTAGCTTTATCATAAATTAAATCAAAAACGCATGTCATCACGTGTGTAAGCATTTATGTATGAACTACTCTAAATAGTGCTGCACACATATGATAACCACAAGATATTTAAGTATACAAAAATATGTAAACGTAGGTGTTTAAATTTGAGACCCTGAACCATTTTCAAGTTTTTACTTTCCTCAACCTTAAGGCTCATTCACGACAATTTATGCAGAAACTCAAATGTTTCAGTCAAATTAAGCAAAGGAAAGCGGTTTAAACTCACCGCCAACAGAAGTCTCAGCACCAAGGTAGTATGGATTTATGGGCGTGGAAACAGTGTGCAAACTTGTGGGTAGTTAGCAAAACTCGATGGGTAGCATTTTTTGATTGAACAGCAGCACAGGTATCATAGATAATAGAAAACCGCTTAGCGGCTTAGATTATCATTTTTTTCCCCTCCAAGTTCGTGTGCCGCCCCCCACATGTCATGAAAAAATGCCGCCCTGGGCAGCTGCACAGTTCACCCATACCTAAAACCGCCACTGGGTGCAATAGATTCAAAAGAACAAATGACTCAGACTGGAAGATGTAAGAGGTGAGCTACTCATTCTGTTTATTATAATATGTCCTTAGCTGCATTGTAATATTTTTTTCACTGGAACTATAGCCAAAATTTGTCTATGTAGATGTACTGGGAGTATTTTTATTAAAAACGCAACATTTTATTTTATTTCTGATCAAAAGAACGAAATTAACTAAATGACTCAAAAAAAGATTCGTTCATTTTGATGAACAAGATTTAAAGAACCGAGTCACTAAAATGATTCAAACTTTCCATCAATACTACACATACAGCCGGTGGATCGCAGGGGAAACGCAGCAATACAATTCACATGACTTTGTTTGACCAATCAGACGCAATAACAACAACAACAACGTGTGTGTGTGTGCTCGCATGGTGTGTGTGTGTGCTCGCATGGTGTGTGTGTGTGTGTGCGCGTGTGTGTTTCGTACACAGTAGCCCCCCCTTCCTTTACTTCAGCTAGCATACTTTTTGTAGGAAACTGGGTTTATTGTTCACCTATCCACTAGAGGGCAGTACTGAGCAATCTGTCATTGTCAATAAGTTACAGAACTGTCGGCTCTGCGTTACTACACTTTTCAAAGGTAATGTGCAGGTTAATTTGTTTTATTTTTTACTTTATATTTTGTATTTATAATTTTTATATGATTTTATATCATTATATATTTTGGGTTGTGGAACAAATCGTCTTAGTTTTCTATTATTTCTTATAGGGTAAATTCACTTTGTTATACGAGTGTTTTGACATACAGGCACGCTTCCGGAATAAATTATGCTCGCATAATTATGCTCGCAAAATAGTTCCACTGTACTTGAGTAGTCTTTTGACCAAATTATTTTTAACTCTTACTTGAGTAATATTTTGAATGACTACTTTTTACGTCTACTTGAGGAATATTTTTATGAAGTACAGCTACTCTTACTTGAGTACAATATTTGGCTATTCTACCCACCTCTGCCTACAAATGAGGGAAACATTAGGCCAAAGTCAGTGTTTAATTGTCTTTAATTATCTATCCCATCAATTCTCCCCATTAAAAGACAGCTCTCTCCCTTTTTTCCAAATTTTCCAAGATTTAACCCATCATCCCATCATGCAATATGTTTTTGTCTTGCGCTCATCATACAGGCCTTCCTATTAATTTTTATTCAGTTTTTTTGTTTCATGTATATCTATTTTGTTTACACAGTTGTACATATATTTGCATTACAATATTTTGCAATACTTTACATGCAAATTTGTTTAACTCAGAATAATGTTTTTACACCACGTATGTTGAATAGTTTATACTTAATGCACATTTAAACACTTAAATATTGTCATTTTAAGTGCTTTCTCCTAACTTGTGAAATTATGAAAGTTATTTACACTAGTGGGCCCAGTTTTCATGATCTTGCCTAGAGCCTCACAATCCCACTGGCCGGCTTTGCACTTCATAATGCACGATCCTGCTCATAATCTTTTTAACACATTTTACAATAGAAATGGCTCTGTACATTAGCAGAGACGCCATTCATTTCCATTATGGCTTTTCTTGTGGAAAATTTAGCTTTCATTCCAATTAATTGCTATTTAAAAAAATATAATACATTTCATGCTTCTTTTTTGAAACCACTTAATCTGGCATAAAACCAGTGACCCTTGTATCCAGTCATTACCTGTCCTTTGATTTAAAATGCTTTTAAAGCATGCATGAGGCACAGAGAAGGTGAAGAGTACAAAAAAGTTTAACATAATTGACTTGTCCTCCTACTGCATCACCATGCAACTTTTAGTTTGGCTTTTTAGTAATGGATGCATTTAAATCGTTAGTTTATCTGGAAATCCGGTTTATCTGGAAATCCAGATTATATATATTTTTTGGCCCAAAAGCATCTGTTGTCCAGGAAAGCTACCATGTGCATGCAGTTATAGAACACAAAAGCTTTAAACCTCTTTAAACCATAGATCCTTAGATGGTCTTGGACCACCCAGTGAAGCCCTATCAGTAACAGTGCATTACCATTAACATACGATTTGGTATTTAGTCCCACAGTAAAATACTTCCCAGGTTCCACGATGTTTAACCATAACCCAAACATAAAACACACAAAACTCATTTATCATTTAATATTATTACCAATTAAAGGCTTGAATATTAACCAAACAACATTCAGAACCGCAGTCAGAACTCAGGTCATCTGTCCTTTCAAAAAAAAAAAAAAAAAAAAAAATTGGCAACTGATTAATTCATAAATATAAAATTAAATGCAAAAAAAAAGACATTCTAGTATCTATGTGGCTTAAGAGCAGGAACACTTGGGTCTCCTGCAGTCGTCATGGCGATCATCAGGCTGGTCATAATGGTCTCTGCGGTCATCATAACGGTCTCGTCAACTGTTTTTTCACTTCGCCGATCATCGTATTGGTCACTTCATCTGTCATCGTAGGAACTCATCGTAGGTCGTCATCGTATCAATCATTTAGTCCATCATCCTAGTCATTACGCTGGTCGTCGTAACGGTCAGCCCTTCGGTCATCATAACGATCACTAGGCTTATCGTCATAGCGTTCGCTTCGCCGGTTATCGTAGTTATCTGATTTATACAGACAGTTATCTGCTCGGCCCTGTGGATCCTCTCGCCGGTCATCTTCATCACGAGGTTGGCTCTCATCACGCTTCTCTTGGAGTTCTTCAAACTCGTGCTGCCCTTTATCTGTGTACCCACCCTCCTCAGGTCTGTTAAAAAAATTTCAATGAGTTTAATAAACATGTGTTGATTTTTCTCTTCAAAGAGGAAAAATTGCCTGCTGAGGATCCTACAAACAATGAACATTATACCAGCAGTCAAAGAAAGACAAACTCCAGCAGGTCATTTTTAAATATCCAACATGCACATCATTTAACGCTACTGGTTAAAATTAACACTAACATTTTCTCCCAGCCAAAAATCTGTCCGATACTGAGATGTGGTACATCTCTTGCTTGGGTGTTACGCTGCTTGACACACCAGTTTTCAGAATTAAGTAATGGCATACCGCTCTTCAGACTTTTTCTTTTTCCACCAGCAACAGCAGCAGATCACGACAACCAGAAGGAGGAGAACAGCCGCACAGCCTCCAATTATTCCTGCTGTGGATCCAATTTTCATGAAGGCTGAGGGACGGAACAGCACAAAACAAGAAAATTAATTTTTTTAAAAGGAAGCCAAAAACTGAATTTGATAAAGATTCCACATTTTTAGTAAGAAAGAGGAAATAGTTCTCAACATATAACCTTATAGCCTAAGCAGATAAGTGGAATTCTTTCACTTCTTGTGTTTTGGAGTATCCAAAAACACTAGTGATAGATGGAAGAGTTTTACTTAATCACGCTGATCACGCTGCTTATGTAGAAAGATCTATATGAAAAAAATGTTTGTTCTGATTTAGCAAGTTTACACAGCTTATAACTTTTAATAAATTGGAAAATAAGCAAGGCTTAGTGCAGTGGTTCTCAAACATTTTCTGTCATTCCCCACTTAAGGGGGTAGGCGAATTTTCAAGCCCCACTTGTCAACAAAATGATAACGAAAACGGCCAAGTGTACTATTTATTGAAATATCAATTTCTAAACCAATAAGATCAAATAACACCAAGTTTAAAACAGATAAAATACACGTGCAATTGTTATAACAGGCTTACTTCGTCACTTATCTAGAGCTTTCTTTCAAAGAAGTCGAGTGGCTTATTAACGTGACTGGGGTGTGTTGTCTCTAAGTGTCTTCCTACTTTGTTGGTCTCATGCTGTCTGCTGCCAGCGGTTTAAGACACAAAACACACACAGGTCTCTCCTCTGCCCCACCATCCCCACCATGGATCCAAGCGCAACATATACAGTAGGCTTCATCATAGGCTTCATCATAGGCTTTTTGGTTGATGAGGCTGATGATGCTGAATCACCTGCTTTTTTGTGGTCCATGTAACAAATGTATCCATTGAAGTTATTATGCTCACTACATACAGTACGCTACTGACCCGGTGTTATGCTCTAAAATGCGCATATTCTGAGCGCGTGGTTTGACATTTTGAGAGCAGACAAAGCACTCTATGCGCGTGCAATGTCTCCACTGCGCGCTCAACAGCTCGATTCTGCGCGTGCAGTTCCTCCCCTGCTCGCTCAACATGTTCTCCGCGCACGCGCGACTTCTCGATTCTGTGCGCGCTCGACTCTGTCTGCACGCGCGTGCAACATTTGTTTTCTGTGCGCGCTCGACTCTGCCTGTACGCTCGCTCAACTTTGTCCAGTATTACAAAACTGCCACAAAATCAGCCAATCACAGACTTCCACACACTACTTCTGATTGGCTGTTTCTCCTCCAATCAAGTGGCACTACTATCGACCGCTTAACAGAAGCATTGTAAATAAAGGTTTATAAGTGAAGCGACCGAGTTGTCCGATTTGAATTTTAGTCGATGAAGTCTAACAATGAGCTATATGGATAATTAGATAAGTGAATAAAAACACACAATGGACAAACGAAACTGGTATATACTAATACTTCATTAAATAAAAATAAATACTATTATATTTGTTTATAATATTTATAAATAAATGCAAATTTATTTACATTGCTTCCCTTATATAATTTATTTTTATTTGTATATAATTATATATAATAATATAATTTTAATTTCTTATTATTTTCTTTTGATTTTGTAAAGCTGCTTTGAGACAATGACCATTTTAAAAGCACATATTGCCAGCTGATAGAGAAGGAACAGCCAATCAGAAGTAGTGTGTGGTTGTCTGTGATTGGCTGATTTTGTGGCAGTTTTGTAACACTGTTGAGCGAGCGTACAGGCAGAGTCGAGCGCGCACAGAAAACAAACGTTGCACGCGCGTGCAGACAGAGTCGAGCGCGCACAGAATCGAGAAGTCGCGCGTGCGCGGAGAACATGTTGAGCGAGCAGGGAAGAAACTGCACGCGCAGAATCGAGCTGTTGAGCGCGCAGTGGAGACATTGCACGCGCATAGAGTGCTTTGTCTGTTCTCAAAATGCCAAACCACGCGCTCAGAATTGTGGCAGAAATATAACGCCATAAAACACCATTATTCTCTACGGCGCAAGCAATGATTTAGGGATCATCGCAAAATGCCGCACAGCAACAAAAAGCGTAGAACGATACTGATCTTCCCTTCTGTTCAGCGCCTGAAGGATCAAAAAGCAACTTTGTTGCCACACTGGAAACTAGAAATGCCAGACTAGTATTGCCTGATAAAATATTAATGTTTAACAATAATACAGAAACATCAGCATACACATTGGAATAAATGAAATAACATATAATACCGAATGTTTCCTTATATATTGTTCCTCTGCAATTAACATGGTGCTGTTAACCCGTTATTGTTGCACTATGGTTCCACTTTTTCTCTGATGTTATTTTAATTTACTTGTATTAATGATCCATTCTTTGCGTGTGATTGTTTAGTTTCGAGTGTCCGATCTTTATTGTCAATGAAGAAAAGCATGAATTAGAATAGGTACTTTCCTATTATTTACCACTAATTCCCTTCCGTTCATTGCGCCCCACCTGTCATGTCTGTATTCCCCACTACGGGGGCGCACCCCACACTTTGAGAACCACTGGCTTAGTGTTTAGCACTGTCTGTCGCCTTGTACCTCCAGGGTTCGGGTTTGATTCCTGCATGGGGTCTGTGTCCAAAGACAAGCAGATTGGGCTAATTGTCCAAATTGTCTGTAATGTGTACATGAGTGTGTGCGTATGTGTGTACATGATGGACTGGCACCCTGTCCAGAGTGTACCCCACCTTGTGTCACCTGGAATAGGCTCCAGGCCCCCCACGACCCTATAATAAGCAGTTAGTGATATAAGACTACATAAATAGGGTGTGTAGGGGAAAATATAGGTGTTGGATAACTTTGATTCAGTTTATCTTGCATATCTTATATGCCTGCACTGATCAGCTATAATATTAAAACCAGCTGGCTAATATTGTGTACATCTCTCTTGTGCCACTATATCAGCTCTGAGCCATCAAGACAGATACTCCACCGTTTCCTCTGAAGGTGTGATGAGGCATCTGGTACCATGACGTTAGCAAAAGATGCAAGATGGGGCCTCAACCGTATTTGTCCAGCACATTCCACAAATGCTCAATCTGCTAGAGTTGTGGAGAATTGCCAGGTCACAAGTCAACACCTTGAACTCTTAGACACGTTCCTTAACCCAGTCCTCTACAATATCTGCAGTCTGGCAGAGAACTTTTTCCTTCTGAAAAAGTTCACTGCTATAAGGGAATATTATTTCCATGTAGAATGTACATGATCAGCAACAAAGTTTAGGTACAGTAGGCGGTATGTGTCAAAGTAATATGCACTTGAATGGCAGGATCTCAGAACACTGCCCTGAGCATCACATTATCTCCACTGTACCAAAGTGCATCCTGGTGCTATCACTTCCCCATGTCTGAGATGCACACGTACCCACCCAACCACATGATGTAAAAGAAAACTAAATTGTGTTCCTGTTCACTGGCTTACATGCCCATTGCAGGTACTTTCAACAGTGAATAGGGATCAGCATAGGTATACTGACTGGTTTGAAGCTTTGAAGCTCTACACACAACAAGCTGTAATGCAGGAGTATTCTAACACGTTTCTATCACACATAGTATCCGTTTATTTTTAGCAGTTTGTAGTACTGTAGCTCGTCTCTGGAAATGAAGAAGAACATGTATTGAGGCTTGGGCACCAATGGCCCTGTCCATGGTTTACTGGTTTTACTTCCTTGGACCACTTTTGGTAACCACTAAGTACCGGGAACATCCAACATCCTCACAACACATCTCCAAATACCCGGCTTTGGAGATGCTCTGACTCCAGGCTCTAACCCCTAGAGATCATGGACGATAAATTTCCTAAACAAATTCTTACATAGATTTGTTCATAATATAGCTAAAATATCTACTTTAACTTTTATTCACTGGAACATTTTTAAATGGGTTTCTTTTTTTTTTGTTTATGATGACTTACCATAAACCAGGAGTTCCACATGACCTTCATTCAGGCCCTCCAAGTCATCAGCGAACACCACCCTGCAGTAATAAATACCGCTGTCACCCCATCGCACCTCTCCAATACGCAGGTCAGCCTCTGGAGAAAACAAATGCAAAACATGTGACAGGGTTAGCTTTTGTTTAAAATTCAAACTGAACGTGTTCAATTTTAATGAAGAATTGAATACAAAGGCCAATGCAAAGGGCAGGAGCACCAAAAGGGTAAGAGAAGTAATCTTCTTACATCATTAGGCACTAATTTAAAAGAAACTGTAAATATATATGATGGTCAATTGCTAAAACTCAGCATGTGACATATGGGCCAGCTTATGAATTTTAGTGGCTAAAATATGTTAAGATTTCAAGTCTTTATACAGTTTAGTCTTGTGGATAACTTTAGTATAAACATTGGTTTTAACATGAGTGTAACACAACACCGTCTTATCCAGAGTAACGACACCAGCTCGGCGTGTTTGAGTGTAGCTGCGAGCTCACCGGAGGAACCACTGCCCATAAATTTGCTTAACAACAAAGACAAAACTGAGAGGGAATTGAAACTTTGAGATTAAAGTATAAGCAAAAAAGTGAGTAATGATTTGGCCTGGATGGTGGCGTCCCCTGGCCTGCGACCGATGGCCTGCGACGACTCGAAAAGCCGAGAAGCTGTTGTACTCTAGTAAACTGTCCACATACAAGATATACTCAATATTGCAGTAGATTGGAATAGTCCATTTACTTTATGAATTATAATTAAGATTGAAGCCATACAGTAGATCTGTTAAGCACCAATTCTTTCAAGGTGTCTGAATAGTTACATAGCATGACCAAATGTCAGTGAGATCATGCCACAAAACACTACATAACACTAGCTTTCATTCATTGCTATTAGATTAGAATTATTTAAACAAAAAGGTCCAAAAGAAAAAACAATGACCATATAAAATAAGCCTAACTCTGTTCTACATTTATCCTTTTACAGAACTGCAGACTGACAGACTCTCTAAGCATTTCTTACACACTGACAAATGGCTTTTAAATTCTTTGAGTGGCTCTGGTTTACATCACCCAAAATAATTGAAAAAGCTTGGGTTAGTCCACACGAAGCCGGTGCGTTCCCTATCCGATCATTTTTTTTCCTCGTTCTAAAAAAAATTGCGTAAACACGGCGTCGTCTCAAGAAATATCTGCGTACACACGAAACCACTGAAAACGGTGTAGTATATATGCCAGACCAGTATGGGGCGCTGTAATTCTGCCATAAAGATACACTATACACGGAGAAGAAGACTTTGAGCATGCGCATAACCTTGCGCCCTGTATACAAACCAAGATGGTGTTGTCCATTATCGCCGGATCCGTGTGGACGAAACGCCAATACGATAAAAAATTTATACGTATACGTATACAGGGAAACGCGTCTCCGTGTGGACAGGCCCCTAGTAGTTGATGATAATAACACCAATCAAAGCAAAAACATTAAAAACAGAGTTACAGATAAAACAGCATAGTAAATAAAACAGCACATTACGTTTAATAATGGAGATGTCTCTTTCTTTGCAGTACTTTGCAATGAAGAGAGAGGATCCCTGCCCTGAGGCCACAATCCGAACCGTCCGGTTGGCGTCGCTGCAGTCCTTGTCGGAGGAGGGCCCGAGTTCTGACCCCCGGACCTCCAGGGAATCTGGAAAGCTGCTATCATGGCAGTATGACTTGTACCACCACTGCACCACTGGGGTACGGGTAGAAGTGCTTGTGTACTGACAAGACAAAACCACAGGCTGGGAAAGCAGTGCGAAACGCCGGCCTTCCCGAACGCTCACCTGCACTGCCTCACATCTCGGCATTGCTGGGGGACAGCAAAAGAGAACAATATTAAGGTTTACACTTCGATATCTTAGATACATTTAAGTAAGAAGAACATTTTAGAACATTAGGCGTGATTGATTTGAACTGTTCCCAGGAATAATTGCTCCCCACTGCCCCACTTCTCCACAGGCCAGCGTTCACTTTTTTTGTCTCTATACTTGGGTACGTTTGCGAGAGATATTTTCCTATTTGCTTTGCAGATGTGAGTCTTTCTTAATCTCTTGACACTAGGTTGGAAGCACACAATTGTCTAAGATGTCTGTGTGCGTACAGTAGCATTACAATTTCCATGAAGACATGGTTTCACTAGTTTGGTCTGGAAGAACTTAAATCATCAGCAACTTTGAAGGAACTGGTACTGGTACACTACACCTCCTCACTTGACATCATTTCCTACCCCAAATCAATATCATGAATTTTAACAAGATTCTTTGAATGTCAATTTCAAAAAACTTTGTTACATTGTCCAGTCATGGCCTGACTACATTAATGCTGTTGTGTATGAATAGGGATATCCCTATAGCATTGCTTCAAGGTTTACTGGAAAAACTTAGAAGCCTCCTAGAAGAATGGAGGTTAAATCTGGAATAAGGCACTCAACAAGCACATGTCATTGTACACGTCTTTTTTTTTTTTGGGATTTTCCCAAATTTCCTCCCTAATTTAGTCGTATCCAATTCCTCCCCGTCACTACTACCAGTCAGTCAGGGTTTGACGAAGACTATCACGTGTTTCCTTCAAACCACGTGATGCCAGGCAGCCACATCTTTTCGAACTGCTTGCTCATGCACCGTTGGGAGCGGCGTAACACACTCGGAGGACTATCCACTAATTTCTCTTGCGTGAGATGCCCATAATTGGCTGTAGGGCTGTGATTAATGTGAGAGCGCAAAGTGCATACCATCCCAGCCTGCTGAAAGAGCTCGGCCAATCAGCTCTCTAGACCTTCAGCTGCGGGAGGCTACAGCATCACCCGTGAATCGAATTTGTGATCTCCAGATGATAGAGCACCACTCGGTGGCCAGGTGTCCACAAACTTACATAGTGTATATCAGGATGTGAAAAAGAAGGAAAAGCACTGACAGAAAAATGAGTGCAGGGCAAGGGAATATAGTGGAGATTGCAAAGACATGAAAAACGAATAGGAAGGAATCCTGACAAATCTTGAGAAATTTGAGACAGAACACTAGAAAGGCTTTTACAAGCAATATAAGCAACAGCAAGGTGGCTAACCCAGGGGCCTTAACGCACTTCTCCTAGCAGCCTTTTCCTCTTCTGCAACGGGCTCTGCGCAGGACTGAAGATGCCGTGGGAGCTCGAGCACCTCTTTCCCACTCTGCCCCCTCAAAGGGCGGCATCCCGGTGTCGTCTTTAAAGTCTCTAGGGCGCATAACATGCCACTCTATTTAAGTCCACCGCACGACTCTTTGCTTTGCTTCTGGACCCCGGACTAAACTCCGTGCTTCGCTTTTATAATGCTAAGGTCCATTGATGTTAATTTTTCCCATAGGCTTTTTGATAAGCAAAAAAAAAAAACAAGTTAACAAAAAGAAAACTGCTTTGCCTTTTACAGTAAATCGCACCCGATATGTTTTGTGTGTCCCAATGATGGTGTTTCGGTTCCAGGGTTGAAATCTTGCGAGACTGCGCAGGCATGTTGCGAGGGAATCTCAATCACGTACCAGGGTCATGGATAATCCTGCATAAAAGCGCACCTGGGAAGCAGCTTGGTGAGAGAATAAGGAGTTACAGCGGGCTGTTTTTGTGGGCATCTTTCAGAGGTCATAGAGTACTGTGGAGACTGTCGTTGGCGGATAATTCCCTCATTTAGATTATCACCCTCTAGTCTGCTCCTCTACTTCACTCCTGCTCCAAAGTCATGCTCCCGGATTATTACAACTACTATCTGTTAATGGGAACGCCTGTAGTGGGCTTCGAGCAACCTCAGCCAGGATCATCATCCGCAGGACGAACGTCCTTATATAAAACATTTGCATCATTCAAATGTCTCACTGCAGCTAGAAGTCTCATAACCGTACCATGCCTAAAGTCTTCTGTAAACGTCAATCAGGGTTAAACCTTTATTTACTAGAAATTTCATCACATGTATGTACACAGGGGGATGATAATATAATAATCTACAAAATATTTTTTTTAAATGGTAAAGGATTGGTCAATTAAAGCACACAGCTTTTGTAGCTTTGGTAAAGTTATGTATTTTTAAAATAGAAATGATCCAATAGTGTATCATTCAGGTATCAGAAACAACTTAGTAGACTTATTATCAGAAACAACAACAATAATAATAATAATAATAATAATAATAATAATAGCTTACCTGTAAAAGTTATTACTGTAAACCAGCAGTACAGGAGGAACATCATTTTAGAATCCGTACACAAGTCGTGAACATGTTTTCCTTCCCTTCGCCTCATCCTCCGCTCGCGTGTGTGTGTTTGTGTGTGTGAGTAACAGGACTGTGTAACGGTATAAAGCAGGCGCTCACTGCTTTATACTGTTAACACAGAGCTACAGTAATTGGAATTGAGCCAGTGATTTGAAACTCATACAGGCCAACCCCACTTACTGTACAGTCATGAGAATGAATTACTTCCAGAAGGAAGCACAGCATGAGTGTGGTGTTTTTTTTGTTTTGTTTTTTTGCAGCAAGTTGCTTAAGTAGTAGTCTTCAAGCTGGAAGCACTGATTCCAAGGGATTTTATTTGCCATTTGTATACATACCAACAAGACGAGTGTATTACTGTATGTTTTTGTACATAATCTCTGAGATAGTAAAAAAGAAAAAAAAAGAAAGATAAAGTAAAAATATAGTTGCAAAGCACCGTTGAACAGGTCCAAGCACCCTGCGCCATCAGCTACCGGGCAACCACACAACCTGTGTGCTTTATTTTTTAACATGACATCCCCAGATGATTAAAAATAAATAAATAAATGAATATAATTGCAAAGCAGTGATGATCGGGCCCAAGCACCCTGTTCCACCGCCGCCTGGGCGTCCCCCACACAACCTGTTCGCTTTTTGAGCATGTTGAGACATCCCAAAAGCCCTGGATTACACTATGATGTCACTCAGGAAGTCACTTTTCAGCATAAGATTAAGGCATCGCCACGGCTGAACTGTTTGGGATTTCAAAAATGGCTTAAGTAGTAGTCTTACAGCAAGAAGCATTGATTCAAGTTTTAAGATTAAATTTTTTATTTGCCATTTGTACACATACCAACCGTATGAGTGCATTAGAATTTTTTTGTACAGCAACTCTGAGTCACTGATAAAAAACAGAAATAAAGTAGAAATATAATTGCAAAGCAATGATGAATGGGCCCAAGCACCTGTGCCATACAGTAGCCGCAGCCTGCACCACACAACCTGTACAGTATTTTGTGAGAATGGTTAGACATCCAAAAAGCTGGAGATGCTAGAAAATAAGCATCACACTATAATGTCCCTCAGGAAGTTATTACCCAATTTCCTGCATAAATGTACGGTAACGCCCCGGCTGAAACATTTGAAATATCAAAAATTGCTTAAGTAGTGGTATTAAAGCAGAAGCATTGATTCAAGATTTAACATTCAATGTACTGTATTTGCCATTTGAACACATACCAACAGTATGACTGTATAAAAAAAAATTTTTGCAGAAACTCTGTGAGTCTCTAATATAAAAGAAAGATAAAGTAGCATGAACATACAGTATAATACAGGAATAAATAGAAAAAGGATTTAAGCTAACAAACTATAACACAATATACTGTAAGTTATCATTGACATACATTATTAAGTTTATTTAAGTTTATTTTGGAACAGTGTGGTTAGCGCTGTCGCCTTGCACCTCCAGGATCCGGGTTCGATTCCCAGCCAGACTCGATTCCCGTCTCTGTGTGCATGGAGTTTGCATGTTCTCCCCATGCTCGGTGGGTTTCCTCCGGGTACTCCGGTTTCCTCCCACAGTCCAAAGACATGTAGGTTAGGTTGGTTGATGTTCCCAAATTGCCTGTAGTGTGTGAATGAGTGTGTGAGTGTGTGTATGTGTGTGTGCCCTGCGATAGATTGGTACCCTGTCCAGGGTGTACCCTGCCTCGTGCCCTAAGTCTCCTGGGATAGGCTCCAGGTCCCCGTGACCCTGAGTACAGGATGAAGCGATATAGAAGATGAGCGAGTGAGAATATCATGACTCCGATTATTCTAAAGCACATTTCTAATGTATGTCCAACATTCTTTTTTTGCTGAGGGTAAAATGTAAAATGTTGTATGGGGCTTGTCTTTGTACACTGGAGCAATACATTTTCCACTCTAAGCATAACAAAGCCCTGTGCACAAATTAAGCTCAATGAGGATATATTGTGCTGCGTTTGGAATGAAAGAACTGGAGCATCCTGTACAGATCCTTGACCTCAACCCTATTGAACACCTTGGGGGATGACCTAGAACACTGACTGAACCGCTGACGTCCTCATGAAATGCCAACGGGTGCAGATTGAAAAAATGAATGCTAGATGGAGTGGCAGGTTTATTTCACCTCTTCATAAGAGGCAATTTAGCACAGCCAAACCACATACCAGCATGCTCATCAATGGTAAGAGGAAACCAGAAAAGGTTCATGTGGGTTTCCTCTGGCTTATCTGCTTTCCACTGTCCAAAAACATGCTGACTATGATGAATGGTGGGTAACGTAAAGGAGTGGTATCCCATTAGGGGTGATTTCTCTTGCACCTACTTTTGTTGGGAATGGGAATGGATCTATCACTACCTTGATCAGGATAACATGATTAACAAAGAAAGCAATTGAGGTTTGTAAAACAACTTGCATGATGCAGTCATGGTTCTCCCCTAAGCCTGTTTTATTTAATATTTTATTTAATTTTTATTAAAGAAAACTCAATCGAAGAGCAGAATAAACTAAATTATGTCATGTATTCCCAAAACAGGCCACTTAGTGGTTAGCACCCCAGGTCTGTGTGTGTGCTTTGTGCATTGTACTTACCTTTTATTGTTGATAACTGTGTCTTGTCTTTAAGGTCAAAACTGACCCGTCACTATGTTCAACAGAAGAAAAAAGCTCCTTATGACTTTTTCTTTGATGCAATGTATGACCCCATGGCCAACAATATATACAGTTGCCCATGCCATGTTCTACATGTTCATTACAGGGTGTTTCTTCATGCAAAATATATTTGGAATTTAAATGTCAATGAAGCTGCTTTATATTTGACGTTTACCATAGACAAGTCATTTTCAAAGTGTGCACAATGTAAAGACTACACAAGGGTTAACTAAATAGCTTTTACATATGCACTGCTTTACCAAAGGCTACTCTTTAGTAATTTGCAGGTTCCGGGGTTTAAACAATTAAAGGGGAGAACATGGAAATGTATTTATTGAACATGACAGATTTCATTTTCCGCTTCAATCTGTTCCACTACGTTGATGTTATACAGTATGAATAAATGATGGCATATAAAAATGTTCAGACGAGCTCGCATTCATTAGAGCTACACTTAAAAAGACATCAATATCCGTTTACAGGTGACTTCAATGACAGTACAGTGTCTCTTAGGCATAAAAAAAAAGATAGGTGTAAAATTAAAGGTCGTCATTCATCCTGGCCGAAGTGACTCAGAGCCCCCTGGAACACCTGGTCCTTAAAAGTCAACAGATGACCTAATGGATAACTTCAGTTTTTGCAGGACAATGCATGACCTCATCCTCCCACCGCACTACTTGCACAATGCAGAAAATTGGCTGGGATTTATTGCAACATCTCTCGTACGCTTGTATTATTGCAACAGGGGATTTCATACATTACTCTAATAAATGTTCTGTTAGTCTGCACAAGCAAAAGCCACAGTTTGACTTTAATGCATCCCCACCCTCCATATAAAAAAATAGCAGGTAATGTTTCATTAACCAGTTTTTAGCAAAACTTCCAGCTCAACATCTTTAACATCACATGAAAAAGAAAGTTTCAGCATTGGGAAATAAAGACATTTATTTAAATTTCTTTACTTAGAAAAACCTGTACACACATTATCTACGATCCTGCTCATAATCTTTTCATAACATCTTATAATAGAAATGGTTCTGTACATTAGCAAAGACGCCATCCATTTCCATTATGGCTGTGCTTGTGGAAATTTTAGCTTTCATGCCTACCGATTATTTTTTTGAAACAGCTTAATTTGTCATAAAATCAGTGACTTTTGTATCCTGTAATTACCTGTCCTTTGCATTTAAAATGCTTTTAAAGCATGCATGAGGCACAGAGAAGGTGAGCAGTACCAAACAATTAGCATTCATTAGAGCTGACCAGAAGTCTAACATAATTGAGACATCCTCCTACTGCACCCCCGTCTCTTTTTAGTATCTCATGAATTTGAATTGTTTAATTATCCACCACTTGTGCGTCTCATATTTAAGTTTCATAAAATAAATGTCCATTACATTACCTTCACAACACTAGATCTGGCCAAAAACTGGTCATTTGGTGCTCCAGTATATTTGTTGCATGTTTTTTAAATAGGATAATTCCTAAAAATGTAGGAGATAATTTTTTTTTTTTTTTTTGTTTTATAAAAAAAAAAAAGCATTTTTCTAAAGTGGTTTATACTGGTATAGACCTAGGGTTTATTTCTTCCACCATCTTCCTATGTCAGGAATACGTCCATGCAGAGGTAATAAGCATAATTAATAATTAAATGCACAAATTTAATCCATCAAGGACCATGCCATTTTTCTGTTCGGCTGGATTTATTTTAGGCTCACACATCACTACATCATTTCTAATGAATACACCTTTATTTAAAAAAAAAGAAGGAATAATGTTGCATTACAATATTATAGCATTAAAACAATTAAAAGAAATACAAAAAGCATTTGTTTTTTTTTGTATCTGAGGGAAATGCAGTATATAATAATAATATCAAGCATTTTTTGGGGGGTCCCAAAAACAATGGTATTCCAGGAAAGCTATCGTAAGTGTGCAGTTAGAACACAGAGGAAGGCTTTAAACCTTGGTTTGGACCACCCAATGAAGCTTTTCTGTAACAGTGCATTATCATCATACAATCTGGTATTTAGTCCCACAGTAACATAGTAAAATCTTTTGCAGATTCCACAATATTTAGCCATAACCCAAAAGTCCTATGTAAAATACACAAAGCTCATTTATCATTTAATATTATTACCAGACAATTAAAGGCTTGAATATTAACTGAACAACGTCAGAACTCCGTTTATGTGTCCTTACAAAAAAGAAAAACAAAAAACAAAACTGTAAATTAATAAATCCAAAATTTTAAAATCATATTAAAAAATTTTCCTGCAGACTGTCTAGCTTCTAGGTGGCTTAAGAGCAGGAACAGGTGGCTTAAGTGCAGGAACAGGAGTTCTACTGCGGTCGTCATAGCGATCATCAGGATGGTCATAACGGTCTCGGCGGTCATCATAGCGGTCGTCATAGCGATCACTCCGCCGATCATCATAGTCACTCCGGCGGTCATCGTAGCGGTCACTCCGGCGGTCGTCGTAGCGATCATTTCGTCTATCGTCGTAGTCACTCCGGCGGTCGTCGTAGCGATCATTTCGTCTATCATCGTAGTCACTCCGGCGGTCGTCGTAGCGATCATTTCGTCTATCATCGTAGTCACTCCGACGATCGTCGTAGCGGTCAGACCTCCGGTCATCATAACGATCACTACGCCTGTCGTCATAGCGTTCGCTTCGGCGCTCATCATAGTTATCTGATTCATACTGACGGTTATCTGCTCGGCCCTGCGGCTCCTCTCGCCGGACTTCATCACGAGGTTGGCTCTCAACACGTTTTTCTTTGAGTTCATCAAGCTCGTGCTGCCCTTTATCTGTGTACCCACCCTCCTCAGGTCTGTTTGAAAAAAATAAATAAACGAGTTTAATAAGCAGGTGTTGATTTTTCTCTTTAAAGAGGAAAAATTGCCTGCTGAGGATCCTAACCAACATACAAACAATGTAAATTATACCCGCAGTCAAAGCAAGACAAAACCCAGCAGGTCATTTTTAAATATCCAACATGCACATTACTTATCGCTACTGGATAAAAAATTAACACTAAACATTTTCTCCCAGCCAAAAATCTGTCCAATGTTATGTTGCTTGACACACCATTAGAGCACTTAATATTTTCAGCATTAAGTAATGGCATACCCCTCTTCGTACTCCTCAGACTTTTTCTTTTTCCGGCAATAACAGCAGCAGATCACGACAATCAGGAGAAGGAGAACAGCCGCACAGCCTCCAATTATTCCTGCTGTGGATCCAATTTTCATGGAGGCTGAAGGATAGAGCAGCACAAATTAATGAAAAAGAAATACAAAAATTTAAATTGGAAAAGGATCAACATTTTAGCATGATTAAAAATAGAAAAGATCCTTACGTGGCATGACAGACAAAGTCAGATTACAGGTCGCACTACGGATTTTATTAGCAGACGTGCAAACATAATAACCACTGGTGTCCTGGGAAATATTATAAAGTGACAAAACTCCATTCACTGAAAAGAGATATGAGAAAGTGTTATGGAAACAATAAAGAAAGGCAGAAGACAAAGTTTCCAGATATATAACTGACACTACCCACTGTATGCAAGAGACAAAGCTTTAAAAACAAACACATACCGTCTGTGGATTTGGGAGGATTCGGTCGGGAATTATTACTGACATCGAAGCTTTGCCATTTGTATGTCGGTGCTGGCGTGCCTTCGTCTGAGCGACAGGTCAGGTTGATGTTCTGGTAGTACTCTGCTGTGCCCTGAACGGCGCAGATGGGTTTGGAAGGTGCCACTGTTTAACAGGAGAAGATCTGTAAAAACTACTGCTCTGTAATTTAAGAGATTTACTTATTTTATTTTATTTTTTTATTTGTATCCTCGCCTTTGTAATGATGCAACAAAGTGTTTTTCTATTTTTTGTAACACCGGCAACTTTTTACAGTCCAGAAAATCCATGAAGGACCAATTTATAACATTAAAAAAAAAATGAATAAATTGTACATTTTAACTGTAACTAGCTATTTCTTGTTGTCTGTTTCCAAATCACGGCTCAACAAAAAACAAACAAGTGAAAATATCTTAAATGTTGTGAAATTCAACTAGCATATCAAATTATTCCCATTATTTCTATTCAGAATATTTTCAGTAAAATTCAGATTAATGTTAAAACAAGCCAAGTGAAATGATTAAACTCTTTTGCAAACTTCTTTCACTCAGAAGTTATTTATTCGATATTGGCAGTGGCAGCTCAGCAAGTAAAGGATCTTGGTTATGGGTCAGAAGGTCAAACCATTCCAGCTACAGTTCCACCAGGCTGCCACTGTTGGGCCCTTGAGAAAGGCCCTTTAACCCCGTGTGCTCTAGATTACAGGAGCAATTGAAACAAATTTCACTCTGCTATAATGTACATGTGACAAATACTTAACAGCATACAAATCTACTTATAAAAAAATAATATAATTGTGTGTTAGCCATCACTTCCTTTTCTTTATACCTTTCGAGAGTCAATCAATATAGCCCACACCCACACTGTAATTCAACGGACACCAAAACAAGTGATCAGTTGAGAATGGCAGCATGCCCACTTGCTGCACACAACCATGACCTTCAGCTCCATTTCATTTGGTGAGTCAGTCCTTCATATTTCCAAGCACAGTAAACATCCACAAAATTAACTGTACATGTAAATCAATTATATGAGCATTTATTTCAGAAATCTCTACTTGTTCAAATCATTTGCCTGGATAATGCACTTGTCCTTACTGTATACATAGATCAGCTGTAACATTACAGCATAAAGTATTAGGCCTAGTATTGTGTATGCTCACATTGTGCCACCAGGACGAGTCTGGCACCTCGAGGAATAACTCACCAAGCCCGCTGTAAGGTGTTGTGGTGGCTGGCACCAGGGCATTGATGTATCCTTTGGGTGCTGTGGGTTTTAAGGTTTACTTATTTGACCAGCACATTTCCCATGGGTCCTTGGTTGGATTGGGAGGCGAGTATTTTTGAGGCTGGGTTGGGGTCCCATGCAGGCTTAGAATTGCACCTACTTCTGATGACAGTACTGACACTTTTTTTCTTCACCAAATTGTTACATTGCACTGGGCTTTTCTGTGGGATCAGACCAGACAGGGTGGCCTTTGGTACACAGGCATGAGTAAGACTTGGGCGCCCATAATCCTGTGACCACAATTGATAATCATTGGTAACGTGTTAATATTATGGCTAAATAGTGTATCCTGTCTGTTTCAGAATGACTTACTGAAGTCTATTAAACACATTGTGTTCTTTTGTTAGGTCGTGGACTACGAGCATCAAGAAAATTTAGTAGAAAAGAGAAATTATATTCATGGAATTAATTAAACAATATGGATTAAAAGAGAAAGCAAGCCAAAATGTAAATAATTAAGACCAGTTCCTCAGTTTGGCCCATAGGTTTCACTCTCATCATTCATTTCCTTTTCCCTCTGTGCGCTTCCAAGTTTACACAATTTTGGACTCAAGGCCAACTTTAAATCCAGCATCCAGCAAGACTGACGGATCAATTTACACCTAAGCTGCTGAAGTGTCCCAGCCCCATCAAGTAAAACATAGAGGCCTGAATGTTTTTTGAATGAAATATAGAGAAATAATAAAGAATTTTGCTACACACAGGTTTTGCAATTTTCCTTTGGGTTCAATGAAATACTATCCATCTATCATATTAAGCAGTACCAATAATTACTTGCTTCTGTACTTACCCAAAACCACTACTGTTGTGGTATCCGAGAGCTTCCCTTTTTTATCACCAGGAATTTTAACATCACACTGATACACTCTACTATCCTGAGATGTTAGAGACTTGAGGGTCAAGGGCGCTTGTCCTTGAGGAATGTTGGCCTGAACTGAAGCTCGGCCAGTATATTCGTCACTAACGTCCTCTTGAACAGATCCACCTCCAGCAGCATTGTAGTAACATGTTTCAATATCAATCTAGGAGACGAAAGAATTTAAGTTAACAACTCACTTACGATAAGTAGATTATTTAAAAAGAAAGGCAGAAAAAGAATGTATAAAAAAATGCTAAAGCAATTTAAAAAAAAAAGGAAATTGAAGTGCATTTATTACATTGCTATCAGCAGGATTATCTGGATGTGCACTCCAGGTGATGATGATCGACTGGCTGTTTGGATTCTGAGGTTGAAAGTTGCATGGTATAACACCGGTGTCACCCCGAGCAAACTCATAAGTTGGTTGTGGGATGTCCACATTCAAGGATGAAGTCAGGTGGATCACTGTGGGGGAGGACAAGGCATTTCTATTATCACCACCATCAACTCATACCAGTTTAAACATAGCTAAGGGAGCAGACTGTCTAATAGGTAACCACGTTCAACCTGGAAGATAAAAGTGAAACCATTAAAGCTCTTAACTGATTCATTTTTGATGTAACGTTGGTTGGTCATCAATTAACCCCCCCCCCCCAAGGGGAAACTGGATGAGTAAAAGCAATTAACACACACACGACTCAGAAACTTAATTTAGTTCCAGAACTATGATTTTAGTTTTAGAAGGAAAAAAAATTTAATGCATGAAAGCTCTGGTGAGACAAATTCTTATTTTGCAAGACTTTATATTATGAAATATTAGAAAGCAAGAAAAACTATCCATCAGAAGTAATTTACAGTAGCAACAGCTTGACTGAATTTCGTTGCCAAGATTAGACAATCAAACTGATTGTCTAATATCAATTAAATGATTAGTTTCCTGAAATTAAATTATGTAATTGTTTTATAAATTTATGCATTACATTTGAAATTTTATGAATTTTGCATTTGTAATAATCAGAAAGCATTATATCATATATTATTGGGTATGATCACCAGTCTTTTCTGCACTGGTGTAAAGCAGAATACTTCCCTTTGCAATAACTGCCATAATAGTACGCTTATTAGCAAAATTTGTGCACATACTTGGATCAAATTATTTATTCTACTGATGGCAAAACAGTCATCTTAAGCAACAAATCAAGATGTCCCATGTTAAAAAAAAAAAAAGTTAGTTAAAGGACGCTTAACACCATGCCCACTAGTGGCATCTGGTGGTCAAAAGCATGAAGTACAGATATTAATCCACGGACAATCCAAAACCCACGCACTCTTCCCCTTAAAAAGGAGCAGGCTGTGCTAAAACAAAGAATATCCTCAAAGTCTACATTAATTCGCCTATTTCCAAACACATTTAAAATACCCTCATTCATCATTTATTTGTGCTTGATGTATTAATATACCAAATTTAAACAACCAAACTCAAGTTTTTCTTTTGCTGGTTCCAAAACAAAAAAATACTGACGCATCAATGTTTCAGAAACCACTACTTCCTACATTGACCACTAAAACATGCACTGTAGATTGCACAAGCACTGTTTCAGATGAATATGGAATGAGTTTTTAAAACACGGTTTTAATCTTTAGTGTTAAAAGTGGCTTTATTAATTTATATATAGTATTTATACAACATAAGTATAAGGTTAACAACTTAAAAGATTATATTGTTTCTTTGATTCATAGTAGCAATGGAACATTAGTTTTTAGCGGTATAGTGAACATGGGAATGTCTCCTCAGTGCAGGCAGAAACATGTTTGGATACTTTGTAACTTTATACTTTGGTTCCTCCCAATTATTTACATTTTGTTGTTTGACAACATTTTTATTGTTCCAAAAAAAAAAAGTTGCTGCTTTTGGGACTAATTAAATGTATAATTATTTATTTGGAGCTTGTGTAGATTGAAAATTATATTTATAGACATTATTTTTCTATAGATTGTATAAGTTTTTTTTAAATATAGATTTTAGAGTGCTATTTAATGTGATATTTTGTTTAATTGGCAAAACAGTAGTAGTGCTTGGGAACACCGGGCCTAGTCTGCCTCTTACCATTTAAAAAAAAAAAAAAAAAAAAAAGGTTCTACTGGAGGCTTCACTGGTTCACCAGTGTACTGTTTAATACGATAAGGTTATACGCTCCATGTTTGGGCTTTTTTTTTATTATTAGTTACAATTAAACACCGACCAAAGTCCACCGCTTAACCGAGGTTAAACCAGAAAGTTACCTTTCACTGGGAAATGTCTTTTATTCTTTACAGAGGACTACATGGAGAACAGCAGCAGAACAAAAGGAAACAGCCATGGACAAATGAAGCTGTTGAACACTAGGCGTTGGCTCGAGCCCTCCGCCATTCAGGTAGAGCAGTTTAAATGAGACTGCATGCTGGGAAGGCTTTTAAAAAAATGTTTAACTTTTTTTTCCCTTAGAATACATTTTCAGGTTTATAACCATGGTAAGGTAGGCCATGTTTTAAAACAATAAGAAAAAATAAAATAAAATCAACTGTAGACCTGTTCATTTAACCTGGCAAAGCAAGGTTGTTAAATGTTTTCCCAGGTTAAATGCACAGGCCTACAGGTTATTCTTCAAATGATTACACAATTCTCTAATAATATATAATCCTCTAATAATTCTAATATTAATTTCATTATTATATTTATTTTAAATATAATTCTTACACACCATATTTGTAGAAAAACAATGTATTTACAATATATAACATTTGATAAGTGTTTTTGGAGGTTAAGAAATTATTTGATTTCTATCTAGAATAGAATATTCCAGAATAGAATTACTACTCATGTCTTAAAAAATAACGTACAAACAGCTTACTCATGTCCTGACCTAATAGCAACACCTTGTCTAATAAAACTAATTAACACTCTAAAGCTTCTGGGATATCGATAACGTTGGAGTTAAAGAGATGTTAGAAATGTTACTTACCCACAAAAAGAAAATAAAAAGGTAAAATCATGTCTGCTTTAATATAAAACAAGCTTCTTGGGAAAATAAGCGAAGGTAGAAGTCGCTTCAGGTGCGCGCGCGCGACTGTTTCCACCCTGAAGCCATAGAGGGAGGCGCCGAAGCCCCGCCCACTCCTCCAGTCTCAATCATGTTCAGCTTGTCAGGTGTTTAAAGGCTAGTGTTTAAAGGTTTCCTCAAAGAGGGAAATACATAAACACACTTTTTTTTTTTTAAGATTCCTGATATTAAAGTATTTCTATTTATTTTAAATGTTTTTTTAAAGCTTTAAAAGCTTTTAAGTGTATGAACTGAAGTTGTGGGCAAAAACAGGAAGTGTATTTTCGATCTGATAAACAAGCAGAGAGGTGCAAAACTGGTTTGGTTAGAATGAGAGACTGAGTGAGCGCCCACATAAACTCACACACACACACACACACATAGCTTTGTGCTTGAGGGTGATTTCCTCTAAACTATGCAGTGCTGCAGTTAAATATTTCTTTCATTGTAACCCAACCAAATAAGGACGCACTTATTTTCATTTTAGCCTAGCACCTATCAGTTAGCTGCAAGTAGATATTTCCTTATGCTTTTTTTTTTTTATTCTACTGTCTTCAAGAATTTAGTGAGTCATTCATGGAAATGGCGTCCATGGGTTGAGAAACATATTCTGTTTGTGGTATAGTGGTGATATAGTAGTAGTGGTGTTAATTATGAATGAAGTTTTGATGAAAGAGCTGTTAAACTTAGATAAAGAATCAAGAATAAATCAAACCAGGTAAACTACTATATGTCCCAGCAAGAAGAAGGTATAAGTGGAATAAGCATAGTTAATATAAGCGCTGGTGTTTGTTTAATTAAATAACCAAATACAGTTAGTCCCCTATATATGGACTTTCGTGTATGTTCAGTTGCGCAGGTTAGATCACATGTAACAACAGACATTGTCAAGTGTCTGTATCCCTGGGTGCCCTGAAGCATAAAAGCAGCGGCGATTAAGCTGAAGCAATAATAATGGACACAAAAGTGAAAATAATTGCGAGAATGGAGTGAGGTGAGAAGATGGCAGACACTGCTCGTTCTTTTAACATGAATCATTCAGCCACGGCACAATTCTAAAGTACAAGGACAGAATCATAGAACATTTTAATTTTATACTGTTTATAGGCAATTGTGTTAGTACCCTAGTACCTAAACAATTTTTGTTGGACTTACAAGCAAATTGGACTTACGAACGAGCTCTCAGAACAGAACTCGTTCGTATGTTGGGGACTTCCATAATTGGTAAGGACTGTGTGACTTATCTGCAATAGAAACAAATGGTAAAATAGATAAGAAAGGGTATAAGTATATTTATTTGCAGAAGTTTTAGTAAAACTTTATTATATAAAGTTTTTTAGTTTTAAGTATTCGAAAGTGCAATTTCGAATGACTTGGAAGCAATTACTAAGGAGACAAAGTTTTGTTTAAAATGACAGTGTTATCAGATGTGTTTTCTTGCTGAAAGTGCTTCTGTGTCTGGTTTTGAATGTGGGTTTTGGCAGTTTCTCTGTTCAGAAGTGGGCAGGACTGTTTCAGACAGACATGTGATGTTATGTGCCAAAGGTCTATAAAGAATGCCCAAAAATGCAGTTTAAAATCTCTAGAGCCAAGATTGGGAATACGACTGCAGTCATGACTGGAAAATCCTCCAGCATGTTTTCTTTTTAAGTGTCCTAGTGGCCATAGTTTGAATAATATGTCATCTACAGAATGTTTTAACAGGTCCCAACAGGTTTTAACCCAGCTCTCTCATAGAACTGCAGAGATTTTTTTTTCTTTTTCTAATTTAAGAATTCTGTCCACTGCTTTGATGATTCTTCAGCTTATAACAAAATTTTCATTCTTTAGCTGAGCTGTTCATGGTGGAGTAACACCCACAGACATTTTATACATGTAGGGGTTACCAGGTTTATCTGACAAGTTAAGAATTCCTTATAGTGAATTTTAGAAATATGTATTCCCTTTAACTTAGTTACCAGTAGTCATTACCAAAAATCTATTTCTTGTCAGACTCATTGATATTTGCATTAGTGGGAGTATCACATATGAACAAAATGGTGAGAGGAAAATTACAGATATGTCTTAAAAACTGTTTTGGAATCAGGGCTTAAATTTTAAACGATTAATCAAATAGTGTAGCATTACACAAATACTTCCCAATGACATATATATGAAGTTTAAACTATAAATGTAAAATTTCAGAAGATTTTAGAAAATTAAACCCCCTTTGTTTGCTTTTTAATGAAAGTGTCATGCCAGAAAGCACATAATTTTAAATAAAGGCCGTGTTCTTTCACATTTTTTTCATGTACACCACTGGCAATTTCCTGCACATTCTTCAGTTATTCCTTTTGTGGGTTGGTAGTCCATGGATGCTGATGGACAGAGCAGCACAAAAACAGGAAAATAAAGTTAAAATAAAACATTAAATAATATAAGAGAATCAACATTCCAGCAGGATAAACAGTACACTTAAAAAACATTTTTTTTAAACTTACGTGGCATGACGGCCAAAGTCAGATTACAGGTTGCATAATGGATTTTATTAACAGACATGCAGATGTAATAACCACTGGTGTCCTTGGAAATATTAAAAAGTGACAGAACTCCATTCACTAAAGACAGACATAAAAATGGTTATGATAGCAAAAAAAAAAAAAACAGTGTCCAGATATACTGTATATAACTGACACTATATACAGACACCGATTCAAAACCAAACACATACCAATTTTGGATTTGGGAGGATTTGGTCGGGAATTATTATTTAGATCATAGCTTTGCCATTTGTATGTCGGTACTGGCGTGCCCTCGTCTGAATGACAGGTCAGGTTGATATTCTCGTGAAACTCTGCTCTTCCCTGAATGGCGCAGATGGGCTTGGAAGGAGCCACTGTTTAACAGAAAAAAGAACTGTGAGAACTACTGCTCTGCAATTTATTTTTCTACAAGAGACTGCATGAGGTCTCTGGATGCAGGATGCAATGATGCCACCCTACAACAAAGTTTTTTCTTATCAAAAAGGTTCCAAATAGACATAACACAAATAAAGCAGCATGACTAAAAATTGCAGTATCCCGATGATTACCGTTAAGTTGACAAGAGATTTAGTGCTGATATATTTCCTTCTCATTGCCATCCGTGCACTTTTGATGTAACAGCATTTAAAATGTTCCAGGCGAATGATTACCATTAAGTTGGCGAAAGATTTAGTGCTGCCTTATTATCTTTATGTGGGTCATTGACGGATAAGACTTTTTAATAGGCCAATTTTAAAATACCAAAAATATGGATATGTTTTGCCATTTTCTAAACATTTGGAATGTAGTGTACACATGCCTTTATAAAGAAAAGTAAAAAAAAATTACATTTTAATGTTTTTACACTTATTTTATAATACATAGCCTTAAAAAAGTCATCTGGGGCGACCGTAATATATCTTAAAATTCCCATTTTTATGTATCATTAAGATTAGTTGGATTCATATCAGTAAATAGATAAACTGATGAAGAAAGATAAACTTTAGTGCCCTTTTATTTTATGAAAAACATTATTTCACAAGTTTATTCTATAATATCAGTCTCCCTCATTATCCAGTTACAATACTGATTTTTACCACAAAAGCAAAAAAACTGAATTAGCATTTATACAGATATTACACATTCAACAATAGCATACCACTGATTAATATTTGAGGCTAAACTGATGGATATTTGGTTATGAATTTAGTGTAATTATTGCCATTTGTTGGTTACCCCACATGACATATGGTCGCCCCAAATGATAAGAAAACCACAGGTATAAAAATTTCAGTTAAAATGTACACAAAAGAGTTCAAGACGAAAGAAAATCTAACTCTTTTTATTCGAATAACATTTCAACATTTAAATATAACAAATCAGAAGGACATTAACATTTAAAATTATATAATTTTTATTGCAACACACATTAAATGCTTCAAGAACTTAAGAAGCTGAGTAAAGAATCTCTTTTTTGGAACCTTTTTGATTTATTGGACAGGGATGAACACTACTTGCATCTCAACTAACCTTTCAACTTTCAAATATCACAAATAATAAGTTTCTTTTTCTGGCCCTTTCCTTTTCTTTTCTTATTGTAATGGCCACGGCACAATTCTAAAGTACAAGGACAGAATCATAGAACATTTTAATTTTATACTGTTTATAGGCAATTGTGTTAGTACCCTAGTACCTAAACAATTTTTGTTGGACTTACAAGCAAATTGGACTTACGAACGAGCTCTCAGAACAGAACTCGTTCGTATGTTGGGGACTTCCATAATTGGTAAGGACTGTGTGACTTATCTGCAATAGAAACAAATGGTAAAATAGATAAGAAAGGGTATAAGTATATTTATTTGCAGAAGTTTTAGTAAAACTTTATTATATAAAGTTTTTTAGTTTTAAGTATTCGAAAGTGCAATTTCGAATGACTTGGAAGCAATTACTAAGGAGACAAAGTTTTGTTTAAAATGACAGTGTTATCAGATGTGTTTTCTTGCTGAAAGTGCTTCTGTGTCTGGTTTTGAATGTGGGTTTTGGCAGTTTCTCTGTTCAGAAGTGGGCAGGACTGTTTCAGACAGACATAAAACCTTTTTGATTTATTGGACAGGGATGAACACTACTTGCATCTCAACTAACCTTTCAACTTTCAAATATCACAAATAATAAGTTTCTTTTTCTGGCCCTTTCCTTTTCTTTTCTTATTGTAATGGCCATATTTCATTCTTGTAATTTGTTGTTGTGTTTATTTCATTTCAATTTGTTAGTTAAGCATTGTACGTTAAGTTAATCGAGTTTATTAGTTTAAGCACTTAATACTCGTAAGTTGTATTGTGACATCATTTCATAAGTTGTTCTGTTACATCATCCCACAGTTGTGTAGTTGCATGTCTGTCACGCACGTTAGTTGCAAGTTGTTGTTACGACACGGAAGGATACAGAAAGGTGTGGAGAGCACAAGCTTTTGACCGTGAGACTGTGAGGTAAAGGATACAGTAAAATAAGTTGTAACTGTAATCTACCGAAGCTACAGAACACAGCAAACGACTTGTCGTGACTACAGTGGATTTATGCAAGAAACTGTAACAACCGTTGTACTTTGATGTTGAGATACTCTGCTCTTGCTGCAGGGTCGGAGTTGACTTTCTGTCTATGACGAGCAGTCTCTCTTTGCTTCTTAATCGTGCCATCTAGGAAATAGGTAAAATAGGATAAAACTTGTTTTAAATGACTAATACATGTATAGTCAGATAAATAGAATGTCATTGTGTAGTTGTTTTTTTTTTTTACATTTTTCCTGTAGGATTTTACTACAACAAAAAAATAAATGTTTCTCCCTATAAAAGGAATGGAAAATGGCTGAATAATAAAAAAAGATAAAATATAAAAATAATTATGCTTAAACAATTAACTCTATGTATATAAATGATGTATAGGATATGAAAACTACAAATATAGGACATATATCTATCATTTAACACACTCAGCAGTGGTCGCCCCACATGATACTCGGTTGCCCCATATGATGTTTTCAAGTTTACTTAAGTATAACAGGCTAACAGTTAGCCTCAGAAACCAAACTAGCTTCTTCTTGTCACACACGCCCGTTCTGCGACTGGCACTAGGACCCGGAAGTAGTACGGTCGACGAACAGGAAGCATAAAAGGAGCCAAGATGGCACTTCACATTGCTCAGTCATTGAGTTTCGCCCATGTCGGTTCAGATCATCCGTCTGCCATTACGTGAGTACTCACTTTCTTGGGTTTACTTTCTGATTCGAGTGTGTGTTTGTAGGGCGCGGGTTGAATTTGTGTTCTTCCCTTGCTCTCCCTCCGAGAGAGTCCTTAGACTAATTCGCGTGGTTATCCTGCCTACTCGCTAGCTTCCGCGTTTGGGTTTACCATCCACGCTACAAAGGGCTAACCGCTAATCGCTACGTCTTCTGTTCAATCCGGGTTAGTTCATGACAGAATGACTGAGCCACGAGCGGTAAACCCAGCGGATCACTCGCACCTCTACGATGTGGTGAACCGGCACGCTGAGCTAATCGACAAGCTAACCGGGGAGCTTGCTACTCTTCGCCGGAGCGCCCAAGACGTCGCGGCCTTGCGCCGCGAGGTGGCGGAGCTTCGGCGGGAGAACGCGGCGCTCCGCGAAGCTGTTACTAGCGCGGCTAACCGGCCTCCCGTCGCGGTGGTTGCAGCTCCGCCCCCCCCCTCTTCTCCTTCAACTTCTGATGTGTTTATCTCCCTTCCGGATAAATGGGACGGCACGGACGGGAGGTGTAGTGTTTTTTTAACTGCACTAGATCTGGTGTTCGAGTTTAATTCCACCAAATACTCCACAGATCGATTGCGCATTGCACTTCTCGTTTCGTTGCTATCGGGGCAGGCAGCTGAGTGGGTCACGGCAGTCCTTCGTTCCGATTCAGACACCGCCCATTCATATAAGGAATTTACACGCCAGCTAAAGCTAACCTTTGAACATCCTGCGAGCGAGGTGGAAACTGACACCAAGCTATACCACCTGCGGCAGGGGGAATCGTCCGTGAGCCGCTGTACAGCTGATTTTCGCACTCTCGCCGTCCAGACCACCTGGGGAGAAGCCGCGCTCCGGACATCCTACTACGAGGGGCTGGCTTCTAGGATCAAAGATGAACTAGCCGGGCGAGAACTTCCTGCCACGCTGGAGGGGCTGATTCAGCTCGCTCTCCGGATCGACCAGCGCCTTCTTTCTCGTCCGAAGCCAGCCCCGAGGACCCTGCCGCCAGCACCCACCTTCGCCTCCACCACTCAACGACCATCGAACCCAGCCACTTCCATCATGTCTGAACACATTGGTTCTCAACCTCCTGCCGTGGTTAACACTGGAGCCGGGGAACCCATGCAACTAGGACGCGCCTCCCTGACCGCTGCAGAATGAGAACGGCGCTTCAGAGAGTGGCTCTGTGCGTATTGCGGATCAGCTGAGCACCACAGAGCCGTGTGTCCTCATCGCCCGGGAAACGCCCAGGCCCGGTGAGCAATGGGAGCAGCTCACCGGGCCATCTTCACCTCTCTGCCACGACCTCCAGCGTCTCTCGTCTCACGGTCCAGGTACACCTCCAACTTGGTCACAAACGGGTCCGAAGTACTGCGTTCATCGATTCTGGTGCCGCAGGTAACTTTATTGACTCTAACTATGCCAAAGAATTGGGGGTAAAGATCGAGGCGTTATCCCAGCCTGTTCGGATTACGTCTGTAGACGGTCGCCCCCTCTCCTCCAGCCCCATTACTGCTCAGACTCAACCCATCACCCTCATCATCGACCAGCATCACGAATCAATCCAGTTTCACCTCACCTCCATTTCATCACCTCCCATCATCCTTGGACATCCGTGGCTCCTTCAACACGACCCCCTCATCTCCTGGACACAGAACAGGATATTACAGTGGGGGCCGACCTGCACCGAACTCTGTCTACGGGCACCGGCTGGGACGTGTTTTAGGGAGTCCGAGGCCCCCGACGTCGACACCAACGCCATCCCCACCGCATATCGGGACCTGGCTGAAGTATTTTGTAAGAAGTGTGCCACACACCTGCCTCCTCATCGCCCTTACGAGCCCTTACCCGGCTCAAGGCCATAGACCTTCAGCCGGGTGCCGTTCCACCCCTCGGCCACCTTTACTCCCTATCCACCACAGAGACGCAGGCGATGGAGGAGTATGTCCATGTCCAACATGTCAGGGCGGTCCTAAAGAGATTGCTCGTCCATCAACTGTACTGTAAGTTGGAGAAGTGCGCTTTTCACGAGCGCTCCACCACGTTCCTGGGTTTTGTCATCTCGCCCCAGGGTGTGGCCATGGACCCGCAGAAGCTGGAAGCTGTGCGTCATTGGCCCCTACCCAAGACCCTCAAGCAGCTTCAGCGATTTCTCGGGTTTGCGAACTTCTACCGTCGCTTTATTCGGGACTACAGTACGGTTGCAGCACCCCTAACCGCCCTGACTCGCCCATCATCCCATCATTTCACCCTTAACCCGGCCGCCATCTCCGCCTTTCACGAACTGTGTCATCGATTTACTACCGCACCAATCCTTCTTCACCCAGATCCAAACCAACCTTTCGTTGTGGAGGTGGATGCCTCGGATGTGGGCGCCGGGGCCGTCCTCTCCCAACGAGGTCCAGACCAGAAACTACACCCGTGTAGTTTCTTCTCCAAAAAGTTTGACTCCACTCAGCAGCGATACGGGGTAGAGGGCCGCGAGCTGTTGGCCATAAAGTGGGCTTTGGAGGAATGGCGTCACTGGCTCCAGGGCGTCAGGGAGCCGTTCATTGTCTGGACTGACCACCAAAATCTCATTACTATCCGGAACATGAAACAACTCAACCCCAGGCAGGCGCGGTGGGCATTATTTTTTTAACATTATAATTTCCATCTTTCCTACCGCCCGGGATCCAAGAACACCAAGGCAGACGCTCTCTCCCGACAGCACGAGGAAGACGTCCCCCGGGCGGACCCCGCGCCTGTCCTTCCTGCATCAAAAATCATCGCACCACTCTACTGGGATTTGGAGACGAGAGTTCGCCAGGCGCAGACCGGGGAGACCGAACTGGCAGGTGTGCCACCTGGACGACTCTACGTGCCACAACCCATGCGAGTGGAGGTTCTTCAGTGGGGACATTCATCGCCACTCTCTGGACACCCGGGCACTCGTCGCACCCTCCAATTCATTCAGCGCGCCTTCTGGTGGCCATCGATAAAGAAGGACGTCGACGAGTTCGTCCAGGCGTGCCCTGTGTGTGCCAGGGCCAAGGACAACAACCAGCCAACGCCAGGGGAACTCCAACCACTACCCGTTCCGCGTCGGCCCTGGACACACATAGCCGTCGATTTCATCACGGGCCTGCCGGTCTCCGAGGGAAAGAACACCATCCTGACCATCGTCGATCGGTTTTCCAAGGCTGTGCACCTGGTGGCTCTCGCCGGACTCCCGTCAGCCAAAAAAACAGCCGAGCTGATATTAGAACACGTAGTCCGCTTGCATGGGTTCCCGAAAGACATCGTCTCGGACAGGGGGCCCCAGTTCACTGCCCGGTTCTGGAAGGCCTTCTGCCGTCTGATCGACTCTACCTGCAGTCTATCCTCTGGGTATCACCCTCAGACCAACGGTCAGACAGAGCGGACCAACCAACAACTGGAGCGCTACCTGAGATGTTTCATCGCCGACCGCCAGCGCTCCTGGGCCCGCTACCTCATCTGGGCGGAACTATCACTTAACCTCCACACCTCCTCGGCCACTAACCTAAGCCCATTTGAAGTATGCCACGGTTTCCAACCTCCCATGTTCGAACACCAGGAACCGGAGGTTGACGTACCGTCAGCCCAACAGTTGGTCCGCCGGTGTCGGCGGCTCTGGCGACAAGCCAACCACGCGATCCAACAGGCCAATGCCCGCTACGCCATTCAACATCGCCGCCGACACCCCCCGGGACGACTGTACAATGTAGGTGACAAGGTATGGTTGTCAACTAAGAATCTTCACCTCCACACAGAAACTAGGAAACTCTCACCCAGATTCATCGGCCCCTATCACATCACCCTCCGGATCAATCCTGTCACCTACCGGCTCCAGCTGCCTGCGGCGCTCCGAATCCATCCGGTATTCCACACCTCTCAGTTGAAACCCTTCACCACTTCTCCCATGATTCCACCCGCCCCCTGCTCCTCCTCCCCGGGTCATTGACGGTGGCCCTGCTTACACCGTACGCCGGATCCTTGATTCGCGACCTAGGGGCCGAGGCACCCAGTACCTGGTCGACTGGGAAGGCTACGTTCCAGAAGAGCGATCTTGGATTCCGGCCCGGTTTATTCTCGACCCTGAACTCATCAGGGACTACCGTCGTCGGGTATCCTCCACCCCAGGACCGTCAGGAGTCGGTCCTGGACAGGGGGGTACTGTCACACACACCCGTTCTGCGACCGGCACTAGGACCCGGAAGTAGTACGGTCGACAAACAGGAAGCATAAAAGGAGCCAAGATGGCGCTTCACATTGCTCAGTCATTGAGTTTCGCCCATGTCGGTTCAGATCATCCGTCTGCCATTACGTGAGTACTCACTTTCTTGGGTTTACTTTCTGATTCGAGTGTGTGTTTGTAGGGCGCGGGTTGAATTTGTGTTCTTCCCTTGCTCTCCCTCCGAGAGAGTCCTTAGACTAATTCGCGTGGTTATCCTGCCTACTCACTAGCTTCCGCGTTTGGGTTTACCATCCACGCTACAAAGGGCTAACCGCTAATCGCTACGTCTTCTGTTCAATCCGGGTTAGTTCATGACACTTCTAGTGACAAAGCACTATCAAATTTATCATCAAAGTATAGATTTGTGGAAAAAAATTATAATTCACAGTTTTGGGGTGGTCGCCCCACATGATGACCAAACGTGACTACGACATCACAGCCGTTAAAAAACAGCTTTTTCTTACTATATGAGAGAGACTGATTTACCTTACAGTTGTTTCCAGGGGGTCTTCACTTGTGTCTGGCTGATGCAGTATCCCATCCTTGAGATGTTTTTTAAAATAAAGGTCCCAAAATTGTGGTTTGTTGATGGTCGCCCCGGATGAAATGGATAGAATCAACATAATTCGGACAACATTCGTTTGTATATCATGATAGAAATATATGTGCAAATGCTTTATAGTTTTGTCACTTTTGTCAATGAGTGTAAAACATGTTTGAAATTATGCCAACTAGGAAAAGGGACATATTTAAGTTGATTTAAAGTGTTTTTAAACCAGTTGTCCTAACTAAAGTCAAGGCCGGACGGTCGCCCCATATGGTGTTTTGGCACTTCGGATAGCAGAAAAATGATAAAAAACTTAAAAATTTGGAAAAGTTAGAGTGGTTTAGTAGGTAAAGAAGGTATAACAAGTAGATGAGAAATTTTTATGTATTTTTTTTTTTTTTCTGCAAAATAAAATTAACCCGGACAGAAAAAAGGGGGCGTCACGTCATTGACCCACGTGCATTATATTGTTAATTTACATAAAACCGAGTAGAAATAGCTTTTACTTATGGCACTCAGGTTTCACTCTCATGATATACTGTATTTCCTTCTCCTTGCCATCCGTGCACTTTTGATGTAACAGCATTTAAAATGTTCCAGTCGAGGTAAAACTTTAAAGCCAGAATGTTTTTTCAATGAAATATAGAAAATATAGAACAAATTTTTAATTCTTATTAATTTGCTTCATGCATAATATTAAGCAAGATCATTACTTATTAGCTGCTGTACTTACCCAAAACCACTACTGTTGTGGTATCCGAGAGCTTTCCTTTTTTATCACCACGAATTCTAACATCACACTGATACACTCTACTATCCTGAGATGTTAGAGACTTGAGGGTCAAGGGCGCTTGTCCTAGAGGAATGTTGGCCTGAACTGAAGCTCGGCCAGTATATTCGGCACTAACGTCCTCTTCAACAGATCCACCTCCAGCAGCATTGTAGTAACATGTTTCAATATTAATCTAGGAGACCAAAGAATTTAAGTTAACAACTCACTTACGATTAGTACATTTAAAAAGAAAGGCAGAAAAAGAATGTATAAAAAAAATGCTAGGGCAATTAAAAAAAAAAGGAAATTGAAGTGCATTTATTACATTGTTATCAGTAGGATTATCTGGATGTGCACTCCAGATGATGATGATCGACTGGCTGTTTGGATTCTGAGGTCTAAAGTTGCATGGTATAACACCGGTGTCACCCCGAGCAAACTCATAAGTTGGTTGTGGGATGTTAACATTCAAGGATAGAGTCAGGTTGATCACTGTGGGGGAGGAAAATGGAGTTTCATTATCACCCTCATCAACTCAATTATATCAGTCTAAAATGACAGTGCTGACTACTAAAACACTCACTCTCACTCACACATCTTCTATACCGCTTTATCCTGTATTCAGGGTCGCTGGGACCTGGAGCCTGTCCCAGGAGGCTTAGGGCCTGGACAGCGTGCCAATCCATCACAGGGGACACACACATACACACACTCACATACTACAGGCAATTTTGGAACTTCAATTAGCCTAACCTGCATTTTTTTTGGGGCTGTGGGAGAAAACCGGAGGAAACCCACCAAGCACGGGGAGAACAAACTCCAATTCACACAGAGACAGGAATCGAGCCTGGCCGGGAATCGAGCCCAGACCCTGGAGGTGCAAGGTGACAGTGCTAACCACTACACTACTGTGCCACCCTAATGTACAGTGGTGTGAAAAACTATTTGCCCCCTTCCTGATTTCTTATTCTTTTGCATGTTTGTCACACAAAATGTTTCTGATCATCAAACACATTTAACTATTAGTCAAAGATAACATAATTGAACACAAAATGCAGTTTTTAAATGATGGTTTTTATTATTTAGGGAGAAAAAAAATCCAAACCTACATGGCCCTGTGTGAAAAAGTAATTGCCCCCTGAACCTAATAACTGGTTGGGCCACCCTTAGCAGCAATAACTGCAATCAAGCGTTTGCGATAACTTGCAACGAGTCTTTTACAGCGCTCTGGAGGAATTTTGGCCCACTTATCTTTGCAGAATTTTTGTAATTCAGCTTTATTTGAGGGTTTTCTAGCATGAACCGCCTTTTCAAGGTCATGCCACAACATCTCAATAGGATTCAGGTCAGGACTCAAATAGTTTTTCACACCACTGTATATCACATGGCTGGCAACTTAAATAGTTATTCTACTCATTTCATGCAACAAAATAGTGATTCATCATCAACATTCCCCAAACCACTTTCTCTATTAACATGCACTATGGCTAGCACTACATTGCCACTGCTTCTGATGAACGTGGAATGATTTTTTTTAAAACACACTTTTTAACTTTAGTTTTAAAAGTGGCCCTATATATTTATATATTTATATAGTTATATAAGTAAAAGGTTAATTTGTCTTTGCGGTAGAGCAGACATGGGAATGTCTTTTCATTGCAAGTTACTGTTGTGATTTAGATCCAAACATAAGAAATGTTTCTTCATACGTCTGGATTAATTTTCTGTTCCGCAATGTTGCTGCTCTTAAGGATTACATGTGATGGACGGGCATGTCAGTTTTCAGCTGCTGAACTTTTGTAGTGGTGCAGTATTAATATAATTATCTTAATGTGAACTGTACTTACATATCACATATGATAATTGTTTTAAGGATTGAAAAATGATGTTAATTTAAATTAATATTTATGACTTAAATTAAAGTCAGAAAAACACAGAATTAGGCATTCATTTACAAATCCATCACTCGGGGCCTCAACACCTTATCCAGTAAAACTAATTAATATTCAGCTTCTGTTTTCTAGCCTTGGATATCAATAACATCATGAAATGCTAGAAATTTTACTTACCCACAAAAAGCAAATAAACCGGGAAAATCATGTCTGCATTAAAATGAAATGCACTTCTTCTTCGGGGGAAAAACAAACTATGTGTAGGGTTGAAGTAGTCCCGGAAGCCACTGAAGAACCGCCCACTTATGGTAAAATAACAGCCACAGATATGTTACAGAGATGTCCTAGAAACTATTTATACAACTATTCATTTTATACATAAGAGGCTCCTACGGTTATTTGAAAAGGCTAATAATAGACAAATATTAAACTTTTATTATTATTATTATTAATATTATCATCATCGTTTTTTTTTTTTTTTACACACTACACACGCATTGAAAAACTGAGACATACACTAGTCATAATGTCATGAATGGGGTGTTGTGGCAGGTGTTGAACGCCGTGGGCAGAGGGGTGATGTAACCAAAAAAAAAAAAGAGTCTTTTAATAAAGGTTAAACAAAGTATAAATAAAGATACAAAGTAACAAACAAACAAACTCAAACGATACTTAACTTTGTGCTAACAGGGGCTCTCTGGCGAGACACAGGCAGGGGGAGACACAAAACACGCCCTGTGGCGAGACACAGGCAGGGGGAGACGCGTAACACGCCCTGTGGCGAGACACAGGCAGGGGGAGACGCGTAACACGCCCTGTGGCGAGACACAGGCAGGGGGAGACGCGTAACACGCCCTGTGGCGAGACACAGGCAGGGGGAGACGCGTAACACGCCCTGTGGCGAGACACAGGCAGAGGGAGACGCGTAACACGCCCTGTGGCGAGACACAGGCAGAGGGAGACGCGTAACACGCCCTGTGGCGAGACACAGGCAGGGGGAGACGCGTAACACGCCCTGTGGCGAGACACAGGCAGGGGGAGACGCGTAACACGCCCTGTGGCGAGACACAGGCAGAGGGAGACGCGTAACACGCCCTGTGGCGAGACACAGGCAGAGGGAGACGCGTAACACGCCCTGTGGCGAGACACAGGCAGAGGGAGACGCGTAACACGCCCTGTGGCGAGACACAGGCAGAGGGAGACAGAGGGAGACACAGGCAGGGGGAGAACACAGGAGGACAGGACTGAATCAGCTCCACTAACACAGACACACACAAGATACACAGAAACATTGCCAATAAGAGAGCCCAAGTCAACACAACTAAAATCAAAGTACAAACTAAACAAATAACAAAACAGAACAAAATGACACACAAATGACAGTGGTGTTACCAAAAATGCTCGACCCAGTTTTCCAGTCTAAACAGCTATTTATAGATTGATTGATGGCTACCTCGGTTCAGGTGTGCACTCGCATCACCTGACCGAGGTGCCTGCTGGGAAACTGAGTCGGCCAACAAAAACTACAAAATGAAAACGGTGCCCTCTAGTGGCAGACCCTTACAGTACCCCCCCCTTAAACCGCTCCTCCGGAGCGCTATTGGTGATCCCGGGGCACTTCCCTGGTGTCCCGTGTCCTTTCACCCAACCCCGACGGGCTAGCTCCCGTAGTCAACTGTGTGGCGGAGGCAGCACCGGATCGCTGTTATAGGCCGGGCAGAGGGGGCAGCACTGTATTGCTCTGAGAAGTAGAGCCCCTGAAGACAGTGCTGAGTTGTCCCCCAATCCGGGCGGCCGATGCAGTACTGGCTTTTCCTCCGCCGTGCAGCGGTGGGTGCCCGACATCGAAGCCGGGTGCTGGACGCTGTGCTGGGGTGTCGCTCCGAAGGCGGCAAGCCTTGAATAAGGGCTACTGGAAGAAGGTGGAGGTAAAAGGTGGGGGCCTCCACATGAGGCTTGCTGGTGTTGCTGGGACCTCCACGTGAGGCGCTCGGCGGGTGCTGCAGCTGCGGCCTCCACGTGAGGCGCTCGGCGGGTGCTGCAGCTGGGACCTCCACGTGAGGCGCTCGGCGGGTGCTGCAGCTGCGACCTCCACGTGAAGCTCGAAGGGTGCTGCAGCTGCGGCCTACACGTGAGGATGCCTCTTTAAAGTCCCAGCCCCCTCTGCTATGCCTTGGTTGGTCGAGCATTCTGTCATGAACGGGGTGTTGTGGCAGGTGTTGAACGCCGTGGGCGGAAGGAGCAGGCATAGAGGCAGAGGGGTGATGTAACCAAAAAGAGTCTTTTAATTAAGGTTAAACAAAGTATAAAGATACAAACAAAGTAACAAACAAACTCAAACAATACTTAACTTTGTGCTAACAGGGGCTCTCTGGCGAGACACGGGCAGGGGGAGACACAAAACACGCCCTGTGGCGAGACACAGGCAGAGGGAGACACGTAACACGCCCTGTGGCGAGACACAGGCAGGGGGACAAACACATAACAGGACACAAACTATGCATGGAACTGAATCAGCTCCACTAACACAGACACACACAAGATACACAGAAACATTGCCAATAAGAGAGCCCAAGTCAACACAACTAAAATCAAAGTACAAACTAAACAAATAACAAAACAGAACAAAATGCCCACACAAATGACAGCGGTGTTACCAAAAATGCTCGACCCAGTTTCCCAGTCTAAACAGCTATTTATAGATTGATTGATGGCTACCTCGGTTCAGGTGTGCACTCGCATCACCTGACCGAGGTGCCTGCTGGGAAACTGAGTCGGCCAACAAAAATCACAAAATAAAAACAGTGCCCTCTAGTGGCGGACCCTTACACATAAGTTTGGACACAATTTCTAATTCAATTGCTTTTCCTGATATTTATTTCCTTCTACATTGTAAAGCAAGGCTAAAAGCATTCATTATATGTTCTAAACAAACTTCTCTTCTGGAGCAGAGATAAGTTTTGGTCTTGCTTTTCTGAAAAAGTCTTTCATCATGGTGCTTGATGGGTTATGCAAGTGCACTTGACACAAAGCTGTTCTTACAAGAACTGTTCCAGATCATCTGACCTTCATGTCTTAAAAAAAAAACAAGCATCTGATTGTTACTTAATTACCTAATTCCATATGTGTTATTTAGAAATATCCAGTATTGTTCTCAAACATAGAAAATAAATCCAAATTTAGTTTGCTTGATTCTATAGGAATAAAGTCATAGTTTAAGGTACGAGTAATCTCCATGGATTAAGCAGGTGACCCCAGAATCAGTAGCAGACGTCTTTTTGACTCCAAGAGCAGCCAGATCCAGCAGGTTTTAAAGAATAAAGGACTTATAACATACTAAATGTTAACTGTTGTAAAACAATTTCATTGCATGAAATAAATTATCTTTAGAATTTGTTTTTAAACAATGACAAAACACTGAATTAATAAAAGTTAGTGTCAAAACATTTGGCCACCACATACATAGACATATGTATCTATCTATTCTGAAGAAGAACACCTGAGTCAACAATACAGATGAGCTTAAAGCTGCTATCAAAGCAACTTGGTTTTTATGCTCTAGGAGCCCTGACCGTGGTAGTGCATACACAAACATAGGTTTCAGGCATTGAACATTTCTTTATTGTAAATGCTTTTTTGAATTATCTTAATATTTAGAGATACTGGATTTTTGTAATCAATGAAATAAAAAAAAAGGTTTGTATAGTTCATCTCATGTGTAATGTATGTAAAATATATAGGTGGTTCAGGTTTTGAATTAAATAATGAAAAAATAATCAAATTTATTGAGATGCACTAAGTGATATCAGCAACAATTTGAGAGAATGGTATCTTTAAGGTGATTTTATGAATTGCAAAATTTCTTACTATATGGTTTCCTTTGTTCTTTAAATAACATTGCTCTCATACTGTACTTACATGACTCCAAAAGTGCTAGTGTCTTGCTTAGTATCATCACTGCCTTTCACATGCCTTATATTCTTGGGTTAGAAAAAAGGGTCTCACTTGACACAAGATAAAAATTATGAAGCGTATATATAATGAATATATGAACCAGTATAGTAGCATTGTGGTATACCATTTATTTAAATGCTGAAATCACTTGGAGCTAAGCTACACAGAAATTTCCCATAAAGCATCCTACCAAGCCTTTGTTTTTTGTTTTGTTTTTTGATGGAAGCGTCATGCCAGAAAGCACATAAAAAAATTTTTTATAAAGGCCCCACTGTTCTTTCATGTTTGCATGCACCACTGGCAATTTTCTGCACATTCTTCAGTTATTCTTTTTGTTGATCGGCGGTTCGTGGAGGCTGCCAGATAGAGTGGCACAAAACAGGAAAATAAAGTGAGAAAAAAATTAAAATAGGAAAAAATGATCAAAATTTTTACATGATATACACTATTCTTCTAATACTTACATGGCATGATGGCCAAAGTTAGGCTACAGGTCTGGCTGTTAATTTTATTAACAGCCGTGCAAACATAATAACCATCAGTGTCCTTGGAAATATTGAAAAGTGACATTTGCTAAAAAAAAATATACAGCATTATACAGTAGTAACAGGCTATATAACCAGATATATAACTGACAATACCTGTATAAAGAACCAAAACACATACCTTCGGTAGATTTGGGAGGATTCGGTCGGGGATTGTTATTGACATCGTAGCTTTGCCATTTGTATGTCGGTATTGGCATGCCCTCGTCTGAATGACAGGTCAGTTTGATGTTCTGGTTAAACCCTACTCTGCCCTGAATGGCACAGATGGGTTTGGATGGAGCCACTGTTTAACACAAGAAAATCTATAAGAAGTACTGCTCTGCAATTTAGTTGCAAATCTTTTTTAAGCAATGGCTTTTTTTTTTTTTTAGCCATTTGGTCATGGCATTCTGACTGCAGAATGCAATGATGCCACCCTTTAAAAAAAAAAATTTATTTATTTGATGGGGCCAAGCAACTTTACTCACAAAATAGAGTATTCAAATAAATAATAAAAAAAAAATTAGTAATAAAAAAGAAAAATAATATAAATATAATTATACGAATTGTACAATATAGAAAATTTACACTATCCTTACACAAACAAAATATATTTCTCTATATATCAACTGTCAATATATTAAATGGTTTTATGGTTTTAAGATTTTATATTGTTAATATTCCTTGTTGGATTTAACAGAATTAACAGAATAAAAACATCTTTATATTTAAAAATATATTTACAATATACAGAATAATATATAGTATTAATATAATACAATATATTGAAAAATACATAAGGAATTGCCACTTTTCATATATTGAGAAATATATTAAAATATTTTCAAATGTATATATTAATGTATTTAATTTTATATTTAACAATACACTGTGTTCCAAATTATTATGCAAATTGGATGTAAGTGTCATAAACATTAAATGTTTAGTTTTTAAATTAAACTCATGGATGGTATTGCGTCTCAGGGCTTTTTAAATTACTGAAATGAATCTCAGACATGTGTGATAATTAGTTTGCCAGATGAGCCCAATTAAAGAAAAAGTACTGAAGAAAGTTGTTCCACATTATTAAGCAGGCGCCAGGTTTCAAGCAATTGGGGGGAAAAAAAGATCTCTCTGCTGCCGAAAAGCGTCAAATTGGACAAGGTATGAAAAAATTAGATATTTCATGAAAACTCTGAAGACATTTGTGGCTGATTCGGAGCACAGACAGGTTCGTGCAGATGAAGGCAGAATGAGGAAGGTTTCTGCCAGAGAAATTCATCAGATTACTAAGCAGCAAACAGGTATTTGAAGCTGCTGGTGCCTCTGGATTCCGGCGAACCTCAAGGTGTAGGATCCTTTGGAGGCGTGTAGTTGTGCATAAACCTATGCATAAACCTGTGATCTATGAGGGTGGGAGGCAGTTTGATTCAAAACAGCAGCTCTGGGAGGCTATTTTGACATCCCGCAAATAAGTTTAAGCAGAAACTGTCAAAAAACTCACAAGTTCAATGGGTGCAGGAATTGTGAAGGTGATATCAAAGAAGGGGTCCTATGTTAAGATGTAACAAGCCCTGTTAGGATGTTTTTGATTGAAATCATTTTTGATTTCAGTAAATATGACCTCCTAATGCTGCAAATTCAACAAAAGCCTATTTTCAGTTCTTTACAACCTATAAAATGTTTTTACTCTGTTGTGCATAATAATTTGGAACAGTGTGTTTTCAGTTTTTTATTTTTAAAATAAATATTGTTATTATTAGGAGGTTTGTTTGATAAAATTCAAATTATACCCTAATAGTTGATGACTAAAAAATTATACTGACTGTCATTTGCATTGACTGATTATGAAAATCAGAGAAAGATATCATTTGCATAATAATTTGGAACGCAGTGTATACTTCATATTATATTGATTTATATACTATTAATGTAGTTTAAACAAATTGGACTTTATGGGCATTAATCAGATCACACAGACAATGTAAATGTGTTTGTATAATTCTTAAACATGCATAAAGTTTCAATAATGTTTCAATAAAACAATTATAAGTATAAACATAATGGTTTTCGTCCTCACTGCAATATATATATCCATACATGGTCCATTCATATATTGCAATATATGAATAAATATAAGCATTAGTTTTCTGTATATGGAAATGTATCACTGTATTTAATATATTGCATTATATTTTACAATATATTGCCATATTTACTTTTTGCAAAAGGCAGGGTATGCAAAAGTAACAAAATAGAATTGAAATATAAATGAAATAGAAATGTCATGAGTATAACAGCATAACCATGTGCATCATCCACACACTCACTCACTCACACACACGCACGCACGCACGCACGCACACTCAAACTCTAGATCCTGGAGGTACAACACCACAGTACTAACCAATATTTCACTGTACCACCTCAGAACTAAACTATTTCGAGCTATAAATGAAGCTTGAGTGATTATTGCATCTTGATTTCGTAATAACTGTTAAAAGCCTCTCCCTACACTTTAAAGCCTCCATAATCCCATAATTGTACTGTAGCTTAAACTCACACTGCAGTACACCTAACACAAACAAAAAAAGCATGAGTAGAAAATTGCAATATTACCCTTGCATACACCCATGATTATCGGCTTTCATGGATGTTTTTATTGCATGTATTCACATTTTCTATTAATGGACCGATCAGTATGATGCAGGGAAATAGCCGTGTTATAAGCATGCTTTTATAAATTCAGGGGGAAATACATTTGCAACTAATGTAAATCTCCGCTCTCTGTTTTGATCAGAATTTCCCTGGATTATTGCACTTTCATATTTTGCATACAGTGTCAAGTTTAAATTGGTTATGGATCTTATTCAAAATGACTGTCAAGAAAACTTTATATGAATTTCTGTGTGTTTGCATGTTCTCCCTGTGCTTGGTGGGTTTCATCCGGGAACTCCGGTTTCCTCCCACAGTCCAAAGACCTACAGATTAGGCTAACTGGCGTTCCCAAAGTGCCCATAGTATATAAATGTGCATGTAAATGTTGACTGGAGGTCCTACCACCTGTTGCAAAATACCTTTCACTAATGGAAGTTATTAATTAACTGTGTGTATAATATTAATTGGTATCATTACTCCACTACCAGCTGCTGTACTTACCCCAAACCACTAGTGTCGTGGTGTCTGAGCTCTTTCCTCGTGTGTCTCCAGGAATTTTAACATCGCACTGATACACTCTACTATCGTGAGATGTTAGAGACTGGAGCGTTAAGGTTGCCATTCCTTGAGAAATGATTGCCTGAACTGAAGCTCGGCCAGCATATTCATCACTGACGTCCTCTTGAGCAGGTCGACGAGCCGAGTAGTAATATGTGATAATGTCAATCTAGGGGAACAAATAATTTAGCATTAACAAAATCATAAGTTTATAGCAGAACATGTCATGATACATTAAATCATGTAAATATCTTAAAGTTTTGAATTATTTGAGGCTTGCTGGGGAATGTATTAGTGACTTGAAGGCGATCAGAGCGGCTAAGAGAAGCTACTCTGAAAAACTGGAAAATCATTTTTTTGTAAACGACCCTGCTTCAGTGTGGAAAGGCCTGAAAACCATCACTAACTACAAGACGCCATCCCCCAACTCTGTAGGGAATCAACAACTGGTTGATGACCTGAATGAGTTCTATTGTAGATTTGAAACTCCCAGTCTCACACCACACCCCTGTCCTGACCCTCTTTCTACACCACCATTATCACCTCTGACAACCACCCTCTCTCCCCCCCCTGCACTCCAGGTCTGTGAAAAGGATGTTCGCCAGATCTTTCTGAAAGAAAAGAGAAGGAAAGCTCCAGGCCCAGATGGCGTGACACCAGCCTGTCTGAAATCCTGTGCTGACCAGCTGGATCCCATCTTCACACAGATCTTTAACAGATCACTGGAACAATGTAAAGTGCCTTTGTGCTTTAAACGTTCCACAAACATCCCCATTCCAAAAAAAAACTAAAATCACAGGACTTAATGACTACAGACCAGTCGCCCTAACATCTGTGGTCATAAAGTCATTTGAAAGACTGGTGTTGGCCTATCTGAGGGACATCACAGGACCCTTACTGGACCCCCTGCAGTTTGCTTATAGAGCAAACAGGTCTGTTGATGATGCAGTCAACATGGGACTGCACTTCATCCTTCAACATCTGGACAAACCAGGGGCTTACGCAAGGGTCTTGTTTATAGACTTTTCATCAGCTTTTAATACGATTATCCCAGCACTGCTTCAGACCAAACTAATCCAGCTCTCTGTTCCTAGCTCTATCTGTCACTGGATCACCAGCTTTCTGACAGACAGGCAGCAGCTAGTGAGACTGGGGAAATTCATGTCCAACAGCCACACCACCAATACTGGAGCCCCTCAGGGATGCATTCTCTCCCCACTGCTCTTCTCCCTCTACACCAATGACTACACCTCTACAGACCCCACTGTCAAGCTCCTGAAATTTGCAGATGACACTACAATCATCGGCCTCATCCAGGACGGTGACGAGTCTGCATACAGAAGTCAGGTCGAGCAGCTGGCTGTCTGGTGCAGTCTCAACAACCTGGAGCTGAACACACTCAAAACAGTGGAGATGATTGTGGACTTCAGGAGGAACCCACCTGCACTTCTCCCACTCACCATCATGAACAGCACTGTGACAGCAGTGGAGTCATTCCGGTTCCTGGGCACGACCATCTCTCAGGACCTGAAGTAGGACATTCACATTGACTCCATTATTAAAAAGGCCCACCAGAGGGTGTATTTTCTTCGCCAGCTGAAGAAATTCAACCTGCCACAGGAGCTGCTCACACAGTTCTACTCAGCCGTCATTGAATCCGTCCTGTGCACTTTAATAACTGTCTGGTTTGGCTCAGCTACAAAAGCAGACATCAGAGGACTACAAAGGACAGTTCGTACTGCTGAAAGAATTATTGGCACTCCCTTGCCCATGCTGCAAGAACTGTATACATTCAGAGTGAGGAAAAGGGCTCGGAATATCACTTTGGACCCCTCACACCCAAGCCACCTTCTATTTAAACTTTTGCCGTCGGGTCGACGCTATAGAGCACCAAACACTAGGACAGTCAGGCACAAAAACAGTTTTTTCCCTCAGGCAATCTATCTCATAAACATTATATTTAAATAAATATATGTGCAATATTGTGTACAGTACCACAGTGCAGTATACTGTATAATACCACAGATTTTAGATATTTATGTAAATTATTTAAAAGTATCTCACACCCTACTTCATTTGATGTCAACCTTTTTTTTTGTGTCGTGCTGTTTTTTGTTCTGGAAGCTCTGTCACTAAAACAAAATCCTTGTACGTGCAAGCATACTTGGAAATAAAACTCTTTCTGATTTTGATTCTGGAATGTAAAATGCCTGGCCTAAGTCATTTCTGATCACAGATGTAAACACACAGGTGTAGACTAGACTTACAGCTGCTCTTAGTAAACTACTGTAAGGAAGTAGTCTTTGTAGGTCATTTTATAAATTACGTACAATCAATAAAGTACTTAAAAGGAAAGGCAAAGGTGGAAAGGGAAAAAAGTGCGGATGCAGCATAAGAAGCAAATTTGCCAAAGTGCATTTACTGTATTACATTTCTATCTTCAGGATTATATGGATGTGCAGTCCAGGTGATGATGACTGATGGGTTCATTGCATTCCGAGGTTTAAAGTTGCATGGTATAACGCCGGTGTCACCCGAGGCAAACTCATAAGTTAGTTGTGGGATGTCAACATTTAAGGATGAAGTCAGGTGAATCACTGTGGGGGAGGAAAGAAATAATTCATTCAATAATAAATCATTTATCATCATCAATAACAACCACTCAAGTAATTTTTCCCTCCTATGTTTCAAAAGAGTTAATTAATGGCCCTTTAAAATCGTGCACACTATTGGCACCGTGACACTGCGGTCAAAACCGTGAAGTACAGAAAAAAAATTATCTGAAAAATTAAAAGGCAACTGGTTGCACTAAAAATGTTTTTATAACAAAGAACACCCATGAAGGCTATTTACCTGTTTAACACATACCCAATCTCATTCAGTTACAGCACATTAAACCCGGCCCTAGGTCTGTACCCCACCTGCTGCTTCATAGACGAGGCTCATGTGAGCTTAACTGACCTTGCTTTCAGTATGCATGATGTATTAATATCTGACAAATTTAGTTTTTTTTTGCCAGTTTCAAAACGGCAAAATAATAGCACATCATAATGTCTCTGAAACCACCACTTCCTTTACTGAAGCCCGAAACATACACTGTGGTTTGCACTGGCACTGTTTCAGATGAATGGGAAATTTTTTTTTAACATGCTTCAGTATCTTTAAGTAGTAAGCTTTAGTAGTGGAGGTACTGTATTTATTTACTTATTTATTTCATTATTTATATAACTAACTTGTTTACAGATTTAAAAAGTTGCATTGTTTAATTGATTTATAGTAACCCTGGAACATTTGTTCAAGAAGAGGTTCGGAACCCCAGGCCTGGTCTGTGTCCTACCAAATTTTTAATAGTTTGCCGTTAATAGCGTTGTTATCCTACTGTAGTGTTTAGTATCGTAAGATATAAATATATTTAAGCACCAACCAAACTTGACCACCTAGCCGAGATTAAACCAATTACCTTTTACACAAAACTCGAAAATGTTATCCTTTATGCTTCACAGAGGACTAAATGGACAACAATAGGACAACAAAAGGAAGAACATGATAAATGAATCAAACTGTTGGACACTCAGTTGGGCAGTCAAGCATTGACTCATACCTTTAGACATTTTGGTAGAACCGTTTCCATGAGACCCCTAACCTCATGCTGGGAAGGCTTTCTAGATTTATTTATGTCAAGAACCCAAATAATTACACAACTCTCTTTGGATAATGATTTTCAGTTTTAAAATATATTGCGACATTATTAGTATTATAATAATTGAACACAAAATATTCAAAGAAAAAAAAAGAACAATGACACTATAAAGGCAAAAGTATTTGGCCAAAACTGCAACAACGTTGTATTCCAATACATATACAGTACTTCAATATGGAGTTGGTCCCCTTTTGCAGCAATAAGAGCTTCCACTCTTCTTAGAAAACTGTCCACGAGTGTTTCTGTTAAAATCAGCGCCAATTCATTCTGTAGAGCATTTACAATATGAGGGGAAACGAGAAGGTGAGAAAGTGCTTGAGGAGGTTGAGGTCAGGGCTCTGTGTTAGGGCCAGTCAAGTTCTTCCACATCGAACTTATCAAACCATGTCTTTATACAGTAGTCCTTAGCACTGGGACACAGTCATGTTGGAATATAAAAGGACCTTGTTGGAAGGATAGCATTGATGTCTTGGTATGCTGAAGCAATTAGATTGACCTTCACTGGGAATAAGGGGCCTGATTGAAACACCTGAATTCAATAATTAACAGGTTTGGACAAATACTTTTGTCCATATAGTATATTTATATGATGTCACATATGATAAGTGCTTTAGGGTTAAAGGGGTTGTTTGATTTAACTTCAGACAACCCCTTTAACCCTAAAGCACTTATCAGAATGTTAGTAAGTTAACAGAAAAAAATGGAAAATTTTCACAGTAGTAATATGATGCTCTGGTGTTTCTTATGGTAATCAATCAATCAGTTGGTTGCTGAACCCTCAAAGACAAAGTAAATAAAAATAGCACAGCACTTCCCTGGAATAATTTTTTCATATAATGCATGTACATTTTGGAAAAAAAAAATGTCTTTACTTAGCATGTATTTTTACATTCAGGCACAAACGAACTGTATAACAATCAAACACAATAACGTATCCGAGAAGGGAACTCACATGACAGTTAATGAGCATAACAGGAAATCATTATATTTTATGTAATATGCCTGATCACAAAAGGCATATTACAAAAAAAGGGGGCAAATGTCACTACTGGTGTTATTTAGACTACAGTCTTATCAATCACTTTTTTTTTTTAATGAGGTGCTGGGTTTATCTTGTGGATGTCACATAAAAATTGGAAAAACAACATAACCTACTTGAATTTTTAAATGTTTTTAATAAACAAAAATTTGAGATCTATTTCTCATAGGCAAAATATGATTATATAAATGAAGGAAAATAAAAAAAATAAAAAAGTGTTTTGTTTTTTTTACATTTAAAAATTATAAACTAAATTATACATCCATACGGCTTACTGAGGCCCCTCTGCTAGTGAGGCCCTCGGCTACGGCTGTTGATCCAATTAACCTACAGCTCCTCTTTCTAGGCTAGGATGTCAATCATACGTTAAAGTTGAAGAGATTCTAGAAATTTTACTTACCCGCAAAAAACAAATAAATCATCAAAATCATGTCTGCTTGTTTTTTTTTTTTTGGAGGATAAACAAAAGCAGAAGTTGTTCCAGATGCACATTCGTCTATTTTCAGCCTGAAGTCTTTGGGGGAGCTGCCGAAGCTCCGCCCACTCGTCCTGTCTCATCATGTGAATGCTGTAAGGTGTTTACCGTAAAGGCTACAACTTGGGACATTTTAAATGTCACACATTTAGCCTTTGAGTGTGTGAGCCGAAATGTGGGTAGAAAAAAAAGGAAGTGTTTTTTTCAATCTGATACACAGTGAGAGAGGTGCAAAACAAGTTTGATAAGAGCTAAACAGTGAGAAGGGGCCCGCTAACACACACACAAACACACACACACACTATTTAAACTATGCAGTGCTCGAGTTATATACAGGTTGGAAAGTCAGATTTCTTGTATTGTATTACTTTTTTTTAATATGTATTTTACTGTATCTTAAGAAATCCAGTACATACTCGTTAGAAATAAAGTTTCAGACTATAGTGTTAATTCATCTAGGAACCTCTGTAGTCCAGTTAGGAACCGTGGAGGCAGATGGTGATCGTTGTATTCATTCCCATTTTTATGACCATTTTAGGACCTCATGTCACCTTGACACACACACATACACACACACACAATACAGCCAATTTGGGAACACCGATTAGCCTAATCTGCATGTCTTTGGACTGTTTGAGGAAACCGGAGGACCTGGAGGAAACACACCAAGCATGGGGAAAACCACTAAGCCTTGCCAACTGGACCTGTTGGAGTCATGTGACTATACACACGATAGTATGACTTTAAGTGAATGAACACACTGTAGAAAAAGTGCTAACAGATTTTTTTTAAATACACATATTAACAGAACAAAATGACAAGGGCAAGATTACTTTGATGAAATGTTCTTTGATTAAAACATTCTTTATTTGAACTGTTCCTGGTGGAGTGAAGCTCACAATGTGGGGGATACTATTTAGACTCAAAAAGGTTTACATTAGGACTTTAGTCATACTGTCTTTTATAAGTATTTACCCCTTTTTAACCTTCCCATATTTTATTTGGTTAAAACATAAAATCAATCAGAATCATTAATCAGAAGCTACAGAAAATGGTCAATAATATCAAGGTCCGAGGGGTCAGGGGGTATCAATCTACTGACGTATCAATGTACTGACAAATGAATGCGTATATACATTGCAGATTGTACTATAACCTGTATTAAACCTCAAGAATCAGAATGAGATGAATGGAGTACAGTAATGACACACAGTTAAGTTACACTGTTATTTTCCTTGTTTTTTTTCTCACAGCTTGAACACAAATCTTGAATGTTTTTTGAACCTCACTATTTTTTTTACACTAATAAAAACTTTTGTTTCAAGATTGAAAAATTGTTTTAAAAAATGCACATTTTAAACATATGGGACAGATGTTGAATTTTATTTGATTTAATATTAAAGGTATATGTGCAATGCTGTATATATATATATATATATATATATATGAACACTAAAACACTAGAACACTAAAAAGTTTTGGTGTCAATCTCCTTCTCAGTGGCACACAAAGCTTTGCCCGTCTAGACTTTACAATATTTGTGCCACCCATGACTGATTGTTTGCTTCAGTTACACTGCAAGGGAGTGAAATGCTCCAGGTTTTCATGCTGAGCTAATCAAAATGACCACAGTTGATCACAGTTGAAAGTCAACCGGCTTTACGCCATTTAGAAAGTGATTAAATTCACCTGCTTTTACAAGTTATTTTTAGCAGGGGAATGATCCTTTCCCCAATCTGTGATCCTGTTTTTTACTTATTTCTATCCCTTCCTGACAGGTTGATGTTATATATTTTACTTAGATGTTAAAAGCTGCACTGAGTAAATACATATGGATAGATTTTATTTTAATCTGCAAAGCAACAAAATGTGATTATTTTGAAGGGGGTGATTATTTCTTGTACCCACTGTAGGCTATATTAGTTCAACAATAAAAAACTTCAGTCATTAACTGAGGATTGCTAATTGCTTAGTTTTTATGTTTTATCCTTTAACTCTAATTGCCCTAGTTGGAGTTTGATAAAAATATGATGCAAGTCATAAAAACAATTTTTAATTACCAAACAGTCATTCATTTTCAGGGTTTTCACAGATCCATACATGATAGAGAACTGGAAATTAAAGGACTGAGAAACTAGGCATTTTATAAAAAAAAAAGTCTTTATTTTTCACATTAAAAAAATAAGTATATGTACATCGTATGTTATTTCATTTTAAATACCCGTTAAATAGAGACAATTAAGTTGCTTGTTAAAAACAGTACATTAGAGTACAATAAAGTAACACAGCATTTGCTATCTCTTAAATTAAAAGTCATCTTTTTCATTATAAGTCTAAAAGTCATTAAGCCATTGAGCATGTGCTCAGAGAGTGTGGAGGGAAAAAGGAACATCCCTGTGACGGCAAACCAAGTTCCAGCATGTTTCAGCATGTCACTGACGGTTATCTGAACCACCACCAAATTCCTCAATTCCTCAAATTCCTTAAACATACTGTTTCATAATGTCAAAAACTGCGAAAGATATACATTATATAACTAAAATGTTAATATCAAATGTACAGTTTCCACACAGCCAAAACATAGTATTGATTTTATATTTTTTATGTTATAATATTATGTCATATAATACAAATAATATTGCCAAAGAAGTTACTTGCCAAAAATATTGCCAAAGAAGCTACTTCTGAAGTTTATGCAGCATGGAAATGACCAATCTCGCTTCCCTGAAAATTTCCTGAAAGCACCCACAAGCCCTGGCATGTGCTATTTAGGTTAAACACATTTTCTTTGTTTTGTTACGTTTGGTTTTGATGAAAAGGGAAAATGGAAATGCCAGAAAGCAATAAGCATGGAGAAGGGTTTTTAATAACACCCCACTGATTTTTCATGCATGCTGCGAGCCCTGTCAATTCCCTCACATCCACCACAGCCCCAAGTTATCACATCTTATTAAGTTAAAACATTCATTTCCAATAAAACAATTTCCTTTGCAGAATGCAGAATAGAGTTTTTTTTGTCTCTGGTTGTTGAACAGGTGAATAAATAAATATAGTGATGCTTATATCAACAGACTGATGAAGAGAATGTCTAACCAATCCTGCTTCTCTAAAAGTTTCAAGTTGCTAACTTCAGCCATTTTAGAGAGATGATTTTGTATGTGCCCCAGAAATGGCCATTTTTAAGTCACTTTAAACAATAATAATTCAAAATGCAAAAGATTTATATTTCTTTATGAGTTTTGACACTAAAAGCCTCTCTAAGCATCTTCTTGTCTTTCGGCTGTTCCCTTTCAGGGGTCGCCACAGCGAATCATCTGCCTCCATCTAACCCCCTCCTCTGCATCCTCTTCTCTCACACCAACTAACTTCATGTCCTCTCTCACTGCATCCATAAATCTCCTCTTTGGTTATCCTCTAGACCTCCTGCCTGGCAGTTCCAACCTCAGCATCCTTCTACTGATATATTCACCATCTCTCCTCTGAACATGTCCAAACCACCTCAATCTGGCCTCTCTGACTTTATCTCCAAAACATCTAACGTGGGTTGTCCCTCTGATGAACTCATTCTTAATCCTATCCATCCTTGTCACTCCCAAAGAGAACCTCAACATCTTCAGCTCTGCTACCTCCAACTCTGCCTCCTGTCTTTTCTTCAGCGCCACTGTCTCTAAGCCGTAGAGCATCGCTGGTCTCACCACTGTCCTGTACACCTTTCCTTTCATTCTCGCTGATACTCTTTTATCGCACAACACACCTGACACTTTTCTCCACCTATTCCAACCTGCCTGTACCCGCCTCTTCACCTCCTTTCCACACTCTCCGTTGCTCTGGACCGTTGACCCTAAGTACTTAAAATCCTGCACCTTCTTTACCTCTGCTCCCTGTAGCCTCACCGATCCTCCTGGGTCCCTCTCATTCACACACATGTATTCCGTCTTGCTGCGGCTAACCTTCATTCCTCTGCTTTCCAGAGCATACCTCCAACTCTCCAAATTTTCCTCCACCAGTTCCCTGCTCTCGCTACAGAGCACAATGTCATCTGCAAACATCATAGTCCATGGGGACTCCTGTCTTACCTCATCTGTCATCCTGTCCATCACCAGAGCAAACAAAAAGGGGCTTAGAGCCGATCCTTGATGCAGACCCACCTCCACCTTGAACTCTTCTGTCACACCTACAGCACATCTTACCACTGTCTTACAGCTCTCATACATGTCCTGCACCACTCTAACATACTTCTCTGCCACTCCAGACTTCCTCATACAATACCACAGCTCCTCTCTTGGCACCCTGTCATACGCTTTTTCTAAACCTAAAAAGACACAATGCAACTCCCTGTTACCTTCTCTGTACTTCTCCGCCAGCATCCTCAAAGCAAATACTGCATCTGATGTACTCTTTCTAGGCATAAAACCATATTGCTGCTCACAAATGCTCACCTCTGCCCTTAACCTAGCTTCCACTACTCTTTCCCACAGCTTCATTGTCTGGCTCATTAGCTTTATACCTCTATAATTGCCACAGCTTTGCACATCTCCCTTGTTCTTAAAAATTGGCACCAATACACTTCTCCTCCATTCCTCTGGAATCCTCTCACTCTCCAAGATCTTGTTAAACAACCTTGTCAAAAACTCTACTGCCACCTCTCCTACAGTAAGCACTTCCATACCTCCACAGGTATGTCATCAGAACCAACAGCCTTTCCACTCTTCATCCTCTTCAACGCCCTTCTCACCTCACTTCTACCAATATTTGCTACTTCCTGTTCCACAACAGTCACCTCTTCTACTCTTTGTTCTCTTTCGTTTTTCTCATTCATCAAAGTACTCCTTCCATCTTCCCATCACCCTCCTGGCATCTGTCAGTACATTTCCATCTCTATCTTTAATCACTCTAACCTGCTGCACATCCTTCCCATCTCTATCTCTCTGCCTTGCCAACCTGTACAGATCCCCCTCTCCCTCCTTACTGTCTAGCCTAGCATACAAGTCCTCATATGCTCTTTGTTTGGCCTTTGCCACCTCTACCTTCACCTTACTCTGCATCTCCCTGTACTCCTGTCTACTTTCTTCAGTCCTCTCAGTGTCCCACTTCTTCTTAGCTAGCCTCTTTCCCTGTATACACTCCTGGACTTCCTCATTCCACCACCAAGTCTCCTTGTCCACTTTCCCCTTACCTGATGATACACCAAGTACCCTCCTACCTGTCTCCCTGATCACATTGGCTGAAGCATATGACCTGTAAAAATTGTTGCTTAAATTCAAAAGATGTTTTTTTTTTCTTTCATTTTTGCATTATAGAATAATACACAACTGTATGTAAAAAAAAATATGTTGATAATTAATATATAATAATATTAATAATAGGAAAGTTAGACTGCTTTACAGTAAGTGATCTCCCATAATGCTCATTCAGAATGTTTTTCCGACCACAAGTTTCAATAATGCGTTTTACAGTTCATAACCAGAAAGCTTAACCATATTCATCACTGCAGTATTAGTCACTCCAGTGAAAGGCTTTTACAGTATTTGCTTAGCTAAATCAAAGTGTTAATTTTTTTCCCCTTGGCTGTGTTTTAAGATGTAGGATATACAGGGAGGTTGAAAAGTAACTTGGCATTAAGAATTAGTAATAAAGATCATATTTCCAATACAAAATTATTTATTTATTTTTTTTACATAGGAAAATTTTAGCAAATCTTTAAATCTCAACATAGGCAGTGTCAGGTGTCAAGGCATAGGAGGTGTAAATAAGTTATCTCAAATGGCCAGGGATGGAATGCACACATATTCATTTGGGATATTGCTGAAAACCTCCTGAATCCGTGCCTTCAAGTCCTCCACTGCATGAGGCTTTGTTCGGTAACCCTCCTCCTTTGCGTAGGCCAACAGGAAAAAAATCACATGGAGTGAGATCTGAACTTCTTGGAGACTATTTATAAGGTCCTCATCGTCCTGGTGCTGGTCTATCCACACACACACACACTATTTCCTGTACTGTGTGTAGAGTTTAACAAGGTAATGGTTGTGGGCAAGAAGGTTGTCCTGAACCTACTGGCTTCATTGAGAATGCTCTTGTATCTCCTTCTGGATGGAAAGAGGTGGAACAGTTTGTGAATTGAATAAGAGGAGTTGCATATTGCATGCTCTTTGATGAAGATGCCCAATGGTTCGTGGTCAGTGATGTGTTTCCACCACCACTGAGCGACTAATTAATGAAATTTGGGAAATAATAGTTTCCCTAAATGGACAGTGATTAGAGATTTAAGATGCTTATATCATCATCACCCATCTACTAGACAAAACTTAAAGGTGGCAAAACCTTGTAGCATTTTACCTTCAGAAGCTTCCAATATGTCACCACTCAACTTAATACTTATCAGAATTTCGATTAGTTTGTAATGATTCTGCCCGACTGGCCATCTCCTGGGTTCTTTGACCAATCTGAGCCTCTCCCTAAATAAATGGCTCCAATAAGATTCTTAAAACAAATCCTTAGCTTAAAAATGCTGCTAAATGACATCTGAGTATTAGACACCCCTTCATGGGAAATCAAAATGAACTGAATTTCTGCTATAAAAACCTCTACTCTTTTGAGAAAGCTTTTATAAATTTTAGACTGTAGCTGTGAGAAAATCCCCATTCAGCCACAAGAGCTTGATCATTGATGATGAATGAAGAAGCCTGGTGCAGAATGTTGCATTCCAGTTCATCCCAAAAGTGGATTGCAGGCCAGTAGGTTCATTTTAATTAAAGCTTTATGATACACATTATGTCTCTGTGGAGCTCGGTTTGGGTTCAGAGGCATTGTCATGCTGGAGCAGGTTTGGGTCTTATAACTTCATTGAAGGGAAATAGTTAACTTTTAACTTTGTAGCAATACTGGAAAAGACTTATACAGTACCTGTATATGGATGTGATGATCACATGTCCACAAGATTTTAAGTATTTAGTCCAACCCAATTCCAAAAACCCCAGTCACTGGAAGCAGTGCTGGTCCCAAGCCCGGATAAAATGAAAGGGTTGCATCAAGAAGGGCATCGACCCCTTCGACGGGAAGCAGCCTAAAGACTAACAACAACAACACTGGTTTACCCATTCTATTAAAGTTGTTACTTTATGTTACTGTATGATACTAAACCCATGCAGTATGTGTAGGGACCATGCATTCACACTTACAGTAGGCGGCTTTCACTTTTGTTGGATGGTCGGTCATCCATGAGTTATAGAGCAGTTTACATTCACAAGAAGTGTATCCATGATGGGTCACTCTGCAAAGTGTACGTGTACAAAGACAAGCAAACTGCCCAAGAACAAAGCTCCTTTTGTGTTCATTTAGAATTGATCTGGGCAAGAATAAAGACTTTGTTTACTATAGTCTCTTTGAAGTTGTACTATGTCGAGTAATTTGAAGCTGCAAAGTCTCTTTACCTTTCATCACTCTCTCTTACATTTTTTAAAACGTGCTTTAACGGTGTTTTGTTTTTAGCATATTATTTATTTATTTGTCTATTTATTTCATATCACTTTTCACTGTATATTCTGTCCTTTTAAGTATTTTCTTACTTCTTTTAAATTTTTAGCTGTACAGAACTTTGGTTATCTTCGGCTTTTAAATGTGTAATAAAATGATTTGAATTTAATAAAATGGAGTGTGTGACAAATCTTTTTCTTTCAGTGTGTGTGGATTCTTTGAACTCAACGAAACTGAAATATTTTTTCCTTTCTTTTGCTCTCCTGTTTCACAAATTAGGAAGGATGGGTTTGTGTATAACATGGTACTGTAATTCATTTCATAAGCTCAGCACGAATGCACACACAGACACAGGTGCTCTCTCTCTCTCTCTCTCTCTCTCTCTCTCTCAATTTTTTTTGTCTTTCCTTACCTTAAATTTGAATTGTTTTTGGCAATTAAGTATTTTTCTTTTTTCCCCCTATTGAACCTATAAATTATTGAACAATAAGATTAACTATGTAATGAGTCTATTTAATTACATTTACTTACAGTGGACCATCTCTGTTGTTGGTATGTACCTGCCCAATCTGGCATTTCCTCTATTAATAGATCTATTATCCCTATAAATAGGAATGCTTGAATGCCTTCTTAACATATCATCATCTAAAGGTGTGTTTTACGCAGGAAACAGAAACAGATGCATGAAACAACTTACAGCTATGGGTAAATTATACTACACATTTCTGCAGATTAAACTGTGAAAAAAAGGCAATAAAGGTACTTTATCTAATAATTAAACTTCATAATTTCAGAGATTGACGTTGAGGATTATTTTTAAATCCTCTACTATATGAAATGTATGAAAAAATGTCATGTACTTGTCAATGTTACTGTGATTTTCTTTATTATAATTTCAAACAGAATTGAAGTTTTTCTAAACCATTTTTGTTACTGTGGAATAGGCCTTGAACATCATATCCCAGAATGCACCACAAACTACAAACATGAACTCCTGGGACTACAACAATAATATCAGGAGCTGACTCACTCACTCACTCACTCATTGTCTATACCACTTTATCCTGTATACACCTATCCCAGGAGAGACTCTGGCACCCTGGAAAGGGTGCCAATCCATTGGAGGATACACACATACAGTACATACAGTACATACACTACAGGCAATTTGGGAACGCCAAAGGTAGGTTCCTATTGTGCCACCAAAACAGCTTTGACCCTTAACATGGACTCCACAAAGACTTTTGAAGACTCAGCTCTCTTGGCATAACTTGCATACCAAGTCTTTATTTTTCCTGGATTGTTTTCCTAGACTGCAACTTTTGTCTTAATCTCCAGCATCCTGTTCGTTTATCTCCTGACGTCTCACCTGTCTTCTGTCCTTGATTAACTCTAATGTTTTGGATTTGTTTTTGGTCTTTTCCAGTCAATTTAATAAAAACAGTTAAAAAAAACTGTCACTAGCTCTGCCATCTAACCAAATGTAAAGGTTAATATCTTAATATGTAGTCACATGTACAATATACAGTACAGTCGCCCCTACAATAAACATTAATATTTTAAACACTGCTTTTGGATTTAATAAAAAAAAAACAGGCACAATAATCCAGTCCATAATGACAAACATGGTGTCTAAAATTACCAAACTGGTCATTACTGTAATCAAAATGTTTTGCACTCAGTCCTGACACAAGCGTGAGCCAATTCTCAGGTGCATGTAAGATGTATAAATTTATGTAAATCTCTGTAAATTAATAAAAGGTTTTCTATGGGTCAGAACTCGCTCTTTGATTGATATCTTTACATTTCATACATCGAAAGATCCGAGACTTGTCTCCAAGAATGTTCTGTCTGTGTGTCTGTCTGTATGTCTGTCCAGCCAGATTTTGTCACAGCATCACACAAAACTGGCTGGATGGAATTTAATGAAACTTTGCCCATCCTTAGGTATTTGCCTGAAGTCAAACCTGCGCCATGAATGAAATCACAATGTTGAGTAAAAGTAATGTTGTGAACAGTTTAAAATGTACCGGATTTAATAATCTAAAATGCCCCCCCCCTTCCACAGATTGCCTCCCCTACATAATCTCTTTCAAATAATTTATTAGAACATAACTTCATAGGTTTATGGTTTACAAATTATAACAAACGAATTTAATTATAAAATAAGCAATAAAAAAATGTTTTATAGTGGCAGGGGGGCACTTTAGCGTATAACACCTGTTTGTGTCCGCGGTAAAGTTAGTTTGATATTCACATCTCTGAATTCAATAGCTGCGTAAATAAACCCGCGAATAAGATACCCAGATATATTTCCTCTCTACATTGTCTTTCAGCTACATCCGCCTTAAATTATACATGTTTAAAAGCATAAACACCATTATACTCTACGGCGCAACCAGTGATTTAGGGATCATCGCAAAATGCCGCACAGCAACAAAAAGCGTAGAACGATATTGATCTTCCCTTCTGTTCAGCGCCTGAAGAATCAAAAAGCAACTTTGTTGCCACACTGGAAACTAGAAATGCCAGACTAGTACTGCCTGATAAAATATTAATGTTTAACAAAAATACAGAAACATCAGCATACACATTGGAATAAATGAAATTACATATACAATACCGAATGTTTCCTTATATATTGTGGCGTGGGCGGGGCGGCGGCTGACGACCAGCATGCCTTGCGGGGATCTCAACGAGCAACTCTCCGACGTTTCGCGGCGAGGCCGAGGCACGGGACAGCGTACACCAGCAGCCGCTAAACTAACGCTTGGGAAGCCGCGCTGGGCTTTACATTGACTGTGTGCTGGATGGCGTCTTACTGCGGGCGCTCGTGGACACCGGCTCCACTGTTTCGCTGCTGCGCTCTGGAGTACTGGGGCAAAGCAAGCGTGTTCGCCGACGGCCTGATCCTGCCTTCAGCATCCGCACCGTTGCTGGGGGCTGCGTCAAGGTACGGGCGTGTCGCACAGCGCGAGTCCAGGTGGGTGGCCGAACTTATTCCCACGGGTTCGTTGTGGGGAATGTTGAGGAGGACTGCATTTTGGGGTTGGACATTCTGGAGAGATGGGGTGCGATGCTGAATTTGTCCAGCGGAACTCTGCGTGGTAACTTCGGAGTAGCCAGGTTACCCTCGACGCAGGACGTTCCCCCCGTGCAGTCCTCCAGGTCCTCCGGTGGTGATCAGCCGTCCGAGCCAGCGTGCAGCCGTCTTACTGCGTCTCCCAGAGCGTCACCCGCAGTCGCTCCGCCGGTCTCGCCGGTCTCACAGTTGAACGGTGAGCCGCTCATCGCCAGGCAGAAGGGCCCCACCCAGCGCTCGCGGGCACCGCTGCAAGACTTTCGGGTGGGGGCACCTATGGGGCGAATGGGCGTGGACACTCACAGCCAGGGGCGAGATTTTAATGCTGGCGAGCAGGTGTGGGTGTGTTCCTCCGGAAGGAGGAGGAGGGGGCTCTCGGCCGGGCGTGTGTCTCACTGGGTGGGCCCCTGTGCGGTAATAGCTCGGCTCTCCGATGTCATCTACCGGGTGCGGTTGGCGGGGCGGGTACGAGTTTTGCTCCACCGGGACCGTCTTGCGCCTTACCAGCCGCACGCCGATGAAACATCGAACTCTGTGGAGGCCGGACCGCCTCAGGACTATGTTCGCGTTTATACCTCACCTGCCAAAAGACGCCGGCGTTCCCACCGCCAGCGCCGACCACCTCCACGCCTCCGAAACAAAGTTTGTCGTGGTGACAGGGGACGGTCACAGCTCGGGTGGGGGCAGTGTGGCGTGGGCGGGGCGGCGGCTGACGACCAGCATGCCTTGCGGGGATGTCGGTCTGTTCACCATGATGGGGAAAGGTGTTTGGGTTAGTGACTTCGGCCCTGTTGTGTGTGTGTTGAGGTGTGTGACGTGTGAAATGTGCTCCAGTTCAGGCTGACGCTGAATTGGATGTAGGCTCCTGAGTGAAGGTGCTGCTCATGCCAAACCTGCTGTGTGCTAAATAAAGTACTCCCAGCCATTGCATTGGGCAGCAAATAAGCTCACTCGTCTCTCCACCATCCTTTCCGGCGTAAAAACGCTACAATATTGTTCCTCTGCAGTTAACATGCCGACGTTAAACCGTTATTGTTGCACTATGGTTCCACTTTTTCTCTGATGTTATTTTAATTTACTTGTATTAATGATCCATTTCTTTGTGTGTGATTGTTTGGTTTCGAGTGTCCGATCTTTATTGTCAATAAAGAAAAGCATGAATTATAATAGGTACTTTCCTATTATTTTTCACTAATTCCTTCCCGTTCATTGCGCCCCACCTGTCATGTCTGTATTCACCACTAGGGGGGCGCGCCCCACACTTTGAGAACCACTGCAGTACGCGTGTGTGTTTTTAGATTCTGATATAACGCACAGCTTGTTTGAGCCTCACCACCACACTATCGGCTTTGGAACAGCATCAGTCAAAATACAGGTGACCTTGTCCCTGATGCAGCACTCGTCCACTCCTCCTAAGCCTGATACATTTCCCACCAGGGTGTGAGAGAACATACAACTCCAGCACAAAACAAAGTTGCAGGGTCAATATACAGTATACGAAGGAGTGTATCCTCACTTATAAAATTGTGCATTATCCTCAATGAGTTCTTTTTTTCTTTTGGCCTTTACCGTGGCTTTTAAAGCTTAAAAAAAAGCTATTAGAAGCAAGAGCTATACAGAATATTCTCAGCATGCAGCAAGTCAACATCTTTTGTAAACCTTTCATTCACCACCAAGGTGAATGACTCAGTGTTTTTTATGACCACATTGAACCTGAGCTTCATCTTTGATCAAGCTCCTTCTTTCAGGCTTTCTTAATATCGCTAATTTCTTATTATATGCCAATGATTAAACCATTAAATAAAATGAATAAATTTAATATAAAAGCATACAAATTTACTGACCTAATGACAGAATCAAATAACATAATTTCTAAACAAAATGCCAAAATGTTTTACCCTAGCAACAGTCAATAATATTTTAAATTGATTATTAAAATCGACTATTAGCTATTTATATTTCTCTTTATCTACTTCTATATCGTTACTAAATTCTTATTAAGGCAACGAAAAGATAGAGATGTTCTGCTTGTGTGCACATCTATGTGTGTGTGTGCACATCAAGCAGGCATGTGAGCTGAAGATCAGGTATGCAGTCCTTTTAGAGACCCACTTTTACCATAGCAACTGCACTCTGCATCAGGGGGTAACGCCATGCCTTGAGTTTTTTGCGTCAGATATGGCACGAGTCAGACTGAAGTAGAAAGCAATAAACGCAAAGCAAAATCACCGTTTGTGGACTCACAAAGACTTAGCCGAAGAGAGTAACAGTGCTACAGTGGACCAAATAAACATAAATAACACCTGACATGTGCAATTAGAGGCATCTGCTTAAAATCACACACACACACACACACACACACACACACACACACACACACACACACACACACACGCACACACACACACATAGTGTGATTACTAAATGTGACTCAACATGAATATGTTTGTGCAAATGTGCGAATTTCAAATAAGGCGTACAATACGAGTTACTACTTTATATCACCTTCTACTTTCTCACTCTATGTTAAATATGCTGCGTGTGCTTGTTAGGATTGATTTGTATTGTATTTTACTGTCTTTTAGGTACTCAACTGTCTGTATAGTGTAAGCATATTTTAGTAAAATAAATGTAGCAATGTAACAATATGATAATATTAATCAACATAATATTAATCTTAGCGAATTAATATAGAAGTACTGTAAGTAGAAAGTATGAAAAGTCATAAAACATAATGGGTTCACTCAGAGGTGAGACGAGAAAAGCAGACGACTATGAGACAGGTCATAAAACATCAAAAGTAAAACATAAACAGTGTGTACCCAAAGTACATGGGAAAAAACACAACACCCAGACATTAAATTATTTGATAATACTATAATAGACAAAATAAGGCTCCAGGTGCCGGACCCGACAGAGACACGGGCATAAGATAAGGATGCAAAGAGGAGCTTACCCATGGTCAGTCTCTTGAGAACTGTATAAACGAGGAAAAACAGGAATGTATAGTAAAAAAGACATATCTTTGGTTAGTTTTTTCAATTTTTTAAAAAAACTAACCAAAGATAATGGAAAGTAATTTGCGAGAAATGTAAAAAGTAAAAATATAATCACTTGGTACAGATGACATAGGGAGTCAAATGACGTAACATAATATGATAGAAAAACGTAAAGAAGAAAATTCCTTGGGAAAAGTTTGCCTATAATGGGTTAATAATTTGGTAAGGAGGGAAAAAAAGAACTAAGGGAGGAGATAAGGTGTGCATCTTGTTCTTTGTTTTTTTTTTCCACTAGAGATACAGCTTTAAAAGACTAAAAATCTCCCACTATAGTGACAAAAATAAATAGATTATGGAATTTTGTATCCTCAATAAAGGAAAACGTTTTTCTTTCTGACAAATGCTTACTAAAACCATACAGTAAAGATAAACCTTTATCCACCTTGGGTTTTTTTTTTTGTTTTTTTTTGCGCAGTCCTTTTAGAGACCCATTTTGATCCATAGCAACGACCTTCTAATTCTTTGACAAGTGAGTGTCTATGTGTGCGTCAGATATGTCAAGTGCCATGCTGAGGTAGAACGCAATAATAGAAGGGCTGCATTACTCATGGGCTGATTCTTGTGTAAATTCTACTAATGGCTAAAAAAATAAGTCACTTATTGTAAAAAACAAATGATGAGTGTGCCTATGGAGAAGTGTATAACTAGGCCAGTAACTATAAAAATCTCATTAAAATGAATAATCCTATATTCTTATAGTTTTATAATCACCAAAACTCTAAAGTGTATTATTTGAATGCATTCAATTATTAATTAATCAAACAGAACGAACACTAGTAGTAATCCTATCATAGAGCAATATATTATATAGGTTAATATATTTAAGTGTTTCATTTAAATATAAGTTTTCACATAATCAGAGGAAGGGGGAGAAGAGAAAGAGAAGGTCATCCTTTTGCTTCTCTATGAATTCATCCTGGGATCCACATTAATATCAGCCATCTATTCTACTTTATCGTGTCGGAATAATTTAAGTCACTTAAATTGCTTCCCGGAATTGGATCACATTTCCATTTTGACCATGTTCCCAGGAACTTCATGGTCTGGAGTGTGATAGGGTCGTAGGCTTGTCAACTGAGCCAATATCACACTGGCCATGGGACACCCTGGGACAATACACACCCAGCAGTTGCTCAAAATAATTGACAATTATTTGTGTGCCTCAGTGGTGAAAAGTAAAGAAATATATATTTTTTAATGTACTATATTATACTGTAATATTTACAGTACCTGTTGATATTTTTGACTTTTACTCTTTTATCCTACAGCAAATATCTGTACTTTCTACTCTGTAAAATGTCTGCATTGTATTACCTTTAAACCACATTTCTCATGTGTGGTGTGTGTGTGTGTGTGTCAATTATAATTTTTTTATTTGAAGTTTTGAGGTAAAAGGTCAACTTTTGACTTACCAAGGAGAAACTATGAAATTAAAAAGTCTAAACTATCAGATAAAAGGTTTTTATATTATCAAAAAAAAAAATTTACTTACAAACTACTATAAGTCAAAGTTATGATATAAAAATATGATGGGATGAAGAAGATTTTGACTTGAAATAAGATTTAAAACACATAAAAAGTCTTTATTAAAGAGACGAAGAGATTGTTTTTGACTTACTAGTCATACTGTATAACTCATTAGCCACATGGCTAATGCTATTCAGCTAATGTAAGAGAATGGATTGTGAATACATTCAGGACTACTTAAAACGTGGCTTTTCAACAAATTAAATAATTTAATATACTTGCCGATTCTCATGAGATTGTAGTAAGAACGCACACTGAGAGGATTTCAAGCAAGAAGCAGCTTCTAATAATAAAGAGAAAAACAGATGTGGCTGAGGTGTCAGCTTTCATCTAATAGCAACTGAAAACATCTGATCAGTATAATTGTTACAGATGGATGCATGGAAATTGTTGGTTGCATGAAATTATAATTGACAGAGAAGCTGTTCAAATTCTGCGATGTTTTTTGGATGGTGAAGGTGTTAATTTAAGGACAAGAAACAGATTGTGAAAGCGCGGTTACCACAGCTGTCTGTGGTCCAAACTGTGGGCCATTTGCGATTCCAATAAGTGGATGTATTGATGGCTTTCAATAAATGTGATGTCTTGAAGCTTACAAAACAACCAATGGCTATTTTCTGCATGCTGTGATCAGCCCTGGTTGATGTCCTGCCAGACTTGATTTAGGAACAGAAAATGGAAATGCAGGCAAGATACAGTGATGTTTTTACATTTTTCCTCAGAATCAATCTAAAAACAGACAATGTAACCTTTTCTCCAAGTATTGGATGATATGTATATCAAATTATAAGTAAAAAGAAATTATTTGCAAAACAACAAAAGTTGCGAAGGATGGCAACACATTTTGCAGGTATTAGTGTCACTGTACCAACCATAAAGACAAGACAACTTGACTGAAGATGTAGTCACCAACTTCTCATTTGCCTACATATGATCTACCTCCTAGGAAGAACTTAATGAGGTTATTTTAACTTGGAACCACCATCTATCAATTCCACAACTTAAGATCACCTCACAGGCATCCATCCATCTTCCATCCTATCCCTCAAGTGTATGGAGGAAGAGACTGACTGGACTGGACCTGGATAAAGTTCTAGTCTGTCTGGAACAGTATGCGCTCAAAGACTTCCCATGTGATGATGTGTTCGTTACAAGAGCAAAAGGGTTCAGCGTGAGTCCCAAATGGATCCTCATTACTCAAAAAACATTTAGCTTATGTAAGACAACTTTCATGGCGGTGTGTGTAAAATTAAGGGAGTTACAGCTGCCCAGTCCTGAATGGAGCACAATGGAAAATTTGTGAAAACTGTTTGTCCAATTCCTTAGAAACATAATAGCACTCCATTCCAGGGCAAGGACAGATTGGGGCACTTTGCTTCACAGCTTAATTCCTCCTTTGGTACGACCCACATTTTTGTCCAGAGTTTTTGTACAAAAAGGGCATCCCTACTAATACTAATACAACACACTTCTTAAGAAATGTAAACAAGAATTAACATTTCGGGACATGATTTGTTTAAATGGATGGTGAAATAAAAAAAAACTCTTATCTGTAAGTTTTTTAACTTTAAACACCATTGGTTAAGTTCTTACATTTTCCCTTCAATGCACCCAATTATCTTCTTCTTCTTCTTCTTCCATGTTGTTTAATGGTGGTTGGACTCCAGTAGGTTGCATTACCGCCAACTGTAGGTCTCATTCTCCCTCATCCTTCAGCTTATGAAAGACAATTTTTCAGTCCAGCCTTCCTTAAAAATGTTAAATGCTTCCTTCCCTGATCTTGTCTTATCTTGCTCGAACTCTTATCTGGCATTTCCATACACTCTATCTTCCTTACATGTTCCATCTTAGTACCGCTCTGCGCCTACATGGTGGAATCTGTAAGATGCATTACTGCCACCTATAGATCACTCTTCCTTTATACCCCTCAGAGTCTCTTTAAGGGGCTTATCCACTATTAAGGTTGTTGAGTCCAATTTTTAATCTGCTAATTTATACTTCCTCTTTTTATCCACCCATCTGACTTTTTCTGACCTTTTTCCAACATTTACTTCTTAGAGTAAGTTGCTTTTTTGCCAGCTCATCTCTTGTTTCCCTGGATACTCAAATGGACTGGGAGATATTTTTTTCCTTGTCTGCGTATTTTTAAACTAGCTAACAAGATTTTATATACTGTACCAGGTCCATCTCTTGCTGATTTTCAATTTGTAACTGGGCACAATGTCTGCAGTTCCAGTTTTCTCTGATTCCTGATGCTCAGACCCATCTGTGAAAAACAGTCAACTATCTTTATACTGTATCTTTGGTCAACATGTTTATACTGTAGTATTCTGAAGCTAGGTCAGGTATTATGTCAAGATATTTGGTCATTAATCATTTAAAATCAATGTTTGGTGTTTCCAATATTCAGAGGGGTCTAACAGGCTACAACTTAGTTGCGCCAAAATCTTTACCAAACACACCCATCTCTGTCGCCAACCAAAGCTTCCTTCTGAGCCTTCTCCTTCTCAAAATACTCCTCCAGCACTTTCTGTTGGGTGGATAACTCCATGTCCTCTAAATCGGTCCAATAATTAACCACTAACTGTTTTCTGTGATAGCACAGATTTAACTGCTGCTCCATATACTTATTGCCATAATCCATCTTTCTTATTTTATCTTTGCCATTATTGTTCTTATAAGGGAAGTATATACACTCAACTACTAGCTTCCTAATTTAAAAAGCTTCCTGTAAGATATATCATGGCATTTATTACCTATTTTTGCCTTTTTTAATCACAAATCTTATACTGTATGTCTCTCACATTTCAATATCTCATCAAAATATACTTCCTGACTCAATTAATCTTCAAATTGCTTCCATATGTTGTTAGATTATCTAACTTGATTACCTTTACATTTTTCGATTTTTGTTTTATCTACTGAAAAACTAAATCACAATTTCCCTATTAACTTCATTTATTCCACTTTGCAGTTTCCAGGCTATGTGTTCGAAAATTCCTCCGTTTACATAAAGCTTCATCGACATCAAAAAGCAATTTCCCTATATCCACTAAAATATTCCCAAAAATATAACATATCATATAGAGAACAGTGATCATAGAGAACACTGTTGGACTTAGCACGCTTCCCTGTGGACCACCATTTTCTGCCTTTCATTGGTTTGATACCTCTGAGCCTATTTTCACCTGAACAATTCTACCATAAAAGTCTTCACCCAATTAAACAGTTTTTTTTCCAATTGCCATAATGTGGATGTCGATTATCAATTAATAATCATTTTTTTACACCAAGTTTTTTCCACGTAAAAGAATGCAGCAAATATCTTGTTATTTGTTTGAGCTTTTCCTACCTCATGCTCTAGACATATTACTGGGTCCATGGTGTTCCTCCTCTTCTGAGTCCAATTTAATAAGAAGCCATCAGACCTCTCTTTCCCATTAAGTATACTCACCTCTCATTTATCTTTTTTTTTTTTTTTTTTTTTGCAGCCATGCAATGTCAAAGTGATTGGTCTCTAATTCCCTGGTACCCTGCCATCTTTTTCATGTTTTGACCAACATTTCCACCTGCCTCTTGGTTGTTTCGGCAATTTTACACCTATCCGTCAGAACAGGGTATAGCTCCACTCTCTTCTTATTCTTCCCTATTGTTTAACAGAGGTTGCATTTACTTTTTTTGGTTGCTTCTTTTCTATCTCCTTTTTTAACCTTTTTGGTGAAATCTTCCAACTATAAACCAAACAAACATATCTAAACTATCTCAATCAAAGTATTCACAGTAAAAGTTACATTCCAACAAATGTATATGAAGGAGGTAGCAGATAACATAAGCATACTGAGAACATGTTAAAACTGCTATCCTCTGTAAGGTTGAAAACACTTGTAATATTTCACTCATTAGCCAAACTTCTGCAAAGTGGATCACCTTTGACAGTACAGTGTCTGTAGTCTGTAGGCTGCAATTTGTCTCTTATATCATGTCCATTATCCACATGTTAATTTTTAAGACTTTGTTTGAGTCAGGTGTCAAATCTGGGTAGGTATGAGCAGTGGATCTTCCCTGGAAATCCTTCCATTTGTGTCAGGCTGACAGTAATGCTGTTTCTTATGAACGAGTCTCAAATGTATGCACTTACAGCACATACTTGTTAATTTCTCCTGTGTTTAGGATACCGGGTTACATTATTGACTTCAATATCTTTAATGCAGTTGGTGGCAGATCTTCGACGTTGAAAATTTCTTTCAGCTCAAATCTCGGAGTTGCAACTGTGTTCAATCATGCTCTTGAATCTTTTTTTGGTAGACAAGCTCCCTCAAGATTTGCTTGGTGCTATTATTTGTTGGAAGCTGTGATTACCTTCAAAATCTGACCAGTAGGATTTAAAGATCACTCTCTATGACTCTGGCACATACTTGATTAAGTTGTCCAGAAGTAAAATTTATTCCACGAAGCCAAGAACAGCTTGTTGCAGTAATAAATATGGATTTTTTTTAAAGGCAGGTACTCCTCTTATTTTGCCAGCCAAGTGTAATTATTCAGCCTACACATTCACCCTTTTTTCTTTTTTTTTTAACCAATGCCATGGCAGCTGTATGTCATTATGTCTGTATGACCTTAAAGTCATTTCCCGAAGTGCATTGCTTATAAAAATGTTCCATAATTCTGAAAAAACAGCACACCTCTTAAAAGATCTTCATAATTTACAGCTATTTCATGCCTTCTATTTGGCCACCTATGTGCTTTTCCAGGTTTTAAAACCTGACCATGATGATGAACAATTTCATTTGCTGTTTCTTTCTGGGTGATTGGTTTCTGCAACTTATGCATGGAATGAGGCAAAGGTGATTCAACCAATGACAACCAATGCTCCTATCCTCAAATTTATCTACATTAAGAACTGCTTCATATTATGGTAAACTAGATGCACCAGTTGAGTCATGGACTTATTTGGAATAAAAACACTGACCTTTTTCATTTACAAATTCTGTATTGCATCCAACATAAATAATGCTCTCTCAGATACATGTTCATGACCGCCCTTGTTTCTTGAAGGCATGCTTCTCATCCGCTTAAATATATTTGATCTGCGAGTGCCAGGATCTTGCACCTTGCACCTCCAGGGTAGAGGGTTCAATTCCTGTGCATGGAGTTTGCATGTTCTCCCTGTGCTTGCTGGGTTTCATCTGGGTACTCTGGTTTCCTCCCACAGTCCAAAGACATGCAGATTAGACTAATTGCCGTTCCCAGATTGTCCATAGTGTGTGAATGATTGTGCTAATGTGGGAATGTGTGTGCCCTGTGATGGATTGATACCCTATCCAGGTTGTACCCTGCCTTGTACCCCAAGTCTAATGGGATAGGCTCCAGGCCCTCCTGCCAGAATCTGTTTTCTTTCATCTTCCACCAGTCTGTAGCTTAGCTGGTCGCCTGTCATGAAACATATAATACTGGTATTATCACCAGTTTGTCTCCTGAAAGCAGCCTTACAAGGATGAAGATTCACATCTGCTGAAGAAGTATTCATGGCTTGCAGCTCAGCCAAAAACATTTTTAATGAGAGACTTTGAAAATGTGTTGACAGATGGACAAAGTATATTGAAAAATTTTTTTTTTTTTGCAAAAGTTAATTAAAATAAGTTAACAGTGAGAGAGCGAATAGTTCTTGGCTTTTGTATTATCACATTTAAATCATTGGGCAGACACCCTTTCCCAGAGCCACTTACATTTTATCTCATTATGCATCTGAGCAGTTAAGGGCCTTATTAAAGAGCCCAACAGTTGCAACAAGGCGATGCTGGGGTTTGAACCTGGGACTTTCCAATCAGTAGCCCACCACCTTAATCACTGCGCTACCCCTGTATTACCTAACAAATAGGCCATTTACCTACAGTATGTGGCATGCAAACGTACTGTAAGAAGCAACTGAAGATATCAGTGCCAAAAAAGTGCACTGGTCAAATATTACATCACGCTATAATTGAACTGTGGTAGAAGAAAAACAAATGGCCTGTACCAATGTATGTGTCATGATCGGGGTGTTGTGGCAGGTGTTGAACGCCGTGGGCGGAAGGAGCAGGCATAGAGGCAGAGGGGTGGTGTAACCAAAAAGAGTCTTTTAATTAAGGGTAAACACAAAGTATAAATAAAGATACAAACAAAGGAACAAACAAACCCAAACCATACTTAACTTTGTGCTAACAGGGGCTCTCTGGCAAGACACAGGCAGGGGGAGACACAAAACACGTCCTGTGGCGAGACACAGGCAGGGGAACAAACACATAACAGGACAAACGATGCGTGGAGCTGAAACTGGACACTAGAAAGAAGGGAGACACTAGAGAGGAGGGAGACACGTAAAGACTAGAAACGAGAGACCAAGAGAGGGACGGGACTAGGGCTAAAGACATGGCAATCAGCTAGGCATGGCTTTTAGCTAAACATGGCTAAGCAGTGCTTAACCATGGCAGTTAGCTACACATACACCTAGCTAAGCATGTCTTCAGCCCCAACATGCACTAAGCTACACTTACCTAATAGCTTAACACACACTAGGGGATGGGGGCACAGAGCCACGTGAGGCTCCGAAGGGTGCTGCAGCTGGGGCCTCCACGTGAGGCTCCGAAGGGTGCTGCAGCTGGGGCCTCCACGTGAGGCTCCGAAGGGTGCTGCAGCTGGGGCCTCCACGTGAGGCTCCGAAGGGTGCTGCAGCTGGGGCCTCCACGTGAGGCTCCGAAGGGTGCTGCAGCTGGGGCCTCCACGTGAGGCTCCGAAGGGTGCTGCAGCTGGGGCCTCCACGTGAGGCTCCGAAGGGTGCTGCAGCTGGGGCCTCCACGTGAGGCTCCGAAGGGTGCTGCAGCTGGGGCCTCCACGTGAGGCTCCGAAGGGTGCTGCAGCTGGGGCCTCCACGTGAGGCTCCGAAGGGTGCTGCAGCTGGGGCCTCCACGTGAGGCTCCGAAGGGTGCTGCAGCTGGGGCCTCCACGTGAGGCTCCGAAGGGTGCTGCAGCTGGGGCCTCCACGTGAGGCTCCGAAGGGTGCTGCAGCTGGGGCCTCCACGTGAGGCTCCGAAGGGTGCTGCAGCTGGGGCCTCCACGTGAGGCTCCGAAGGGTGCTGCAGCTGGGGCCTCCACGTGAGGCTCCGAAGGGTGCTGCAGCTGGGGCCTCCACGTGAGGCTCCGAAGGGTGCTGCAGCTGGGGCCTCCACGTGAGGCTCCGAAGGGTGCTGCAGCTGGGGCCTCCACGTGAGGCTCCGAAGGGTGCTGCAGCTGGGGCCTCCACGTGAGGCTCCGAAGGGTGCTGCAGCTGGGGCCTCCACGTGAGGCTCCGAAGGGTGCTGCAGCTGGGGCCTCCACGTGAGGCTCCGAAGGGTGCTGCAGCTGGGGCCTCCACGTGAGGCTCCGAAGGGTGCTGCAGCTGGGGCCTCCACGTGAGGCTCCGAAGGGTGCTGCAGCTGGGGCCTCCACGTGAGGCTCCGAAGGGTGCTGCAGCTGGGGCCTCCACGTGAGGCTCCGAAGGGTGCTGCAGCTGGGGCCTCCACGTGAGGCTCCGAAGGGTGCTGCAGCTGGGGCCTCCACGTGAGGCTCCGAAGGGTGCTGCAGCTGGGGCCTCCACGTGAGGCTCCGAAGGGTGCTGCAGCTGGGGCCTCCACGTGAGGCTCCGAAGGGTGCTGCAGCTGGGGCCTCCACGTGAGGCTCCGAAGGGTGCTGCAGCTGGGGCCTCCACGTGAGGCTCCGAAGGGTGCTGCAGCTGGGGCCTCCACGTGAGGCTCCGAAGGGTGCTGCAGCTGGGGCCTCCACGTGAGGCTCCGAAGGGTGCTGCAGCTGGGGCCTCCACGTGAGGCTCCGAAGGGTGCTGCAGCTGGGGCCTCCACGTGAGGCTCCGAAGGGTGCTGCAGCTGGGGCCTCCACGTGAGGCTCCGAAGGGTGCTGCAGCTGGGGCCTCCACGTGAGGCTCCGAAGGGTGCTGCAGCTGGGGCCTCCACGTGAGGCTCCGAAGGGTGCTGCAGCTGGGGCCTCCACGTGAGGCTCCGAAGGGTGCTGCAGCTGGGGCCTCCACGTGAGGCTCCGAAGGGTGCTGCAGCTGGGGCCTCCACGTGAGGCTCCGAAGGGTGCTGCAGCTGGGGCCTCCACGTGAGGCTCCGAAGGGTGCTGCAGCTGGGGCCTCCACGTGAGGCTCCGAAGGGTGCTGCAGCTGGGGCCTCCACGTGAGGCTCCGAAGGGTGCTGCAGCTGGGGCCTCCACGTGAGGCTCCGAAGGGTGCTGCAGCTGGGGCCTCCACGTGAGGCTCCGAAGGGTGCTGCAGCTGGGGCCTCCACGTGAGGCTCCGAAGGGTGCTGCAGCTGGGGCCTCCACGTGAGGCTCCGAAGGGTGCTGCAGCTGGGGCCTCCACGTGAGGATGCCGCTTTAAAGTCCCAGCCCCCTCTGCTATGCCTTGGTTGGTCGAGCATTCTGTCATGATCGAGGTGTTGTGGCAGGTGTTGAACGCCGTGGGCGGAAGGAGCAGGCATAGAGGCAGAGGGGTGGTGTAACCAAAAAGAGTCTTTTAATTAAGGGTAAACACAAAGTATAAATAAAGATACAAACAAAGGAACAAACAAACCCAAACCATACTTAACTTTGTGCTAACAGGGGCTCTCTGGCAAGACACGGACAGGGGAACAAACACAAAACACGTCCTGTGGCGAGACACAGGCAGGGGGAGACACACATAACAGGACACAAACAATGCGTGGAGCTGAAACTGGACACTAGAGAGGAGGTAGACACTAGAGAGGAGGGAGACACGTAAAGACTAGAGACGAGAGACCAAGAGAGGGACGGGACGAGGGCTAAAGACATAGCAATCAGCTAGGCATGGCTTTTAGCTAAACATGGCTAAGCAGTGCTTAACCATGGCAGTTAGCTACACATACACCTAGCTAAGCATGTCTTCAGCCCCAACATGCACTAAGCTACACTTACCTAATAGCTTAACACACACTAGGGGATGGGGGCACAGAAACATAGACAAAGGATACCCAGTGGCTAGGCGAGGCAGCCCTCCAAGACCAAGCGAGGCGGCACTCACAAGCTAGTCGTTACTCCCCAGCCAGGAGGGACAGCACTCTAAAGCTAGGCGCACTGGGACACTAGGGGGAGAGGAAACACAGGACAGCTAGAGACACAGAGGGGCTATGGCTAGAAGCATGCTAGTTACTGTAACTCCACATTGATCTTAGCTAAACACGCTCCTAGCCAAACACACACCTACCTACTTACCTGCTCTAGCTAAACACAAGAACACAGAGGACAGGACTGAATCAGCTCCACTAACACAGACACACAAGATACACAGAAACATTGCCAATAAGAGAGCCCAAGTCAACACAACTAAAATCAAAGTACAAACTAAACAAATAACAAAACAGAACAGAACAAAATGCCCACACAAATGACAGCGGTGTTACCAAAATGCTCGACCCAGTTTCCCAGTCTAAACAGCTATTTATAGATTGATTGATGGCTACCTCGGTTCAGGTGTGCACTGCCTCACCTGACCGAGGTGCCCGCTGGGAAACTGAGTCGGCCAACAAAAACTACAAAATAAAAACAGTGACCTCTAGTGGAGGACCCTTACAGTATGCACAAAGTGATGTGTATAGATTTGCTTGGTTGCAGTTGAACCATGTGGAATAATAAATAACCACATCTGATTCATTGCCCTGGTTATTAAAAGTTGCATTTTGGGTTGCAGTCAGAGGTAACGGGCTGAGATCAGACAGTCCCATTTCGGCCAACGGCGCTACTTAATTTTTTAAGGCTGATTGTTAATTTGCCATGTAGATGTAATGGAGAGCATATGACATGGCTGTGCTGGCATGATATCAAGCTCCAGTATCGGTTAGTTATCTTTTGCTTTTAAATGTTGTAGCATTTAGTATGATTTGATGGTAACGTTACGTTTTAAAATAGTGAGAGCAGGCGTAAATAACAGTAGCAGAAACACTATATTGTGTCACTTTTGGACACATTTGTATGTTGAGTTGATACTTAAAAGGATCACAAATCTTTATTCAAACTTAACTCACATATGTCACTGCAAATTATACAGTACGTACTGTTGCCAGTATTATTTGTCACGTTTGGTAGACCCTATAGCTACAGTATATTATCAGATTCTACTGTATATACAGTATAGCGCTATAGGAGTAACATTTATGGAGACTTAAGTGCCAGCATCCAGTATTGCGAATGTCTAAATATAGATTCTCCATGAAGACTTTCTGACAGCTGTTTTAACATACACCAAAAGTTTTTAGTTGCATTGCAGTAGCATTAGCCCTAAAACAGCTAGCTAACCTGGAGAGCTGACAGGGATCTCAGTAGAAAATTTTCACACAAAGGTACACTATCTACAGTATCAGTCTCACAGCGTCAGGTCTTTACATCACTAGGTTTGTCAAGCATTAGCATAATTTAGTAGGTATGGCAACATGATCATTAAGTTCTTTTGAGAATGTCATTTCCATCTTGGAGCCAGTGAGAAACTGCAGGCATTTATTCATATCTAAATCTATCTTATTCACTGTAAAAGCACACCATCTAGTGTCATACATTCTACTACAACAAACCATGTGTAAATGATGTCAATGATGTACTATGGTAAACTATAGTACCAGAATATACCATAGTGTTACCGTGGTACTTCAGACATTACCATGGTAGGTACCATAGGACTTTACAGAATAGGTACTATGGGATGTACCACCATACTTTTGCTGTTCTTGTTAGGTTATGTGGCACTTTAGAGGGTATTGTGGTGGTGATATGGTGTATACAACGGTACTTTGCTGAATCTTATTAAGCTTAAGACGGCATGTTGATACATGTTGTTGTTAATCTTTCGGCTGCCCCTGTCGAGGGGTCGCCAGAGCAGACCATCAATCCGCACAACCACTTGGCACAGATTTTACGCCCTGAGGCAACCCTTCCAGTTTATCCAGGCTTGCGACCGGCCCTGCATGCAGTGGCTGGGTAGTATGGGGTGTGGCAACAACCGATGGCGAGGCTCAAACCTGAATCCACAGATCCCCAAAACAATAATCTAGAGCCTTGGCTCCCTGAGCTACCATATTAGATCCATTCATCCTTCTAAGAACCTCTGTAGTCCTTCTAGGAACCTCTGTAATCCATCTAGGGACCACTGTTTGTATTTATTCCCATTCTTATGACTGTGGTAGAACCTTCACGCATGCAAAGTCCATGCACACAGACCACAAGGCGGGAATCAAACCCAGACCCTAAAGATGCAAGGCCACAGTGCTAACCACTAGTACAGGCAGTACCGTGTCATGTCTACATATACAGTGTATTGTAAATGTTGGTCCTAAGATGCATCCAAATCATCAAGGTTGTTGGGTATTGGCATTAATGCATGAGATGGCACTTTCCTTTTGGATTACTTTTATTATTTTTTTCTATGCTACCTTTAAAGCATCTAGCCAAGAGTACATTATTCACTGTAATAATTACAATTATGTACAGTAAAAAAAAATATCTTTGTTTCAAATGAGTTACTAGACAATGGAGGCACCAAATCAATACTGATTGGTTAATTTTTTTTCATTTAAATTTGCTGGTACTGACCCTCGACCAACATGATTGGCATTAATGGAGTCTGTGATGAGCGTCCTCTTAGACAGCCTGCTGTGTCCATCAACCAGTCCAATGCACAAGTGTGATTCTTTCATGCAGCATGCCAATTCTTACTATTCAGCCATTAGAGACCAGCCAAAGCCCTGATTGTGCAAAATTTTAGTTATTATGAAGCAGTATGACACTAATGAGAGTGCAGGATGGGGAGAAGGCTTCTGGATGGGTGGACAAGAACAGAAAGGAATGTTAATACTTATTTAATGCCTTTCTCATTTCCACTCTCATTTTATCGTCATGATTCCTGTGTCAGTAAGCCTGTCCTTTTTTCAATTGTTGGATCGTTGGTCATTCATCTTCAGTAACTACTTCTTGTTTTTTTGTTTGTTTGTTTTTCATGCTCCATGGATGGGACATAATGATTTACACTTAGAGGCACTAAACCAATCAGTAAACCACTTAACAGTCTTTTTATTTTTGGAGGGTTTAAATGATGTGGGCACTGGGAAGAAACTAAGAAGACAGATGAAAAGAAGAAAAATATTGTCAAACAGCCGCATAGATAGAAAATCCAAAGTTTTAAGTGTTGAACAGACCAAAATAAAAAATATGGATCTGGATCGCTAAGTTATCATCACTCACTCATACTATATATACCGATTTATCCTGTACACAGTGTCAAGGGGGCCTGGAGCCTATCCCAGGAGATTTAGGGCACAAGGTAGGGTACACCCTGGACAGGGTGCCAATCCATCACAGGGCACACACATACACACTTTACAGGCAATTTGGAAACACCAATTAGCCTAACCTGCATGACTTTGGACTGTGTGAGGAAACTGGAGTACCTGGAGGAAACCCCAAAAGCAAGGGGAGAACATGCAAACTCCATCAAATAGACCCAATGTGGGAATCAAACCCTCGACTCTGCAAAGAGGAAAGCGCCAACCAGTATCCCTCCATGCCGCAGCTTCCAAGTGTTAAATCAGTATATGTATAATTTAGCTTGTCCAATTACTTTTAAGCCTGTAAAAATAGACAGACTGGGAAAAAATTTAAAAGTTGTAATGCCTAAACAATTAATGCAACATTTCTTTTGTACACAGACCCAAGGCAGGAATTAAACCCAGATCCTGAAGGTTCAAGGTAACAGCACTATGCCCAGTAAAGTTGGGACAGTGTTTGTTTTTTCCCTCCTATAATCAGCTCTAATTATTATTCAGCTGTTTTTTCTAGATAAATTAGGTATTACCTGTTGGCCTGTTACCAACAGCAATATGTGCAGTATTGTAAAAAAAATATCTCAATCTGAATATTTAAAATTATCATTTGAAATTGGCTATGTTACTGGAGTGTAGGCAGCATGGTGGCTTAGTGGTTAGCAGTGTTGCCTCACACCTCTAGCTTTGGGTGTAAAGAATTGAAATTTTCTCACCATGCTTGGTAGGTTTCCTTTAGGTATTCTAGCTTCTACTCCCAGGTCAAAGACATATGTGGCAGGATGATTGGCTTGAGCTTGTGATTGGCACCCCATTCAGGGGGTAGCCTGCTTTGTGCACCCCATTGTGTTTCCTTGGATAGGCTCCACCCCTCAATATTGGAGTACTAGTGTACTATATAAACTGCATAATCACTTTATTTTTACTCTCACTCACAATACCGCTTTATCCTGTACTCAGGGTTGAAGGGGGCCTAGAGCCTATTCCAGGAGACTTAGGGCACAAGGCAAGCTGGATCACCAGCTTTCTGACAGACAGGCAGCAGCTAGTGAGACTGGGGAAATTCATGCCCAACAGCCACATCACCAATACTGGAGCCCCTCAGGGATGCGTTCTCTCCCCACTGCTCTTCTCCCTCTACACCAACGACTACACCTCTACAGACCCCACTGTCAGATGACACTACAATCATCGGCCTCATCCAGGACGGTGACGAGTCTGCATACAGAAGTCAGGTCGAGCAGCTGGCTGTCTGGTGCAGTCACAACAACCTGGAGCTGAACACGCTCAAAACAGTGGAGATGATTGTGGATTTCAGGAGGAACCCACCTGCACTTTCCCCACTCACCATCATGAACAGCACTGTGACAGCAGTGAAGTCATTCCGGTTCCTGGGCACGACCATCTCTCAGGACCTGAAGTGGGACATTCACATTGACTCCATTGTTAAAAGGCCCACCAGAGGGTGTATTTCCTTCGCCAACTGAAGAAATTCAACCTGCCACAGGAGCTGCTCACACAGTTCTACTCAGCCGTCATTGAATCCGTCCTGTGCACTTCAATATCTGTCTGGTTTGGCTCAGCTACAAAAGCAGACATCAAAGGATTACAAAGGACGGTTCGGACTGCTGAAAGAAATATTGGCACTCCCCTGCCCATGCTGCAAGAACTGTATACATCCAGAGTGAGGAAAAGGGCTCGGAATATCACATTGGACCCCTTACACCCAAGCCACCTTCTATTTAAACTTTTGCCATCGGGTCGACGCTATAGAGCACCAAACACTAGGAACAGTTTTTTCCCCCAGGCAATCTATCTCATGAACAATCAATAAATATATGTCTTTCAATAAATATATGTGCAATATTGTGTACAGTACCACTGTGCAGTATACTGTATAATACCACAGATTTCAGATATTTATGTAACTTATTTAAAAGTATCTCACATCCTACTCCATTTTTTCTTTTTTTTTTTTGTGTTGTGCTGTTTTGTCTTGTCATTTGTTTTTTGTTCTGGAAGCTCTGTCACTAATACAAATTCCTTGTATGTGCAAGCATACTTGGCAATAAAACTCTCTGATTCTGAAGGTACACCCTAGTGCCAATCCAATGCAGGACACACACATAAACACTACTAGCCTGATCTGCAGGTCTTTGGAAACCCACCAAGCACAGGGAGAACATGCAAACTCCAAGGACATAGAGACAGGATTCGTACCTGGCCGGAAATCAAACCTGGACCCTGGAGGTGCAAGGCAACAGTGCTAACCACTACACCACCATGCCACCTCACTTTGTTTTTATTATAATGTTAATTAAGCTTGGTGTACCGCTAAGCAAACTGTGGTCTGAAGATGGAACAGATTTATTAAAATGTAAACATAAAATGTAAAAATCCTTCAACAAATCAATTTATAGACTTTTATTTTAACTATGCATAAATACCTCAACTCCCCTACTCTTTTTGCTTTAAAGTTTTGGTTATTGATATAATAGGCAGTTAGATGTTAGCGCTATTTACTCGGCTAATACAAAAAGGCAGGTAGGAGTAATGTCAATCAAAATCAACTTACATTCTGTAAAAATATCTGGCTGTGAATCTGTTCCACTGTTAAATCAAATAAAGTAATAAAAAAAATAAGTGCATCATATTTAAAAGAAAATGTAACATGGTTATATTCTATCCTTGGATGATGATAAAGTCAAAAAAAATTCAGTCAATGCATCGATTGGCATCTTAGCAGTTCATACCAGGGACCATGTGGTCGTTCATAACTGAGACACAAATTCAAACATATCATCACTTGGATTGCATGCACAGGAAGATGCACGGTGTAAAGGAAAATGCATTGAAGGGTGAAATTAGTTCAAACCAGTACTACTTGTCCTTCACTACAGCTGCCCATTATCTTTCCTTTTGTGTTTTAAGATTTCTGAGCTTTCTCTGTTGCTGTAGCAACTGCTCAAACTACACTAAAAGACACTCTAAAGCAGATTAGACTGTTTGTCTGTTTTGAGTGCATTAAAATGGGTGCTAAGGAGGAAACAGGGGACATTCTTAACATTCTTAAATCAGGCAGTGCAAATTTCTATAAACAAGCCAGTAGTAGTGTGTGAGTGGTTTTGTATAAGATGCCCTGCAATAGACTGGCATGCTATCCAGCATGCTTCTCTACCACAGACAGACTCCAGATCCATTGTTACCCTGTCAAGCGTAAACCACTTACTGAGAATGAGTGAAGACTATACATCAATAAATGCAAAAAAAAGTACCTCTTTTTAAATAGTACCAAAAATTAAATGATACATTTAACTGTTGTTACACTTCTTAGGATATTTAGGGAATAAAGGGCAGGAAGCAGGTTTGCGGCTAGAACTTTTTGTTCTAGTACATGTTGTGAATCATATGATGCATTTTAGCACACACACACACACACACTTATTCTCTGCTTCTCTGCTTGGTGCACTGGTACTCTGAACCACAGCTCTCTCTCTCTCTCTCTCTCTCTCTCTCAACATGAATTAGAGGCATTCTATAATTTGAGGTAAATTCCATGTCTGTTGATGATAACAATACTGTATACTTTGTATATTTTGACCTCCCTTTGCTTTGATTACAGCACGCTTTCCCTGCAGTATTGTTTCAATAAGCTTGCAGTTGTAAATAAGAAACCTGTTCTTAATCTGTCCTGCCTGGTTAAATAAAAGTCAATAAAAAAACTAATTATGCAATGTCATAACATGTCATGGTACGTCAGGTCACGCCCACGGCTCGAGCCAAGTCATCATCACCCACGACTCCTCTCCACATTCCATTTCACGACTCCCGTTTTGCCGCCTCATTCGCATGAGAAGCTGGTTCTTTTTTGTGGACAAGAAGGACAAGTCCCTTCGTCCCTGTATCGACTACCGTTGTCTAAACGCAATCACTATCAAGAAAAGATACTTGCAAAGACTCAGAAAATAAGCTTTATGTCAAAGCGGAAAAGTGTGAATTCCACCAAGAGTCTGTGTCATTCCTTGGTTTTATTATTGCGCCTTCCAGCCTACAGATTGAGCCGTCCAAGTTATTTGCCTTCACGAACTGGCCCACACCCACCACAAGACGAGACCTCCAGCGATTCTTGGGGTTTGCCAACTTTTTACAGATGTTTTGTTTGAAATTACAGCTCTGTGGCAGCGCCTTTCACCACGCTAACCTCCTCTAAAGTCCCTTTTTTCTGGAACAAGCAGGTTGAAGATGCATTCTTCAACCTAAAGCATAGATTCACATCTGCACCCATTCTAATCATCCCGGATCCGCCCTTCTAGATCGTGGTGGAGGCGGATTCTTTTGAGTCAGGAGTAGGCTGCCTTGTCTTAAAGATCTTGTAAAGACAACAAGTTACACCCTTGCTCCTTCTTCTCCAATCATCTCTCCTCTGCTATGAGGAATTATGATACAGATTGGTAACTGTTGGTGGTTAAACTTGCCCTAGAGGAGGAACACTGGTTGGAGGGAACCACCTCTCCATTCTTAGTCTGGACCAACCATAAAAACTTAGTATATCTCAGATCAGCCAAGAGACTCAACGCCCATCAAGCCCATTGGAGTCTATACTTTTCTCAATTTAACTTCACACTTTCGTATCGCCCTGGTTCCAGAAACATAAAGCGCGTTGCCCTGTCTCGACAGTTCTTCGCACCCCAAGAATCGATGCCGATTAAGACAATCCTGCCTACTCATGGCCTTGTGGCGGCTGCGCTTCTGAATATCAAAACATGGGTAAAAAAGGCGCTTGTTTAGGAACCAGGTCCAAGCAACATTCCCTTCTTCTCTTTGTCCTGGCGTCTGTCTGATCTCAAGTGTTGGGATGGGGACATAGCTTCCAAGTTGCCTGCCACCCTGGGGGAGTATGCCCATTTTGTTTCCTTGCCAAAAGTCCCGTCAGCCAAGGAGATTGCGGAATTAATGATACTCCATGCTTCCGCGTCTGACCGTGGGCCCCAGTTCTCAGCAGAATTCCGGAAGGCATTTTACAGACTGATCGGAGTGACACCCAGCCTGTCCTCTGGCTATCACCCTCAGTCAAACGGGCAGACAGAGAGACTTAACCAAGAACTGGAGAAGGCCCTAAGGTGTATGGTGTCCCGTGATGCAACTACTTGGAGCAGAACGCTTCCCTAGATAGAGTATGCGCACAACTCACTACCAACCTCTTCCACAGGCCTCTCTCCCTTCCAATGCTGCATGGGCTATCAGCCACGCATGTTTCCATCCCAAGAAGATAACAGTACCTTCAGCCTTATCCTTTGTTCGCCACTGGAAGAGGGTTTGGTCCCAGGCCAGGACCCGCCTCCTACACACCATCAGCTCCTTCAAACGGCAAGCAGACCGATGCCACTCAGCAGCCCCCAGGTACCGGGTGGGTCAGAGGGTTAAGCTAGCCCCTCTAGACGTTCCCATTAAAACAGCTTCCCACAAATTATCGCCTAGATTCATCGGGCTGTTCATTAGGTAATTAACTTTGTTTCCGTCAGACTTTGCCTACCCCTCACTATGCACTGCATCAACCCAACCTTTCATGTCTCACAACTCGGATGACTGGTGCCCAGCCAGTGCATTACTCAGCAGACCTGCTCCGTTTTCCATTCATCACTTTTACTCTATATTACTCGCCCATGAACAACCATCCCTTGCTAAATTATTGCGTGCTCATTACGTAGTGTTCAATTACGTCTATGCCAAGTGTTTTTTGCTCTTTCATGCTGTTGACCCTTTTTTGTCCCAAGCTATGTTTTTGCTTTGCGATTTGGGTTATTGTCTATGCTGACAGATATACCGGCTTTAATCTTTCGCTTCTGTTTCTCAGCCACGACTCTGCCTCAATCTCCAGGACAATCACTACTTGTGATTAAACTTGGAACAGAAAGCACGCCTTGGATTGAAGGTGTGCTTTCTGTTCCAAGTTTAATCACCAGCTCTTCAATCCATGATCCACTCTCACTCTTTGCATTGGATACGACATACGCTCAGCGGCATATCTGGCATATTCCTTATTAAAATCATTAAACTCAGTGTGATCTGTTGAGTCTGCTTTTGGGTCCTCCCAGCCTGTGTTGCACAGTCAGTGCCCCATGACATAACATTTATTTGCATCCAGAGCGTCACATTATTTTTTCTCAAACATCTTGTATCGATGATGGGAGAATCAGACCTCTGTGAAAAGTCTTCTCCAGCTCAACCCAAGGATTCTCAATAGGGTTAAAGGCTGCACTCTCTCTGCACTTTCATTTACCACAAATTGACAGTTCTCAACTCAATTTGTATTATTTTAGCAATCTCCTTGCTGTTTTCCTTTCTTTTCTTGATGTAAGGCAATAATTCGACCCTTTGTGTGTGTGTGTGTATATATATATATATATATATATATATATATATATATATATATATATATATATTAGAAATAAATTAGGAACATTTTATATTTATTAGGATTATTAGGAACACCATACTAATACAGTGTTTGACCCCCTTTCGCCCTCAGAACTGCCTTAATTCTACGTGGCATTGATTTAACAAGGTGCTGAAAGCATTCTTTAGAAATGTTGGCCCATATTGATAGAATAGCATCTTGTAGTTGATGGAGATTTGTGGGATGCACATCCAGGGCACGAAGCTCCCGTTCCACCACATCCCAAAGATGCTCTATTGGGTTGAGATCTGGTGACTGTGGGGGCCATTTTAGTACAGTGAACTCATTGTCATGTTCAAGAAACCAATTTGAAATGATTCGAGCTTTGTGACATGGTGCATTATCCTGCTGGAAGTAGCCATCAGAGGATGGGTACATGGTGGTCATAAAGGGATGGACATGGTCAGAAACAATGCTCAAACAATGTTAAATAGTCCATGGCATTTAAACGATGCCCAATGGGCATTAAGGGGCCTAAAGTGTGCCAAGAAAACATCCCCCACAATCACTACTTGTGGGGGAAAACATCCACCACACCATTACACCACCACCACCAGCCTACACAGTGGTAACAAGGCATAATGGATCCATGTTCTCATTCTGTTTACGCCAAATTCTGACTCTACTATTTGAATGTTTTAACAGAAATCGAGACTTATCAGACCAGGCAACATTCTTCCAGTTTTCAACTGTCCAATTTTGGTGAGCTCGTGCAAATTGTAGCCTCTTTTTCCTATTTGTAGTGGAGATGAGTGGTACCCGGTGGGGTCTTCTGCTGTTGTAGCCCATCCGCCTCAAGGTTGTGTGTGTTGTGGCTTCACAAATGCTTTGCTGCATATCTTGGTTGTAACGAGTGGTCAAAGTTGCTATTCTATCAGCCTGAATCAGTCGGCCCATTCTCCTCTGGCCTCTAGCATCAACAAGGCATTTTCGCCCACAGGACTTCCGCATAATGGATGTTTTTCCCTTTTCACACCATTCTTTGTAAACCCTAGAAATGGTTGTGCGTGAAAATCCCAGTAACTAAGCAGATTGTGAAATACGCAGGGCGGCCCGTCTGGCACCAACAACCATGCCACGCTCAAAATTGCTTAAATCACCTTTTTTTCCATTCTGACATTCAGTTTGGAGTTTAGGAAATTGTCTTGACCAGGACCACACCCCTAAATGCATTGAAGCAAATGTGTGTGTGTAACTAATAGAACGGACTAAAGCATGGAAGCCGGTGTTTACCAAAGCTTTGTTTCATCCTCTGGTAATAATGTCACTTTTATACAGTAAACTCAAATTTCTGTTTCTTGTCATGTCTTGTTTATATGTCAAATCAATTTCTTTGACCTCATTTATACTGCGCCCTATGGGCGACACCAAAATCCCCTTTAAGTCTTTCCCATATTTTATCCTTTTCTGGTTCTGTGTATAGAACCAATGTTCTAACTAACTCACTGTAATAAAGCAATATCATAGGCTGCATTCTGTTCCACAGTATACTTTAAAGTGTCATTCCCTGTGACACTGCCTATGCAGGGAATGTCTGTTAAGGGGAACTTCCCTTAACTAATTTCCTCCGTTCAAAACATTACTTTCTCCTTGTGTTACCCCGGAAACATGGGCAAATTGGATACCTGCTGCTGCTACTATTTATGCTATTTCTATAATATGACATTTCATACTTCTGAAAAGATTTTTTTTAGTATAGCTTTAAATTAAAGAATAAGATATTACAAAACTTATACCATTGTAACATATGTATCTTTTTTTAAAGATTTTATTTAAAAGATGGATGTGATAATTCCTAAAGAAATCAACATTACTGTATGCAGATTAATATCCTATTATTATTATTATTATTATTATTATTATTATTATTATGTCACCCTTAATAATAAATAGGGCATGAAATTAATTCCAAGTCTCATGTGAACTTTTTTTGTGCTCCAGCAGGGTGCAGTGACTGATGGGTAATTTTGCTTGTCCTCTACTTCTTGCAAAGTGATGAACCATTGTTCACTTGTTCCCTACACTGTTTATATTAACATTCGCTCTCTCTCTCTCTCTCTCTCTCTCTCTGTCTGCACGTTAAACTCAGCCTGTGAACCTGAGCCAAGAAAAACCAAGTGGAATGCAACAGCTACATAATCTTAATAGACCAACATTTATAATGGGCCATTCTGGAGAGCTCAGTGACTTTAATGACTTTGCCCTGGGTTACTGTAGGTCATGAATCTTCTTCACCGTTAGATCTGCTCTGATCCACTGTAAGTGCCATTATTGGGAAATGGAAGCATCTGGGAGCAGAAACAGCTCAGCCGTGAAGTCATTGACCATGCAAGCTCACAGAGCAGGGTCACAGAGCACTGGAACATGTACTGTAGGGCACAAAAGAAATCTCCTTACTCATTCCAAGCTGCCTCTGGAAACAACATCAATACCAAAAGTGTGTGTCTTGGGTTTCCATGACAATGAATGAATGAATGAAAGAGTACTTCATCATAATTCAAAAACATACAATGGTATTACACATTCAGAATGAAATTACGCTGCAGTTGACTCGCTGTTTTGACCGATGGGGGACAAAATGCTAATAAAATGTATTGCACAGTATTTACACTGTAAATAATTAAATTACATTCCAGCACATTGCAGTATATAAACTACTTTGAGGCTGCATATAAATCTAAGATCACTTATGCATAATGTCAAAAACATTGAAGTTGAAGTCGTATAAAGTATGCTGTTAAAGGACTCTGGATCCTTGAAAGCATGTTCGCTGTTATTATAAATCATGCTGCACGGTCTGTTAAATCTGGATTAGCAAATCCCAGGATTTTCCCGGATGCTATGTGCCAACTATAAAGTAAAAAAAAAAAAAAAACACACCAAAAGCAAGGTCTATTTAGGCATGGTGTAGAATCTGGTATGTAAATTGGACATGGAATGACCCATCAGCCTTGGGCACCAAAACCACAAGGCTGCTTTAACGACAGTAACTATGGTCAAATGACCTTGATTACTCCCAAGTCAAGTATAGTCTTGAGTTCCTCCAAAACTACTGTATGCTTTTTCTGTTCTGGGGTTAAACAATATGGCCAGCCACATGCAAGTAAAACCATACCTGAAGGAGTCTCAATGTGGTGCTGTATAAGGTTTGTGCAACTGAGTAGAAACAAAAGCACACTGGAAAGTTTCCTTTGCAACATGGCAACCCGTGTATGTTTGGAGTCCTCTAGGGACTAGGGTGTGATTGGACCTTCAGACCTTTTAAATGCCTCTCCAGTCCCAGTTCCTGCCTCCTAGGAATGAACCACCTCTATCAGTGGTTTCAAAAGACTGACATTGTACTGTATATTTGAAGAGCAATGCCTTTATCACAAGTATTTACAGTACAAGATGGGTGAGGCAAAGACTAGCCATAGCCCCTAATCTATTACTGCTGTATCTAAGGCCTTGTTCACACGGGCGTTAAAATCGAGGGTTTTTCTTGCGTTCGTCAGGTGAGTGCGGATCGAGCGGTGAGTGTTTTCTATACGTAGGAGTCAAAGAGAGTGTTCACACAGGCTTTGGTGACGTGCGTTTGTCCGGCTGCGCGTTTATACGGCATTAAAAAAATTGCATGCAGCTTTTTCTTGGCGTTCAAAACTCAACGAACGCAAAGAAACCGCTTTTAGTTTTTTCTTCGTGTTCATTTTACGCTACGGAGGACCAGATATATCCCATGATCTTACATGCTATACATAGGGAAATGCGGAAAAGGGCAAAATTAAAAAATGAATTGTTGAAAAACTTATGCGGGAATTTTCGCATTTCTTCATAAACCACAAAAAAACTTCCTTTAATCCGACGTTGTGCAGTCAGAGAGTGAACCCGGTAGCGGCGGGCTTTCATATTCAGTTCTCGACACTGCCTCCACAGGTTAACACACAAACTACAATTTGGGCTGCAGGCTGACGTTAGACAGAGATAAACGAACGCCAGCGAACGCAACATAAACGTCTAGGACGTTCAGAGCAAGTTCGTTTATCCAAAACCTTAATGCCCGTGTGAACAAGGCCTAATATAGTACTTTTTATTTTTGGGTGGATGGGAGTATATGTTGCAAGATGATTTGAAATTTTTTAAATGTTTCCAAAGACTGATGGAAACATTCCAGGAAAGTACATATAAGGGGGTTTGGCAAGCAAACCGCATTGCAGCTTGTAAGTTGCTAATCTTCCTAAATAAGCTAAACACACTAGTTACACTAAAAAAACACAGCAAAAAACACTAAATCGATCAAACAATTATTCCATCCTTCCATGATCTATAGTATGTATCATGTGTAGGGTCACTAGGGATCTGGAGCCTCTTAGGCAATATAGGATACAATGCAGGTTAACTCCCCTCAGACACACCTAATCATCACATCATCACACCACAGGCAATTTAGGCAACACCAACCAGCCTACACTGAATTTCTTTGGAAACCCACCAAGCTGGAGAGAACAGGCAAACTCCCGACATATACGCTGGAATTGAGATTAGATCACCCAAACCAGGAGCAGCAAGAGGACACTGACAGCAAGCCACAGTGCCACCAAAAATCTCTACAGTTTTTCTCTGTAGATTATCAAAGCAACTCAGAATGTGAAACCGATTAAATATATAAACTTAGAACCAATGTAAGACTCTGACCATTAGAGAGTGTTTAATATAAAGCTATTATTGCATGGTGTCTTCTGCTGAGCTGAAAGTGAATCAGCATGCCCTAACCCCTCCATTTTCTCTTACTTCATTCAGTGATGAAAGGCATATACTGCTTTTTTTTCCTTCTTTCACCTTTTCATTACTTTTGACAAGGAAGGACAGCATGTAATGCACAAAAGAATGGAGGCTGGTAGGGGTGGACTAAATGGGGGATGGAGAGTGAGGAAAGAGGGTAGGTTTCTTACTGTTACACAGTGAATGGCTTTATGACATTGTACTTCTTTTGTCGTCAGCCAAATCCACTTCTGTAATCGGAGAGTGAATCACAGATGAGAAATGGACAAAGTAGATCAGATAAAGAAGGTTTGTCTTGCACGATCCCAGTGCGTTAAATATCACATAAACCACTTCAGCGCTGTTATTTCAGCATAAACTTACATAAACTGCTCATAACTTCACTTATACTCTATTACTCTAGTACTACTGTACTATACACATACCACAGTACTGCTTGTTATTAGCACCACAGTTTCGGGACACATGTGACCATGTGTGTGTGGGACCAGTTCACAAAGCAAGGTCCATAAAGACATGGATGAGCGAGTTTTATTTGGAAACACTTAACTGTTGAACCCAATAGAAGTTCATATGCATGTAAAGGCAGGCGAGCAAGTACTTTTAGCAATATAGTATATATACACACTGCTGATCTACTCGGTTTTTCATGCACTGCCTCCTTCAGTGTTTACAGACAAAGGTCTGAGATAAGATGCAGTGAGCATCAGTTCTCTGGGTGAAAATGCCATGCTGATGCCAGGGTTCAGAGGAAAACGGCCAGATTGGTTCGAGCTGATATTAAGGCAACAGTAACTCAAATATGCTCAAGTATGCTGAAGAGTATCACTGAACACACAAAACTTCTAGTCTTGAAGTAGAGGGGCTATAGAAGCAGAAAACTGGTTTGATGAGTCTCGAATTCTGCTCATCAATCAACAACATGAGGTGACAAATGAGAACAATGTCAAAACTCAATTTCAAATTAGGTTGGAATTTCCATGACTGACATGACAGAATCTCCAGGGAATGGCTAGGGTGTTGACTAGAGAATTTGCATATTGAGCTCAATGGCCCACAACGGCAGTCTGGTAGAGCTGCGGATTGAACTACTGACCTTCTGATCAATAACCCATGCCTTAACCTTCTGAACAAGAACTGTCCCTGATTAATTTGTCCGACTTCTTCTTTGTCTTTCGGCTGTTCCCTTTTAGGGGTCACCACAGCGAATCATCTGCCTCCATCTAATCCTATTCTCTGCATCATCTTCTCTCACACCAACTAACTTTATGTCCTCTCTCACAGCATCCATAAATCTCCTCTTTGGTCTTCCTCTATACTTTCTGCCTGAAAGTTCCAAGCTCAGAATCCTTCTAGTCACAATCTCTCCTCTGAACATGTCCAAACCACCTCAAACTGGCCACTTAATAAAAACTTGGGAAGAACCTTCATCCAACACAGCACAGCCGTGGTTGAGGAAAGCAACATCTGCCATCTTTAATCAGGGTATTACTTGTGTGAGTTTTACTGAATGTGTACCACTTACCAAGGCTGTTCGCTTCTCATGATCCATTTATCCATGGCTTGAATGTCCACAACTGAAATTACATTAGCGCAGCAGAAGATTGTGTTTGTGTGTGGGAGCCATGCACATACTCAGTCCAGGGTAGGTTCTCAATCATTTCATCACTGATCCCCACTTTGACAGCACAAAATAAGCATTTATTGGGCGGCACGGTGGTGTAGTGGTTAGCACTGTCGCCTTGCACCTTCAGGGTCCGGGTTCGATTCCTGTCCAGGCTCGATTTCTGTCTCTGTGTGCATGGAGTTTGCATGTTCTCCCTGTGTTTGGTGGGTTTCCTCCCACAGTCTAAAGATATGCAGGTTAAGCTAATTGGCGTTTCCAAATTGCCCGTAGTGTGTGTGTGTGTGTGCCCTGCAATAAATAGGCACCCTGTCTAGGGTGTACCCTGCCTTGTGCCCTAAGTCCCCTGGGATAGGCTCCAGGTCCCAGCGACCCTGAATACAGAATGAAGCGATATAGAAGATGAGCAAGCATGAGCATTTATTGGCAAACCTCCACATCTCAAGCCTCAACCTATGTACCTCTTGTCCTAATTGTGTTATGATGTTTTGTGGGATTCTAGAAAAAACTTTAGAATTAGATTTAATAGTCTCAAAGAAGAGATTGGATGTATATGCATGTATGTATTTGAATAGAAATGGTCCTCTTGGTCACTTCTTACCGTTTCCCCAGGGTGCCATGCAAGGCTTTGGCTGTAAGTGAGCCTTTGAGAGGGACAAGGGGGGTTTTGATGCTTAAGCCATGTATTTATCTTTGAAATTACCTGCAGCACCAGAATCAACAAGTGCTGGAAAATAGTTCATTTGATTGCTTTACAGATGGAGTTATTCTTTTACGTGAGAGTTTGTGTGTGCGTGTGTGTGTGACTCACATGACTCGGGGGCTTATTTTCAGGTGTCAGTTTATAACATGTTCCTTTTTCCCACAGTATAATTTCAGACCGAAGTGTGGGCAGTTTGCCTTTTCCTCTGAATAAAGGTGCAGTGAAGTACACTGAAAGGCTGGCTCGTTCCAACCGCGTTCAACAGCCTGTTTTCTGATTACAAACGTAAAATGAGAAAGCATTGTCTGGAATTTTCCAGCTCCATGATGTTAAATTACTTTGTTTAATTACATATAGAATTCAACATACCTGTAACTGTGATTCAGCATCAGATTAGTGAAAGTTTCGGTAGCCAAGGTGAGGCCAGTTCCAGCTAATAAAGCCGGAACAATTGCCAGGAATACTCATGCAGAAGTAGTAAACTGTCCATATTTTAGTTTAGAGTTAAACTATTAAACCACATTTCAAAGGTACCAATGAAGCACAGAGAGTTCATTGTTGTGTTTTTGAGGTCAGTTTGTTCTTTGTGACATTTCACGTTGGAAGTAGATAATATAAGATGGAGAACTTGCGGTTTAGGCATTTAAATAGTGCTTTCCCCACATAATTATGCAAACACTGTAAATGTAAACACAAGACAGGTTTGTTCTGTAGATTGATGTTGTTGACCCTAATGTTGGCCTGCCAGGGCAGAATTTAGGTCATTAAACAAGGTGGTGGCGGCACGGTGGTTTAGTGGTTAGCATTGTGTCTGCACCTCCAGGTTCTGAGTCCGATCCCCGCCTCGGGGTCTGTGCGTATGGAGTTTGCATGTTCTTCCCATGCCTGGTGGTTTTCCTCCGGGTATTTCGGTTTCCTTCCACAGTGTAAAAAAGCAGATTAGGCTAATTGGCGTTCCCAAATTGCCCATAGTGTGTGAATGTGTGTATGTGTGTATGTGTGTGTGCTCTGCGATAAATTGGTGCCCAGTCCAGGACGTACCCCGCCTCATGCCCTAAGTGTCCTGGCATAAGCTCTAGGCCCCCCACGACCCTGAATACAGGATAAAGCGTTATAGACAATGAGTGAGTGAGTGAGTAAACCAGGTGGGCGGCACGGTGGTTTAGTGGTTAGCATTGTCGTCTGCACCTCTAGGTTCGATTCTCACCTCGGGGTCTGTGTGCATGGAGTTTGCATGTTCTTCCCATGTTTGGTGGGTTTTCTCAGAGTACTCCAGTTTCCTTCCACAGTCTAAAAATATGCAGATGTGTTCTCAAATTACCTGTAATAAGTGAGTGAGAATAAACCAAAGGGTTTTTTTCCCTGAATTATTAGATAAACCTGTGCATATTATAGTGTCACATTACTATTTTTCTGCAGATCTGCTACTCACTAAACTTTTTTCTTAATAACAAACCATATCCTCTTTCAGAACTGCTAATCACTTTCTCGTTTTGTCCAAACTCCTGTGTAATTGTAAGAACCATTTGTGAAATTCCCATCTTAACAGTTTCTAAACTACGTAAAAACCAGTCCATCTGGCACCAACAACCATGCCATGGTGAAAGTCCCTGAGATGACATTTCTTTCTAAATGCTGATGTTTGAGCATTAACTGAAGATCTTGACCTGTCTCAACATGATTTTATATATTGCCATGCTGCCGAGTTATTGGCTGATAAGATAGCTAATTGCATGAAGGTGTAAGTGTACAAGTGTTCATAATAAACTGACTGAATGTACTGTATATCCATACCACAGTTCCCAAATCCCAACGAACAGTAATTAAATCTAATCACCCTAAGCCAACGCACAAAACACACCCTAATATACCCAAATATAATATAACCAAAACAAGGAAACAGATGCCTTTTCCTAAGCTGGTTTGTCTGGTAGAACAAGACATGGCAAGACCAGGTTCAGTATTAACCTGATCAAACTGTGAACAGCAAACACTTGTAAAACACTCACAACGTATGATACGAGACTCGAGAATGAACAAGATTCCTGACACGTACTGTACTGTGGGTGTAGTACAAAAAAAATCCGGATGACCTAGCTACACAACAATTATCTAAAATACAATATCATTACAAAGGTGTGTATTATGCTCATCATGTGATTGATTTCCTTTTGACCTTATAGATGATTGTGTTTACGTCGTGGTCTGCCACAGATAATAAAAGCAAAAGAATTTGAAAAAAAAAAAAAAACATCTGTAATAACACTTCCATGATTGCTTGTGTGTGTTCTGACAACCTACAGCATTTCTACAACCCATGAGCAACAGCACAAACCCATTTTTAAACAGATCACATACTTTGGGTCTGCTTGTCTTTGGAAGTGTGAAAAAAAAACGAAAGCACATGAAGGGAATCCACCAAGCGGTAAGAACTAGTGATGGGTCGTTCATGAACAATTTGTTCTTTTTGAACGAGTCTTTAACGCGACTCAGAAGAACGAGTAGTCTCAGATAGTGATTCGTTTATTTACTACTGGGCGCACATGCGCAAAGCATCACAAAACCTCTGTAGGTTATGTACAGGAAATAGAAATGAGTAATTGTCTTTGAGTCTTCTGGTCCAAATCGTTTGTTTATTTGTCACGTGACCCTCATAGACGTTGTGCAGTGCCATAGATTCAAAAGAACTAATGACTCAGACTAGAAGACTCATGAAAAGAACCACTCAATTCTGTTTCCTGTGTAAAGCACTGCATAGCATCTATGAGAGTCACGTGACAATGATCCAAACTTTACACCACTAGTAAGACCATGTGAACTCCATGCTCATATACCTCAAGGTGGGAATGAAATCCTCGATCCTTGAAGAGCGAGACTACAGTGCAAACCACTACACCATCGTGCCACCAGGACCAAAGCTGTAGCCATGGATTTATTTAAAATGTCAATTAAAAATTTATTGTGATAAAGATTCTGTACCAGGGTCTGGGTTCGGTTCCCATTTTCGTTTGTGTGCGTGGAGTTTGCATGTTCATGTAGTGTGTGAATGAGCGTGTGAGTGTGTGTACTGTATGTGTGCCCTGCGATGGATTGGCACACGGTTCAGGATGTACCCCGCTTCATGCCCTTAGTGTCCTAGAATATGCTCCAGGCCCCCCTGCAACCCTGTATACAGGATAACTCGATTTAGAAGATGAGTGAGTGAGTGTTTGAGATTCTGTACATATAATAAAAAAAAACATAAGCTCCAGCATACTGTATGTATGTGATGTCTGTGTGAATCAGGTCAACTAATAGAATGAAAGCATGAACAGATATTGCACATGCTTGTAGGGTACAAGCTCTCTAGGGCATTGGAGCTAACAAAAAAAAAAAAAAAAGATTTTATTTGTCACATGTCACATACATAGTATAATATGCAGTGAAACGCTTGCACGACTGTCTGTGATCTAAAATAAAAAGATACACAGTGGTAATTTGAGGAAATATATCAATTACACAGGAAAAGAAAGTACAAAATGAAAGTGTAAACTGTGAAATACAGAATAAAAATATAAAAGTATAAAAGAGTAAGAATATGATGTGTGGGTATGACAGCAGCAGTGTGACTGAAAAATGATACTAGATGTTTGTCAGCAGACGTGTGGTTGTCTATCGTTTTATCTGCAAATGAGCAGTGTGCAAACAAGACGTGCAACGTGCAAGTAAGGAACTGCATCGTGACTCTGATGTGTTGGCAGGAATGTAGGGGGTGTGTGTTCATGGTGGGAAGGAAACAAAAGCAAATCCTGTTTATTTAGTTTTGCATGGTGTTCTGGTTGAGAGTCCGTATAGCCTGCAGGTAGAAGCGCCTCCTACAGTAGAAGCGCTTTCCTGACTGCAACAGAAGGAACAGTCCATAGTTGGGGTGTCTGAGGTCCTTCACGATCTACCTGGCCTTGGTCCAGCACTGTTTGCTGTAGATTAAGTCCAGGTCAGGGAGCTTGGTAGAGGATGATGTGCTCAGCTGATTGCACCACCCTCTGTAGAGCTCGTCTCTCCTGCATGGTGCTGTTCCCAAACCAGGTTGTGTTGTTTCCCATCATGATGCTCTCTGTGGTGCAGGAGTAGAAGTTCCTAAACACTTTGGAAGGCAGGCTAAAGTTTCTTAGGTGTCTAGAGACGCCGCTCTGCCTACCTCACCACAATGTTGATGTGACAGGACCATGACCGGTCCTGTGCGATGTAGAGGTGCCCACTGATGATAAAGAGCTGATAGCTCCTCTGCTGCTTTGTGCTGACGTTAACTAACAACTCCTTTGTAATGCTGATGTTCAGAAGGAGGTTGTTCCTGTGAGATTCAGGGATAAAATGTGGCACCAGGCTGCCACTGTTGGGCCTATAAGAAAAGTCCTTCTTCTCCAAGTGCTCAGATAAGGTACACTTGGGCATCTAACTGGCAACCCAATAACTACGACAGAAATGACAGATATATCTACATGGTGGAAAGTATCTGTCACCTGATGTGCTGGATGGCACGTGGACGGCCCCTACCCTACTATACCCTACCCTACCCTACACTACCCTACCCTGCTCCTCCAGGTAGGCTTTCTCATTGTTGTCTGTGATCAAGCCCACCACATTAGTGTCATCAGCAAACTCGATGGTGGTTTTAGAGTTGGTGATGGCCATGCAGTCATACCTATACAGTGGGCTCCAAATGGTTATTGGTAATGGCCATTGCTGGTTAATGCAGAAGCATTTTTTTTCTTGATATCACTGATCCAATATGACCAAATTAGGCTGGTCTGAATAATGGAATGACTGCATGTCTTCAAATGTTCAAACAGGCTTCTTCAGTACATTTACATTTACATTTAGGCATTTGGCAGATGCTCTTATCCAGAGCGACTTACAAAAAGTGCTTTAATGTTTACATCATAGGATACATACTTACACTGGGTTAACTAGGTTAATAACTAAGTGCCATTAGTCACACAACTGGGAAGAGGGTTTTTTTTTTTTTTGGTTAGTCCAAGTACTGGAGAAACAGATGCGTCTTGAGTCATCGTTTAAACATAGTCAAAGTCTCTGCTGCACGGACATCTAGAGGAAGTTCATTCCACCACCTACAGTAGGTGCCAGAACAGAGAAGAGCCTGGATGAAAGCCGCCCTCGATTCCTGAGAGATGGTGGGATGAGGCGAGCAGTGCTGGAGGATCGGAGGAACGTGGTGCAGCGCGTGGTGCGCAGTTCAGTAGGTGTCTTATGATCATAAGTGATGGTGTGGTTAGGGTTCTGGGTATGAGAGAGGATTTGGTCAGTCAGGGTTAAGCTCTTGGTTTTATTAGAAGGCTAAAATAAAACATTGCTTTACAAAAAAAAATTCATTTGCAAAAAAAAACCCTACGATTTTATTCCAGTGTAATCAGGTAGAAGAAAAAAAAATGGGGAAAGAATTATAATTATCTATCTATTACAGTACCATTCCTTACTTCTTTCGCTCCTCTGGTCTCTATCAGACTGTTCTTAGAGCCAAACTTTCCGTCCTACAGTATATAGAGTAAGTGTAACCACGTTAATGCATCACAGGTACCGTGTCTCCAGACTTGGCAGATTTTCAAATTTTGCAGATGCTTGAGGTGTGAACTGTGAAGGCTGGAATTTAAAAATGTCTTTGAATATTACCATGTAGACATAATTAGGCTTGACATGTACGAACACAAAATGACAAGCTTCTACAGTACCTGACGGGCTTGGCGTTTCTATATGGCCTTTTTTGGGGAAATATTACTGGAACGCTATTCTATTGTATGTTTTTTTCACACTATGCTTTAAGAACAATCACATTTACTGTATCTCACATGATTTAACTCAACCATCACTAATCATGTAGAATCATATTTTATGGTTATTGCTGCATGGTACAGCATGTAAAGATAATATTAACAATGTGAGTCTGTGTAATTATAAAGATAAAAATATTTGTATGGCAAAAACAAATAATTTTGTTAAAAATATATATTTTTATTATTATTATATGACTTCTACCATAAACACAACAACAGGACATTTTTTTATTCCCATGAACTGTTCTTATGTAAAAACACTTACCTAGACCAGTTTTGAAGGCAAAACTTCCTTTGCTTTACAAAAGAAAGGTTCATTGTACTGTATATGCCAATGCCACCTTTGCACAGTACAAATTAATGAGTGTTTATGCAATATACAGTTTAACAGGAGAGTGAAATATAGTGCGTGATGAGAGGTCATGGTTCGAGAAATGCTGTTTAAACATTTATTCATTCCTTCGTATTTAGGAGCTGTTTAATCCTGTTCAGGTATAAGGTGGATCTGAAGCTTATCCTAAGAACATTGGGTATGAGGCAGGATTAACACTTTGGATCAAACGTACAGTGTGCACACACACTCTCACATGCTCATTCGATAAACACAGACAAGCAGGAAGCATGCAACAATCCATAAATTAGTATTTTTTATCAAATCTGACTTAGGGAACTGGCACTGGAAATTAGGTATAATTATATAAAAGGTTTTTTTTAAGTATAATTATTCTTGTTTAAATGAGTTTTCTGTGTGTTAAAGTGTGCTCTAAAGGACTGTTACTCCATTTTCATTCTTTTGTCAAGCCTAACGTTCAGATGGACCTTCAGGTACCCTCATTTTGAAACCCAGACATGGATTCCCAGGCTTGTAAACTTTAAGTTTTATGTCTAACACACTGTCTGGTCAAAAAAAAGGACACTTTATTATATATAAGTCAGCGGTTACCATGCATAAAGACCAGTGCATGTATAAAAGTGATTCATCGTGCTTCCAGAACCACACTTTCATAATTTGAATCTTGGAATAGGACTCCAAGAGGGAAGAAAAACTCCACAGATGCTGTGACGCGGTCATTCAGTACATTCAGGTCATCGGCTGACTTTTATTGCCACATAACATTGCTGAGTCTAGACCTGCCCAACCGAATCAACCTCCAGAGGCCTGTACAGTGGGCACTATGCATGATAGGTGCATCACTTTATGGGCTTTCCTTCTTACCCTGACCTGCTCGTCACTGTGGAACAATCTGGACTGTGGATCGGACCACATGACATTTTTCCATTCTCCATTGTTTCCACAAGTCCAAACTTTACAGTATGTTCCCTAGCAAATGAAAGTACTTTTTTACTGATTACTTTTTTTCCCCACTCACTAACATGTATTTTTTTTCCAAACACACAGCTGTTTACTTCCAATACTGTAAGTTCTCTCTCATGATTTCTAATATCACCGTTTTTTGCCATGCATCTTTACTAACATTTTAGTGGTCTCCATTCATGATTTGAATTTTTTTTTTTTTTCTGACCACATTTCTGCCAAAAAGTTTGAAGGGTTAGTACAGTTCTCTGGTCTTCCTCTAGACCTCCTGCCTGGCAGTTCCAACCTCAGCATCCTTCTACCGATATATTCACCATCTCTCCTCTGAACATGTCCAAACCACCTCAATCTGTCCACTCTTACTTCATCTCCAAAAAATGTAACATGGGTTGTCCCTCTGATGAACTCATTCTTGATCCTATCCATCCTTGTCACTCCCAAAGAGAACCTCAACATCTTCATCTCTGCTACTTCCAACTTACAGCTCAGTCTGCTTAGTGATGCAACCAGTGGCTTCATTAGATCTAATCATTTGGAGCTTTAGCTCAGAATATTTTAAGCTTAGCACCTAATATTTTCATCTTGATGTTGAGTTTACTGAGTGTTCCTGGGAGGGGGGGATTAGGGGAAGCAATTATGTGCCGCAAGCAAAGCTGAATGACGCACAATGTCGAGAAAAGCTCCGGTTATAAAAACTAATCTAGCGTAAGGGCAAATCTAGCTTTTAATGTTACGTTACGGGCAAGTCAATTTAGCGTTCTGTCAAAATAGCTTGTTAAAAATGCATAGAATGACAGCTAACTAAATCAGCACAATTAATGCCATAAGAGTCAGCTGTGAATTTGGTCTATGTGTTATATTAACAGTAGCTCAATGGAGCTCCATGCAGATCTCCTCTAGAGCAGTGATGTTTTGGGGCTGTCACTGAGCAACATGGACTTTCAACTCCCTCCAAAGATTTTCCATAGGGTTGAGATCTGGACACTGGCTAGGCCACTCACATTGCTTCTTACAAAGCCACTCCTTCTTTGCCCGGGCGGTCCGGCTGAAAGACCCAGTCACGTTTCATCTTCAATGTCCTTGCTGATAAAAGGAGGTTTTCACTCAAAATCTTACACTACATGGCTCCATTCATTCTTTTCTTTACACAGATCAGTCGTTCTGGTCCCTTTGTAGAAAAACAGCCCCAAAGCACGATGTTTCCACCCCCATGCTTCACAGTAGGTATGGTGTTCTTTGGATGCAACTCAGCATTCTTTCTTCTCTAAACACAAAGTTCTATTTTGGTTTCATCTGACCATATGACATTCTCCCAATCCTCTTCTAGATCATCCAAATGCTCTCTAGCAAACTTTAGATGGGCCTGGACATGTGCTGGCTTAAGCAGGGGGACACATCTGGCACTGCAGGATTTAAGTCCCTGGCAGCGCAGTGTGCTACTGATGGTTGTTACTTTGGTTCCAGCTCTCTGCAGGTCATTTACTAAGTCATGTGGTTCTGGGATTTTTGCTTACAGTTCTTGTGATCTTTTTGACCCAGATCGAGGGAGATTATCAGTGGTTTTGTATGTCTGCCATTTTCTGCTGCTTACCTATTGCGGATTCAGTCTTTCCAGCCTGGTGCAGGTCTACAATTTTGTTTCTGGTGTCCTTTGACAGCTCTTTGGTCTTGGAGTGTGACTGTTTGAGGTTGTGGACAGGTGTCTTTTATACTGATAACAGATGCCATTAATACAGGTAACGAGTAGAGGACAGAGGAATCTTTTAAAGAAGAAGTTACAGGTCTGTGAGAGACAGAAATCTTGCTTGTTTGTAGGTGAACAAATACTTATTTTCCACCATCATTTGCAAATCAATTCTTAAAAGATATGATGGTTTAAGAAAAATGTGATTTTCTGGATTTTTTTTCCTTTTTTTGTTTCTCATAGTTGAGGTATACCTATGATGACAATTATAGGCCTCTCTCATCTTTTTAAGTGGGAGAACTTGCACAATTGGTGGCTGACTAAATACTTTTTTGCCACACTGTATATACAGTATAGGCTGAGTCTCAATGAGACGGTCATTTACTTTTGTTCATCATAACCTTAAATCATCCATAATGGTAAAAAGTGGACAAAAAGGGAGTGTTCCTCCAGGACAGTGAACCCAAAAACACATTTAATGTGGTTGGATAACACTGGAATTTTAAGCTTCTGGAGTCTCAAAAAAAGAAAAAAAGGAAATCTTGGCAATTCTGGAAAGTAGGGTGAATGAATATGCAGCTAGAATTCTGACAGAAGCTTGTTGATGTTTTATCATTTTATGCCCAATCCATTTTTTGCAGTTTTGATTATAAAATGAGTAACACCCATGATGGACTTTACATAAAAATCCAAAATAAATGACATTTCTAAACAAATAAAAAGAGACATATGACATGAGAGACACATATTTTTTGCATTTATCTAGTGCTCTTTATCTAGTGAGGAGGGAGAAGTGAGCAGGAATCAATTAAAAAAATTTTTTTTGACATAGTTTGTGGTGGTTTCATATTTATTTCGTATTATTATAACATTTTAATCAATTATTAATTTATGATTTTGGTGTTTAGCTTATTTATAAGATATTGATATTATTGTGAATCAGATTTATTTCTATATTTAGATGAAAAGTATACAGTATGATCATAGTGACAGGACATTTCTTTGACCTTTTAAAAAAAATAAATAAATAAATAAATAATAATAATAATTATTATTATTATTATTATTGTTATTAATAATAATAATAATAATAATAATAATAATAATAATAATAATAATAATAAATAATAAAAAGCTACAATTAAATATTGAATATTAAAATAAAAAAATATATTTCATAATTGAAAGTAAATACTATATTTTCTGAACATATATAAGTCATGTGTCTGTTATGTTAATTTAAATGATTTTTCCATCAGCATAAGTAAGTAATTTTGTAAAATGACCCATGTATGGATATTTTTGATGTTAGAAAACCCTAAGTGCAATAAAATTTGTGCATCAAGTTATTTGGCTCTTTCCTGTATCACAGGTGTGCAATGTATCATGTAAAAATATATATATTTATAATAGTTATTATAGTTTATAAACTACAGTTTATTCCCTGCATTACCCATAGCAAACACACCATCCACCTAGAAAAATATTATAAATTGATATTGATCAATTACTTTACATTTCTCTGGGGTTGACTTTCTCTAGCCCAACATTTCATCTACTCAAAAAAGTAAATAAATCTCCCATTTTTTGCTCAGTAATGTGATGGGTTTCAAGTTCAAGACATTTTCTATAAAAGCAAATTGGCCTAACAATATACCCTAACAATTAAAACACACACTTGAAAAAATATATATTCTCCCAAAACTAGTCAAAGTTAAAACATAACTTTAAACCATTTTTTTGTTACAAATTTTGATAAAGATTAATAAAATATATGGATAACACCAAATGCTTTTATATTACAATATTATAACTATTTTTAAAACTAGCAAAGATTGGACTTTTTTATGAATGTGTCAGACACAAAAAAGAGTCTCTATAAGAACGAGTTTTTTTCTCAACTTGTGATTCTGAGGGGAGCATGTCTCTCCAAATCTAATAATAATCATTTAGCTTCATACATTAGGTGTATGTCCAGTCCTATTGGAATTAAATGTTCCAGGCCTGTGATCATAATCACTCACATAATCACAAACATCACTCTTAAAGTTGGTGCATATAGTCACCCATTATATTATATAATAATAATAATAATAATAATAATAATAATAAATGTAATATTAATAGTGTCTTGTTATTAACCTTAATAATTATTATTGTTTTTTTCTCTTTAATACTTTTCATTCTTATAATTCTAAGGATCTAAGGATTCTCTGGGTGTTTCCTGTATTACAGATGTGCAATGCACAATCATACTCTACTTTCCCAAACGTTCATGATGAGTGTATAGTAAACTTCTAATCGCAGCTGTAGTGTGGTGACCGCTCCGGTTATTATATGACTATCAAATGCCTCCCTCTCCCTCTTTAAGTGCACTCACACAGACTGTAAGGTTTGCACTAGGTAGTGCGCTTTGGGACCAATTAGGGAGCCGTTTGGGATTCGGCTTAAACGCGCTCTAAAACACACACGGGCGGAATGACGTGAAGCCAGGAGGAGAGAAGATCGCGTTCAGACCGAGGAGCGATGTCGCTGAGGCTCGGATCGGAGCCGTGCGCTGATTAAACCATCAGGTATTTCTATTATCATTATTGTGGTTATGAGGAAATAGATCGGGGACAAACGTCGCGTCAGGTACGAGACTAGAGCGCGCGCGGCAGTCTGTAGGTCTATATCCTTACATCGGGGGGTTTATTTTTATTCTATTCAATTTCATTGAGCTGGACATGACCGAGGAGCGTGTTTCGGATAAATCAAGACGTGGTTTTATGGTTTTCTGATGATGACCATGATGATGATGATGATGATGATGATGAAGCTTTCTGAAGACTGACAGGTACAGTAAGGGGAAACCTTTCAGCCATTTTCAGCTTCGTTTTATATAAGTTATGCATGTTTATGTGTTTGTTCCTGCATTTTGTTTGGTGATTGAAAAAAAAAGTTTATGAACTATTAATTAATCTAATTGCGCGTGCTTGTGTATGCTCGTGATGCTTGTCTGTAATTTACACTGTGTTTATCTGTCAAACCGGGTGGGTCAAAAGGGTTTATAATAACAATTAAAAACAATATTTTTTATTTCCCAGACCCAGTGATTGCGTGCGCACGTTGTTGTTTTTTTTTTTTTATGATTAGGGCGTCTGGATTGTCTTGTGTTTCATTTTCAAAGCATGCCAAATAAATTCCTGTGAGGTGTTAGGGAGATCCGGCTGATCCCAGGTCAGGGACACGTGTAGCCCACTGCACGGATCTGTCACGTCAAAGCGACACCAGGGAAGCCTTCTGAAGAACACGGGAGTTACACGGTTTCCTTATCGCTAAGGTGGTGCTCTGAGGAAATGACGAGATTTGAATAGACTCCCAAAGGTGGGAAGTTGCGTTTAAGACGCGAGAATGAAAGTGCTGCGTCTTGACGATTAACTCTGTGTCGGGGTTTGTTTATTCTGCAGCACTTTGTTATCAGAAAATTCTAGATGGAAAATAATGACGTTAAACCTCGCGGCTCGCGGCTCGGATCGAAAGTGTTGTGCGTGCGAGCGTGCGAGCGAGTGGGCGAGCGCGCGTGTTCGTTCGAAAAGCCACAACCGATTGTTTACCCAGAAGTTCTTATCAAGCTGGAAATCAGCACCTTAACTGTAGATCCATAATCATGATTGAGTGTGAATAAACATATGCATGTGCACTGAAAACTGCACCAAATGATCATAAATATTTGGACGGTGAGACATTTTTGTTTTGGTGTAGTTTTGTCTCTGTCCACCCCTGCAGTGAATAACAAAAAAAAAGCAATCAAGATGATATTAAAATTGTACACTTTTAGCTTTAATTTAAAATGTTTAACAAAACCAATGCATTCATTTTGCATTTCTTCCCCAATGTCAATTTTTACAGGATTAAAAATGATTCTACCGGTCCGGGTTCGAGTCTCTCTGGTCTGTGTGTGCGTGGACACAACATCCACATTGGGTTAATTGGAATTCCCAAATTGCCCATTGTGTGTGTGTTTGTGTGTGTGTGTGTGTGTGTGTGTGTGTGCCCTGCAATGGATTGGCACCCCTTCCACAGAGCACCCTGCCTTGATCCCTAAGTCTCCTGGCATAGGATCCAAGCCCAGTGCGACCCTGTTTACCAGATAAAGCGGTTTAGACGATAAGTGAGTGAGTGACAGAATGAGTGAGAAGTTTTGGCATGGTGAAATAGTGGTTAGCACTGTGGCTAACTCCAGGGGTCGGTTGAGCATGTTTGCATGTTCTCTGCAGTGCTTAATGGGTTTCATCTTACAGTCAAAAAACACAGATTGGTGTGTGTGTGTGTGTGTGTGTGTGTGTGTGCATGCGCACTGTGATAGATTACCACCCTGTCCAGGGTGTACCCCTTCTCATGCCCTCAGTCTACTGAGATAAGTTCTGGGCCACCCACAAACCTGTGCACAGAATAAGTGGTATGATGAATGAATTGATATTTGCAAAACACAGTTTCCTCCATTGCAATGTTCTGCCAGGACTTTACTGCAGCTGACCTCAGTTGCTGCTTTTTTGTGTGTCTTTCTATCTTTAGTTTTGTCTTTAGTAAGTGAAAAGCAGCTTAATTTGGTCAAGGTCAGATGAGCATACCGTTTCTTTGCCTTGGGATGTTATTGGTTTGTTATCAGTCTGTAGTGTGAAGCGCTGTATTATCAGCTTTTCAGCATATGAAACAATCTGAATTAAAATTTTAGTTCTATACACTCTGGAATACATCCTGCTACTTTTATCATCAGTCAATACACACCAGTGACCCAGTTCCTCTGGCAGTCATGCAAGAACATTGCCTCCACCAGATGATGTGGTATGGTTTGGAACATGAGCCCTCCCATTCCTTCTCCATCATACATAATTTTCTCCTCCAGTCATTGTGTTATTTTGACATACTGTAATTGGGTGGGCTTGTTTTTTTTTTTTCTTTAAAAAAAGTCTGATCTGCCCTTTCTGTTTTTAAGTATCCCCAGTGGTTTGCATCTTGTGGTCAACCATCTCTATTTGCATTCATGAAAGCATGTATTGATTGTAGACCTTGATAATGATACACCTACAATACCTCCTCCAGAGTGTTCACCGTTGATTTGTTCATTCCTAAAGGCTCTGCTATTACTCTGATAGTTTTTTTTCACCTTAATGACTTATGTGCATTGGCACCTATTTGCTCTGCATATTGAGATTTCTCATGAACACCTACCGAAATTAAATTCAAAACCAGACCTTTTATCTTTTTAATTTGTCATGAAATAACCACGAAACAGGGCTCAGCTGGCCATGAAACTGCTTTTCAATCAGTTGTTGAATTACTTTTGTGCCTGTGGAAATGAAGAGACTTTGTAAAAAAAAAAAAAAAAATCAATAAATGAATGCCTGTAGTCCCTTAAATTAAACCTGGAACATTCACACGCCTACATTTCATAACATCTCAGTTACTTCATTTTACAGTCCATGTGATACTTATAGGTAACCCATACCTGCTTAAAAATGGAACAACTTCTGGTACCAGTATTTTATCATTGGAGTACTGTTTGTGTAGTGTTTTTGTCAAGACTGGGTTTCCTCTGGACTGACTTGCTTTCTCCCAACTACCCAATAAAACATGGCAGTAGACTGAATGGCTAGTCTAAAATGGTGTCAATGGTAGTCAGTAGTACTTATTTTTTTACATAATAATTTATATTAAAATTTAAATGATATTTTATTGACAATTTTGTTATAATACTGACAACTGTATTTAAGTTTTAATTCTGTGATATTGCATTAGACCCTTCCCTTGCCCCTCCCCGGTTGATTTGCATGCCACAGCAACCAAATCATGCAGATCAAGCACCCTACAGAGCCACAGTCTCACACACCCCACAGACTGCGTGAATGTGCAACAGCCAGGTAACAATATTGTGCCCTAAGCCAGTAGCCCAAATCAGTACACAAAAGTCTTTATGAAGAGTTTATTTAGCAGAATAATGTTGTAGCTCATTTTCTCTGAGACTCTGAAGCGTGATTAACCTCGACACGAAGAGCCGTTTTTTCTCGCCCACCAATGAATGTGCCATTCTGGGTGACTGGTCATGTATTAAATAGTCAATACTGCAAGACCATTGTCAATGTATTGTATATGTAATCTCCTTTGTACAGTTGATATTGAGATGTGTCTGCTACTTATGCTCTGGAAAGCCTCCATAACAGCTCTAATCTTTATCGATTGGTGATTTCTGAGACTGGTTACTCTAAATGAACTTCATATTTATTCATTCATTCTTTAAGTTTTGGTCTTGCTTTCCTGGGATAGTCTTCATTTGCATTTTACAGCATTTTGGCAGTGGTTAGCCTCGATTGAGGGTCGCCTTGTACCTTCAGGGTTCGGGTTCGATTCCTGGCCAGGCTCGATTCCTCTCTCTGTTTGCATGTTCTCCCCATGCTTGGTGGGTTTCCTCTGGGTTCTCCCCATGCTTGGTGGGTTTCCTCTGGGTTCTCCCCATGCTTGGTGGGTTTCCTCTGGGTTCTCCCCATGCTTGGTGGGTTTCCTCTGGGTTCTCCCCATGCTTGGTGGGTTTCCTCTGGGTTCTCCCCATGCTTGGTGGGTTTCCTCTGGGTTCTCCGGTTTCCTCCCACAGCCCAAAGACATGCACATTAGGCTAATTGGCGTTCGCAAATTGCCCGTAATGAGTGTGCGAGCAAGTGTATGTGTGTGCCCTGCGATGGATTGGCACCGTGTCCAGGGTGCAGCCCGCCTTGTGCCCTACTGTAAATCTCCTGAGATAGGCTCCAGGCCCCACGCGACCGTGTAAACAGGTTAAAGCGGTAAAGCCGATGAGTGAGTGAGTAACCATTTTGGCAGACGATCTTATCCAGAGTGACGTACATTTTTTAAAATTACCAATATGAGCAATTGATGGCTAAGGGCCCTGCTCAAGTCCCCAACAGTGGCAGTTTGGTGGTCCTGAGGTTTGAACCTCAGACCTTGCGATAAATAGGCCGCTGAGCAACCCACTAAGCTATGTTCATGAGAGTCAGTTTCATTACGGTGCGTGCTGGATGGATTTTGCAACTGCATTTCAAAATACTGTTCTTGCAAGAACTATTCCAGAACATGACCTTCATGTCTTAAAATATCAACTGACTGTTGTTGAGGTTGTTGTTGATACTCAATAACCCAATACCATATGTGTTATTTCATGGCTAGGGAATCTCCAGAAATGTGTCGAAATCCCCGAAAATGTAGAAAAATAAATCCAAAACTTTTGTCTGGTTCACTACTGTCCATACAGTACATAAATAAAAGATGTGCTACAGTAGGTCATTTTATTTGTATTTTTTTTTTTGTATGTAAATAAGTGCTTTTTCGTTGGCTCAAGCACCTCCCCTTCCAAACAAACACACACACACACTATATCTGTGCACAGCTCTGCACCAAAGCATTTGTTGCTCAGTGTTGGGCTTCCTCATGAGCCAAGGAGAAGGCCCAGGTTCGCTTACCAGCCACTGGATGCAGGGCGAACTTAGTGCCGGTCCCAAGCCCGTATAAAACTAGGAGGCGTCAAACCTGTGCCAACTTAAATGTCTGGATCGGATGATGTGCTGTGGCGACCCCTTAACAGGAACAGCTGAAAGAACAACAACAAGAAACACTGCTTCACCAAGTAAGGCTTTATGCATTAGAAGGATTAGGCGGGATTTAAACTGGCAAGCGTGAACGTGAACTACGAGAGATTTAATAGCACCATCAAAGGATTCGGCTTTGGGAAATTTTGTTTAGTCGGGACTAAATGAACAAAAAAAAAAAACCTGTAGGCTTGGCAGCGTCATTGTCATGTGTTTGATTCTGAGCTCAGGTTACTCTGTGTGTGTGTGTGTGTGAGAGAGAGAGAAAGAGAGAGAGAGAGTGTATGTGGTGTTTCACGTGTTTTTTACCGTGTTTCCTCCACCTGTTCAAAAAAAACATGCTTAAGCAGATTAATTGTCACTAAGAGAGATTGTGTGTGTGTGTGAGCCCGAACATTCAATGTCACTGACTTTAAGCATTATAGTCAAATATTGGTGCTAGGACATAAAACAATTATCAACAACAAAACACAAACATTCTACTGTACTTAATTACTGTACCAAGTGTGTGTGTGAAAAGTTACAGTTCAGCATTTTAAGTCAAGGTACCGTGATGAGAAAACATCCACATACAGTGTAACCCAGTGAGAGTATGATGTAAAACTGATTAGTACAAAGCAAATCACTTCTTATATTATATAAAAGTTTCTCCGGCGGCCCGAGTGACCCGGTGGATTTGGCTGAAAAATATTCAATTCGTTTCGGTCAGATATTATTTATGTGAATCTAACAGATTGTGTTTGTATCACATGTCTCTTACATGTTCCTCACACACATAACTGAGCTGTCCAGCATAAAGCATGAGGAGTCATTTGGTTAAAAAGGCAGAAATCATTACCAGAAAACACTTTGATGCTTTCTTTATTGTTCTTTTTCAGCATTCCTTCGGTGAGATCTACCAAACCACAAAATTAACCCCAAAGTACATGATGTGAATTTGGTTAGGGGTTCAATAGAGCTGATCATAGCAACCGATTGAAAACACATTATGAGACACAAAAACATTTTTTTTTTTATTATAAAGCAGCTGCGGACAAACAGGGATAACAAACTGATGACAGATGTTCACGGAATATGAACCATTACTGCAATTAAAAACACACACACACAAAAAGTTTTCTCACAGACAGTTAATATGCTGTGAGTCACAATAACACATCTTGGTCCTTGTAAAGTCATCAGAAAGACCACATGCTGCTTTATGGGGCTAGAATGTGAAACGAGCTGCCACTGAAGGCAAAGCTAGTGGGGGTGGTTTAATATTTTAAAAATCAGTTTTTAATTAAAAAAGTTTTTCATTTTTTTTTTTTTTTTTGCTCTGTAAGCGTGAGTGAAGGTGGCATGGTGGTCCAGGTTCGATTCTTGCCTTGGGTCTGTGGTTTGTATGTTCTTCCTGTGCAGATTAGGTATTAGTATTGGTGTTCCCAAATTGCCCGTAGTGTACGAAAGAGCATGTGAGTGTATGTACTGTATGTGTGTGTCCCCTGCGATGGATTGGCCCCTCTGTCCAGGGTGTACCACGCCGCGTGCCCTAAGTCTCCTGGAATAGGCTCCAGGCTCCAGCAGCCTCCACAAACCTGAACACAGGATAAAGCAGTATAGTGATGAGTGTTAGCTTAATTGTTGAACATAACTTCAGCTCAGTCGGGTGTACCAGTGCATTTACAAATATGTAGGGACAAAACCAGTGGCAGGAAAAGAGTACCCAATATAGTCCATACGTTCTGCTTGGGTTAAGTATGAACATTATGTCTTTATTTAATTTTACAACAACAACAACAAATTTTAGTTTTTCTAATTTTCTATATTTTATAAAAGACTTAACCTTTTATACGGCACTCTATTGAAAAAATGCTTTTTTTTTTTTTTACTCTAGTGATGTTTTTTTTTTTTTTTAATTGTTGTAATTTTTATGTTGCAAATCAAGGTCAGTGAAGGTACCATATATATGGATGCTCGACTGTCTAATAATTTTTCCTAAAAAGTATATTTATACATCAAAAATACATATAAAGTTAAAGGCACATTTTATTTACATATTGTAAAAAAAACAATAAAAACCCATTAAAAACTTATTTTTTTACAAATATATGTTTTTTTATTCTTTGCACTCGGGTTAATGGTTTAAAACATGTTTAAAATGTGTTTGTAATGTCAGTAGAGCTTTATTAAGAAAAGATTGAGATACAGTAGAAAATAAAGTCTTATGTTTATACAAATGTTTATGTCACCATAAACAACTTTAAATGTACAGTGGTGGCCAAAAGCCTTGAGAATGATACAAATATTCATTTTCACAAAGTCTGCTGCTTTAGTGTTTTCTTTTAGTCAGATGTTACTATTGGATACTAAAGTATAATCACGAGCACTTTGTGAGCATAAAAGGCGATTATTGAAAATTACATTAAGTTTATGCAAAGAGTCGATATAAGAAGATGTTTTTGTACCATTCTTTACTCATGGCTGTGTTCTTAGGCAAAATTGTAAGTAAGCCATCTCCCTTGGCTGGGACGCAACCTCACACATGAATGGTCTCTGGATTTGGACTGTTGGTAGGACACAGGACTGATGGTAGCGCTCACCTTTATAACATATCAAGAAAAACATCACTGATGTCCTGAAAAAAGGCTGCTGAGAGCCGGGGTAAAATAAATGTTCTTTTCTTTACAGTTGTTTAGAGCATCTGGAAAAAAGCATGTCCAGAGGAGAAAAGGTGAGCGCTACAGTACCATGTCCTGTATCATGCCAACAGTAAAGCATCCTTAGAAAAAATTCAGAGTGGCTGAGAAGCAACCCCACACATGAATGATCTCAGGATGCTTGACAATGAAAATATTTTAATAAACCAGAAACCGTCTGTGGCTGGGAACCACAAAAGTAGCCATGTGTTCAGAGTGAAAGAGATAGAATTACTGTCCTTGTTATACTATATAATAGGGAAAAGTTAGCCGGTGTATGAGACCTGGCGAGATTATGTTCGCAGATCTAGTTATATTTCATGATTGCAGTTATTTATTTATTTTATTTATTTTCTATGCAATAAAACTTTATTTTCTATGCAATTTGGTAAATGCAACTTACCAGGATTGCATTTGTTTAATAGTGGGTTACTAAACACCTGCTTATCTTTTATTAGTAAGGTGGCTTTCCTAATTTGGCAGCCAATTTGTTCATCTTTGCATTATGTGGTCTTATCTACAATTGGAAACTAGGTTTTTGGTAGCCAAACCACAGCTGGTTAAAACTGGCAACAATGTGTGCTCTCTAGTTATCTACAAAACAACTCAAGGTTAGTGGCTCAGTTCAAGGCCGTAGTGCCTGTTCACACACGGTTGTACAGCCAGTCATATCAGCAAGCAGATTAACAAATTGGTACATTCACTGACAACAAGGCAACAACGAGAACATTTAGGGCAGGGGAGTCAAGAATCTGGCAAATTTGGTGCTGTGTTAAATATCTGAACTTGGAAAAATATTACCAAGAACAATAATCTCTGACTGGGATCTGATCCAGGAGGAGGGTTTATCAAAGCTTAAGAACTCCAGCACAAGATTTGTTGGTTCATGTTTGAAAATTCTTAGGATTACAGTGTCCTGATACACACTATATGGACAAAAGTATTTGGCCAAGCCTGCACTAAAATTGTATCCAAATACATGTACTTTAATATTCAAGAATTTCAAGATTTTGGAGTGTTTCTGTGGGAATTCGTGTCCATTCGTTCTGTAAAGCATTTTTGAGGTCAGAAACTGATGTTGGACAAGAAGGCCTGACTCGCAACCACCATTCCAGTTCATCCCAAAGGTGCTCGATGGGGTTGAGATCAGGGCTCTGTTTTAGGTCCAGTCAAGTTCTTCCACCCCAAACTCATTAAACCATGTCTTTATAGTCCTCGCTTTGTGAACTGGGACACAGTCATGGTGGAATAGAAAAGGGCTTTCACCAAACTGTTACCACAAAGTTGGAAGCATGGCATTGTCCAAGATGTCTTGCTATGCTGAAGCATTAGGATTGACCTTCAGTGGGGATAAGGGGTCTTATTGAAACACCTGAACTCAATAACTAACTAGTTTGGCCAAATACTTTTATCCATATAGTGTATCTAGCATTTCCACATTTTTTGATGGATGTAACCGCAGCCAAGTATAAAACACAACCCACACTGAACCACACGCCTTCTGATCTTCTAACACTATTGTGCTTTTTTGTTCCCAGTATCTATCAAGATACGAGGAAGGCATTTATCAAGACTCTACACTGTGCTGTCACCTTGGTGGTGGAACGAACTTCCTCTAAATGTCCAAACAGCTGAGTCACTTGTCAGTCAAATGATAATTCAAGTACTAGGTCAAGTACTAGTCCAAAAAATCCTACTCAATAAAGTTTTGTACTGATGGTACTTTTAATCAGTAATATCGTAAACCAGATCAGGTTGTATTTACTGGTAGGGATTTCGCTTTGGATAAAGTTGGCTGCCAAGTTAATTAATATTTCATAATTCATTAAACCAAAAAACTCTGACCACACACAATGGCGCCTTCCATTTTCATTCATTCTACAGCCAACAGGAAATCCAAGACAATCCAGATCATTTGATAGTGGCATACCCATTGACTGATTACAAGTTTATGGCCCAGCCACACACTAGATACTGTATCTTATAAAAAAATTTTGCACCTGATGTCACAACGCCATGGGCGCACCCACTTCTAGGGAACACAAAGTTCATTACTTACAGTACCAAATGTCAGTGCCTAACCTGTTATACAAAACCAGTCCTGGAAGCACTTTCAGCAGGAAAACGGATCTGACACTGTTACGCCATCTTAAACAACACTTTGTGTGTATAGGAATTGTTTCTAAGCCACTCCAAATTGCCTCCTAACTGTGTGGGTTGTTTCTCATGACTACCCCAAGCTACAAAGCTAACTAAATACTTACATTTAAAATCCCCAAACCCTCTCTAATCCCTGAACAAGGGCACTACTTGGTTTTTGGAACAACCGATTCTATACCCTACATAGTGCACTAACTTTCCATTATATGGTATTTGGGATACAGACCCCAGAACAGTTGCTAAGCTTGAAATGTCCGTGTCCAGCACATCATTTTATGCAGCAGAAAGCACAGCGTGTTCCATCTCTTTTGAATGAGCTTGAATAAGTCCAGCACAACATACTGCATTTAAAAACAATCAGCAGGGCAGAGGCTGTCAATTGCTAGAATACTCCTTTATCTGTGTGACACAGGACTGGGTAATCTGGCAGATACTGTAATCAGGTGGGTACAACAATGTGGTAATTCTCTTATTTTTTTGCCTCTGAAATACGTCTCATGTTATTATCAACAAAAATGAATAGAAGCTTAACGTCAGTTAAAGGTGCTTTTACCATCTGCTGGCTGTGATTGACATCATTGCAGTCACGTGACTGCAAAAAGGTCTGTGGAGTGTTTTTAGGACCGGCATTGAACTACCGAATAAACACAATAAAAAGCATGAGAGGTGGCCAGAGGGAAAACAAACCAGGATTCAAAGGCAGAAGTCGATCTAACCACCACACCATAAAATCTGGTATATTTTATACCTGATTTATTCATGAAATTGCAGAATCTCTGAGATTTATTGCTTTTTCTTTCAAATGGATTGTGCATGAAGAATCCAACATTTACAAGACAAAAGACGGCAGCAGGTGTGAATTTGCATATAGTGTTAATATGCGTCTCCGCCTATACTTTGTAAAATGCTTTGTTTATGCTGTCACATTTCCAGCCAAGCCCAGGGTAAGTGCAGGTCAAAGATCAGCCTACGGTAGGTTTCATCGTGTACAGCCGGCAATTTAAGATGGCTGCATCTCTATAAGTGACTACGTTTGTAGTTAACAAAAATGTAAATGCTTCTACAGCCATTAATTGTACATAAAACCTAAAGCTAAAGTGCATTGAACAAGTTGTGTTAAAGTCACAGCAATCTAAAAAAGAATTCATCTGTCCATTTCATCGACGTGTAGCAATGGGTCCACTTACTGCATGCAGTTTTCTATTGCTCTAGACAACAAACAATTTGCAATGTACCATATCAACAAGAGCAAACAAAGGGAGACATGCCATGTACGTAACTAGTAATCTAGCGCAATGCCAGGTGTCCAAACTGCCAACAATATTAAAGCAGTAAATTGTAATGCAATACGGGGCATTTTCTGTATTCATATACAAATAACCCATCAAACGGGTTCATATAATACCTCCAATTACTCTTCCCAGTCGTCACGACAGCACAGCTATTTTTCAAATAATCCATTTTCATATCATTAGACCAGATAATACAGTGCAAAACTCTGCCATACACCACTTTTTTTTATGCATGTTATACCATCAGCAGATTCAGCAGTGTAAACAACGATTAGAGGGCAAATAAAGTTCTATTTACCTTTCATAAGTGTAAACAGCGGGCGTTAACTGCATCCATCCTTTGTTTCGATTCTCTGTGCCTGTTCATGTTTTTTTAGAGATCAGTTCCAGTCCATTAATTCTGACTTGGTTAATTGTGCTATGTGGAGGGAGTTTTTAAATGAGTTTCAGCTTCAAATAAAGTGTGTGTTCTTGAAGCAATTAAAAAACGGAAAGGATGAGAAGCACTCGTAACGTTGTAAACACTCATTTTACAGAAAAACTCATTTCCATCCCATTATCACCGGTTACCTTGAGTTCATCTAGTGATTCAGTTCCAGCTGCGCAAAACAGAAAGCTTGGCATAATCTACCTTCTTGCCCATTAACATCTCTGGAATTGGTGTGTGTTACAGATTTATTTTTCCCTCTAATGTGCATTCTGGGGAACTCTCATAGCATTTTCCTCCTTAATGGATGCCATGTCGCGCAACACTCAGCTCCCGCAGTTGAGAAAACCACTCTTCCACATTGTTTATAGCGCAATTTAGTATTCTCTGTCATTTCAGTGTGCACTGTCAAAATCCTCTCTCAATCAAAATGCCTAGACCTCCATACAGTAGTTTAATGTTTTCGGCCATTTCCTTGGGTCATTAACAACTCTCGCACTAGTGGGGAGTGGTGGCTCGGGCGGCTAAGGCTCTAGACTATTGAATTGAGTATCTTGACTTGCTTGTATACATGGAGGCGGGCTGACGTTCTCATCTGCTCTCATGGTGCTCCTTCTGGTTCGGTTATCTCCAGAAATGGAGTTGGGCTTGGCAGTAGATTTGATGACAGGGTAATGCCTACTATGGTGATGCTGCTAGAGATAGCACCTGCAAGCTCTTGTGGAGCACATGGTGGTGGGGTGACAGCGGTTGTTGTGATAGCGGTTTCTTGGATCAATAATGGACTTGAAGGTGCGTCATCCTTGTTAACACTCATGGGATCAATATATTGAAAAACCAATTAATGCTGTTTCTAGCTTCTTCTTTTTAGATTTGCAACCAGATAATGTCATCATTTAGACACGTTGCAGTATTTCTCTGTCCTCAATCAGGGTTTGCAAATGCTGGAGGAGGGAAATGGCTACTGGTTCGAAAAAGTGATGAATTTGTAGGAGAATGATCTCACGGCTCCAAGCCTACCTTATACTAATGCACATTAAAGTGGCATAATCTTCTTTTGTTTAATGTATTTTGACTGAAATACTTTATATAATGATAGAGTTGGGAGAAAGAAAAATTATTGAGTGAGGGATCACGATTCTTTTTTCAAATTTTTTTAAAATTAGTATAAATTTGCAATTGAGGTGGAAAAATGTTGCAGTTTCTTTCTGATCCTACAGGTGGTGCACTTTAAAGTATTCACACGTTGGTAGGCGGTACGGAATTCCTTGTTGTAGGATCCAATTATCTGTAACAAAAAATAAATGTAATGTAGAAATTGGATATTTATAAAATCGTGACATTAACAAAATCGCGATATACAGTAAATCAAATCAACATCTAGGTATCATGATAATATTATATTGGCCGGTCCCTTGTGATTTCCATCCCTATATAATAATATTATAATTTTTAGTTTAAAGCATTTTAAAAATGTATTTATCACAAAAAAAAAATTAACTGAAGTTGGGGGAAAAACATTAAATGTGGATAGATAGATAGATAGATAGATAGATTGATTGATTGATTGATTGATTGATTTTAGTTATACAACAATGACACCAACATACCCAACAGCAAGAATTATATTGGTCATGTTTGCCAAATGTGCCAGGATAAATACAAATGACTATAATCCTGTTTTTTTTGGTTTTGCTGAATTCACCTTTCTGTTTCTATATGCAGCAACATTATTCGCAATATGTTAGAAGGCCATGAGTGTGAATGTGACAGTGAGTCAGACGAAAGTAAGGTGCAAGGTTGCATTCTTCTATTCAGGGAAGCAGCCAGTGCCAGCTGGTTATCTGATTGGAACTAAAATAAAAAAGAACATGGAACATTAGAGAGGAAACATCTACAGGGTTGAGCAGATGGACAGATACTGCAATAGATATAAAACATATGATGTTCAGGTAGAAATACAGCATTAAATATCCTAGTGCTAGACAACCCTTTCTTTTTCTATCTATCTATCTATCTATCTATCTATCTATCTATCTATCTATCTATCTATCTATCTATCTCTTTTTGTATGTCCATATACAGTATTTGAGCCATATTTTAGTCCATGTGCTAGAAAATCTAGTCTATCAGGTCTGCATACTGTTCTGATCTGTTCCGCCCACTTGGCACTGCTTCTCTTCCCTCATACGCTGTGTGACTGTACCACCAATTAGTTTTGACCTTTTTTTTCAATATGTGTCCATTATGGCATTTATTTTGCAACTCACTGAGGAAAAAAATTATCCATAAACATGATGGAACAGTCTGGGTTAATGAGGTCTCCTGTCTTGTTTAGGCAGCGAGTAGTCACGCTGACCTGCAAGAATGATTAAAACCGCGTTTCCTTTTTAAATATCATTTTCTGCCAAGTTAAAAGGCATTCATTTGTTTTTTTTCAGTCATTCATTTTCATTCATTTTAAATAACCATTTTTTTGTTAGTCAGGTTCACATGAGATCTGGAGCCTGACCCAGAAATCCCTGAGGCAAGAATAAATCTTAGATGACAATCTTGTTCATTGCAAGCCAATTTTTTTTTCTCATCAGCAAATGAAAAGCAAATGAAAATGACCCTATTTTTCTTTATAGGCCGAGGAGGGGATCAGGCATGGTTTACCTACGGTACCCTAGAATAATTATAGCTCACTTCTAGCACCTCCCATGAAATGTCTCTGGTTTATTGATTGATTGATCGATTGATTGATTAATTCATAAAACATGCACAAACCTCACAAACCTGTGTGTGTGTGTGTGTGTGTGTGTGTGTGTGTGGCTTTCTATATGTGAGCAACACCTGTACGGTTTTGTATTCAGAGGTGTGTTTATACTGTATACACTGGCTTATGAACCTTGCTTCTACGATTATGCCCCCTCTTGTAATTCTATGTTGTTGTTTAAAAAAAAAAAAAAAAAACATGATAAAAATCATGCGTTCGTAGCAAGTCTTAGGTATTAGGCAAATACAGCCACAGGTGAACAACAACAATTACAACACTGTTTCACCATGCCGTTGTTTTTTTTATTATTATTATTAAGACAAAAAGACAAACAAAAAAATCTAAGAAACACTAAGTACCTCCATGATTCAATAGTTTGTAGATGCACCATTAGCAGCTATAACTTGAAGCAAATAATTTCCTGTACAACAGTAGATATCACTCTCTCACATTCTTTTGGTCTATTCAATTTACAATATTGCTTCAGTTCATTGAGGTTTTTGAGCATTTTTAAAATGCTGTTTGGTTTTTACCAAACATGGCACTGGGCAGTGAGGTCAAACAACTCGGCTTTGGTCTCACTTGTCCATAGGACATTGTTCCAGAACCCTTGTGTTTTGTTCAGATGCAGTTTTGTGAACTTCAGTCATGCTTCTGTGTTTTTTTTTTAACAGTGTAGGTTTTCCCTGCCAACCCCGTCAAACAAACTATACTTGTTCAGTCTTCTTCTAATTGTGCTATCCTGGACTTCAACATTTCACATACTCATTGAGGCCTGCGGGATCTGAGATGTTTTTCCCTGGCGCGTCCACTCCTGGAAAAACTGGTCAACTGTCCTGAACAATCCTTCTCACTGTAAAATGTATAAATCGTTTGGACATGGTTTTATACCAATTTATAGATTAATGACCAACTACAATTGCTTCTTTAAGACAATTGCTTACGTCTAACCCTCTTGACACACCTTTATGTTTAAGACAAGACAGCTGCTTTGCGTTTGCTTATATAGAGGTTTCCAAACCTGTTGATGATCAGTTAATCAAGGGCTTATGATTAGCAGCACCTGATTGATGAGTGTTGCAATGGAAATTAAACTGAACACTGGGAAACACAAAATCTCAGAGCCGCCTCGTTTCCTTTTGTTCAATTGCTTTATGATGGCACATGGTGCACCAACAAAAATGAATAAATAAATAAATAAATAAATAAAATAAAAATGCATGCTATCTTAGAAAGAATATTTCTGTCTTTTGTTATTATTATAATTTTTTATTGTTATTTATTTATTTTATTTTTTTTACATTACACAAGAGTGCTGATGTCTAGAGTCAAGTTGAGTCTCTGGTGCTTCGAAGAGAAAGGAAGGGCCAAGATTGAGGGGAATTTAACAAGCAGAGTGTTGTGGCACAGCACAAGCACAAGTGTGTGGGTAGCCATGACCTCTTTGTCCTTATGTACTTATTTTCAGTGTACGCCACAGCCTTGTCATTATTGAGGACAGAACTTCAGCAGAAACAAAGAGTTTATTCTGTTTCTTTGATCTTGCTTGAGTCAGTAGGATATTTTTCTTTCTTTCTTGAATATACTGTACAGTGTGCTCTTGAATCTGTGACCACATTTAAAAATAAACATTTCTAGGTCCATACTGTATGTAAATGACTTTGTACAAAAGGTCAGAATGTCCTAATGTCAAAGCACATGTCCAGATAACACTGCGATGGATTTGATATGAAAGGGATCATAAGGTTTTATGGAGTCCTTCCCTGCTTGAGTGCATGCTGTAAATAAAGCAAAAAAGGGAACATACATTAAGAAACTTTGACATTTAAAGATCACTTAAAAATCTTGCTTCAAGCCATGTCTAAATGTTTGGACCATTAAGGGAGTTCCTGGGAAGCTGGCGTAAGTCCTGGTTTGACATGAACGGCAAAAGTTCTGGTTCTGTTTATTTGTTTGTTTGTTTGTTTGTTTGTTTGCTTGTTTTGTTTTTAAGTGTAGTTTACAGTTTTTTAGCTTTTTCTATTTATTCTCTTCCTCCCCTAGATTATCCAATATGCTTGTTAGCTACTGTATATTTGCATAAAAATAAATGGGGTTTCTTTTTGAGATTTTCTGTAATACTTAAAGAAATTTATCCGGCATTTATCAAAAACATAATAGGAATTAAAAAAATAAATAATATGTATATGTTTATACATGTTTATATATACATATATAACTGAAAAAAATACAATCAAGCTACACACACACACCAAAAAAAAAAAATCATGCTCTACATGGTTGCTGTAGCACATAAACATGCTGCTTTTCAAGCTAAATTCCCATTAAGCAAAATTTCCATGTCTGATGTCACATAAACAAGAAGAAGAAGCCAGAGAAGTGGGGAATGTTAACAAGGTGCAACCGAGATGTTGTTTGCATTGTTGTAATTTCATGAGAGAGCGTCTCGAGCCAAAAGTCTGGCTTGAATCACCTCCTAAATGGTAGAGGGAATAAGCACTGCAAGGGATTTATGCCAGAGTGCACCCTGTTTAGTGCAGCTCATGAACCACTGCTGAGTCTCTATGTATAGGGAGAAGTCTTTTGTAAGACTTGTTGATGATGGATAGTTAGACATTTGTTAGAACTGTCTCTTTGGACCATGTCGGGTCTGTGTGCATGGAGTTCGCATGTTCTCCCCGTGCTTGGTGGGTTTCCTCCCACAGTCCAAAGATATGCAGATCAGGCTCATTGGCATTTCCAAATTGCCTGTGATGTGTGAATGTTGACCGGAGGTCCTACAGTACAACGGACTAACAAATTGGAATGGTCACCATTGGCCTCCACAGTCCCTGGTTGGACTTCCAAGGTTCCTAGATGGATGGATGAAATGAGACATTTATCAAGGAGTTACTGTACCATCACAATGCACAGATTAAAAATCTTTTAAAAAAGTGGTTATCCATTGTACAATCAGTGTACCATGATTCTCTGTTAGTACTGAGCATAAACAACATCTGGGACTAAATTAGTGGTTACGACCACACAAAACAGATTAATGTGTTCTGTGACTAGATTGTATAAGATCACAGCAGTGGTGAATACTTGAATAGATTTGGACAGGATATCAGTGTGTCAGGCGAATGTACTTGTGTGGCTAATGTCCAACCTCATTTAAAGCTAATAAGTTATGGATTCAATGTTGTTCTCACAGAACATTTTTGTTTGTGTGTGTGTGTGTGTGTGTGTAAGGAAACATTTAGTTACAATTCCCTAGATAGGGAACCAATAAATTGCAGGGCACAAGCATTCACTACAGCCAGTTTGGGAACACCAGTTAGCCTAACCTATATCTCTTTGGACTGTGGGAGGACAGGGAGAACATGCGAACTTCATGCACGCAGACCCGAAAGCGGGACCCGAACCCTTGACCATGGAGGTGCGAGGCCGCAGTGCCACTGTCCTTCCTATGACAAAGCTGCATGTATTTTTCTGTCTTATTACCTACAAAAGCAGAAAGAAATAAAGAGAGAAGCTTCAAACACGAAATTAAATGTAACTACAAATTGATTGTTGTTTTAAGTACAACATCTTTTGTTAATTAAAACAATTAACCATGAGTCATGAAATAAAGCACTTTAGACACCACTCTTTTTGACATCGCTTTTTCTATAACAGCGCACTCAGCTGTGTTATATTTATTACCCATTTCAACCTCTTTAGTTCTATCTGGACTCCTGAAAGCTTTGATATGTCACCTTTATGCATAGCGTTCACCTATGAAGGATGATGGGGGTTTTTTTTTGTAAATATGTATTTTTTATGTAAATTTCACTTATTTACACTTGGAGCTGATCATTTATCTCTTGCTCACTAAAATCAAAAATCATAAAATATTTCTGAAGATCAAACAAGTAAAGTAAATCAAATACTTTAGCATGGAGGCGATCAGCCGATGGCGCTGCGTTCAGTGGCACACCACTGTATGGTGGCTCTTGATGCACTGACTCCAGCCTTATTCCACTCCTCGTGAAGCTCTCCCAAGTTCTTAAATTAGCTGTGGGTGATAAATGTGGTCATTCCTGTCGCTTGTGCACCTTTTCCTACAACCTGGACCTTCCATCTTGTCAACTTACCAGGAATATGTTTATTATACAAACAGCCAGCCCATTTATCAATGACCTTCTGCTCACGAGATCATCATCCTATCATCTATACCGCTTTGTCCTGTGGAAGGAAACCCACCAAGCATAAGGAAAACCAGCAAACACAGACCTGAGGCAGGAATCGAACAATTGACCGTCGTGTTGCTAGGCGACCTTGCTAACCAATAACCCACCATGCTGCCCCAAATTTTGAAGATGCTCTGTATAATTCGAAAGCAACCCAGGACTGTTTTTAGGGCAAGGAAGTAGAATGTTCTGCACGTCAGTCAGCTGACCTGACTACAACTGTGCATGCATTTTGTATCATAGCAAAACTAAGCTGTATTAATTTTATTTGCAGGACTTACTGGTGTCTGTGGAGCGATGCTGTCGCTCATGCTCCTCTTACTTTACTGGTGGAGCTACAGTGAAGCTTCCCTGGAGTCCTTACACTCTGCAGCCCATGAAGGAGGTGAGTCAGGCTAAGATCAGAGCACAGCATTTACAGCTCAAGTTAAACAATGAGACACATCACGGAGCTGCCGTATGCATATAGGATAATAGGATTTGCAGAAAGTGTAAATACAAGCACTTGCCATGGAGTATTAATGGTATTGATAGTATGTTTTATTTAAGCTATCCTTTATTTACTACATCAATATCAGTAATTACTGTAGCACGTGCTATAGCCATGGCCAATCAAAATGCTAAATATTAGCAGTTATTTACTTATAAAGTCTTAACAAAACATGGGTTCTGTTTCACCTGGACATTCCCTGATTCATGTGTACACACATTTCACAGTCTATCATGAAATAATAATGTATGATCCAGTATTTTAATTATTATTATTATTATTATTATTATTATTATTATTATTATTATTAATAATAATAATAATAATAATAATAACAGTAATCAGAATTTATCCGGATTTTTGTCATTGAATCACTCTCGACAAAGTTTTAGCAATCTTTACCCATCAGAACAGATTCATGAATATTCAAAGTTTTGTCCATTTGAAGAAAATTGCTCTTACTGTGGTTCAATGACCCTTTCTGTAAAATTCCTTTGCAGAATTACACACTTCAGTTACTTTCTTATTATAATGCCACAGTGTGCTAATTCTTTAAATTGTTGAAAGTTTCTATTCTATTCTATTCTATGAATTATCTACGCAGTGTTCGGATTCAACAGGGTTGGCAGGAATCACGCCTGTACTTAATCTAAGTAAACCCATTTATTAACTTCATTTGTTTACTTGGCTGATTTATTAACTAAGGGGCACTTATTCATTTAAAGAGGCCAGTTGGTCCTGGATAACCTTTTCTCCCCTTTAATAAATGAAACAATGAATTAATAACTACAATTTGTGTTTACTTGGGTTATCTTTTTATTGTTTTTAAGAACTTGTTGGAACATCTGAATAAATGACTTGCCAGATTTGTACAAACAGAAGAAATTAGGGCATTCACACAACTGTATTTAACTATTTGTTGCCTTGAACCTTTTTCAATTGACAATATATCAGTATACAATATATCAGAAAAGATAACCAAATTTAAATAGCAGAGTTATACAAATATATTATTTGAGAAAGAAAAGCAATCAGCAGTTCCTTCTTGTCCTTCTCACTGGTCCTAATTTACTGTGATTAATTCATCATGAACGTTTTACATTTTTACCGTAATCGGTAACTAAAAGGTATGAAGAATAAACCATGAAGGTGTTGGACAGTCCTTTAAATCTTGTAAGTTTCTCTTTATATTTCCACTTACAAAACTTCCACTTTAAAACTACGGTGGCCGAGAAGTGCAAAAAAAAAACACACACACACACACAATAACAAAACCGAATAACAAATTAAAAAACTAAATAACAAATTAAAAAACAATATAACAAAGCTGAAAACAAATTAACAAATAAAAAAAATTAATAATAACAAAATATAAAATATTTTGAAAACAAAACTGAAAACAAAATATTTTGAAAACAACTGAAAACAAAATAACAAAACCAAAAACAAACAACATATCCAGAAATATCTTTTTTGCAATTTTGTTGTTGAATTTGTTATTTTGTTTTTGGTTTTGTTATTTTGTTTTAATTTTTTTACTTTGTTTTTAAATTTGTTATTTTGTTATTGGCTTAGTTTTTTTTGTTGTTGTTGTTGTTGTTGTTGTTGTTATTTTGGTTTTGAATTTGTTATTATGCTTTAGGTTTTGTTATTTTGTGTTTGGTTTTGATATTATGTTTTTAAATTTGTTATTTTTTTATTGAGCTTGTTATTTTGTTTTTTTTTTTGTTGTTTTTTACTTCACGGCCATGGTAGTTTTGAAACAACTTAGAAGCATTTTTTGCATGTGGGTTTTGGTAGACAGCTGCTCTCTTCCTAGTCCTGCATCGTATACCCACCTGCCTTCTCCGATGATACAACCAACCGTGATACATATTGTTAAATGTTCCAGTGCCATTACTGTCTATTATCATCACTCATGGAAGCTCATTCAATCAGATTACTTAAAGTAATTGTTGTACCATAATATGACATTCAGCCTTAAGTTAGAAGCTAGTTAGCTTTGTAGCCATTAATTACAAGCATGGATGGTTCAGAGGCTATTTGGAATGTCCCAGTGCGATTACCATCTGTATTATCATCACTCATGGAATGATATTTGTCCAATCAGATTACTTGGTTGAAACTATCTGTGGTATAATTTAGACTAGATCATTTTAGATTATTCTAAAGTTTGTTTTGTATTGTTTTATTGCTATTGCAATATTTTAGACAATATAGTAAAGCCTTGTAACAATATTTTAGTTATAGACTCAATCCATTTTTATTTAATCTTCTTACTGCCAGGACAAAATCACCTAAGCCTAAAACTATTTGACAGACATGTCAAATATGCAAACCCAGTTCTCATTATTTCTTTTTAAATTGTTTGATATTCATGTGTCATTTTGACCTGAACTGAACGCAAAGCATAACTGCTGAGTTATGACTCACATCTTCATACTTACAAGGTTGGTCTAATTCATTTTCCTGTAGCAGCCATTAGTCTTAGTCATAAGCTTGAAGGGTTTCTTTGTGTCTGCAGTCCCTCAGCCCAGGCAGGTTTCCTCTCTTATTTGTGTACATCTGTGTATATGTCAGCAATTTCTCTTAAACCAAATGGAGACAGTAGATAAGGGAACACAGTGCTCTTTTAATTAATAGCTGTAGGAAAAGTGAGTGAGGGATCAGGAAAAGTCTGCCGGTGAGTGAGGTTGATGTCCTCTGCCTCAAGTCCGGCTTTGGGAGTCTTGCAACTCATGTTTAATCTTCCACCTTTTGGACCAGTATGTTCTCTATTGGGTATGTGGCTGAGACAGCAGGCATCGGAAACAATTTTTTTAATTGATTGAAGGTCAATTTGTGTAAATAGGTTTATATTTTCCGTACCATTTTTTGTTCTTAAGGTAGATCTTTAACTCTTAACTTTACAATTTAGTCTTTATAATTGTTAACCTTAGTTTCATTTTCATTTATTACTTTTTAGATGTCATCTTTATATACTGTATGACACAATCAGAAATCTTGTATTAATTGTTTAGATAAGCTCTTGAATTGCAAGTCTTATGACTTTCCCATCATTTACAGTAAGGGTAACTAAGAGATTTAGACTGCGTTTGAATTTAGCTATCCTAAATTACTTGTGCCCTTTCACAAAGATATCAGTTTAAAACAAACTACTGGGAAAATGGTGTCTATGGGAACATTTGACCACAGTTTAAGTTTAAAGTTATCCTGAGGTCTCACGTATCTCTATTGATTGTAAAAGTCGGCTGATTAACCTCAACTAGAAACTGAAGAAAATGTTATAGCTTTTATGTCATTTGAGCTTGATCCAATAAAAAAAAACACACTTATACATAACTGACTGAGCCTGGAGTATTTAATGTAAAAATACAGAACTTGATAAAAACTGATGTTTGCTTGTAATAAGTCTCAAGGCTATCCAAACCATTCCTCATCATAAGCTTTTATGGTATTAAGTGCACTGCTATATATAGAGTTTCCATGTACTGTATATTTAAAACACCATCATTATTTTGCTTCACCATATTGGTGCTGGAATTAGTTATAAAGTCATTGTGTTGACAATTAGAGCCCTTGCTGTATAAACCAGCCTAAGGATTGGCCATATGCTGAAATCTTACTTTTACCAATTGGTGGAAATTATTTAGGAAAATCATTTTACAGATGAATGAAGAGTTAATAAAAAAGTATTCACAAAGCTCTGGCTTTGAGTCAAATAACGAAGAACTGCAATTTATATTTAACCAGTTTCTAAATGTTATTGATTGTTAGCCATAACATACATAAACCACACGTTCATCATTTTAATCGGCCGGGTCCAGGCTGTCATAAATCTGGTTGATCTACCACACTTTAGATCAGTGCTTGCAACTGACCTTTTCAGCAGTTTCTCTGTCTGCCAGCTCATTTGACTCATTATTTCTGCAGATGGCCCAAGGCCATACATATATTACTGCCGCTCTCCGAACATGGAAACTTTTACTTGCTGGTGGCATCCCCTTGACAACAGTCTCCAGGGAGATGACAACATCACCTACAGGCTCCTCTACACCCTTGGGTAAGGCTGGGTGGAGTGTTTAAACTGATGGTCATGGCAGCAGTAGAGTCTGCTCTTTAATCTAGCAGCTGAGGGTAAATCTGAGAAACAGGTTACAGAAATTATTGTAAGGATATTATGAAAATGACCACATATAAAGACAAGTCAAAATATATTGGCATATTGATGATGTTATTTTTATTTTAACTGTCTAGCACAATATAAGTATGATATGTGGGTTCAAAGAGTATAGACTTTAATTTAAGGCTATGTACGGTATATTCAAATCAGGTGAATTGTGAATTGTGAAATTCCTTTTTTTTTAAAGTAATTAAAGACACATGGTAAATCCGCTGTTTTATGGCAAGGTTTGCATTATTTCCCCTTATTATTTTACCCATTCACTGGGTTGTGGGGGGTCTATAGCCTATCCCATCAGCCTAGGTGACTCAGGGCACAACGTGGAACAAATCTTGGAAATAGTTTGCCTGTTCATGCAGCACACACACACACACACATACACACATACTCACACACACTACAGTGTACGCAATTCGAAACGTCAATTAGCCTATTATGCATGTCTTTGGAGAGTGGGAGGAAACCATGACACCCAAAGGAAACCCACCAAGCACGGGGAGAAGATGCAAACTCCACACACAGCCCTGAAGGCGGGATTCGAACCCTCCACCCTGACCACAAGCGCTAACCACTATACCACTGTGTAAAAATAAGCAGATGAAAGGGTTTAGAGTTTATTTCAAGTGTGCTATTCGCATCTGTTATACAGTAGTTAGCTCTCAATATAAAGTCCAATAAACTGTTCCTGCCATTGAAGTAATCTCTTTACTTGAAAACTGGCCTCATATTAAAAGCTTCCTGCATCAGTGCGATTATAGTATACTGTATGTCTTGACTTTATCAGCTATGTATTTGTGTTTAATCAGTAATAATATGAATTAAAACACAGCTAGATTAATTCAATTCTATAGAATTAGAATGAGATTGTTGTTCGAAACCGAAAAGGTAAATCATGTGAAGTTTAAAGAAAATGGTCTCTTATGAAAACTGAAGGAGGAAGATCTAAACACGTCAAGCACACCACACAAGGAGAGTGCCTCTTTTAAATAGTTTGAAGTGTCTCAGCTGTTGCACAGCGGATTAAAAATATGCCGTGAGAAACAGAGAACCAATTTATAAGACAGCCCCGAAAAAAACATTTATATCAGTCTTTAAACATTCCTCCACTCATAAACACGACTAGCATTAAACCTCCGGCCGTGTGCAGATAAACCGGCCCGTCCTCCAGTTTACACCCCAGCGTTTCCAGTTCCCAGTTCAATTTTATTTGTATTCGATTTATGCATTTATGTTGGCTCACTTTCTTTATTTTTTATTCATACACTTTAACTGATGAAATATTCTCAATAGTATCTTTTCGATTCTTAGTGACCAAATGCCCCTGAAGGTTCCTCTGGAAAAGAGGGTCTGCTGTAAACTGTAAATAAACAAACAACAAAAAATGAAACTTTCCGTTCAAGAAGAGAAACGCTGAGATTTTCCACATCCCCAGCAAGGAATTTTTGGTTGGCTAAACATTGTGACGGTGTTAACTCGGCAACGTTGGGACAACGTTGTTATTAGGTTTTTGGAAGATTGAAAGTTCGAATGAAACAATGTTGGGACGACAGTGAAACAAATGCCCCTAACTTACTGTGATGTTGCATAAATGCTTTCAAAACATTATTTATAGCCTAATATTTATAGCCTAACAGTATTTACATCACTGCATGGTTACTGCAATGTAATATGCTGCTCATGCTAGTAAATGCATGTGGATAACAACAAGCACCACAGAATATACCCGACAGCAGCAATTTATCTAAATATTAAATAGAAAAGGAGCCAAAAGGGTAAAAAAAAAACAAAAAAAAACAACAACAACGCTGTGCAAATGGATGTAGGGGCAGATCTAGGGCAGGGGAATGGTACTGCTTGGTTAATGTGAGAGTGAAGATGGGGCTGGAACTGAATCAGAGTGAGAAGACAGAAGCAGGGGGTGATGCTGAGACAGATGGAGACGAGGAGACAGATCATCCTGCTGGAGTTCCAGTTTTTCTCTGTTCTCGGTTTACTCTGTTCAATCTCCTTTAGATTTAATGATGGATGTGAAAATCATCAAACATGTGAATTGTGAAATCATTAAACATGAATCAATGCAAGGTAAAAAGATTATTTATTTATTTATTTATTTATGCCTCCCCGTATAACGTCCTCCCAAGCCACCCCAGCCAAATATTTTGCCACCCCATCCTCCGGTGATGGATGTTAAACAGCATAGATGCTCGAAATACAGTTCAGTTGTTTTGAGGTTGTATTTGCAACATTGTGTTCATTCAACTTTATCCCAACATCATCGCAATGTTGTTCCAACTTTTTTTTTACAACACTCGTCCAACATTAGTGTTCCAGTTCTTTTTATGCCATACACCACCTGAAAGCATGACTGCTCTGGACATTCAGAACATGCATTCATCCATCTATCTAGGAACCTCTGTAGTCCAACTAGGGGACGTGGAGGCCAACGGTGACCATTGCATTTATCCCATTTTTATAATCGTGGTACCACCTCCACATTTATTCACACACTACAGGTAATTTGGAATGCCAATTCGGAAAGCCTAATCTGCATGTATTCAAGCTGGGGAAGGAAACCCACCAAGCACAGGGAGAACATGGAAACTCCATCCACACAGACCCTGAAGTGGAAATCGAACCCGGACCCTGGAGGCGCCAGGCGACAGTCTTAACCACTAACCCACTGCGCTGCCTATGTTTAGATCACTCACTCATCATCTATGCCGCTTTATCCTGTATTCAGGGTCACAGGGGGGCTGGAGCCTATCCCAGGAGTCTTAGTTCCAATCCATTGCAGGGCACACACACAATCTGGGAACGCCATTTAGCCTAATCTGCAGGGCTTTGGACGGTGGGAGAAAACCAGAGTACCCGGAGATCATGTATAATTCAGATTATGTACACTTATATCAATCAATATGAAAAAAAATTTTTTCAATCCTCAAACTAAACCAACAGACAATTTAAAAAAAAAAAAAAAAAGGTCAAATAGTGTAGAAAAAGAATGAGTTATTATAATTATCTTTGATCTATTTCAGTGTAATCCTGTTTTGCTTTTCAGTAATGGGCCTCCAACAGAGTGCCCCGACTATGTGAGCAGCGGACCGAACAGCTGTTACTTTGACACCGTGCACACAGTGGTTTGGGAGGTGTACTGTCTGAATGTAACAGCATACAGCAGCAGTGGTTCTTTCACCTCTAACGAGCACTGTTTGGACGTGGCCGATATCGGTAAGCATGCTGTAAATTTAATGACCCTGATTTCTGACAGTGTGATTTACGCCTAACGGTTCCTTTGTCTCTGTCCACAGTCGAGATCGATCCGCCTTTTAACCTCACGTACACTTTATTGAACATGACCAAGGATGAAGCATGTTGCACCGTTCTTGTGTCCTGGCAGTACCCCATCGCCCAACATGTCCAAATTGGGTGGATTACACTCGTCTATGAGCTACGTTACAGAGCGGTCTCTGAGCCCAATAACTGGAAGGTAATGAGATAAATGTAGAAAAGGGGACCAATCCAAGACAATCAGTTACAGGTCTTTAAGCCTTACTGAATGTTTTGATGAATAAAAAAAAAACAATAATGTAAATTGTACTTGCTGTGATCTTAAACATCCATGTTTGGACGTGAGAAGCACTGTGATTTATCGTTATGTAATAGTATGACTGATGATTATGTCATGAAACGCTAAAATGACATGTAACTCACAGTGACGTACGTGTGCGTGTGGTGTCTGTCTCCCCCTACAGGTTAAGGAGCGGCTGCGCGAACCCCATCTGGAGCTTCTAGGCTTGTCGGTGGGGAGTTATGAGGTCCAAGTGCGCTGCCGCTCGAAAAACAACAATCTGTGGAGCAAGTGGAGCGCCCCAATTACCGTTGACATTCCTTCCAGACACACGCCTGGTACACACACACACACACACACACACACGTAGGGACATGCTTTTGTAGCAATGAAATCCCAGCACGATTCCATTTAAGCAGTTCAGATCATTAAACTTCTGGCACTGAATAAGTGACAGCATGGATTATGACTTGCTTTCTGACACTTATTATTTTTTTTAAGAGCTTGTTATGATGAAGCAGTCCTGAATTCTCAGGATTCTCCCACTCATCATCTGTGTCTTATCATGATGTCACTCCTGCTTGCGCACGGACATGCGATTTTACTGCGGTGAAGTCTTGTGTGTTGCCATGGTAATGGTTGGCCATGCCAGTACATACTGGTTCTGCTTCCTTCAACATCTGGATTTTGACCGATTGTCAGAAGTGCATTATCACTGTAGCGATTATAGCACTAATATACTAAAAAAATATGAAATAAAGCACTTATTACAATTTTACAAACCTGCTAACTAATACTTTGTTAAAGCACTTGTTTTGCTTTAAGATAGCACTCCATTCTATTTATTTATTTATAAATTTCATTTTTCTTTGCAATAAATGATCCAGATCTATCAAATATCTTAGAATTAAGCAAGCAAGGGCCCCCTGTGCATAGTCCTCTTAAAAACAGCTTGGTACTGTATTAGGAGCGATCATCGACTGTGTAAAAAGAACCCCTTGTGACATCACCCATAGGTTCTCTGAAGAGCAAACTGTTTTGAAGCTCAAATGTGAGAGCTCTGCTCATAGCCATCCTGGCAGGAGCTGAATGCACTGAATCAGACGCCTTGGATTGATGCACGAATAAAGCAGCACAATGCCGTTTTTCTGTCCAAAGCACTAGTAAGACCATTTGTCACAACCGTAGCAGCAGTAATAGTGCTGTGACCCTTTCTCAAACCACATTGAAAATCACTGAAATTGAAATTATAGTATATTATTATCGATAAAAAATTGCTCAACCTGCAACTTAATCTGGAATTCAAAATATAAGCCTGTAGACTAAAAGCTGTGAAGGTTCACCATCTGTAAGTAAAGGGAGAACATTGGCAGGTTCCCAAATCTTAGGTATGGAATTGGACAGCTAACTCAAATACAATTAAAATATGAGTACTGGGCTGTAAATAATATTTGCTGCCACTTTCACTGAATAAGAATCCAGGTTAGATAAGAAGCCAGACGTACAGACTTTCGAAGAACTTAGCACTTTCCCAGTCGCTTCATTTTTCCAGCACCTGAAGTTGCCCCATGGGATTAATCCATGATTCCCTGAATCTTGACTAGAGCCCTAGTTTTAACTGAGCAGCCCCATAGCATTATGCTTCCACCACCATGATTCACACATCAGAATCCTGTACAAACATTCATTCATCTATCCATCCATCCATTTTCTTTCGCTTACCTGGGTCCGGCCTCCTACTCTTCTTTCTCCACTGACACCGCGTCATGCAAAGGGATACCCAAATGCTCCCAGGCAAAAGTCCTGGGTCTAACCTGGGGCCTTCTCCATGTCAGACACACCTGAAACCTTGTCCTAGGTTGCCCTAGGAGGCATCCTTACCAGATGCCTGAACCATCTCCGCTATCTCCTTCCAATGTAAAAACAGAAACAGCTGATTTTTATTCTTTTTTTTGTTTTGTTTTTTTGTTTGGGGTTAGAGTCCATTTCTTAGTGATGGGTCTATGATGGGCAGCATTCCATTTTAAAGTGTACTTAACCTGTTGTTCCTCCTCCCTGTTGAGGGAATGTCTGTTAAGGCCCTGCATGGTCATCTAAGATGCAGATAGTTGAACCCTTCCCCAGTACAATTAATACATTCTTGGCCTTGAAAGGAGTTCCTGAGAGACCAGTGTTTCAGACATATCAGGCAGACCGATCAAGCCTCCATCATACTGAGAAAACGTTTACCTTGATGGTGTCCAAGTACCCGTGAAACGCTGGGATAAGTGCATTGGTGTAGTAGGGAATGATATAGGAACATATATCGTTTTTACTCTCCATGCTTAAGCTCCGTGTACCTGTATGTTGCACTTTATCAAAGAGCAATGGAATTATTATGTAGAAACGTTTCCGCTCATGTCTTTAGCTACCACCTAAAAGCTTTTCTTAGGAACCAGTCATACCCAGACTGAACAATACAAGAACGTTTGCACTTCAATTCAATTTAATTTAAAGCTTCAGTTATGTGTTAGAATAATCATGGTGCATGGTAACCCCCCTCTCTCTTTCTGTCTCTCTGTCTCTTTCAGGTCACATGCTGTACATTTCTGTACTGCTGGCTACCATTGTAGTCATAATTGTGCTTATCACTGGGCTTTGGGTCATTCCACAAGGCAAGAGGTGAGGAACATACGTCTGTCTCTCAGCACTTGGATTTAGAAAAAAAAAAAAGAGAACTAAAACCCGGAACTGTATTCAAGGGTTAAAGGTCCCCCTTTATTATAACACTTGAAAGGAATGAATGCACCCATTGAAAGTGAGTGGTGCGTGTGTGTGCGCACATCTGTGTGTGTTTGATTATTTCCACACTAATCCAGTAATCTCACTTAAACCTCAGACAGATGCACATAGTCGAACACCATTAATGATAATATAGCAGCATTCATGCACTCACACTTGTTCATTCGGCATGTTTATACTGACGTTAGAAACACTGCCAGTCTATACATAGGTCTGACATTTGCTTGATTATGCAGCAAGCGAATAACAAATCTCTCCCTTGGAAAAACAGCAATCCAATCCAAAAGATTTCAAATGCCAAATGAGTGCGAGTTCTTCTCTTCTGTAAGTAAGATTGCTCTTTGATTTTGCCCTTTATGTCTGCAGGATAAAAGCATTCCTACTGCCACCTATCCCCAAACCCTGCATCAGAGGAATCGATCCCATACTTCTAAAGGTGTTTGGCTCCATCGTGCTTACACAATCCTCCACATGATCACTTATATCAAGTGTTGGAAGGTTCTTAGAGTTATATATATACAGTATATATATATATATATATAATATGTAATTTTCATTAAATATCATAGGTATACCTCAGTTATGAGAAATAAAATTATAAGAAAAAAAAAATCCTGAAAATCACATTGTAAAATTTTTAATGAATTAATTGGTAAATTCCTCTGTAAAATAAGTATTTGGTCACCTACAACCAAGAAAGTTTCTGTCTCTCACAGATCTGTAACTCCTTCTTTAAGAGACTCCTCTGTCCTCCACTCGTTACCTGTATTAATGGCATCTGTTATCAGTATAAAAGACACCTGTCCACAACCTTAAACAGTCACACTCCAAACTCCACTATGGCCAAGACCAAAGAGCTGTCAAAGGACACCAGAAACAAAATTGTAAACCAGCACCAGGCTGGGAAGACTAAATCTGCAATAGGTAAGCAGCTTGGTGTGAAGAAATCAACTGTGGGAGCAATTATTAGAAAATGGAAGAGATACAAGACCACTGATAATCTCCCTCGATCTGGGGCTCCACACAAGATCTCACCCTGTGAAGTCAAAAATGATCACAAGAACTGTGAGCAGAAATCTCAGAACTACACGGGTGTAGACCTAGTGATTGACCTGCAGAGAGCTGGAACAAAAGTAACAAAGGCTACCATCAGTAACACACTGCGCCGCCAGGCTCAAATCCTCCAGTGCCAGACACGTCCCCCTGCTTAAGTCAGTACATGTCCAGGCCTGTCTGAAGTTTGCTAGAGAGCATTTGGATGATCCAGAAGAGGATTGGGAGAATGTCATATGATCAGATGAAACCAAAAAAAATGTGTTTGGAGGAGAAAGAATGCTGAGTTGCATCTAAAGAACACCATACCTACTGGGAAGCATGGGGGTGGAAACATCATGCATTTGGGCCTGTTTTTCTGCAAAGGGACCTGGACGACTGATCCGTGTAAAGGAAAAAATGAATGGGGCCATGTATCGTGAGATTTTGAGTGAAAACCTTCCATCAGCAAGGGCACTGAAGATGAAACATGGCTGGGACTTTCAGCATGACAATAATCCCAAACACACCGCCCGGGCATCGAAGGAGTGGCTTCATAAGAAGCATTTCAAGGTCCTGGAGTGGCCAAGCCAGTGTCCAGATCTCAACCCCATAGAAAATCTTTGGAGGGAGGTAAAAGTCCATGTTACCCAGCGACAGCCCCAAAGCATCACTGCTCTAGAGGAGATCTGGATGGAGGAATGGGCCAAAATACCAGCAAGAGTGTGTGAAAACCTTGTAAAGGCTTACAGAGAACTTTTGACCTCTGGCATTGCCAACAAAGGGTATATAACAAAGTATTGAGATGAAAATTTGTTATTGACCAAATACAAATTTTTTCACCATAATTTGCAAATAAATTCATAAATTCATAAAAAATCCTACAATGTGATTTTCTGTTTTTTTCCTTTTCTCTTTAGTCTCTCATAGTTGAGGTATACCTATAATGAAAATTACAGACCTCTCTCAACTTTTTAAGTGGGAGAACTGGCACAATTGGTGGCACCCACCTCTTTAATCCATTTATAACTTTCCATTTCCATTGTTTTTGTCCCCTTACTGTATTTCTCTCTCTACCTCTCTTTTCCTTCAGAAAGGCAAGATGGATGAAATCAATCAGCACTTTTCCTCCCTGCAAGGCTACAAAGTACCACACTACAGTGGGGAGTCAGTGTACGAGGTCAGCCTGGATGAAGGTATCTCTTTATCCCAAAGGAGCTCCATGTCTAGCATCCAAGAAGTTAGCGAGATACAAGGCATACAAAGCCCTGCCTGCACTGAAGGACAACAACTACTCCAAACCCCTGACAGCCCCAACCCGTACTGTCAAGGCCCCCCCTACTCTACGAAAGAGTCTTCAGAGGTGGCCATGAGCCCTGAAACCCTTTTGTGGGCTTGGCCGATGAAAAGCAACACGCAGCCCAAGTTGCTCTCGTTCCCAGGTATGGATTACAGCATGATTATAGGGCCTGGCCCTAAAAGTACCAATGCTCCCACTGCTCAGGAATTCTACACCTGTGTTCATGGAGTAACCGATGACGAGATGGTGCAGCTGGTGCCCTGCATGTCAGATTTACTCAAAGGCTCTCCATATTTTGACCTAAAGGATAAACCAGAGGAGGACACGGAGAAGCTCAGCCAGTTAACAGCATACTTGGAGAAACGGAAAGAGCTTCAAAACAATGAAATAAGGTTGAGCGCAGGAGAGGAGAAGCAGAACGAGTACGTTGTGCCTTTATTACCCCAACCGACGGAAAGGAGCTAAACGATGAATCCATGAACAGCTTTCAAAAGTTTCTGTGACAGAAAAAGAAATCAGGTGTAGACCGAAATTGGGTTGTATTGCCGTTCATAGCTGAAGTTCAAGAAAACTATTTGAAATGTGTTGGCCACCTTCATTTTAAGGTGGTGTCATTATTGTAATGTGGCCACTAGGTGGTGTAATTATTATGCTTTCGGATTGTTCTGACTGTTGAAAGTTTCTCAAATTCATATAAAACTATCACTTATTCGATTTTGGAATTGATCCAAACAGGCTCACGATCACAGCAACAATTCTTGTTTGCAGAACATTTGAAACCCTTTTCAGGCGAGCTATTGAGCACGTTATTATCCAGAGAAATTAGAATCGTTGGCAGCACAGCCAACACCACTGGTTGTCCTAACTGTTTGGATCTCAGTATCTAATTATCCATGACATTTTTAATGGGAACTAACTATCTAAAACATGATCAAAGCAGAGAAAAAGCACACATCTTTAGCCAGACGGGCTGATTTTAAGGAGGGATTGTTAAACCCGGTGATCATTGTGATCTATGCCCATGGTTTCCAACCTGGGGTCCACACCCCCCTCAGGGGGGTACAAAAATGCAGGGTGTGTTAAAAGTTATGAGGATTTTAAACAAGATCATAGTTATACAATTACAGTATAATAAAAAACTTTATTTAAAATGATCAAATTATTATTTTTATATAAATATATATCTATATATATTTTGTGTATATGGGCTGGGCTGAGCTGGTATAGGTTGTAGCCAGGAGGGGCTCAGCTCTTCTTAAATCCAAGCAGGGGACCTCCAAGGAAAAATGCGGCATTAGGAGGAAAATGACTGAAATAATCATTTACACTTTAGTTTGGTATATCATATTTAGGTCACATTTCTGACATTAAGCTGAATTTTGGTCCGAACCCAATTTTCCAATCTTTTTCCAGAGTTGCTTTCTTTTCATCCCACCTGATGTACAGTATTGTTAAATAGTCTTGAGGCACAGCTCATTTTTTTTTTATATTAAATTTAAAAAAAGCCCTGCGATGGATTGGCACCCTGTCCAGTCTGTACCCCGCCTTGTGCCCTAAGCCTCCTGGGATAGGCTCCAGGTCCCCGCGACCCTATAATAATAAATCGGTATTGAAGATGAGTGAGTGATTGAGTAAATATAAAAAAAATTCAAACCTCGTCAAGGAGTCGCCACGGCAGCCGTTTTTGCATCTAGTGGCTGCGTAGTATGGGATTGCATCTAGTGGCTGCGTAGTATGGGGTATGGCAGCACACCGACGGCGGGGCTCAAACCCAGATCCTTACATCCCCAAATCAACACCCTATCACCTTAGCTACCTGAGACCAAATGTGTTACTGCAACAGGCTGCAAAGTGCCTAAAGATACATTTTAAAAAATTATAACAACCTCAGCAGCAACCTCATCTCTCGTCTGTTCCAACCAATGAGCATTTAGCATCATTAGTATACCAATCACCAGCCGGATCATCTGTCATCATCATCATCCGCACCTGTTTCTCGCTGGTTCATGCCTTAAGTTGGATCGTTTCAATGTTTGAATGATTCATAGGTCACTGTGACGAAAGCATTCTCTGAAGCTGGTCATGACTGAAAATGAGAGCCAAAAGCTTCAGGTCCTTCATGAAGCCTGGAGAACTTTTCCTTGAGACTACATTAAAAAAAATACAAGAAAGTCTGGCTCTTTGGAAGCAAACTATGAATAAATGTGGGTTGGCTCATGACGTTTGGAGAGTACTGTAAATCAAGGACATAAGCAGAACATGAAAAGTGCAAATAGATGTAAACACTTTTTTTGTAATGTTCAGATCAATAAAGTTCAAAGGCTTATGTACACTCATCAAACACCAAACGATTTAACGAGTAACTCAAGGACCATCAGTGGGTGTCTTTGTCAAGTCCGCTTGTCACAGTCTAATGCAGAGCATCTAAGAGGACAGCTCATCTTTATTACCGCTCTTCAACTGCTTTTGATTGCCTGTGCTGGTCTAGTCCGATATATCAGCGACATTCTCAAACTAGAGACAGCCTGGCACTGGCCTGCCAGTCATTGGACTGTTCCTGCCAGTTTGTGCTGATGTGTATGTGGATTATGAAAATGGATCCATGTAGATTTATACGGTAACACTACTGAGAAGGCATTTGCAGGCAGCAACTTTGCTTGTGTTTTTTTTTGGTTTGTTTGTTTGATTGTTGTTGTTTTTTTTTTTTTTGCACCACATTGTTAATGGACTGTTCACAGTTGGTGCAGTTATTACATTATAAATATAAAGAACTGTGTCACATTTAAGATTGTTTAATAGACTCAAGAAACAAAGAGACGTGAACACGTATGCCGTTTGCTCAGGTTCTAACTGTCGATAAAGTTCTAAGATAGATGTAGGATATAGACTATAGAGTATTGGATCGGATATTGGGTCAATCAATACATGCATGCATGAGACAATCCAAGAAAGTAACACAATATTTACATGATAAATTCTGCTGTCATGTAGCCATCTTACCCTGGAATCTTCTGCACAAGTTTCTACCAGATCGGGAATGTTTTTTTAAATTGTCAGGGAACTGGCTTTTATACAGAACATCGTGTGTTCAAGTCAAACCGGGACTTTTGATTAAACAGAATGACAAAACAATTCTGAGAGTAAAACCTCCTTTTGTTTCTCTATATAAACCCCTGCTACACTAATGCACTTATCCCAGTGTTTCACTAGTGCTTGAATGTCATCAATGTAGAAAGTTTCTCAGTACAGCAAAGCCATGATCAGACTAACTGCCTTATGTCTGAAACGCTGGCCTCTCAAGAACTACTGTAATAGCCCAAACATATTAAAAAAAAAAGTTTGAATCGAGTGTACAAGGGATGTGGATGTGGCAATAACTCCCAGCCGAGTTCCTGTTATGGTCAAGTGGTGTGGTGGCTAGTATGGGATCAAAGATAGAACGCCTTTGATAATCAAAACAGGTTGTTGTTTTTTTTCATTAAGGAAATGAGGCATTAGAGTTCTTGGGAGGCCAGTGTATCAGACGTGACAGTGACATTGAATTGTTGTTCATTGCAGATTTGACGTCAAACAGGTCGACCTTAATCTGAACTGGATCAAACCAGAACGCTGTACAGAAGTCATTCATGAGCTCAGGATTAAATCCAGAACCCTGGTCTTGTGAGGCAGCAGTGCTGTTCTCTACCGTGATGACAATCATAAAAGATTATTTAAAAATTTGACATGTTCTTATGCTTAAGTGAAAGTCTATAAATATGAAGTCAAATATTTTAGTCAAAACATTCAACAATATAACCTCGCAAGTGATATCAGTGTATATCAAGTGATATAAATATAGATGTAATTTTGAATTATGTAATTATTATATAAAATAGATTTTGTGTTAATGGACCATGTGCAAGTGATGGGATATTGATTTTCTTAGGCGTGAAAAAGAGCACAGTTGTATCTCAGGATGCCAAAAGACAATAAAAAAAAAAAAAGAGACACACCAAAGAGGCTAGGAACATACTGAGAGTGGTGGGAGAGACACGACATGAAGTGATAATAAGATTTCTAATAAGATTTCGGGACTTGGTTTAGTAAAATATCGCTGCAACCTTGAGTATTAACTGATATCGATATCCATCTAATATTGTTTTCTTTATAAATGACTACTGTTTACTATCTAGGAGAGGCGTTCAAGTCAAACCGGGACTTTTTTGTGCATGAAGGCATAATACTGGTTAACATTTTTAGAATGTTGACTGGCTTCTTTTAATCTGGGAACAAAAACAGCCGATCTTTATCTGGTGGTAAAAAAAATCTGCTTTTTATTATTGGTAGGAAAGCTGCTTTCATTTAAGGTTAATCAGAATCCCTTCCTTAGAAAGTGGATAGTGTGTGAGATGGGCTGCATTCCATTCCGAAGTGTACTTAAACTGCACTCTGTTGAGGGAATGCCTATTAACCAAACCACCCGTGGAAAAATTGCTCCATTCGGAACACCCTGCCCGGTCGCCTAAACAAACATCACCCTCCCTGTACAATTTCCACATTAAAGGAGTTCTTGGGAGGCCAGTGTTTCCGACATGAAGCAGGCAGTCTGATCATGGTTCTGCCACACTGAGGAAACTTTCTACCTTGATGGTTTCCAAGCCCTAGTAAAACGCTGGGATAAGTGCATTAGTGTAGCAGGAGATTATATAGAGAAATAAAAAAGATAGTTTTTGCTCTTATAACTATGTTCTGTTATTCTACACAATCAAAAGTCACGGTTTAACTTGATTTTTGTTTTCTTTAATTATTTCTTAGCAAATATAATGAAATATAATAAAGTATAAAGCATAACTACTGGACAAAAGCCTCAATCCTAACAGGAGAAAAAAAACAATCAAGTCGCTTAGAATTTCCATCTGCGGAAATGATTTTTTTCCCAGAACCCAACTGCAGTTTTTGCTGCTATTTATTACGGCATATTTCATCAAGCTATGATCAATATCTGATATGTTTCTCCAATATCCAATCCACTATGTTATGCAGGTATTAGTCAGACTGTCCCATGTGTAGTGGGAATTAAAAGCTATGGAACAGTTATATGTAGTGTGTTTCCGACTTGAACCAAGCATAAGCGTAAACATTGTAACGTTGAAGTCCTGACATGCACCCATTATTTTTTAAAATAAATTCCTGACCGAGAAAAAAGCACTTCGTGAAACTATCTGTACCATATAATCATAGTACAAAGCACGTTATATAAAATAATATATATTACTATCGTACGTATTACTACATAATATTATCTGCAATTTCTATACGAGATCCGAGCTATGCAGGAAATCCTCTAAACCAGCTTGACAGATGTCCTCAGAAACCTACTAATAATTGCTGTTTAGAAATAGAAAAAAATCAGTGGGCTTGTTTTTTTTTGCCATGCACTTACTGTATATGTTATGTGGGTCGTTCGGCTAAACGAAGCACTGTGTTATCAATGCAAGCAATCTTTGCTGTTTTAAATGTTGAATTTTTTTTATTGATGCTATTCTATGCTATTTTTTTTACGAGTCGCTCTTTTTTACTGCCACGCTGTGATGTCATGTGACTCGTGGCGTGTTGTGCTGCTTAGACATCGTCTAGTTCGTGCCTTTATTGTGACACACAAAAACGAAATGAGAAAATTCCTAAGGAGACATGGACACAAATGTATATACTGTGCATTTACTGTAAATTAGATGGATGTGTAAATATATATGTATTTTTGGAATGTCTTTTAAGAGAAGATTAGTCCTATTTTTGTTTCCAAAGCACTTTCCCAGGATTGAAATAAAGACAATACATGGCCTTCAGATGCAGGGGACACATTGTGGTGTAGATACTCATAATACATAAATACACACTCTTTCACCCACACCATAAGCTGTGCCTTCATGCTAAGGTTTTTCACCAGCAGATGGAACCACTTGTAACATAATAACTTGTGCCTACAAGTCCAAAGGATCAAAGCAAGCAAGTATTCTTTTTGATGTTGTTGTTGTTGTTGTTTTTGTTACATTTTTAATTATAATTGCATTGTATAAATAAGACAATTTGAGAATAATTGTTTGTTAAAAAAGAATCGATTTAATATTCGAAAATAATCGTAATCTAATATTTTTGTCAAGTCTACATCAAAATCGGCGTCCAGCAGTCAGTACACATAACACCACTTAACGTCAACCAAGGTCCCATGACACAAGTTTAAACTCAACCACATTACTGATGACACCCAGCTGGACTCTATTTTATCCACTGTACAGTACATAGGGACACACAGTCATTGTGAAGTATACACCGATCAGCCATAACACTCAAACTAACCAGTATGGGTTTCCTTTCGTCACTGAGGCAGGACACCTTAAAGCATGGTACCGCCGGACCTCAGTGGGACTTAGACCGGGACCTCGGGTCCCCATGATGCTGTCAACAGTAGTTGGTAATTAACGCTATTTAGTTCACCTGCAGTGGTGTTGATGTTATGGCTGATCGGTGTACACTGTGTATTGTACCGATCATTATCACACCTTACAGTATATCTAGTCCCGTTTGTTTCTGGTTTCCTTGGCTTTGCTCTTTGCCTAGTGTAGTTAATGTTACATAGCCTAACTTCTGCCTGTTCACTTACCATGTTGTTTGTTTTTGTTTCACATTTCGGGTCTGTCGCAAGCTTGATTAATAAAAAGTTTGTTTACCAGCGCCTTCGTCCATGTCTGCCACCTGATAGTACTGTAAAAAGGTTGACGATATAGTATGTTGACAGTGTAGATGTTCCACAGATACTTCTAATATAAGATGAAGCATGACAAGCTTATAGGAATAGATATTAACCTATGCCAGCAGATTTCTTTTTTTTCATCTTTGCACACATTTATCATAAACCGAATATATTCCTGGCTAGTTTCCTTCTAAAAAGAAATATCCACCATGACACTGTAAACATCATGTACCTGTTTGCTTTCAAGCCATCTGAGTCAGTCAAGCCTTTAGAGCAATGTTTATCAAAGTGAGTTCTGGGCTCTCACAGGTATTTGTAAAGTATAACCTGTAATTTTCTTTACTGTATGATTACTATACAGAACACTGTTATTGCATTGATTGTAATTGTGTCCATGGAGTTATCATGTTAATATTTAAAACCACACGTTTAAAGAAGGGGAAACCAGCACTAAAGACGAACCACGCGGAAGACGTTCAAATAGGATTTTGAGAATCAGGTTAAACAATGGCGCCAACGCAAACTCTACAAACTTGAGCAATTTGAACAACATATGTTATTTAATTAAAAAGGCCCGCCCACATTTGCAATACTTTCAGTACAGCCCTTGTGTATATATACAGTATATACAGTGTTTCACAAGACGAGCAAAAATCATAAATAAATATTAACTCGGTAAACGAGCAAGGTCTTGAAATACGAGCAGTATTATAATTAATCGTGTGTGTGCGTGCATGATTGTGTGAGTGAGTAAGGGGCCTTAGTGGCTAGCACTGTCTGTCGCTTGGCACCAAAATGGTTTGATTCCCACCTCAGGTCTATGTGCATGAAGTTTGCATGTTCTCCCGAAAGCTCGGTCAGTTTCCTCCGAGTACTCCAGTTTCCTCCCACAGTCCAAAGATATGCAGATTAGGCTCATATAAGTCCCAAATTGCCTGTAGTGTGTCAATGAAATGAGTGTGTGCATGTTGACCTGAGGTCCTACCACAACTTGCTGGCTTTTTTTTTCTTTGCATTCCAAATGTATAAATAGCACAACAACACCACAATTATCTGCCGATAACATTCATGACCTACTGAACTCTCTCTCTGACCTCGCTCATAAACACAGACACACATTATATCACTGACCCTATATTTCTACAGTAGATCACATAGTACCTCTGAATCTACAGAACATACCACTAACCATAACCACATGGTTACAAGTTCATTCGTAGCACAACAAAGCAATAGAACTGAAATAAGATATAAGATGCTTATACCCCTATCTTACCTATGCGGTTTGACTCAAGGTGAGATGCGGAGTTAGGCATCGTGAGTCGCCGCGGTTGCCCGCCGACGTTTCGCTGGCGTTTCGCTTAGTTCTGTAAGGACCGCAAGCTTCCGCGAGGACCAACAAAAAAATTAAACATGTTTTTTGTCATCATTGCAAAAAATTAAAAGCGACAAAAGCGACAAAAACTCGCGGTGAATTATGATGAACCGTACTGTACTTATGGCCACCGCGGGAAACCGCGTAGGTGAGATAGGGGTATTAGGTTGACGATACAGTTTCAGGTCTCAGTTTTAAAGGTATCCTTTAGTAAGTCTCTCTGTTTATATTCACTTAGGCTGTGATCAGCCCTTACGGAAAAAAATATATGACAATATATTGTAAAATATATAGGATACCAGTGCTTATATTTATTAATATATTGAAATATATGAATGGACCATATATTAATATTTATATTGCAATGATGACAAAAAATACACACACTTTTACTCTGCTATTCTGATTATTTCTATAAAGTCTATTTTGTTCGAACTACATTAACATATAAGCGTATTTTACGAAAAAAAATAAATAAATAAATAATAATTATATATATTTTTTTATATGTTAATGTATTATATATTTGATCAAATTGAACACATGATGATGTATATTGTTGAATTTAAAATTACATACATTATGATATACGTTTAAAAATATTTATTATATATTATAATAAATTATATATATTTCTCAATATATGAAAAGCAGCAATTCCTATATTTTTTTATATATTGTAATATATTAATACGATATATTATTCTGTATAATGTGACTATATTTTTGTATATGAATTTTTTTTCTGTTAATTATTAGCTAGTATTAGTCAGTGTTAACATCAGAATATTAACATTATACTGTAAAATCTTTTAAATTTACCAGTAGATCAGAACAATAAATCATTTAATATATTGACAGTTAATATATAGAGAAATATATTTTCTTTGCATTAAGGAGGACAAGTAAACAAATAAACATTTCCCATCTCCTGAAAGATCTGGGTCTGATTATATTTTTTTTATTGAGCTCACTTTGACAGCTTTAAATACTTTAGACAAACTTCCAGGCAAAGTCGAGTTGTATATCAGAACTCTGTGTGTGTGTGTGTGCGTGTGTGTCACCATCTACATTACGCTCTACCCCCGTCATGCCAAGTCTGCACCAAGCAGTGAGTGGCTGTCAGTCTTTACGGTGACAGGATCTCTAAATTTAGACGTCCACTAGCCGCCTGGCTCACACTCTCACAGTCCAGCAGCACTGTGGCCTCAGAACTTCAACCCTCTACTCGGGTAAGAGATTTAATCTTTTATTCACTTTTTGTAATTCAAGGGGGAATTACTGTATATGTCAGGGATGGTAAAGACAGCAGTGAATAAATTTCTCTTTATTTGATCCTTTTTTTCTCTTCCTGTCATGGACTCCCCACTGTTCTAGAATGGTCTTATCAGCTGTCCCTGTGCTACATATAGACACTAAGACTCATGCCCTCTGACAAACTCACAAACACAACCAGAGGTTTAAACCGCATTCGATCAGGTTTATAAAATGTTAGAAAAGTCACTAAGAGGGAGGAAAAAATCAGTTAACATTAAATTGTGTTATTTAAAATATAATTTTATAACTGGTTATTTTGGTTTTTTAAATGGGTGGTACATGATCACTGTTAATTACTTTTCAGTACCTTATGAGAAAAAAAAATTGTAATTTGCCTTTAAAATTATTTTATCAAATTTAAAAAATATATATATATGGATTAGAAAAGGCTGACGTCATTAAGTTGTTTACACCCCAGAGTTTAAAGTGTATTGCACTACATTGACCAACACCTTGTTAGTGACTCAATCACTAGGCTTTATATCATTTACTCTAAAAATAACTTTTTGTTTTTGTATTTGTGCTGTAAAGTAATGAATTTCTGGCCAGGGATTTTAAACACCCTTTGTTTTTAAAATATAAAAAAAAAAAAATATATATATATATATATATATATATATATATATATATATATATACAGTATATATATATATATATATATATATATATATATATATATATATATATATACATTCCTGCTACAGTTTTCAGAACATATTTCTAAATTAGAAAGAATTCATATTAAATAACGATTAGTAACATTAGTCAGAAGTAATATTCCCATCACATCCGTTTTTTAGCGGAAGGGTTTATTGATGGTACTGTTAAATTTAACTGTCTTTTAATACTAATGCGTTGGCGGGAAATAATAACAAGGGTAGAAATATTATATAAATTATATAATATAAATATACTGTATATTTGTAGAAATAATACAAATGTTAAAGCTAAAAATAAGCTGATCAGCTTTAATGTATTTAGTGATATTATTATTATTTCAGGTTGAAGCCCAGGTATCTGTACTTCAGAACTCTCTGCCTCATTTATTAATACATACAAAGAAATTCAATAAATTTGTATAAGGTTAAGTATTTTATGCCTTGTTTACGCTAAGTAAACAAGGCATAGAAGTAAACTTCTCCCGTCGTCAGCCGAATCCACTCCCTGTTCAGTAGTTTGAGAGTGAATCACAGATGAGAAATCGAAAAAGTAGATCGGATAAAGATTAAGTCTTGAAACGACTTCAGCGCATTACCCATATACCATGTGCGATACCCATATACCATGTTAGCGCTGCTATTTCAGTGGCGAAAATATTACTAATTCCAATAAAAATACAGTATTTAGTTTATCTTTTCTAATTAATATCTATTGGTGCAGGTGTTTGTTTACATTGAGCAAGTAGCTTATTAGCATCTTATTTTAAAGTAGATTATTAAATCCGGTTTATATCATTGCTTTTACTTACATTTCCATTAAATTCTGTTCAGCGATCGATTTAAGACGTGCCCACAGTTTGACGCACGTTCAGTACACTGTGAAAAACCTTCCGTTTGTAATCTGGCACATAACTGCTAATAACTTTACTTTTTCTAAACATTTTTATTTCATTTATGGCGCAGGTTTAACTTCAGGCAGATATCTCAGGACATACAGACGGATTTCTTTCTGAGATTAATTTTGTCCTCCAATGTATGAAACGTAAAGACATCATTGAAAGAGCGAGTACTGACCAATGTACAGACAAATCCTTTCTTATATTATGTAGACGATACCTGTGTGTTGCCTGAAATAGTATGTTGTCTTGAACATATTGTGTTGATTGAGTTGTGACATGTAAATGTGCGTTATGCAGCATGAAGGACCTGAAAGGTTCTGGAAAGGAATTTAGACCTTTTAGGAAAATCACACTGGAACAGAAATATAAAGTTATAAAATTGGTTAAACTATTTAGAAAGATTTTTTTGCTTCCCTCTGATTATATTCAAGGTAAACAAGAAAAACGTTTTTCATCCCATGTGATCTTTCCAATCCCTGTTTCGGACTGTACTTTTGATTCAAAGCACAAAACATTCAAAGACTCACAGCAATAGTCGAAACATGTCTGAAAACATAATCGACTGAAATCTCATTCACTGGTGATGGACCTGGACACTTCGGTTTTATTTCCCCTGATTTTTTGATTAGTAAGCTGTTAATTGAAGTGAGTTGAATCAGGTCAGTTAGAAGCAAAAACACCAATATTAAGCGTGGGTGAGCAGGGGTTTGGTCCAACAGGGGTCTGGGTTTCCAACCCAGGTTCAAACCCCAGAACCACCAATTACCCACTGTTGGACCCTTTCATAATTACTAAAATAATAAATCAGCAGTAATTAAACTAAACGTTTGGGAGATGGGTATACAATACCAAGGGATATAACAGGAGAAATCCTACAATGTGCAATCCATTAGAGGTTTGATATTATAGAAAATATTGCATAAACGCCTCTTTTGTTCCCATCTATCTTGTATAGGAGGACGGTATCATCATGGCTTCAGCTAATGACAACACCACAGATGGAGACCAAAAGGTTCCTGATGAGGATGAAGCTCCTAAAGTCAAAGATATTCAGTCACACTACCTCCGCAGTCCTTCTCCAAGGTGATTTATCTTCCCAGACTCACACACATCAAATTAGGGGCCTGTATCAGTCTTACAGAAAGGCAGGAAATTTCTCTATTTAAAATATAAATATATATTTAATAAATTTTTAATAAGACAGGTAAATAAATAAAAAATGATGATGATGATGATGATCTTAAAATGTATGTACCCAATAAAAACACAATACATACTTTACCTTTTTTTAAATGTAATAAGAATAAGACTTATTAATAATAATAATAATAATAATAACTCATTTCCATTGTTTTCTTTTGATTCTCTTAAGCAGCCTTGTGACAATTTTTCATCGTTAAAGCGCTATACTGTACAAATACTAGTCAATATAATTAAATTAACCTTAATGATTTGTAATGAATTTTTTTTTTTTTTTTTTGCGATCCCTTCTTCCTCCTTCCAGCTTTTCGATGATGTCAGACAGGTTTTCGACCATGTCTGACCGTTTCTCCAGGTTCTCTGGGTCAGATTCAGAGAGCTTCTTTATGGATCCCATTCACCTTTCCTCGGCTGTCGCTGCAAAACAGATCATCAATGAGGGTTGGTCCATTTTGCATTAGATAGCACTTAAGTAGCTAGTACTGGAATGACCTGTAACAGTAGATGTTCAGGTTTCTTTACATCCTTCAAAATGTTTGATCTCATTTTTCCTTCACAGAACTGAAACCCAAAGAGCTACGGTTGCCCTCGACCCCGGAGAGCATGAAGGAGAGAGCAGAGCAGCTAATGGTGGAGGACCTTTATAACCGTGTTAAGGACATGGTCGATGACCGCAGCCCCTATAACACACCCTGTGTTTTGGACATCCAAAGGGCTCTAAATCAGGATCGCATGGAGGCGCCTGCAAACCCTGTGGATGAAGTCTGGCCGAATATCTTTATCGGGGAAAAGTGAGAAACTTTTCTTTGCATTAGATCTAGAAACGTAGAGGAATACACAGATTAGATACGGCATTCGCACACCTGTTTAGTAATTAAATAAGAGATGGGGCTCATCCCAAAGTGTTTAATTCCTCTTATAACCCACTAACTTGCTAATGTTTACTATTTTATTAACTACAAAAGGGAACATCACACATTTTATTTATTTCTTTGTACATTTAATCATGTGGAACAACTTTGAATCAGCTTGGTTCTTCTTATCAGAGCTAGAAATAGTCTAGTACCTAAAGGGTCCGTGTTCGCCTCAGATCCGTGGAGTTTGCATGTTTCTTGGTGGGTTTCCTCCAGGTGCTCTGTTTTCCTCCCACAGTCTGAAGACATGCAGATTAGGCTAATTGGCGTTCCCAGATTGCCCATAGTGTGTGAATGAGTGTGTGTGTGTGTGCGCCCTGCAATGGATTGGCACCCAGTCCAGGGTATACCACTCCTAGTGCCCTTAGTCCCCTGGGATAGGCTCCAGGCCCCCTGACAACCTGTATTTTACGGGATAAAGTGTTATAGAAGATGAGAGTTTCACATAACATTTAAAGTGAAATATTTATCTTAAGCCTTTTTTAAGTTTTTAGTTTAATTTTCAAGTCAAGTATTCGAAAATGTTAAAAGACTTTATTTTAAGTTTGAGTAAATTTCTATTCACACAGTATAAACATAAATGCTGTGTATCTCTCGGTGTATTCCAGGTATTGAATTTATAAAGTAAATTCATACACATAAATTTTCAGAGTAAATATTTTTGACATACTGCATTTTTTTTAATGCATGAGCTGTAAGCTGTAATCATCACAGTAAAACAAAAAAAAGGCTTGAAATATTTAACTCACCTTGTAATGAATCTAGTATACAGTATATGTGAGTTTCCCTTTTAAATTAAATTACAAAAGGAAAAACATTTTTAAGATATTTTTTTTCCCAAGCTACCTAATACAAGGTGTTCGATCAACTATCGTATTTTAAATAACCTGGTTACCATAAGACAGCTTAGTTGAATCTCACCATCATGTTGGTTCTATATTTTAGATTGTTCATTTTTGAAATTTCTCTTTTTTAAAAAGGAGATAGGATGCATGCTGAATTTTTTTTTAATATATCAAAATAAATTAATTGCTTGGCAGAATAACAATTATTGGTGAACAGCCTGTGGTTTGGGAACAAAAAAACAACTCACCCATCAATAACTGATGGAATTCCCCTTTTGCTGAATAGAACCTTCAGGAGATATAAGTTGCTGTTTGAATGCTGTTTAGATTTTTCTATACAATTTAAAAGTGTTGATATAGTGTATATTGTTATACCATATATGTTACAAAGAATCAGTTTCAAATTTGCTTTTAAGCTGTGCTACCAGACTTGCACTGTATCAACATCACAGGCCGCACCGACATCATATTCACCTGCCCCAGAGACAAGCTGAGACAGGTCATCTGTGGTCTGATGGATCTTCTATAGTGCTATTGACGCCTTTATAGTTTCCTAGCCAATGTGCATATAGCATCATGAAGTTAAATCCAGCCTTGTCTCCTTTAACCCAGTTCTGGTCTGCTACCAAGCAAACTGTTTTCATCCTTTTATTTAAAACGAATACAAATATCCTGTTGATGTTTGTTCAGAATGGTTATAACAATAGGTAAATCATTTTTTTTCAAAATGCTAAAACCTAGTGCTAACAAAAAGCATTATTTACAGTCCTTTCCTAACCACAGAACCAAACACTAGTGATTCTCACGGCATTGCATGTTATTGACCCTGCCTTTAGTCCCTTTTGTAAAGAAAGTAAAATAATCAAGTGATGGATGGCAAAGTGTCGTATTAGTTAGCACTGTCGCCTTGCACCTCCAGCGGGTCAAAAGTCTACCGGCATGGAGTTTGCATGTTCTCCCTGTGCTCACTCAGTTCACTCTGAGTACTCCGGTTTCCTCTAACAGTTCAAAAACCTGGCCAACAGGCCAATTGGCATTTAGAAACTCACCCATAGTGTATGTCTGTATGTGTGTTTGTGCTTGTGTGTCCTGCGATGGACTGGCATGAGTCACCTGGGATAGGCTCTCCCTTATGGACCACAAGCCCCCTGGGATAGGCTCTAGGCCTCCCATGACCCTGTACAGGATAAGTGGTATAGGGAATGAGTGAGTAAGTGAGTGAAAATTTTAGGTGACATGGTGGTTTAGTGGTTTTATCCCACTGTTGTGTGTGTGTGTGTGTGTGTGTGTGTGCTTGTGCCCTGCAAAGAGTTGGCATCCCATCCGGGGTTTACCCAGCCTTCACAACTTGAACATTGTTCTACAATGCATCGTGTCAAGTTTTTTACAGTTGCTTTTAAAAATGTTCAAAGTTGTCTCTAATGAATACAGTTTCATTCGACAGATCAGTTGCGGTCAACATAGCCCGTCTGAAGCGTCTTGGCATCACTCACATCTTAAATGCAGGCCACGGTACTGGTGTCTACACAGGTGAAAGCTTCTACCAGGGAATGAACATCACCTATCTGGGAATTGAAATTGATGACTTTCCCGACGCAGACATCTCAACACACTTCAGAACGTGTGCCGAGTTCCTGGATGAGGCTTTGCTGACACATAGAGGTATGAGAGTAAAAGTCACACATTAGGATGTGGAATGCAAAAAAAAAGAAGAAAAAAACTGTATCTTAGGGTGAAGAAATTTTTCATTTTTTATTGCTCGCTATTCATAATATTTGTGTAATTGTTTTTCCTTTGAACCTTTACACAGGAAAGGTTCTGGTGGATTCTATGATGGGAACAAGCCGCTCAGCAGTTTTAGTTGCCGCTTACCTAATGATCTTTCATAACATGACAATCATGGAGGCGTTAATGGAAATCAGAAAGAAGCGTGCAATAAGCCCCAATGAGGGCTTTATAAAGCAGCTCCGTGATCTTAATGAGACTTTAATGGAGGAACAAGATGATGATGATGATGATAATCAAAGCCAGTCCTCTGTAATTGATGCTATGGCTCGTCTCCATGAGAAGGAAAGCATGTGTAGTGTTAAGGCCAATTCCATCATGGTGGAAGAGGAGGACAATGTAAGTGTGATGAGTAGTGTTGCGTCCTCTGCTGCTGCTGAAGCTCTGAAAGCAGGCATTCTTGGAGGTACAGTTGACAAAGCAATGAGGGCGAAGGATTCTTGTCTGCCAGGGAATGAAAAAGAAGATGAAGAGGAAGATGTGGACAAAATGATTCACGAGTGGCAGAAACGAAATGAGAAATATCAGAGTGATGAGTGGTGGGAGGCCCAGCTAATGTTTGATGAGGATGAACGTGGGTCTCTTGCAGGGGAGTCTAATAGGACGATTCCCCGACCGGAGGATCTAGAAAGTGTAACCAGTGAGGAATTGCAGATGGTGAAGGAGCAGATTAAGCGCCGATCTCGCCGGGCCGCCTCGGACTCAAAGTCTACTGCTAGTTGCAGCAGCTATGCAGACCTATGGAAAGAACGCCTGAGAGAGATTGAAGAGCAGGCAGCTGCAAGATACCGTTCCAAGGAAAAAGATGAGGACGCAATTAGCGAAGCAAGCCAAAAGAAGATAGATGATGATTTAGAGAGTATAATGTCTGACTCAAGCTCTATGTACAACTTCTGCAAGAAGAATAAAGAGAAACTGACTGCTCTAGAACGGTGGAAGATCAAGAGAATACAGTTTGGTTGGAACAAGAAGGACAAAAACACAGAGGAAAATGGTGGTGAAGAAAAGGAAGGTGAAGTAGAAACCCCTGCTCCTTCTTTGGAAGATGTCAATTTAACAGCCTATCAGACTTGGAAGCTAAAGCAGCAGAAGAAATTTGGTGGTGATGAAAAGAAGGATGAGATTCTAGAGATGAGTCGTGGAGAAGATTCAGCTACAGTGAGAAGGCGACAGCGGAGGGAAGAATTGCTTGAGCGCTCGAGAAAAACATTAGAGGAAAGCCAGTCAGTGTGTGGCTGGGAAACTGAAAGCAGCACTGGTACTATCCCACTCTCTGCTTTCTGTGCTGGTGCTTTTCCTTCTGCAAGTGTTGTTGGAGATGATAACATGTCCACCTTCAGTGGAAGATCATCGGTTCACTCTGGCCGAAGCACCCATTCCCAACCTGCAGCCCCACTAGCGCCACCTGAGCCACCAGCTCCTGTTCTGGGACCCAATGGGGAACCAATGGTTAACATAGCAAACATCCAAAACTGGATTGCAAATGTGGTCAATGAAACACTCTTGCAAAAGCAAGCAGAAATGATGATGTCAGGAAGCCTCCCCCCATCAGTTGCAGGGTCAGTTTTCGATCTGGGGGCAGGCTCAGCTGCTGGACCCAGCCGTAAAGTGGACGATGATAAGTCCTCTGTGTTAAGTGGATCAACTTATTCTGGTTTATCACGCGTCAAACCAGAATCTGTGCTTTCTGGTGGAGGTAGAGCTGCGTCTGTACTTTCTGCAGGTGGAAGGGCTGAATCTGTTCTATCTGCTGGAGGGACATCCAGATTATCCTCTGTTTCTGGAGTAGGCTCTCGCAAAAGCAAGATCACCAGCACTAGTGTACCTCTTTATAGCTTATTCGAAGATCAAGTTAATCTGAACAAGCTTGACACAATGGAAAAAGAAATTCAATCAGATATGAGAGATAAGATCGCTTCCTATGAAATAAAGAAGATTAGAGAAGACAATAAACGTAGTACATTGTACAAGAAGAAAAAGCCCAAGGATGAAGATGAAGACGAAGAAGATAAGAGTGGTTTTGGAAAGACCGCTGGTAATTCATCAGCCACCGGTGAAAAAACAACTCCTAAAAGAGATTATGGCCGCTCAGGAATTCTCAACCTTCCGACCTCTGCAAACACTAATTCTACGATTGATGACTGGCTCAAAAATGTAAGACCACCCTCCAGCAAACCAAGAAGTGTAGATACAGCTGTACCTCGCATGTCCAGGCCAGTATATGAAGAACCATCTGATATATCCGAGTTAGATTTTTCAAGCCGAAGAAGCTCAGTCGTGGCACTTGCAGATGAAGACGAGAATTATGACTTTGCATCAAGATTTTTTTCACGAGATGAGGCTGACAGTGAGTCTGATTTAATCAGGGATTCCAGTCCAGAATTCAGCTATCAGTCTAGGAGGCGGCCCTTTGGAGATGGGGACTCTTTCGAAGAAACGTCAGACACTAGTCGTTACAGAGCTGGGGGACTCTACGCTAGACGTGAAACAGAAGAAGATAGCAGTTTCCAGGAGTACTCTGCAAAGAGAAAATTTACTCATTCTTCACGATTTAATGAAAATGCAACAACCACAGGGAGTCGAAGTCGAGCACGACAAGATGAAGATGAAGATGATGAGGTGTCTGCTTTTCTCAACCAGATCAGACAGAGGGCGAAAGCACGTGTGGCAGAGGAGTTCGAAGATGGCGATGAAGTTCTTGCTACATGGAGGAAAAAAGAGGAGTCATAGGGTAATAAAAAAAAAAGACTCCTAACCACATAATTTGTTCCTTTGCAAAAGGCTTGGGTATTGGGTATTTTTCATAGAACTGGCCTCGCATTTAACCTCGACAATGGCCTGGATTTAAGATTCTACTTAAAAAAAGGAATGCCTCAATGCTTTCAGTGTACTTGAAAACCAAGGAACATTCATAAGTGGTTCTTTAAAATAACACTGACTCTCCATTAATCATTTGTACACTTTAACTTACACTTACCGGGCACTTTAATCGTCACACCTGTACCCATGCTCATTTGTGCAGCTATCAAATGAGCCAATCAAGTTGCAACAGCACAGTGCATGAAATCATGCAGATACAGGTGAAGACCTTGAGTTAATGTTCACTTAAAAAAAAAATATAGGGAAATATTTTGTTCTTAGTGACTTTGACAACGGCATCTGTTGTTTGGGGCTTTATAGGAAGTGCTTATCTCCTGGGACTTTCACACAAAAACAAATGTAAAAAGGAGTTACCACAGCCCTTCAGCTTGTACTGTCAGTTTGAACCTGTCTGGTTGTTTTTGTCTGACCCCTCTCTCATCAACAAGGTGTTTCCACCTGCAGAACTAGTAGTAATCATTCTGTCAATTTTAGCAATTATTGTGATAAATAATTGGATAATTGCATGAAAAAGTTGGTTTACAGGTGTTTCAAACATTTACTTTTGAATACAATGTACATTCACGCTTAAGAACAATTCAATTAAAAGGCTTAAAGAGTTTACCGTGGTGTCCACTTTGCTTTTGACTTTATTAGAAACCAATCTTATACTTCTTAGAATACATTAACACTGATAAACAGGGATTCTAAATGGCCACCTACAGCACATCTTCAACCCTGGACGGAATGCCAATCCATAGCATGGCACAAAAACACATTTGGGAGAGGCTAATCTGTGTGTCTTTGGAAACCCACCAAGCACGGGGAGAACATGCAAACAGACCCAAGGCGGGAATCAAACCCAGACCCTGGGGGAGCAAGGTGATGGTGCTAACCACTAAGCCACCGTGCCACCCAGCTACCTACAGTGGATAAATAGATAGAAACTTTAATGATCCCAGTATCAAGAAAAGTAACACAATAGGCATGTAGTTGCAATTGCAAAATTATGTAGAGCAAACAGTCCAAAAGATAAATAAAGTGTCTATGTAGGCAAATCTATGTAGATTTGATACTGAGCTTTAATTGGAATTTTTCAAATTATCCTTGGGGCGCAGCACTGCGGGGCACCCCGAACCCTCCCGCTTATGTTCTTAGCAAATCAATATTGTTTTTAAATATTTGGGCTCATGTGATTCAACCATTCTCAACAAGTATGATTAACAGTTAGCAGATTGTTATTTAATGTATTGAATAGTGATTGACGTGGAAGCCAGCTAAATATGAGAAATATTCTGTAATTTCTTTGCTAAAATACCCCCAAAGAGCTTGGACCAGATCGACCTGATCTTCTAATTTAAGCAGCAGTCAACTGATCGCGGTTGTGCTTACACTCAGAGCTTTTCCAGCACTTCTTATGGCTATTTTCAGGAGATTATTAAAAGTTAATATTTAATTTTGTTAAATTTTGCCCCAGCCGCAACTGGTTGGGTGTAACGCGTGAGTACGAAATTGTGAAAGTCGTCCGCCTCTGCTCCCAATACCCTGCCCTCCTCTGTTATTCCTGCTGTTAGTAGTAAGACGTTAGAAGTAACTTCGCTGAGTGATGATGGTAGAATAATTATGAAGGTCTTGACTAAAACAACATGCATGAGGAATCAAAAAGGAGTTTTGATTTTCTGCAATGGAAAAGTACTCTAACTGGTTACTTTTATCAGAAGGTACTGCTGTAATGTAACTGATTATTTTTAATGACAGTGATTTTGGATGTAATTAGTTATTTTAAAAAGTAACATCCCCCAACACTGGAGGTGACCTTCTACAGAAGTGACGTGGACTTTAAGAAAAAAATTAAGTGAACGCTTATGTGTTTGTATGTGTATGTACAGCATTGTTGTCAAACTGGGACCAAGAGTTCCTTAAATTTTTTAAGCAGTATATTTCATGGAGTGAATGTGTTTAGGTAATAACATAATGGAACACAAATAAAATGTAAAATATGAGATGTTTGAAATGTCGACATAGAAAAAAAAAAAAAAATTCAAGCCTTTAATGTCATGGACTAAGTCAGCCTGGACTAAGGCAGGCACGACTGCTGTTTTCTGAATGCTGTAGCTATGATATATTAGTATATTGATACTATTATGTTATACATAAGTACATTAATACTTTATATTATTTATCTGAAATATGGTGTGATAGAGACTTCACTTTTGCCTAAAATGGATTTCACTTTCACTTTATGAGTGACTTTATATATCGCTGTATAACTGACTAAAATAATGTGAAACAAATTGAGGAACGATCCTCTATGTGATTAACTATTATAAAATACAGTAGAACCTTGGTATACGGGCACTCCCCCCTACAGATTTAGAATTAATAATTAAACTTTTGCAAGATATTTGCATTTGCGTATGAAACATTTTTGGCATACGAACAAACAAATGACAAATTACAGTAACTGATTAGCTTCTTGGCTAACACTGGGTGAAATAAAATGCTGGGAGCAAAACAAACAACCAAACAACAAAAAAAAAGAAAGGTAACACAAGCACTACAATGCCTTGCCATTCACAGCAAGATCACTAAAGTACTTGTAATAAGTTATTAGTTGATAAGAAGTGATTAACAGTTTGGACCTATGCCCTGGGGTCGGGGTAGGAGGGAGGCATTATTAACATTAGCGTGTTACCAAGTACAAGGGTAGTGTTAAGTTACTGTATAAGTCTTAATGGAAACATTTAGATATATATTAAAGTTAAGTGTGGTTTAATGTCTATTCATTAAATCTTTTGCTTCATTTACATGTCTTTTCTTAAGGTTTTGCCTGTTTTTATATGCAAAAACATGGTGAAATTGGTCATATTTTAGGGAAGCTGTAACAAATGATCTGCATTTACATTTAATGTTTAATGTAATTAAAATCAATTTTTTTATTTCACAAAATGAATTTTCACCTTAAGAGCTTACCTTTAGAATAAAATTAATTTGTATGCTGTATAAGTTTTAATACTCTAATACTCTACGTAATAGGTTCTAATTGACACGGTCACTGAGCGTCAGCTGTTATAAAATAAGCAGAACCTCCGCATACAAATCCCCTCCCTTACGAATTTCCACCTTAAGAATTTAAAATTTTGCAAGAAATCAGGATCGGCGTATGAAGCATTTTCGACATACGAACGAAACGTAGTTTGTGAATTTTAATCATTTGTTTGTCTTTTATTTTTTTATTTTTTTGCATTTTGTGTAAGATTTAGCACCATGGGTCATAAGAAAGTTAGCATTGACTGTAGCAAGAAAACGATTGAGCCGTTTTGAGTGGAAATTAGGAAAGAAATCATGGCTCAAAAAGACACATGGTGCCAAGATAAATCATCAGTTAAGATTATAGTGAGGTTTATTTCATATTTTACTTAATTTCCATGTCTTTTCTGAATGTTTTGATTTTTTTATATGCAAAAAAATTATAAGTGTTGGAAATTGCTGGATTATCTGCATTTAGATATATATTTTTGTAATCTGAAAATTCATATCACACTACAATTTTTTTTTACTTTTAGCATTTTGTGAAAGATTTAGTAAAAATTTAGCATCATGGTTATGATCAAGCATCATGGTTGTTTGTTTTGCTCCCAGCATTTTATTTTACCCAGTGTTAGCCAAGAAGCTAATCAGAAATTTAGCATCATGGTTATGATTATTTAGCATCAAGTTAGCAAGGACTTAGCGAGGAAAAAAAAAGGAGCCACGTTGAGGGGAAATATAGAAAGAATTAGAATAAATTTAGGTAAAGTGAGGTTTAATGTATTATTATTTTATATTTTACATGCCTTTTTAAAAGTTTTTGTTGGAAATTAGCAACATTGCTAGTATTTCTGGGTGGCTGGAATAGGTTAATCTGTATTTACATTGACTTATTAATGCGAGAATTAGCATCACAAAAGGAAATTTCGCCTCAGGAACAAAGTTTTAATACAGATAATTGTGTTTGTCGTCGTGTGAATGCTTTAAGTGAGTGGCTGGTGAGGAAGGAGGAACTTTCTCTGACTGGGGGTTTGGCTTCTGCATCTCTCTCAGCGTTTATCAGGGATGGGTTGTGACTTGTACTAAATATTCAAAATGGCGGACAGAGGCTCAGCGAGTCAAGATGAGCGCTTGAGATCAGGTAATCATTACATTTTACATATTCATAATCATTTTCCCTTTGCTAGCACCTACTTCTACGAGCACCGAGTGGTACATGTGCTCTTTTTAAAACACCGTTTTGGTCGGCGTTAAGGCTGTTTTTAAAGCTCTCGTGGCGATATCGTTGCTTAGCTACTTTAGCTAGCAAGTTAGATTAGCATAGTTAGCTACAAACAAACCAAAAAAAAAAGAACTGTTATTGATGTAACGTCTCGCGCGGATTAACGTGTGTGTGTACACAAGTGCGTCGGTGTGTATGTATGTATGTATGTGTGTGAGTGAGTATGTGTCTGGTGTGTGTGGGGGGTTGTTTGTAATAAACATTTAGGATTTGAAAGTGTAATTAAGTAATGGCACAATTTTACAGTTTAAGTGTAAGTAAAGTGGGCTTTATGGAGCTGCGGAGATGCTAACCAGCTAATGTTAATAATGCCTCCCTCCTGCCCCGACACGAGTTACCTCAGGGCACAGGGCCAAACAAAACAAGTTATTCAAGCAACAGGCTTTGCATATTCATATCTTGTAGGATACAATTCATCACTTCTTATCAACCAGTAAGTTAAAACTTTATTTTTGTCGCTGAGCGCGATGAAGCATCGTAGTACTTGTGTAACTTTTTTTGTTTAGTTTAGCTTTTTTTTTTTTTTGCTCCCAGTGTTAGCCAGGTAGCTAATGAGTTACTGTAACCTGTCCAACATTAAACTATTTACAAGTTAAAACTTGGATATTTGATAAAACCCCTCGTCTCTATGTAACAGGTTGAGTTGTCTGGTCGTCACACTGTCACTCCCCCCCCCCCCTTAATTTGTTTGTTTTTGTTTTTAATGCGAGTAAAATAAATGCAAAATAATAGTTTGATGGTCATTTCTTATCCCATAAATGTTTCCACGCATTTTTTGTTTTTTTGTCAATCCTGAAAAACTGGAGCCTAGCTCATCTGTGAATATTCATGACCACAAGCGCCATACTCATGAATGATTAAGAGTTTTTTGTTGTTGTTTTTTGCATATTAGTAGAAACGCAAGGTTTTAACAGCTGTAGGATTTAATTTAATAAATAATAATCTTTGGAAAAGATAAATCCCTTTGGTTACAGAGGAGAAGATTAGGGATGGGAATCACCTGTCACCTCTCGATACAATATTATCACGATACCTCAGTGCCGATACAATACACTTTACATGTATTTTATTATAAATATCCCAATTTCACACACACTTTACCACATTTTTCTCAGTTTTTATTAGTTTTAAACCTTAAACAATTATTCATTTAAATGTAGTCTGTTCCTTATTAAATCAGTTTTTTTACTTATAAACCAAGTTCAGCATTTAAACAATACAAACTAATTTTACATACATAGGTTTAGCATTTCTTTTTAATTTAAAGTAAAAAAATGTTTTGTTTTGTTTTTTTTTTACCAGGCAGCAGATATCTCACCATAATCCGGCATATCTATTATTTCCAAACACGCACAAATGTATTTGTTGAATAAAGTGTTTTGGGACTTGTGCAAGCATGTGTAACGAGGGAGTTTGAGACTAATTCGCTCAGAGTTTGAAAAAAAAAAAAAAAAAGGCGGATTAGAGGCTTTTAACGTGCACGGCTTTTGATAATGTAATGCCAGTGAAGCTTCTGCGCTAGGGACGGGATAGTTTATGTCTCAGGCTGATGGCCGGTCATGGCCAAGCAAACTAAAAACCAGCCAATTCTGGTCACTTGTCGATCGTTTTGGAGTCGTGTGACAATATGTGAATCGCCACACAGGAGAATCGCAATTTTTTTTCTCCAGTCTCTAGTAGGTGTAACATTAACTGGCTGAATTAATAATTCGGCCCACGGAAGGTCCCGTACTCTGTGCACACACACACGCGCACACACACACATTGTGTCAAAATAATAGATGTGTTTTGACAAGTTTGATTCACTCTGGTCTCAGATATCAAATTCAAGTTTCTACTTGAAAAGTTATAATAGTGTCTTTTGAAGAAAGTTGTAATATTTAGTTAAACAGGTTCTGTCGGATTTGTGGAGCGGGGCGGCTTAGAAATTATGCAAATTAACATCAGTTCATGCAAATTAGTCTCGGTGTTGTAAAGTGGAAAATTCCAAAACACATACTGCATTTAGGGTTTAATATCAATAGTAGCTTATGAATAGTGCCCTGTTTTTTTTTATTTTTTTTTTTATTAACACAGCCCTTCACTTTGGTGAAAGGAATGATTCATTAGGTATGAGGTCAGTTTGTGGATTTGTGTTTAGAAAAATCATGCTTTCTCTCTTTCATGTGTTAAAGGATGGTTTAATCTGAATCCTGGCTTGCATGTTATACAAGGAATAATGTCACTAATGTTTGAGGTTACTGCATGATCGCGTTGTCTACTGTTACGGTGCGTACTAGCTGAGAATGTTAGTGTTAATTCAAGCATTTTTTCAATAATGATGATAATTTTCTCGTTATTGTTTCTGAGAACTTGACCGCAAAGCCTGGTTTATTTTCATCTCGAAGCCCCTTTTCCACCAGGTGGAATTATCTCTGGTTCTAGACCTGGTTCAATAGCAAACCTCCTAAGAACTGGATTAGTTTTTTTTTCTATTGACTGATAGAATCATGTTATCACATCACTGTATGCACCTGTGTACCCAACAAAAACATTCTAGCAGCAAGCACAACAACAATGGCAAACTTCAACTTGGCATTGCGAGACTTTATCTTTATTAGAAAGCATTTAAGCTTCCAATTGCATATTAAGTCCTTTATTTTATTATTATAATTTTTTTTTTTAAAGATGGCGGTCACAAACTTTTAGTTGGTCATTATAATCCCACCCGCTGCCCCCGACGTAAGTGCTCTTTGTTGGAGCCTAGCAAAGTGTCAGAGGGCCAGTACTTTGACTGATCCAAAAAAAAAAAAGTGGTTCGAACATAGGACCACCGGCTCTGAACTAGCTCCAGAACGCCTTGGTGGAAAAGTGAGAACACAATCGCTCCACGCCCTGTAACCGTGTCTGAGCCAACTGGAAATGTGGTACAGAGAACAAGACACTACTGCACTTTGGCTTCCATATCTGAATCGATTCAGGCCCAACATACCTGAGAATCAGTTATACCTACTGTAAGAATGCTTTTAGAGATCCAGTCCTGTTTCCCCCTCCCCCCAAAAAAGAGAAGACACAGGAGTACGCTTTTTTTTCTACTTTTGAGGTTCACGGGATAAAGTGAAGCTTTGTGCCCTAACGCTAATGCATAGATGGTGCTTATTTTTCACTGTGAAACAGTTGCTGCTGTTCATTGATATTCAGTTTTATCCTGGTGATTAATATGTATTTGTTTTTGGCGAGGAACATTCGTTAGAAAATATTGCAGATTGTTTGAGTGTCATTCGGACACGCCTGGATTCGTCTCACTGTGGTCTCCTGATTCCCAAGGGGATTTTTCTCCTTTCCTCTTAAAAGTTGTTGATGTGACTATTTGTTTTTATCATGTTTTGAAGGTGGGTCTCTCAAGTATTTATTTATGCACCACTGATCACCAAGCTGCTCCATTTTGCTTTTGTGTTAGAGCTGATTTTGGGGTGAAGATTGTTTTGGGTTTATATATAAACTCCTCCATAGTATCTTGACAGCCTTACTTTTTCATACATCTCAGAATTATAAATAAGCCCTAGGTATCTGTAATGCATTACGAAAATGAATTCAGAGCGACACGCATGCCAGGAAGACGTGTCTGATTTTGCATATCATGTATATTCATGGAGATTAACTGGGGTGTAAATGTGTAAAGATGTTCCTGGGCCATTTTTAGAAGTTTTAATGCAATTAAAACGTATTATTCAACATTTATTATTATTATTATTATTTATTTAATTATTAATTTTTAATGTAGCAGCTTTTAGCAATTAGAACGTAGCTAAAATAAAAATGTAATGCTTTGTGTTGAGAGAGACGTCTGGTTAAAGTGTTCGCTTTGTCTTTGCACTCTACGGGATTAAGAGGATCTGTTAATGTTTATACTTCTCGCTGCTTTGCATTATTTTCGAGTATATGGAAGTGTTTTTTGTTCTGAAAGACATGTCTGCGCATTACTTATAAGCTGTTAGAGTATTTTTTGCCTCTCCAGCTCTGTTTTCATAGAGACCACCCACTAGTCATGAATATTCATAAGCAAACCCATAATAGTTTATTCAAATTCATTACCTGACTGACACACAAGTTCTTTTCACTGAAAATCCTTATAGTATCTGTTTAAAAAAAAAAAAAAAAAAAGTAGTACAGAACATTAACGTTTCGCCACCCTGACTCCAAATTTAAAGTTTTTTTAAATGTGTATATACATACACATTAAAAAAAAAACTTTAAATTTTATATATTTATTTTTATAACGATTTCATAACGAAGATGAACCGGTTGATCTTCCAGTGACCAGAATGATCTGGTTTTCAGTTTGATAGGCTGTGATCGGCCTCGGATATAATCGATTCTGTACGAGTAACGCAACAGAAAATATTTTCCTCCGAGTGTATTACTCCGCCCCCAATGGTGCATGAGCGAGCAGTTCGAAAAGATACGGTCGGCTGGCGTCACATGGTTCTGAGGAAACGCACGTGATGGTCTTTGGCACTCCCAACTGAGTGGTAGTAGTAACCTTAATGTGGGAACCCCCTAGAGATGGGAGGAATTGGACACAACAAAAAAAAAATGGGAGGAGAAAATCTGTGAAAAATCACCCTCCCCATCCTCAAATGGAGACATTTGATGCTGTAAAATGTTAGTTTCTTATAGGGATACTGAACTATTTACTCATTTTCATCCCATATGGAAGGACTGAATTTAAGTTTGTTTAACAATAATATTTATGGTGTACGACAGAGATGCACGCTGCTCAGTTAAATGTTAAACTTTTGTATTTGAACTGTAGTTTGTATTGTTTAAATGCTGAGCTTGGTTTTTAAGTGAAAACTAAAGTTATAAGAAGCAGGATACATTTACTCATTCATTAAGCAATCATAAATTGTAACAAAATCATAAGGAAAATCTAATATTGAATTTTCTAAATATCCTGATACTTATAGAATCGCATTTTAAATCAAATCGGCACCAAGGTATCTTGATGATATCGTACTGTGAGATGACTTGTGATTTCTATGTGTATTAATCATGCGCACGTATTGAAAATGAAAGTTTTCATTTTACCCTGTAAAATGCATCTACTGTGTTGAATAATACAATGTGTGATAACACCAAGTAAGCTACTTTAAAGTAGTAAAAGGAAGAATGTTAATTTGTTGCTTTGGGTACCAACATCTGGCTAAAATAACAAAAACATAATGAGCTCAGTGTTCATATTCGCTTTAAATTAAGTGGGTTTGGCAGAGATTGCGGGAGTTCACCGTCTCATTGGAATTGGCGGGAAATTTCCAACATGTGTGTTACACACTGGCTCAGACACGCCCTTATATCATTGTGCCCAAATTTCCTGCCTTTTACATTTCTCAACAAAGAGCCGCAGATATTACAATGGAGGTCGCGTTGAATGTGGTCATGACAGCCGGAGCTTTACAGAAGGAGCCCTACTGTATCAGTTAAACACCAGAGCTGACCCAGAATAAGTCAGATTACATCGTCTGTAGTGTTTTATCAGCTAATAAAGTGTTTCCTGCACGTGATTGGTTTCTGTTTTTTGACACCATTATTGGTTTACAGAGTAGCCGGGCTGTTTATTTATTTATCTATCCATCATCTCATGCCACACGTCACGTCCCTTTCACAACTGGAAAAGGCAGCGTGCTTGGAGGCGAGTGCAACCGATAGTCTTCAACTCAGACTCCCATCTATTACTGTTTAAAAAAGATTTAATGTACAAGAGCCAAAAACAGACAGTATCTGTCTTGGTCAGTTTCTTCATTTAGGAATATTTTTGAAGCTGGAGTCTATTTTATTTGGCTGTGAGCTATAAATAGTCACAGGAAATTCATCTTTCTCCAGTTCTTTAGCAAATACATGTTAACAAATTTCACATCAGGGCTATGTTTAACCACGAATGATAATTCATCTACATAAGAGGGTCTGAGAGTGTCATGAAGTCCACTTGCTCTCCAGATCCTATTAAGAGCCATAATCCGCTTTTTTAAGGAGCTTATTAATGCATCGCAGGGATTTTCACGAACACTTATTAGTTGGGTTCTAAGGAAGAATCCACGAACGACTGAGGTCGTGAACTCTGAACCACGACTTTGCTAAGGGTCGACTGCACTCTTGCATTAGCAAAGTAATGCAAACATTTTTATTTTCTGCAAAAGCTCTGGTATGTTTTGGGGCATTAAATTTTAGACCTGTTTAAAATTTAGACTGTATATTCACAAACTGATTCAATGGATGGGATTGAGTGGGAGGGGAACTGAATTGCATAATCAATTTAAATGCACAAGTCTAATTATTCAGCTTTCCAACAGAAATAAACATGGGGGTTTAATGGTTCAGGTAGGTGAAGATTAATGATCAGGCTTGAGCTGTCACAAAAAACAATAACGAGTCCAGTTAGACTTTACCATTAAATGTTTATCTTTTTTAATTTATTTTTTTATTCAGGGAAAATACATGACGGTTTACAGTTTGAAATACATGACAAGTTTTTTTTATCGTGGATTTTATTTTGTAAATATTGTTTCTTAAAACCCCCTTTTAATAAATGCAAGTCACAACTGCCACCTTGTTTTGAACATGCTTGCACAAAAGTGTCACAGACAGTCATAAAATAACCGACTTTGATGGAGCGCCCAAAACTCCACTTTCCTCAAGGCGAAACTGCCTGCCTGTGTGTTTAGGAGAGCTGCCTCGCTGCAGGCGATTGTTCAGAGCAGCTGTAAGCACCCTACAACAAGTAGCAAGGATGGATGAACAGCAGCAAATGTCTGTCTGGGAGAACACTATTATAAACACGATAATTAGGTTTCTGTATATAAAAGAAATTTATAAAATACAATGCCATAACTAAATCGCTGTTAGAAACAGCAAAAAAAACAAACAGAAATAGCTGTTTTCTTTGCAGAAAAACTCTCTCGCCAACCTATCTTACTCAAATTTAATTTCATCCAAAGTAGTGCAGGTATAGTTTAAGTCAATTCAGTTTAATTTATTCAATTTGTTTAGCATTTTAACAATTGTCATTGTTGCAAAGCAGCTTCACACAATCAAAAGGAAATTATGGAAATTTGTATGAAATGGGCGGAAAAATGTAAATGAATCAAAATGATTAGATTGTCCTTGATTAACCAAGTCGAGGGGCGATGATGGGAAGGAAAAACCCTCCGACATGGCAGCAGGAAGAATCCTTGGTGGAATAATCACCACAGCCAGTTGCTTAGGCTTGGTCTTGATATTTTTAAGATGTGTAATGGGTAACTAGATCATAAGTGGACAAGGCTTAGAGCAGGTATGAACAAGATCAACAACTAATCTGAGTAAGTGCTGTAGCTGAAATAAATTGCTGTGCCAAATAATAAGCCATGCCTCGTTCCTTCTTATTAAATTATATTACGTAAATCAGGTTAAAGAAATTGGAAGAAATAAGTTTTACTGCAACAGGCTGCAGTATCTAAAGTATTTAATTGATTGAACAATTGGTTGGTTGTCACAACCTCAGCAGCAGCCTCATTTCCCCTCTCATCTGGTACAACATTCACCATCAGCAGTATACTAATCACCGTCCTAATAATCTATCATTATCTGCACCTGTTTCTCACTGGCGCATGCCTTACGTTAGATGTTTTATTTTAATGCTTCAATGATGCATAGGTTGCATAGGAGTGGCTTAACAAACAAAAAACATTCCTCTAAAACTGGTCAGGTACAGGGACTGTGTTGAAAATGAGACACAAAAAATGTTTTTTAGGAAGCCTGGAGAACTATTCCTTAAGAAAACATTAGAAATACTAGAAAGTCTGTCTTTTTGGATGCAAAATATGAAGGGGGACAAAAGGTGGCCCAATACTTTTGCACAGTACTTTCTACATGACCATTGTGAGACTGCTGCTGGGCAAATAGATAAAGCCCATGTTATAACAGCGGAAATGAGCAGATGTTTTTCATAGCATTGTTTGCTGTTTCATTACTAAGCTTCCTTAGTTTTATTTATATATTTATATATTTTTTTTCTTTACATGTGTATGAGAGGATTTGTTAAAACATTTCTGCCTGAAAATAAGTGCAGCGAAAGTCTGGCAAAGTAAATGTGCCGGCCAGCCTTGACAGGAAGCAGTGTATGAAATCCGATCACAAACTGTTACCCAATACCTAATGCCAGGTAACTGATCGCTCAGGGTGCGTGATATAATGGCAGATGTGAACAGAGCGAAAGGCACATAATGTGAGAGCTGTACCAAAAGTAAAGTAAACGTGGTTATGATTATCTCTTTTTATTAAACAACCTTGAATGTTCTAATGGCTCATGTTGGTAGAGTAAATCTTTCGTCTAGGGTTATCATGGGTCTACTCAACATCGTCTACATCACAAGCGATGTGTTTGCACCATCGATGAACGCGGCTGAACCCCACACACCCACACACACCCAGAGGTCCTGTGGAGCCACATGCCCTGAGGTGTGAGAGATGCCCCAGGGCACAACAACTTTTTTTGGTTTTAATGTTAATTGAACAATTGGTTGTTTGTCACAACCTCAGCAGAATGGTTTTAAAATTATGGCTGATCTGTGTAGTTTATAAAGCACAAGTGTGCTTGTAAAATCTAAACATTGTTGTAACAAAATGTTTTATATATGTAAAGTGTTTATATATGTTCATATATACCCATATATATAACGCCATAACGTTAAAATCTGCTGCCTAATATTGTATAGGACTCCTCTGGGTGCTACCAGACCATTGTGACACGGTCCCTGATATTCCAATAATAATGTGAATAGTGTCCCAATCAGAGCAGTCTGATCTGATCTGGCCCAATCAAAATTAAAGAAACTGGAATGAGAGAGACTGTGTAAAACATGAATCGTTCAGGTAAATATTAGCCATGTAAACATCTTGATTCAAATATTTATTTTTAATTATAACAATTATTGTTTTTTCACATATATGTTACATTAGATGGCTTGATTCATATCCAAGAGGTTTTGCTTCCATCCCTGCATAGTAAACTCGATCAGAACAAACTATTTCTCTGATTAGCCTCCCTTTTTTTTTATTTTTTTAAAACTTTATAAAGCTTCGAAACAACCATAGATGAGGTTGAATTCTTTTAACCAATTATAACAAGTGGGATTTAGTGGAAAAGCTAACCTCATATTTAGAGAAAAACTAGTACTTCTGTTATTTTCTGCTAGTTATAATCTGTTTAAACGCTTTGAGTATGTAAACGCACGTCTCACCGGATCAGCGTCTGTTTAAACAGTTAACTTGTAATCTCTATTTTTAAAGAATCAAATCAAGTTGTTACAGTAGCAGCAGATGCTTCAAGTCCTGAGGTGGGGTCTTCACAGGCTAGACTGGTTTGTCATGTAAATCCCACAGACACTTTATCACACTCGGACCCGGAGACTCCGGGGGCCGAGTGAACACCTTAAACTCTTTGTCATGTTCATCACACCGTTTCTTAACAATGGTTGCAGTGTGGTAGGGAACATTGTCCTGCTGAAAGAGTCCGCTGCCTTTAGGCAATACTGTTGTTATGAAGGGGCGTACTTGGTCTGCAACGGTGTTTACGTTCATGTCAACGTAACATCCACATGAATGGCAGGACCCAAGGTTTCCCAAAACATTACCCACAGCATCATATTTACTGTAGTGTTCACCCACACAATGCAAGTCCACTGGATCTGTCATTTTCCCAAGACATTTAGATCTTTCCACTTGCTTATTGTTCCTGCTTTACTTTGAGAACTGACTCTTCGTTTTGCTGCCTAATATGTCCCATCCCTCATAACAAAAGACTCATTGTTTTTCATTTTACCTGTCAGTGGTTTTAATATTATTAAATTAGTGTAGACCAGTGATCGCCAATATTTTTTTTTCACCACAGACCCGTTTTATGTAAGACAGAGCATAATAAAGTGTATTAAATAATATCGTATCATAACACTGAATAAACGCTAAGGTAGTTTCCCTTTCGTGAGACGGGTTCATCTAGAAGTAATGGGAGATGAAGCGAAGGAATACACATATATAAACTGTTATTTCAGTGTTTTTGTGGCAATCTCGGGATATTTCGATTTGACTGTATCCAGACTGTCGACAGCGTTGAACTTGTCTCAGTCATACTTTTATGTTATTAAGTCCTAGCTCGGAGCTGTTGCAAAAAATAATAATAATAATAATTCAGGGATGTCCAGCATTTTGTTTTAAATAGAGCTTTTTTTTGTTAGTGGTCTCAGAGTCTCTTCTGCTGTCTCACCAATGAGTGTTCTCTATCTTTTTTTTTTTCTTTTTTTTTTAAGAATCTCTGTAGAGGCACTCACTCATTCATCTTCTATACCACTTTATCTTGTATTCAGGGTCTCGGGGACCTGGAGCCTATCCCAGGAGGCTTAGGGCACGAGGCAGGGTACACCCCGGACAGGGTGCCAATCCATCACATGGCGCACACACACTCATTCACACACTATGGTCAATTTGGGAACACCAATTAGCCTAACCTGCATATCTTTGGACTGTGGGAGGAAACCCACCAAGCACAGGGAGAACATGCAAACTCCATGTACACAGAGATGGGAATCGAGCCTGGCCGGGGAATCAAACCCGGACCCTGGAGGTGCAAGGCGACAGTAAAAGGCCCCTGCAAAGGCATATTTTTTCTCTACCGATAGGGAGAGAAGTGTGGGAAAAGAGATAAAACACAAGTGAATAAAAGACAATTTGATCTTTATAAAACACAATTCTGACATCACAATCATCAAATCACCTTTTTTTTTTCTTTCTATTTTTTCTTTTCAGTTGTTTTTTACTCTCATAGGTAGGTTTATATTATCATTGCGATCTTAATAGTTCCTGTCTTCCATCAAGGGCTACAATGATTTCACTGACTTTTTGATAGGTTGCTGTTAGGGACGGAAATCACCGGTTACTTTCCGATACGATATCATCAAGATACCCAAGTATAAGTATCAGGATTTTAATAAGTATTTTAATAAATATCGCAATTTCAAGCCTGATTTTGTTACCAATTAACGATTGATTAAATGTTGCTCGTTACTTCCTTATAACGTTTAGTTTTTTCACTTTTGAAGCCAAGCCCAGCAATTAAACAATACAAACTAACTTAAAATACAAGAGTTTTACATTTAACTTCAAGTTTTTCAGCACGTTTCTCTCATTCGCCTTAATTATTTCTAAACAAACTTAGCAAATAATTCACTCCTACCACGCAGCATGTGTAAATAGTTTACCTGTAGGATTATGAAGAAACAGGATGTTTTACCAAATGACACTCAAAAGTCAACTTGACAGTGGGTGTGCATTAGCACTGTGCAGTAGTCAATAAAATGGAAATAAAATATTTTTTAAAATTTTTTCTGAGCAGCCCGGTACTGGTCCTAAGCCCTGTGGTTGGAGATCACTGATGTAAAGCACTTGTTCAGCAGCACGTCTCTGTTGTTTTTAGGACTTCTTCACTGGTTGATGTTTTGAATTATTTATAAAGATCCCTCAAATTATTAGAGCCATAAATTATTAGGCAATCAGGAAAATGTATTTATTTATTTTTTTATTTTATTTAACCAGCAGGTAGATAAACATGGGTGGGTCCTTTAAATCCTGAGAGTAATATAATTTGATGAAGTGAGGGTGTAATATATGCACCCTTGCTTTTGCGGAGGTGGTATGATGTTTCATGTCGTGTGTGAGCAGGTAGAATGACGTCCTAAATTTTTCATACTGCCCAAGCTTTGCTTCCTAATTTACATGTCATCTGAAATTAAACACCTGCTGAAAATGTCTACCTCAACTGGAGATGATTAGTAATTTTAACTTTATCTATCAATTACCCCCTGTGTTAGATAGCCAATCTCCTCAACAGCAATCCTGCTTTAAAAAAAAATGTTTAATGTATGTAAAATTGATTATTCTTTTAGTTCTGTTTGTTTATGTTGTTTTGAGACTTGCCACGGTGGTGATCTAGTCGGGAAATACATTTCTCTGATGTGTGATGGCTGAGATTATGTTGTTTTGGGGGGTGAAGGGGGGTGGTGTTTCTCACTTTCTTCTTAATTAAAACAGGCACACACTGGCAGTAATTGGGCTTTTACTTTTCCCTTGCTGCCGTGCCTGCCTTACCCAAGGAGCTATCCAATTAATATGCAAATGAACCGATAAATATTTATGAGCGTTTTTGAATTATGCAGAAAGCTTTCTGAGATCTCTCTCTCTGTGTGAAATGAATGGCTTGTAGGACTTCAAAGCTTGCTCTTGGCTAACGAGGAACAGGGCGCAGTATTTGCATAAGGCTTTAATCAGCTGAATACTGATTACGCTTCATTATGGATGCTAGTCTCCCATTCGCGGTCTTTTGTTTCAGTGCGCCGAGCTGCGAAAGAATTCCTTACTTCACACCCCTCACTGTAACTGTCAGTATTACATTTGTACAGGAGCTACTGGTGGACTTCTGCAGGTTTTTATTTTCCTTTATTTAAAATTTTTTTCGCTTTTCATTACGTGCAGCTTCTTTCCTACACCTTCCAACACCTGATCAAATCCGTTCATGCTAGACATCATGGACTTGAGTGTTTCTGGTGAGTATGTAGTCCTCTACGTATTTCTACGTGTATTCGCTTCTTTTATTTTTGTACCCAGGGAGGGGGGAAAAAGGCCTGAAGTTTCCATGTGTGTGAAAATGGCTCATGAGGTTATGGAAATTATTTTCCTTGGGTAGCTATTATTATTTAACTTTAACTACTTTTTTTTTTTTGGATTTGTGTTCTGTCAAATTGGCTTGCAAATAAGCCTGTAGTTTAATCCAATCAGGTAAAAGCATGGAGGGAGGAGTGCGTTGCATTTTTAAGTAGAAAAATGCAGATTTCGTTTTGATTTCAAAACTTGGCGCCAGCTGAGCATGCTTGCTTCGGTAATTACAGCAGTTACTGTTTTGTTTTGTTTTTTAATTGTTGACAGTATTGCAAGTAGGATTTAAGGAGCTGTGAGTCTGGCACAAAAAGCTGCATGCAATTTTGGAGGTCAAATCCAAGGCGGCCGCAGCAGCACTTAGAGATGAGGCTCGATGGTCAGTTTTGGATCAAGTTTTGGATCAAGTCAAGATTTCATCACTCATAAATAACCCTGGTCTTTGTGTGTGTGTTTCTTAGTGCAGCAACAGAATCAAGTGAAACTGCCATGGGGAATAAATTCCAAAGTGAAAGCTCTTAAGCAATTGTTTTGTTTTATTTTTGTCTAACGCATGTATATGTGTGTGTGTTCCTCTTTTCTGTTCCAGCTGCTCAAACAAACGGTCCGGACTCGCAGCAAAAACCAAACGGACAAGCAACAAGTGCAATCAGCAACATGCAGGCACAGGCCTTGCTCCAGCAGGTAAATAAAAACAATATATATAATTTCCAGTGTTAACATTCTCATGCAGAAAAATTCAGCTTGGTTCCAGTCACCTTCTTGTCTCTTCCTGTAATTTATTATTCGGGGAGTGAGAACATAAACTAGGCGGATATTAAAGCACTGCCTCTCGATTCCCATAGTAGTAAAAAAATTCCTTCCTTCTCCGTGGAGACCAGTCGGTATAATTTATTAGGAGAAGTGCCTCTGGGGGGCGCCATTGAGCTCGTAATGAAGTAGGACGCGTTGTGGGAGGATTATTGTTAAAATTATTAAATTCGCTACTGTTATTCTTTCCCATACAGTATATTCGTCTCTAAAGGTGGTTACAATGTCCGGTAAACACAAAGCCTCACCTTCGCCTGGTAGGGGGGTGGTACAGTTGAAGCCATGTTCATTAACTGCTATATTTTGGCATTACAGATGATTCAGTTCCATTGAGTTCTGCACATAAAGATGTCGTCGCCTTCTCATCTTTGTTGGCCAGACGTTCAATACTTTTACTTTGGAAGTCCGTTAATTGTCCCTCAATCTCTCAGTGAATTAAAGATTTATTATTTTTTCTTAAGCTAGAAAAGATAAAATGTGTTTTATATGTTTTACTAATATGTTTTTTCACAAATGGCAACCATTTATCGCTTATTTTGCAAACGTACAGGTACTGCCTGAATGATTATCTGAACTGGGAAATGCATCGGAGTTTGTGTGTATGTATATATAACCTAATTCACACAGATTCGTTTGAGCTGAAGGATGCAGGGGTGTGTGTGTAGGTTTTAGTGTATGTTCGGGGTGGGTGGGGAGTTTTTCATTTGATCTATATTAGTAATAATAATACATTTAATTCACTGTTTTTGATATGTTTATGTATGACACTTGTTTAAGAAAATAAATTAAAAGAAAAAAAAAAGAGAGAGAAATGTCTCTGCACTAATTATCTCTTAGGAACGGGCTGAAGCGACCAGAGAGGTATGTTAATTAAACTGGTGCTGCAGTCGGTCTAAAAGCAGGTGAAGGAGGATATGCAAATCTATGCAGAATATATTTACACTGTATAAGGTCCTCTACTACAAGCAGTTTGATTTACACAATTATTTTTTTGCTCTTTAAACTTCCATAACTAGACCTATTTTTCTCATCCAATTCTGTTTTTTTTTTTTTTTTTCCTATGCTCATTAGTAGCTCATTAGAGGACTACAGTGATTTCAGACATGTAAATAGTAGGGACAGGACTCACCATTCGCCCCCGATATGATATCAAGGTACCTCGGTGCCGATTTGATAAAAAATTCTATAAATATCCCGATTCTATATTACATTCCCCCCCGATTTTGTTAAACTTTTTTTTAAAGGTTTAAAACTGTAATAGTTAATTAAATGTAGATTGTTCCTTTCTTATAACATTAGTTTTCTCATGTAAAAACCGAGCGCAGCATTTAAACAATACTAATTAACTTCAAATACAAGAGTGTAACATTTTAACTATAAATTAAATTAAACCAAAAAAGATAAGTTTTTAATAAAAAGCACATATATCGGTCATCCACCATGATAATTATTCTAAACAAATTTAGCAGAACAGTTCACCTGTAGGAGTATAAAGAAATGATGTTTTGCCTCTCAAATGGCTCCAAAGTCTCAAAAGTCAACTTGTGAGCATGAACTAATTCCACTAATTTGCTCCCATGTTTTGAGACTGGTGTAAGTGTGTGTAATCAGTAGGTTTGAGACAATTTTTTTAAAATAAAGTGCTTCACAGAGTCAGTTTTGTTGGTGGATGGAAATATTAGATTCTATCACTGGAAATCGAGATCTTTGTCTCTTTGTTGCCTATTGTACACTCTTGTAAAGCTTTTTATTATATACAAATAATTCTTTTGATTGTGTAAAGCTGCTTTGCGACAATGACAATTGTTAAAAGCGCTATACAAATAAAATGTATTTGAATTTATTCAGCCCAGAAATTACATTTAATCTTAATAGCCAACTCCATAAACTCAGGCTTCCTATGAGTGCACGGATAACTGTGAAAATATGGAAATCTTACCTGCAATGCCAAGTTGACCTTTCTGGCTCTTAACCCTTTGGTCCTCTCCGCTTCTGTGTCATCTAGTGATTATCACCTGTGCCAATGAAGATAACCAACTTGCACAACTCAAAGTTTTTAAATGAAAAAACAAGAAGATTGACTTTTGAGAATTTAGATGATTAGGTTGGATGTTCTCTCTGTGCAGGGTTTGTTTTCTTATTATTATTTTCCGTCCTACAGATTAAGCTTATTGGCATTCCCAAATTACCCATAGTCAGAGTGTGTTCATTTTCTAGCATTGCAATTTTCAATTCACTGGCAGTCTGCTGTGTCTTAAACAGCTATATTTCTTACAGGTTTTAAAGTATTTAAATGACAAATATTTGTAATGTGACTTGTTAAGCTGAGTGTTGGTCAGTTGCTTCCTGTACGAAGCAGTGTGCACGTGTATACTAGATGTTCTTTTAAAAAACGTACAGCGCCATCCTTTGAATTTTGGAATGAGCTAAAGTTTTCATGTTACCGTGAAGTGTGGGAGTGAATGCAAGTAAATTGCACATTGCGAGTGCGTATTACAAAATGTACAGAGCCATCTGTTGACTTTTGAGATGACCGAATGATTAAAAAAATATTTTTTTTAAATAAGGGCGTTTTCCGTTAAAGTTGCAATGAAGAAGCTCATATGTTACCTCAAGGTCGGCCAAATACACCTGTGAAAACCTTCATTAAAATTTAATATACATGTGAGAGAGAGAGAGAGATTTTTTTTTGTCCACTAGATGGCAGTACTGCACCAACCACCTATAAGCGCAAGGTGACGCGCTATTATTTCTAGAATATTCTGCTAGCATTTTGCGGAAGATACGAGTGGTTTGTTTTAGTGCTTTGACTAAAATAAAGATTTTAGTCTATTTAATATGGAAATTTACCTAAATAATTGCAAACTATCAAAATACTGTTAATCAAAAGATTTGATTAAATTACATACTGCTCCCTAGTGTTCATAGGAACCTTATTGGGCCTTTTCCTGTGGCTTTGGGAAGTAGATAATGAGTATTTAATTTAAAGTTATTTTAGTTAATTTTTTTTTATGTAATTCTAAATTTGAAGATTATGGAGATCTTGTAACAATAAAATAAAACATGTTTACTTTTTTTGTTGTCAAAATATGTGTCAAACCGCCGATGTGCGACACATACGCTGACTCACGATTTATTCAGCGTTTCGAACCCCGGTTTTATTCAGGATGAACGCTGGCTGCTCGCTCTAGTACACGTGATAAAAGGATGACGGCACACAGAAGCAGACGGCATTTCTGGTTTACTGCAGGAGGATGATTTGCGTTCGACTTTTTATTTCAAGACAGGATAATACAAGGAGGACTCAGACAATGAGTTTTTTTGTTTGTTTGTTTTAGTTGGACGTAACCTTCAACATGTTCAAAATGTTTTAGTTGCATACAGAAAATTTTTTTTGTTTACTCTGTAGCAGTTAATTGATTTCATAAATGCAACACACTATAGTTTTTACATTTTACAACATTTACACAGTGTTGTCTTCATTTTGGATGTAAGAAGTGTTTTGTGGCTCCCGATGTTTTTTCTGTGGGAAATTGGTCCGAATGACTCTTTTGAGTGTTTAAGGTTGCCGACCCCTGTTCTACACAACCGTCTTTTTATTTTATTTATTATATTATATATATATATACTGAACAAAAATATAAACTCAACACTTTTGTTTTTGCTCCCATTTTTTATGAGATAAACTCAAAGATCTGAAACATTTTCTACATACACAAAACAACCATATCTTTCGATCTGTATAGGCTGTGAGAGGGTGTGAGAGGGAATTTCTGCACAAACTGTCAGAAATAGTCTCAGAGAAGCTCATCTGCATGCTCGTCGTCCTCATTGGGGTCTCAACTTGACTCCAGTTCTTCATCGTAACGGATTTTGACAGATTTGTGAACAATATTTGAGAGATATGGTTATTTTGTTTATGTGGAAAACGTTTCAGATCTTTGAGTTCATCTCATTAAAAAATGGGAGCAAAAACAAAAGTGTTGCGTTTATATTTTTGTTATATATTTTACAAAATTTATTCATTACATTTTCTAACAGATAACCCTCACACGCCCAATTGTTCATCAAAAACAAGTTTAGTTGCTGAAGCTCATTATATGATGCAGGCTTTTACTGTAAATCTCCCTAAAACGTAAAATCTTTTTACAAAGTTCAGTAAAATTTTAATTGATCTGTATGATTGGTGATTGTGCTTGATTGTACAATGGCACAGGAATACTTTTTCAACATAGAACAAATACAGAAAGCATGCAGTACGCCGGTGTAGGAGTTTTTTTTGACTTAATTGCCTTGTTTTAATAATTTTTTTTATTCTGATACATTAGTTAAGTGTGTAACAATGTGCTAAGTGTTTCCTCTGTGTGTGTGTGTGTGTGTGTGTGTGTGTGTGTGTGTGTAGTTGAGTTCAGCAACGCAGCAGCAGTTGTTCTTGCAGCAGGCGCAGCAGATCCTGGCAGCGGCCGTGCAGCAGCAGTCATCAGGCCAACAGAGCAGCAGCACCACTGGAGCCAACATCTCTGCCTCTGCTGCCACTCCCATTACCCTCTCACAGCCTATACAGATCGCATCAGTAAGAACGACACAGTGGTTACACACACGTTAGATCTTTTAAATATTATAAACATGAGTGGGTTTCTGGGGTCCGTTCTTCGTACGTTGCTAACTCGGGTAGCTGGATTTGATTGTTGTGGATTTGTCCTGATCTTGGATTGTTTCGTTCTTTGATGCGCTTTTCGCATTCGTTGTCATAGCAACATATCCGTAAGCTTGAACCTGCTCGAGAGCAGGTTTATTTATTATGTAAACAGAATTTGGCTCATGCTCCTGGCGGGTTATGATTGGTTGAAATGACGAGGTCACATCTGATTAGTTAAAGAGCACGACTGACTCACGTGAAAAAGTATATGCCCATGGACTCCCCGCCCCCCCCCCCCCACACACACACACACACACACTTAATCGCTATCAAATATTATATATAAACATAAGTTCATAGGTTTATTATTATCAAATAATAACCCCCTTTTTTTTTATCCCTAACTTGCTTTATTTTTGCTCCCTTACAGCAGCTGCAGCCAACTGGTCATAACCTGCAGCAGTTTGTGTTGGTGCAGCCAGGACAGCTTCAGCCTGCTCAGTTTATCATCTCTCCTTCACCTCAAGGCCAGACTGGTATGTACTCTCACAGCAACATACAGGTATTCTTAACAAAAGCGTTCACAATGGAAAACCGAGACAAAATGCTGTCTTGGATTCCCCTTGCAATTTGCACAGAGGCAACACTTACATTTGACGTGTGAGATTAATTTCCTTAGGTGTATTTTTACAATTTTTGGCCACATGATGGCAGTGTGGGGAAAGGCGACAGACAGTCAAGTGGATCGGTATGCTTCATATTGCATATTCTCGTCAAAGGCGTACAAGACTCACTTTGTCAGACTTGAGAACAAATCCAACTTACGAACGTGCTCCCGGAACTGAACTCATTCGTAAGTCAGGGACGGCCTGTACATAGTATAGTGGAGTCCGGCATGTTTCTCCAGCCAGATTTCGCTTTTCATAGCCCTCACACTCCCGGTTATATCATGTTGTCCCTTCAAGACAGAAAAAGACAGTCAACTACATCAGCTGCTCATGCAGTGTCGCAGGGCTGTATAACGTGCACAGGGGGACGTCCAATATGCCGTCTTTCATGCACATGGCTTACAGATTGACAGGGGAGGGAGGATAGCTTTTTTTTCTCCCCTCTATTTAAACATCCAGTATTTTACTATTTCTTTAATAAGTTAACAAGGGTCTCATATTTGCCCCATATCAAGTGTGTCTGTTAATGTTCCTGCTGAAATACCCCTCAAATAATTAGGGATGCACTGAATGTTCGGCAACCGAAATTATTTGGCCGAAAATAAACAAAAAAAGCACTTTCGGTGTTCGGCCGAATAAATTTTGCTGAACAATGACGTTTTTAATGACGAGATCAAATAGTAACCCGCGCAGAGTAAGAGGCGCGCGCTTTATGCAGCAAACATGTCAGCAGTGTGGAAGCACTTTAAAGTGTCAGAGAAAGAGGCAAAAACGGCCGTTTGCAGACACTGTTCTGCTGAATTGTCCAGAGGGGGTGCATCTGCAAAAGCGTACAGCACTTTAAGTTTAATTTATCACTTAAAATCAAGACACCCCGAACATCATGCAGAGTACGAGAAAGACACGGCGGCGGCGGCTACGGGAACAGCAGCAGCAAATCCACATTTTTTGCACTATTTAATGCACATTTGTTGTTGTAGACATACAGAGTTACATTCTTTCAGCAGTCAGTTATAGCCCTAACATAGGCTATTCAAGAAGGGGGGCTTCGAAGATGGCCAAATAAAAATATTTTTTTATTTTACTAATTTATTTATTTTAAGTTATATTCTGCTTTGTTTGTATAATATCTGCTGGAATGTTAAAAAATGTTCAGTGTTAAATAAATATTTTTAAATTGTATTTTTGTTATTTGATTTATTTTTCTGAAAAGCAACACAAAATAGTAAAAAGCTAATTTTTATTATTTAATAAATAATTTATATAAATTGGCAAAATAAATGGGAAAAAATGCGAAACACCGCGTTCGGTATTCGGCCTTCGGCCAAGCATTTCATTATTATTCGGCTTCGGCCAAGAATTTCATTTCGGTGCATCCCTACAAATAATGCATTTTTTCATACCTCAGGCTATGCAATTAATCAAAAATAGATTTAAACTGTCCCCTGTCCACTTAAAAGCACTCCTTACATTTAAAAAAAAACAACAACAGATAAGCGTATTATGCATGTATTAAAAAAAATTCTTAAAACAAAGATAAAATGCTTAATTAATAGTGATATTGATTTATTCATGACACATCAGCCAGCACCACCGCAAACCCCCTTTATGTTCCTCCTCCTCCTCTATCTGCACAGAGCCGATCATCAAAAGAGGGGATTTTCTTATATGAGCTCACAATAGGGAAAATAACCTAATTGGATAGTTTAAGCCTCCGCCTAAACTAAGATGGAAAAAGCAGGGATTTTTTTCCTCTCACCTCCCACTCGTGTTTTGTTTGTACATTAGTGTTAATTTTGTCAGCTATTTTCATTTTATTTTAGGGCTGAAACTATTTCTCGAGTAACTCGATTACAAAAAATGGTCGAGGCAAAATCTTTTAATTCATTTTAAAGCTTGCGTTATGTTTTTGCTTAATTATGTGTTTGGCGTGACACGGATGCAAGCCGCTAGTAAACACCGACGAAGAAGCAGCTCTTACATCACCCACAAAGCCGAAGGAAACGCAAACAGTTAGCTGTGTATTGATTTGAGCGAGCGTTCTGTTGCGGGCTGCGAAAGGAAAGGGAGCGATAAAAATATCAGCGAGTCAAAGAAGAGAACTTTAGGTTCTGAAAGTTAAGTTGCACAACTTGGTGTCTTTGTATATTTATTTATTTTTATGTGTGCTTTAGTTTTCTGATACTTAGTCATTTGAAATACCTTTTTTGGTTTTTGCATCTGAGAAAATGTTTCATCTCAGTCAACTTTAAGCTATTTCTTGTATTTTGAATAATGACAATGTTTATTTTTAATAAAATGCTGTATGCATTTTAAAAATAAAAGTAGATTTTTCTAAAAAGAAAAGCAAATAATTTTTGTTTCTCTTATATATTTTATTGCTGTTTAATTAAGCAAAAGTACATTCTATCCGATTACTTGATTAATCGATTACATTTTTTGGTAGAATACTCGATTAGTAAAATAATCGATACCTAAAGCCTTATTTCAATAAAAAAAATGTTTTATGTTTAGTCAAGTTTCAATCAACTAAAAGGCTAGACTCTTCTCTTTTACCCGAGTAATACTGCTGTGATAAGGAAGAGTTAAAGATGACGGAGCTTGTAACATCCCGTCATAGCACACGCTAACCACTCCTGATTTGCTGCGCACCGTGACCCGGGAAAAACTGCTGCTCATGACGTAATGAATAAACACCGCAATCACAACAAATTGTGATGAAAATTTTTATTAGGGTTTTTTTTTATTTGTTACCACATTTCAAGAAAAAAAGGTTGTCAATGAACATAATAACGATAAATATTCGTTGACGACCTTTTTTTTTTTTTTTTTTTTACCACTATTGTAAATGCAAACTGGAGACGCATCTGATTTCTAAGAATGACTGGAGAGTAAATTTTACATAATGAGTGCCCTTTAAAATGTTTGAATAATTTTCTTTTCCTTTCTGTTTATTTTTTTCAGGTCTTCTTCAAGGCCTTCAAGCCCAGAATTTTCTGACGCAACTACCTCAAAGTCAAGCCCACATCCTGCAGCCTCAGCCAAGCATTCCTCTGACTACACAGGTCAGGACTTCCCCCCCAGCCTCTGCTGTGCAGTCTGTGCATCTTTGACAACGTTACCAGAAAAAAACTTTTCTATCCCAAATTTGTCCTGGTGGGGAATTTGGGCATCATTGACGTTTTTTTTTTTGTTTTTTTTTCCCTATATGCACAGGCAGCAACACGGAAGATAGCCGCCATGCCATCTGCTGCACCGACCACAACGAAGCAGGTGGATGTTTCCGTAGTGGAGGAGGCCAGTGAACTGGAGGAGCTAGAGCAGTTTGCCAAGGCCTTTAAACAGAGAAGGATTAAACTGGGCTTTACTCAGGTACCCCGTGTTTCAGTGTGATATATTTCGTTGTGCTTGACTGATGATGCTATCAAACGTCATCCTAGCGTTAATACTTTCTCTTTTCATTCAATCACCAGGGTGACGTTGGCTTGGCCATGGGAAAGCTGTACGGGAATGACTTCAGCCAGACCACCATCTCTCGCTTTGAGGCCTTGAACTTGAGCTTTAAGAACATGTGCAAGCTCAAACCTTTACTGGAGAAGTGGCTCAATGATGCTGGTTTGTCTTGCAGCTCTTTTATCAAACTCTTGTCGTTAGGGATTCAATAACCATAAATTAATAAAAAGTTGTTGTTTTTTTTTCTCCCCACCATTGTAATTATCTTCAAGCATACCAACGATGAGCCTAAAATTTTTTTTACCTAAACAAGTCACATAACATTCCTTCACTCTGTGTTTGCAGAAAACATGACTTCGGAGTCTGCAGTTTCCAGTCCCAGTGACATGTCTCCAGGGGTTTGTGAGGGTCTAAATCGACGGCGGAAGAAAAGAACCAGCATTGATACAAACATTCGCATCGCCTTGGAGAAAAGCTTTATGGAGGTTGGAGAACATCATTTATTAAAACACTAGCGGCCAGAGTTACCTTACAGTGGCAACTTTCACTTAATATCAACAAACCAGTTATGATGATGATTTTTTTTTTTTTTTCTGCAGTGTTATATTGGGTAGTCGTGCTAATTTAATAAAAAAAAAAAAAAAAATGCTTATCCACTTTCCCTTGAAAGTGAAAGGTTTACAAGTCACCGTGTTCTTGTTATTTAAATAGGAATTCTGTGTTAAAATCCATTTTACAGCAGAGCCAAAAGCCAACTTCTGAGGAGATAACACTGATTGCAGATCAGCTCAATATGGAAAAGGAGGTGGTGAGGGTGTGGTTTTGTAACCGCCGGCAAAAGGAAAAAAGGATCAATCCCCCAAGCAGCAACACTTCCAACACGCCCATCAAAACAGTCTTTAACCACTCTCCGTCGGTGGTGGGTTATTTTAAATTTTCCATCAAGTTATAGTCATATAAATGTAATTCTCTTTGTGAATCTAGACCTTTTTTTATCAGTAGTTAAGGCTAATTGTCTGTTGTGTTCTCACTAATGTTGATAGATATCCACTGCATCAAACACACTGAATGTCAGTTCAGCAATTTCTCTCGGTACTGCTTCCGTTCCAAAGCTTACACTTGCAGGTATGTTGTTTCATGTAATAATAAGTATAATCTTGTTTTTGAGTTATTTTTAAGCGTATACTCTCTTAAAACACTTGACAGGACCTGGCCTTGGTTCTCAATGTCTTTTTAGATTTACAATTGTCGTAATGGGAGGAAATGAAATTCAGTACAAATTCAAGATTATAAAGAATTATACATTTGTTGATTGATTCTAATGAAAATTGCATCTGGATCAAACAAGTTCTCCCAAAATAAAGGTTGTGGAGTCGGACTACAAAAGTTGTGCATATTTTCTTCCTTTTCGTTGCTTGATATTTTTTATTTTCTCTCTTGACTTCAGGAACGACTCTCGGACCAGTCACCTCAAACACTGCAACAGTCATCTCTTTGGCACCTGCTCTCGCCACTCCAGCTCCAACCGTGACATCACCATCGCTCACTCCGTCTGCTACAGCAGCAAGTCTGACCGGTACAAAACAGGAATCTATTCGGACGACAGAGGCCGGGTCCAACATAGCAACATCAACCGCACAGGGAGCCGGACAGCTCGTCATGTCCCCGGCAGGGCTAGGTGGAGCGAATCTGGCAGCCATGGCAGCAGCTGCAGGATTTAACCCAGGGATTATTTCACCCTCGCAGCTAACACAGGGGTATGAATATACAGTAGGGGTCTGAGGCATGTAATAGGTTTGTACGAGTGAGTGCTCGGGTTAATAGTTTTATTATGGTGTAATTTCAGGGGAGCGTTGTTTAGCTTAACACCAGCATCTCTTGGCAATGCTCTGACCCCAGCAGCACTGATGAACACCACCACACTGGCCACTATTCAGGGTAGGGGAATGTCAGCATTTCTTTGAATATATTTGGCTATATTTTAATGTCTTCATCTTATAAATTCCTCATTTAAATTATTTTATGTTTGTTTCTTTTTGTTTTTTTAGCTCTTGCATCTGGAGGGGCGTTACCCATAACCTCCATCGATGGAAATGGCAACATGCTCTTTGCGAACACAAGTGCAGGAGGTCCCACACCTAATCTGATGACCACTCCCGTTCTGTTCAACTCACCCCTGTCTCTGCTTCCCGCCGGGGTTCTTTCAGCGGGCGGGGCTGGGGGCGGGGCTCTCAACCTACAGGTTGCTGGTGATGCGCACCAGAGCGCCGTGCCAGTCAAAAGCATCACTGTGGCCTCCAAGGCTCAATGAACAATTGTGCTTCTTCCCCGCTCTATTTTTTTTTTTTTTTTTTTAGATTTTATTTAATCTCTCTTAGCTACCACCAAATAATGAGACGTTTTATAACAACTGTTTTGAATTTTTTTCTCCTTGCGCCAGGAGACGTTGTTACTTTTTTTTTTTTTTTTTTTTTGGACAAACCGACTGTCTGTCTTTAGCCGTTGATTTAGAGCTTTCACGGAAACTATTTGATGGTATAGTTGTACTGATTTTGGCACATGCTAAGGAAGCAGTTGGAAACCTTTTTGTCTTTTTCTGGGTTGTGGGATGTTGGGTTTGTTTTTTTCCTTCCTGAAATCAATGACTGAACCAAAAATGTGAGGTTTTTGATATCACGTAAAATCATCCTAAAACGAGATTACTGAGCACAAAGGAAGTCTATATATTCGCTTTGTCCTAGGTTATTTTTATTTCTGGGTCTGTTGTGCAGGTCCTTATTTCAGATTTATAACTAAGATCATTGCATATATTTTATGGATCAAGTTAGATATCTTACATCTTACGACAGGCTGTGTCTCAGTAGATGTTTTTAGGAGGCTTTTTTTTAAAAAAAAAAGAAAAACAAAAAACAAAACATAAGTTATTGTTCTAACTAATGTATCACTTTATGAACACGGTTAGAAGGCTTTAAAACTAGTAATAAATCTAAGACTCGAGCAGTGCAAGGAGTCTTTGTTCTGTCCAACTCTTGTCTGCAAACACTGATCTTATTTTTAGCGCTCCCTCAAGGTTGTGGCAGTCACTTGAGGGCAGAAGACGTCTACAAATGGCACTGATTCTGACTTTCATGTGGGAGGGAGAAAGAAAGAAAAAAATTTGATCCAGGTTGTGAAAAGAGAACATGCTATGAATGACACACGACTAATCCGGCGTTCATGAAAACTTGACCTCCAGTTTATCAATTCAAAATGTCCAGGGGTTTTTTTTGTTTGTTTTTTTATTTGTATGTTTTTGTTTTTTTTTGGCAGGGTGATGCTCATGTCAGCCTTTTTTTTTTCCCCCCTAGTTGAAATTTAAACCAAATGAAGAAAAATCAAACCATGTAGCTTTGCACACTGTAACAATTAGTAGATTTGCTTAAGCATGGAGTAACTGCTAAACTAATACACGTACATGACTTTATCCTCTCAGAAGTCACCTTTGAGACGTTGAGTGTTGTGTACAGTAGATCTGATCTGATATGACATGATATTATAAGCTTCGACCAAAGTGGATGTAGATTGATACAAGACTACACCTGCAAGACCGGCCAAGTCACTGACTAGGTTGAGCAGATCCGTTTTTTTTTTTTTTTTTTTTTTTTAAATAACGTTCTCTATTCACAGCATCATCTCTTGAGCATCCGTTTATCATCTGACACGACACATACTAGACCTTTTTCTAGTTTTATTTGTAGTAATACCTCAACATTTGATATTAAACCATAATACTGACAGAGGCACAGTAAGGGAAATACCAAAAAAAAATGCAATTCATTCTTATTATTTGTAGATAAATAATGAGCTTTTTTGTGCTAAAAGAATTATATTTACTTATCATTCTGGATAAAAAATAAAAAAAAAAGCTAAGCTAGTAGAGAAGAATTCTCATTTGTCACCACTGGACTTTTCAAACTTTCACCAAAGTTATCCAACACTATGCAGTTTATCTAAATGCTCGAAATGCTGCAAAAAAAATAATCAGGTGTTTTTTAATATTTTTTTGTTCATGTAATTATATTAATAATAATACTAAAGTGTTTTGGCATTACACAGAACTTTCATATTGCTAATTTTGGATAATAATGGATTAAATAAATACTACTGCACTGTAAGTACTACTATTCTAGTTCTTTTCCAACTTGCCAAAGCGAATTCTTTCTATGCTCCTTTAATTCCCACTGTGGATGATGATGATAAATAGGTGCTAGCTTGTATGTATATATCTTTTTCTTTTTCCCCCTCCTTCTTGTGTCGGTTTTTTATCTTTATATCATTAAGTTGTTGCTATTCACAGCAGAATCTGCTTGCCATGCTTATAGACTGGAGGTTTAACTTGATTAATGCTTAACAGATATCGTAGTTTTATGACTGACGCAACATCCTGCAGGTTCAAAATGTCGGCATACACCATCTTTATTATAGTATATATGATCGTACCAATCTACTGTAAGCCTAGTGTATAACAGGTGTGCTAAATTGTTTGGGTCTAATTTAGCTTTTCGCTTTGTTAAACTAAAACTAGGTTTTGTTCTTTTGTCACAAACGAAACAGAGTTTGCCTTATTAACAGTTTATTGTATTAATATGTGCTTCAGGTTCACTTCATTCCTGTCACTGTTTCTGTGTTCACATGGCATCCTTATTTAAAAAAAAAAAAAAAAAAATCCCAAAAGGAAAATACCAAAGACTTTGTCATAGTGTGTGATGTAGCACAGCTGTCAGTGGCTTTCCTTAAGAAATGTACAACAATACACTGTGTCTTATCACTTCATAACACACACGACGCACGAATAATCTCCTACCGACACTGGGCGTTATTCTTAACACTGATTCTCATGAGCTTTTTTCCAAAGGTGAATATTTTCAATAGTGTTTGTACTGTGTTGTGAATATAAAACCAAAGATTCCTCTTTTTTTTTTTTTTTTCTCCTTTCTTAATGCTTTGCTTACGAGTCCTGTTTCCTCCTCCTTCTCTACAGCAAAATTTGCTCTTAAAGAATTTTTACAGAATTAAAACATTTCACGTCTAGGGCATGAATTATGTTGAGTTTTACTGTACAGTAAGGGCTGATTTAAAATCCTAAATAAAAAGGAAGGGTGTGTTCACTGAAAAAAAAAAACATTTACTGTTTAACTTTGTGGATGAAAAGAAAAATAAAGTATTTTAACTTGGGTCATTAGGCATTAATGTTGTAGTCTGCTGTGTTTGTCGACTGTGTAGTCTTTTTTTTCTGTTAAAATGGGAAATATTGTAGTTGTGTAATATATCTACATATACTATTAATTGTGTGTGGGGTTTTTTTATGTGTTACTACAATGTCATGTTTTCTCGGTGTGGATGTGGGTTTAAAAAGTAAACACAAAAAGCTAACACAAGATACAGACACGGGAATCCTTTTTATATATTTGTATATTTGTATGTATAAAGGAAAAAAAAAAACACAGTTTCACAGAAAATGCATATTCTCAGTATGATGTGAAGAAATCTGTACAAAAGCCGAGTGACTTCAGCTTTATCTGGATGGAAACTTCGATCTTTTTCTTCTTTTTCCATTCGTGGTGCCTTTGCTTAATATTGAAGTCATATGGAAAACCATAGACCACATATGAAACACGTCATTTTATATAGTGCCACATGAAATGTTCAGAAATAAACTGCCTCTCAACAGGGTTATTTAACGAGTCCCTGTTTATTTGCTTCTATGTACACTTAAGATGGGGGGGGAAAAATCAGTTTATATATACAATAAGTGTAAAAAAAGTATAAAAAATACATTTTCTCTGGTGACGATGCAGAAAAAGTTGATAAATGTGAAGGTACACATGCGGTGTAACAAGTTACTTAACTTTTTTTTTCTCACTTAAATTTATTATTAAAAAAATCTCTAGTCCAATATTTATTAATATATACCAAGTAAAAACCGACATCAGTATACAGAGTGGATGTAAGTTCTCAACCATCTTAACTTGCATGAGCGCTATAGGAGTAAAGCTAAGAAGTGCCAGCACTGAAACTCCATCGCTACTGTATATACAGTACACTGTGGATGGACGACGCAGTTTGTGTCGACTCAGTTCGGCTAGTTTGTGTTGGCGCTGGTGATGGCTAACGTAAAAGAATCGGATGGATCTTCAAAATGTGGATGCGAGTTAATGAGGTTAATTACAAACAAAAACAAACAAAAATGGAATTATGACCAAATAGTGTGGTGCTAGAAAAAACTAGTTATTGTTAGCACTAAAAACATCTAATGAAACATAAATAAAGATTAACCATCATATTCCGTCATCTCTGACAGACTGAATGAGAGAGTTTGAAACAGGAAAATCAACGAGATGTACAGTTTCCCCCCACAGCGAGATGCTACGAGGAAAAAAAAAAAAAAAAAAAGCTAAAAGTGGTCAGAAGAGTCGAATAAAGTCACGTGGTTATACGAGACATGGTGTATTATGTGAAGGTTGACGCTGATTGGACCGGCGCTTTAGCGACGAGGAGGCAGAGGTTGCATGTGCAGCGAGTCGTAGGTGTCCTTAGTTGCAGAACTCAGACCCTGAGAGAGAGAGAGAGGAAGTCAGAATCATGATGATATAATGACACACCCAGGTAGATGCCAGTTGTGGATATTTTGTGGTGTGTGTTAACTTCATGCCAAAGTTCAGTCATTTGATTAGGAAAAAATAAATAAATAATATATATATATATATATATATATATATATATATATACTGTATATATATATATATATATATACACACTTTTTCTCAACTGACATTTGACTGATTATTTCAAATAATTTTACATTTCGTATTATTTATTAGTCATTAGTGTAAAATGTGTGTAAGTATGTAAGTGTTCCGTCATCGAAATTCACCCACCTGGTAAACCTGTTCGTTTGGTCGACGCTGTAACAAGAGAAAAGAAATAAAACACAAAGCAGAAATGAGATTAAACCTTGTTTTTTTTTTGTTTTTTTTTTGCTATAAATCATGGGATCTTAATTTGTCGGCCTCATCTCAACAAACAGCATTTTAAAGCCCACATGCTGAAAATACTGTACACAAGCATCTCACTTCTAAGACCTGATCACTTAAATGGAGAACAAAGTGAAGACATCAATCGGACTTTACTTACATCTTTCTTCACTTGGATCTCTTTGTAGGTGTCCTCGGTTTTAGTTTTCAGACGCTGCAAACAAAGCGGGACCGTTATTATTTCGACATTTTTGACATTAAAAAAAATTCTAGAAACTAATAATAATAATTATTATTATTGTCAATATATTTATTATTAGGTAAAAAAGCAGAGCTATAAAGTGGCGAATGATCAACACACCTTGAAGGAACGTCCAAGTTCTGAACAAAACGCAACTTTATCAGACGATTGAAAGCTAAGTTACATAAGCAAGTCTGTCTTGTGGCATTGCAGCTAGAGTATATTGTATTAAAAATATTATCATACTTCCATACTAACTAATACTAATATATTATCTAGAAATCCATCGACTTATAATTAGCGATTATAGTTAGCGTGAATCGATCTCGTACGATGACTTTCCTGTTTCCTCTTCTCTACTATAACATGAGTAAAGTCGTTATAGCTGTACTTTACCGCTTACTGTACCTACTGTAGATGTCTACTCAGAATGACTAATTGTCTTTTAACTGATCGAAAAGTGCATATTATTATCACCTCCGTTTATAGTAAACAGATTTCCGCCTTTCGATTTAACCTCAAAAACTTTGTTGGTGCATAATATTAAGAAACGTCTGTTTTTTTCCCCATACACTTCTAGTCTATCATCACAGTTATCTCCTAGTTGAAAGAGTTACGGGTAATGTGCTGGTGCTGAGCGGGGTCTTACCGTATACGTGTCCTCCTCCCCCTGCCTACGACCCTGTACACGATAGATATGAACAGAAGAACATTTTCTTAAGGCTTATTATTTCACTCATATGTCATTTACAGAGTATTAGAAGACTGGATCAAAGCTAAAACCAAAGTGTTTGACTCACCCCACGGGCAGGTCCCCTTTCGGCATCTCTCTGTCTCAAACCGTCGTAAGTAGCTTGACGTCCGCTTAAAGACTTTTTCAAAATAAGTCGTATGTTAAACACATGAACAATTTACTTTTATAAAATATTTATAAAAATGATCATAGTAATAATAAATAATACTTACAGCGTAGGTAGAGTCATTTTCAATTTTGCCTTTAGGCTTGCAACACTGGTTGAGAAAGAAATTAAAATCAACAGTTAATGTTTGTTTGTTTTTACATAAATTTAACTAATAATATAAATCCACATTTTTGCAAGGAAAAATAGTCGACTACAATCATCCTTAGCATTACTCACTAGTTATTCCAAGGAGAGCTGTAATCGGGCCTTAAACGTTATGCCTGACAGGGCCAGAGCCCGACAGAATTCGGCCCGAGCCTGACAAGTACATTTTGATTGACAGCTTTTTAAAAGCCCGAACATGTTTATAGCCCGACATTATTCAAATGTTCTCACGCACACACCTTTTGCCAAGAATGAGTCATTCAAGCCTCCGTTTCTCCTCCTTAACATCCATCTTTGCATCTTTCTCGTGCTAATCGAAACGCATCACAATGACCACTCATTTACCATGCTAGCCTGACCCCGTGTAAAATGATAGAACTTAAGCCCGAACCCAACGGAACGGTCCTGTCGGGTTGGGGCAAAGATCTTCAGCTCTAGTTCTAAGCACAGTCACTCTGTCTTATATTTAAAAAGGGATTCCACAAGTGTAGACCTTAGGACCTATTTTTATTACAAACACAGATTAGCCATAACATTAGCACCACCACTTGGTGAATTAAATAATATTGGTTATCAATTATGTGACAGGATCGTGGACATTCAACGCTCATTTATAGCCCAACTGGTCCGATCCCACAAAAAAGCCAAAGTACACAAATTGTTGAAAAAAATTATTGCTAGCCATAGAAAGGTATCAGAACACTGCATCACAGCTTGCTGTGTCTAGGGCTTAGCAAGCAAAAAGTTCAAGGTTGTTGATCAGATCTCAATCTGATCCATCATCCATGGAATGTCCGGGATGAACAAGTCTGATCTATAGCACTTAAAGGATCTGCTGCAAATTTTCTGGTGATAGATTTCACAGCACACTTTCAGAGGTCTTGTGGAGTCATTCCCCAAGGGATCAGAGCTGTTTGGCAACACGTTGGGGGTTTTAATGTTATGGCTGATCAGTGTACATATAATTCAGTATATCATATTATATGACAGCGCTGTTGGATTGTTCATTATGATTGCTTATGAAGTGTTAATTAATTTTCAGCATGCCTTGGATAGCAGTTCTGGCTAATCGCTAGGCTTAAAATGAATTTGGTTACTGTAATACATTATTGTTTTATGCGAATAAAAAAACTTGTGTGAAATGTTTTATGATTTTATATGGTGATTTTTTTTGTGAGACATTTTGTTACAGTTTTTGACATTTTGTTACCTTAAAATGCTTGGAAGAGCTTGATAAGGTTTAAAAAAAAAAAAAAAAAGCAGTTTAAAGAATGCAATTGTTGATCAGTTTCTGTGGTATAAGAGAAATTAGAGATCGTTGGTAAGATTCATTCTTACCGTGGATTAATTCCCTCCAAGAACTGTACTGTAATGAGGTTTCTGTTGCTGTTGCTTATTTATGAGCTCAAAATCTTCTCATAATTGTTGAAAAAAATGTGATTGTTTTAAATCTAATGAAAATTTGTTCTTCTTTTTTATATATATATAGCTTGTGTAATGAGTGACATTCTTACTTTCTCCCGCAGATACAGCACGGTGATCACAATGCCGTAGATTAACAGGAACACGTCCAGGATGTAGCAAAATTTGGGATCATTCAGTGACGCCTCTGTGAGAGTGAAAGAAAATATTCAGTCTTACATTTATATTCAGAATTTTTATGGCTTTGTCAGTCACAGCTCATAACATTATATTACATTATAACAGGAGACATCACCCAAACATCAGGTTAACCAGAGTCGTCCATCCATCCATCCATCTATCTAGGAACCTCTGTAGTCCAACTAGGGACAGTAGAGCCCAAGGGTGACTATTGTTATATTCCCATCTTATATGAATGTGATAGGACCTCCAGTCAACATTCACAGATAACAGGAAGTTTGGGAACGCCAATTAACCTAATCTTCATGTCTTCGAACTGTAGTAGGAAACCGGAGAACGCAGAGGAAACTCACCAAGCACAGGGAGAGCATGCAAACCTCATGCACACAGTAATTGAACGCGGGACCTGGACGTGCAAGGCGACAGTACTAACCAATAAGCCACACACACACCATGTCACCAACTTGAGTCTTATCTACAAATTAAAGCAGGATTTTTTTTTTGCTATTATTTAATTTCTCGATTATAAATAAAACATTTATAATCATACTCATATGACATATTTCTTAAAGATATAAGACGACCCTGAGCAACTATATGATTATAGCAGCATGATGCTGAGTGACAAAATTAACGTATGTCAGTTTTAAATGTTGGAAAAAAAGAAAAAAAAAGAGATACCAGCTTTAAAGTTTGCATCCTTCGTGGTTTCTAAGTGGAAAATGAAAACATATGCCTGGTTTAAAATTTATCTATAAATCACCCCCAGTGTTACTACCACAGTTGAGGTAAAGCATTTGCACTTGAATCAATGAGTAACTATTCAAATGATCGAATATCACAACCTGCCTCAGTTCACTCAGAGTACCGAGTCCTACCCTAATGATTACTCTGTAAACATGAAGATTTGATGTTAATGCACATGCAGACCCAGACCCATAAAACACCCCACAGAGAGATACACACACACACACACATATATATATAGTCAGGCAAGGTGCATGCTCGGTGTGTGTGATTCACTGAGCCTTTTGTGGTCTGTGTGACATGCACAGTTTCGAGTTTCTAGTTCAGTGGTTTCCTCAGCTGCAGTTCTCTCCGAGCCAAAGAGCTAAGGTGGTGTAACTGACTGCGCGTGCATGTGCGTGTATGTGTGTGTGTATGTGTGAGAGAGAAAAAAGGAGAGAGAAAAAGAGAGAGAGACAGAGAGAGAGTAGGAGGAAGGTTGATGTGGGACATACGTATTTACAACATACACCTACTCAGAAACATGCTGACTGATTTTCGAAGCGATAAAACACCAGGTAGTAGTTGGTAAAATGTAAAAAAAGAAAAAATTGCCCATGCACAAATAATGATTTTTGCATTAACTCTGAAATGTTTTGAAATCGTTTAAAAATTTGTATAAATATATAAATTTATAGATATTATAAATGAGGAATGGGATGTAAAATTGCATAAATGATTGTATTTATATTAATGAAGTGACTATACCTTCTCATCAAACAGTTATGTGAGTAAAAACAACTTTATGTCTCTATATAATCCCCTGCTACACTAATGCACTTATCCTAATGTGTCACTAGTGCTTGGATACCATGAAGGAGCCATGATCGGACTGCATGACTGATTCATGTCTGAAACACTGGCCTCCAGGGAACTCCTTCACTGGCACAAAGTGGAAATTGCTTGGAGTGATGTCAGGACTGTATGGGGGATGTGGCAAAAACTTCCAGCTACAGTAAGTTTCTGTAGTGTGCATATTGTCCTTCTGGTGATCAAACCAAGCCGATTTTTTTTTTCATTAAGGAAAAAGGCCGTTAAAGAGGTTCCTGAGAGATGAGAATTTTAGCACATAAAGCAGGCAGTCCGATCATGGGGCCTATTTACTGAGAAAACCCCACCATGTCGTACCTTGATGGTGTCTAAGCACTAGTGAAAGTAGTGAAAGTGTGTTAATGTATTATATAAAGAAATAAAGAGAGATTTTAACTCTCATAACTGTGTTCTGTTATTCTGAGCAAATCAAATCAAAAGTCCTGGTTTGACTTGAACACCACTCGTACAATTACACTGTTCAATAATTTTCAGTTTAAATAATTCATTCACTTTAAACACATTTTAAAAGAAAAAGAAATCTAAAAAAAATGCGCAAAGTGATGGAATGCAAGTTTCACAATCTCTTGCATTTTGTCCAGCGTTGTGATTCATACTTTATCCAAGAGTTTAAAATGTAGACGCTGGATGTTAAGCTATGGGATGTTGAAATGTTGACTACATAAAGGAAGCTTTTGTTTTAAAATGAACTAATATTTAGTTTCTTACTGCAGTTACTATAAAAAATTTTGCCTTTAGGTTTTATTATTATTATTATTATTATTATTATCATAAAGCAAAACAATACATCTCAGTTATGTCTGACATTCCTGTAATAGTATTTAGTAATTTACTCACTGCAATAAGCACAAGTTTTTTTTTTACAAAGCTTTTCTAGAAAAAGTCATTCGTGGCGAAATCCAAGACCCTGAGATTACATTTCGCTTTATTCTAATGTTCACTCTAAAGTTCCTGACATGACTTGCGTATAAAAAAATTAGGGTGTTCCTAATAAAGTGTCCCATCGGTGTCAATCACCTAGAAAAAAAATTTAGATTAAAAAAAAATTAAACATTTAGATTACAAACTGAAATGCATCTGTAAAGTGTTGGACACCTCCAGGCAGACTGACTGCGATTGATGGACCTGACCACTGAACTTCTCATGGGCATTAATACGGAGCTGGTGCCTACTTTGCTGCTATAATAACCTCCACTCTTCTAAAGAGGGTTTGTACTATAACTGGGAGGATTTGTGCTCATTCAGGTACAGGAGCATTAGTGAGGTCATTTGCAGCTTGGTGCAGGACATTTGAGTCCAGCTTTACCACAACATGTCTTCATTGCTTTATTGCTTTGTGCACAGGAGCCTTGTCATGTTGGATATTGTATCAAGTCTTGAGCCATCCATGATTTTTTGTACATATTTTGCTTTCAAATATCCAGACTTTCCTGTATTTTAAATGTCATCATGAAGAACAGTTCTCCGTGCTTCCTGAAGGACTTTTACGGCTCTCGTTTTCATTTTTAGTCCCTGAACTTATGCAGTTTTAGGGCAATGTTTTGATGTTTGTTAAGCCACAGCTTTACCTACAGTATGAATCATTTAATCATAAAAACATCTCATTTAAGGCATGAGAAACAAGTGCAGATGTTGGTGATCAGTATACTGCTGATGCTGAGAGGGTGAAACAGACGAGAGGGGAAACGAGGTTGCTGCTGAGGTTCTTAATCTCCATCATTTAATTTGATATGAAGAAATGAAGCACAAGACTCTTGCACAGTACTGTTAGTTTAAAACATTTTATGGAAAGGGGAATACTTTTTTTTGGCTGTTTGTTAAGGCACAGTTATTTCTAGGCTTTTTAGTTCAAATTACCTATAAATTTAAAAATACATACATGATTGCAAATCTGGGATTGCTTACACATTATTTATTTAAAACCCATAAATAAATTCTATTAAAGAAAAAACGATTCTATAAACATTTCAATAATCTTCACAGTGTTCAAAATGTTGCACAACGTCTAGCACCTGTATATTAACTACAGTATTTATCTTAAACAGCACGTCAGATTTCCTTTCTACTGAGGCGTGGATTCACACGACAGTCCCACAGATTTAATCTAAAACCAGAATCTTCAGGTATTACACAAACATGTGGAGCTCGAGTACATAGTGTTATTCTAGTTTTCATTCTAATAAAGAAAATCCACTTTATTTATTTATTACATCATATTTACTACTGAAGGGAGACTTTTGGATCGTACTGTGTATAAAGAATTTATAAAGAAAGGTGTATATAAAGACATCATTTATTTAATATTAATTCATTCTGACAGTTTTTGGCCACAAAAATATTTTATTACCACATCTGATTAAAAATAGTAATAAGCACACTTGTAGGCAATAGTGCAGCATGTGTTACGCCTTTTATGTTTAGCTTCAACGACACCCAGGAAATGATGTCTGTATCTGCTGCCAGCTCTAGCTTTGAGTGAGTTCAGGTTTGTCAGGTAGTCTGTGGTCAAGTTGCCTTTCAGCACACCGCAGAGGTGCACTGGTGTGGTTACGCTTCACCTCCTACACAGGTCTTTGTCTTAAAACAAAGAGATGACCCCATAAAAAAAAAAAAAGGAAAAACATTTGACGATTTCTTTTTGTGTGGTGCAATGCTAGCGGATCTGGTAAACCTTTAAGTATGATTTCTTGGGTTGTGTTATGGGTCAGTGGCGTTATTAGATCAGATCGTTAGGACTTTATTGTAGACTATTTTAAGCTTCAATTTTAATATTTTCCATTTAAAGGTGAAGGTGTTTATAGCAAAGACAGAATCAGAGTTGAACTTTACTTGTAGTCAGCGTCCGAGGGAGAGGAGGGGGGAGGAATTGAGCGTCGCACGCACCAAGGCATAAAAAAAAATCAAAGTAAACTGGCTGGGCAGGTTGGGGTTCTGACGCTCGAATAGACTTCACTGGCATGACCGTAGTAAAAAGTGCTACCTTGACAGTAAATTGAGTAGATTTCTAGCAATAAAAGTCATCAGCGTTATATTGTCTCATTCAAACAATAATAATTAAAAATACTAATTATTCATATTTCTTTATGAGTATTAAGACTTAAACTGGTGTAGGCCTCTAGAAGCATATGACCTGTAACAATTGGTGCTTAAATTAAAGCATTCCAGTTTTGGTAAAAGTTTAGGAAGCAAACAATCTGTAGTGTCTGTAACCATTTCAAATTCAAGCTGCAATATCTACTTAATATCTAATTTATATCTTAATTTAGCATTTTAACACTTTTTCAGGTCTTTGCATGTGAAATCGAAATTGGCCAAGTTTCCTCTATATGACACATAAGATCTTTGAAAGAGTTGAATACAAAAAAAGTTACAGACACTACATAAAAGGTCATGAAATTGTGTTTAGCAAAAGCTTTTTTACCTACAGTAGGTGAAACACCAGAACACAGTAGGCGAAACACTAAACGAAACACCAAAACTATATAATCAGATATATAAATCATGTTATTAGTGCTAAAAAGTGTTTTACCTAGGTAAAAAAGTTAATTTTCACATAAGAGCATATAACACTACTATTTATAATACCTAATGCTCCTGATCACACTTCGTTTTTTTTGTTAATATAAATACACATTAAGATTTTTTTAGATAAAAAACAACACATCTGCTGAATACAATTTCATGTGCTTTTATGTAGTGTCCGTAACTTTTTAAAATACAAATCTTTCAATGATCTGAACTGTCATATAGATGAAACTACTCAGGATTCTGAACAATACGTCCCATCCACTGCATGCCATACTAGCGTCCTCCCAGGGGACATTCAGCCGTAGACTGAGACCACCGAGTCTTTCCCTCCTGTGGACATCAAACTATAAAACTTCTCCCCCTTATTTAGGGAGTTGGGCTAAAAATAATGGCTATAGCCTAGAAACTAACTAACCTTACCCCAGCAATGTGTATGCCTGGTTTCTTCGATATCTTGTGTAAAATATATTTAAACAACATCGTATGAAGGTATATTGGGGTATATTGGTTTTGGTTTGGTCTCTGGCACAAGAATATCCTCCGGTATTAATAAAGTTTTCTCTTATCTTAAAGTATTGCATTTCAATTTTGCCTCAATACTTTTTCCACCAACACTGTATTTATTTATTATAAAGGTAGATATACCTTCATTATCACCTAATAAAGCTGAACTTCATATTTAAAAATTAATAAATTAAAATCCCCAGGCAAACTTGACTTAGCCCCATATTTTTTAAATAACTAATGTGATTTTATAACTCTAAAAAGACATGTATTACAATCCATTAGCATGTAGACGATACCCAAGCTGATAAAACATTTCTGCCATGTTGTTAAGGGGAAATAATCAGTGACGTGATGCCTGTGGTCTGACACGATGTGGACTTACTATCTGAGGTTATCAGCTTTACCACTGACACTGACTACAAAGCACTGATACTGGACACAATCTAGATGTCTCATTACAGGCAAAATCATACAAGATCCTGCAATAAACACATTTTGGATAGACTTGAGATCGAGTAGGTTAATAATATATCAGAAGATGCTTTAGATCACCACTGTATCGTATGCTTTTACCCTTTTGGCTTTACAGTATGGTGTTCTGGTGGAGTAATAACCTTTTTGACTGCATGTACAACCAATACGGTTAATTTACGGGTTGTTGGTATTAAAATGTGTCAGTATTGAGTAAGATTATAGAGGTTTGAATTTCCATCCAGGTCAAATTAAAGAACTTTCAACACTGCTGGTAAATATTTTGTTTATGAATATGTTGAATCAGAGTGATGTTAAAACAGTTCTATCTCAACCTTTCCCAACAGACTTATCTGTATTTACGAGACGCGTTCAAGTCAAACCCGGGACTTTTGATTAGCACACAAGAGTGAAAACTTAATTTCTCTGCTACACTAATGCACTAGTGTTGCACTAGCGCTTAGACTCCATCAAGATGTAAAGTTTTCTACGTACGCATGAACCATGAGCAGACTGCTTGCTTCAATCTGAAACCCCGGCCTCCCAGGAATTCCCTTAATGGCCCAAACATGTGTACATGTTTTGGAGTGATGTCAGGCAGGATGTGGCAATAACTCCTAGCCAAGTTCATGTCATGTGCGTCTCTTCCATCAAATCATTTAAGATTTTACAAGCTTTTTTAAAACATTTGCAACATTCAAATGTTTCACCGCAGCTACGAGTCTCATAGCGGTCTCATAGCGGTACTGTATGGTTACACCTCCAAGATTTTTCACAATAAAAAAAAAAAATGACCCTTTTAAAGTGATTTAGTGAGCTACACAGTTCACTAGCTTCTGTTCTTCGCGTGTCTTGATTAAATGATGAAGTGCAGAATCGAAGGTGTGGAAGACGGAGTACATGCGCCTGTATGTAGAAACCACCATCATTTTCTAGACGGCCCTCTTTAAGCGATCAGATAGCTCATATATATCAAACACAGGAAACCCAGACACATTCTCGCTGATGTTCATGTAAGTAGCCAAACCACACAGATAAATGTCATGTACGATTCAGCTGGCATGATAGAAATGATTTTTATGTCAGAACGAAGTAACATAAAAACTTAAAGTAAGAGAATCTACAGTAGAATGCGGCGTCAAAAAGGGAATTTAAATTTTTACACAAACCTGAATATACATATACGTTTCAAATAATTACGAAATATTACATATTTTTCTTAAAGATTTTGTCATGTTTTTTTTTTCCTTTCAGTTATCTGATATTGAGTTTAAGATATGGCTTGTTTGTCGTTCTGCTGAATTTCATCATACCATAGAGGTTTTTTTTTTTTTTTTTTTTAATGAAAAAACAACCCCCCCAAAAAAAGAAATTCAAGTGATATCATTGACTGTAACCTGACACTACAACGCCTACAGTTTAAAAAATGAGATTTTCCAAAACATCAATACATTAGTAGATTCTAGTAGATTAGCAAAACCTATTAATAGAAAAGCATACAGGTATCTGGGTCTTTTTTTGTATAACAGCCAGATGTTTATAGAGCAGATTTTGCAACCGTATGACAGTTTAAAACCTTTTAAGAAATACACATTGTTAACACGCTACACTGTAAATGCATAACTATTATATATTATATTTAAGTATATAAATAACACAGAACAACTAATAATTTTAAATTAAGAATAAAGCTTTGTTTTTTACAGTATGATTGTCACGTCTTGGTGTTCTGATAATTTACACAATGTAATAAATGTTTTTTTAAGTTGGAACATAGAAAAAAAATAATGGTTTATTTTTTTACAAAAAAAAAAATTCTGGAGCGTTAATGAGCGTTTAACCATCTAGAGACCTTACACAGGTCATGTAAGCAGATCTTATTAGAAGCTTCTCTAAAAAAAGCTGAAAATCACATGGGCAGATGGAAGCAGCAGGTTGTAACAGGTACGATATCTATTCATGTCCTCAAAAGAAAAACATCTCCAGGTGTCAAATAAGTTTTTAAAAAATTATTTAAAAAAAAAAAAAAAAAACATATTTAAAAGTCTTGCTTCGATTTTATAATAAATATCTGGTTTTATGATATATATCTATCTTATCTGATCGTTATAAGGTTTATGACTTAGATAAAATCTAGTATTGGTCAACAAAGTTTTAAATAAATCCTGTGTTTAATTCTAAAGTTTAAAGATTCTAATTCCTGCTCATTTTTTGAACATTACAATCACAAACCTACAGCCGGGGGGCTAAACAACAAGGAATCGATAACGAGCGCCGATATTTAGTATAAATGAACGGCAAGTACAGTAGAGCGAAGATCTGTAGTATAATTTAATGGAAACCAGAGCTGAAAAGAACAGAAACACAATTTTTTAATACAAATCTATAAAAAAGGATACAAGATCTTACTAAAACTTGCTACATGGATTTGCTCATTAAAGCCTTCATGTGGATTTTTAACATTTGCATCTGTAAATACTTGTACTTCCATAGAATTAAATACATACAATAATATAATCTTAAAATATCTGTGAAGCTGTTTTGCAATATTGTGTAGAACATTGTTTAATATCCAATATAAAAATAACCTAGTACTAGACTACACTAGTCTATGTAAACTAGTCTATTTAAAATGTTCATAATATAACCATTATATACCACTTCAGAAACTTATAAAATGCAGACTATTGTATTCCTTCTGCATCTTTTTTATTATTATGATTATTTTACACTGTAATGTCACATCTGCATCACATCTGGTCTAAATTCTCTATGATTGGCTTGTGTAATGCTAGCTTTTGGTTCATATTGTATTGGTGGGTCACTGGTAGGTTGAAAGGCCCAGGTTCGAATCCCGCCCAATGCCACTGGAAGTGGTGCCGGTCCCGAGCCCGGATAAAATGACAGGGTTGAGAACGGAAGGACATTCAGTGTAAAACCTGTACCTAATTGTAACTGGGATTGGATAGTCCACTGTAGCGAACGCTTGATGAGGGCTAAAAGGATTATCAACAACACTTTGTTTTGTCTGCCTATAAACGCGTTTACTAAAACAAATCAAAAAAGTATCGACCCAAATATCTTGAAACAGATAAGTCATTAGACGTCGCGTAAAGATCATCTTTGCATACTGTCAAAACATTTCATTCGCAGTCAAAATAAATTCCTTCAGCTATGTATAATGCATCAAAACAACCCATTCACATTAAGTGTTTTACAAAAAGCTGTAGGCTGTTGGTTATGCATACACAGTGAAAACCCAGCTTCCCCCAAATGCAAATGTTCATCAGTACTGTAGGAGAGAGTTCCAGAAAATAGGGGTACTACATGGAAATAAAACTTTTCAGAGATTCTCTAAGTCACACGTCAAAAGTGGGAAGGGTGCAGACCTTCGTGAAACTTTGCATGTTTACCCCAAGTCGTATTCATTCTTTTTAGTTGAGTAATAGCGTCTGCATGCTTTATTCACGCTTGTAGACGGAAAGTGCCCTCCCACATAGAGGTTCCTCTCTCTGAGCGATGACACCCGAGAGGCTATGCAGACGATCGCGAGCCAATGCTGATCTGGAAACAGTATTTAGTTTTTTCCATAAGGACAAACCTTAATTCATGAATAACTGCGAAACTGATCTTAGATCAGACTTAAAAGAAAAAAAAAAAAAGTAAAAAAAAAAAAAGAGCTATATGTTTTTAAAAGTTTTATAGTAGGGCTTCTCAGCACATTTTCTGCTGTGCTTGTAATACTGAGAGACTCCATGACACAGACAGTGCATCATTGTTGGAAATATGTTAATGTTTCGAGAAAACAAAGGACGTCAGATCGAGTCAGTTGTTGTTGTGATAAAACTGCTGAGGAGTCAGTTCTGGGGAAAACACTTGACCAGGGGCGTGGTTTATTCTGTCCTGGGAAAAAGTTGCAAATATTTATATTTCGTTGACTATATGGGTGTTTTATCAAAACTAAAACTGATCAAAACTGAAATGTTAAATTTCGGTTCAGATTTTTGCTACAGCAAAAAAAATTTTTGCTTTGTGATGACGTCCATCCCACCGTCCATCTGCCCACCCCAAAGCGAGATATAAATATAATTAAACTGCGGTCGTTGCCACATTGTCGCCATGCAATTGTCGACAGAAGTACAGGGTGACCTGACCATCCGTTTCCTATTTTACAATTTTACATCGCTTTATAAAATAATAAAAAATAATAATATACAGTTAAACTAAATCTAGTCAAAAAATTTCATTAGACTGAAAGGCAAAATGTACTGAAATGTTAAAATGTAGTAAAATTTAAATTTTGCAATTAGGGGCGAGGTTCGTTGTTGAACATTTTCCTAGGTCTCCTTTATCTGAGATTAAAGTTTAAACTACTTTAAGACGATGGACACGGTCAGACATTGCTTAATCATTAGACTTTGTCGAAACTACTACCATCGTCCTAGTTGGCCGTTTGCTAACTTCTAATAAAATCTGTTTCTTTTTAAAGTAACTCGGACAGGTAACCGAGAGTAAAAGTGAATTTTTGTGCAAAAATAGTTGCACATCATTTCCATAAAGACTCGTAAGGATATGATTAGATCTTAAATATAGTCCATATTTTAGGGGAATAAACAGGCGATTTAAAAGTCTGGCTTTGATAGACTGTTGTAATCATTCTTGATTCGCTACAAGATCATCGGATTTAACCCGTTGACCAATTGTTAGCATTTGTTTCCACACACATCCCAGTTGTACTTGTGTCCGGTACATTAGCGGACGCTTTGTTTTGTAGCACAGTAGGACTCTTGTCTGATTAAGCAGCTCAGCATTGGGACAGGCTTCTGTCTTGCTTATACTGTACATCACTCATGTGATAAAAGCTACCACATGAAGATGTGAGCTTTTCACAGAAACACTAATAATTTTTTCATCAGTTTTTTAAACCCATGTGAACATCCTTCGAAGGGTTTTCATACCTTTTTTGTTTCAAAATAAGAAAAAATATATATAATACATGTGGTTAGACATAATTCTGAAGAATTTTTCTGATACTGATAAAACATATCAATATAATTTAAAACGTTGTGAGATAGATAGGGATATTTTTACTGTCTCTGGCACGATAAAAAAAAAAAAAAAAAAAACATTAAACCGTATCATAATATTTTAATAAATTATCATTTTGATTTTCGAAGCAGTCAACACTTCAAAGATGACGATCGTTTGCCAAAATCTACATCTTTAATTCCATATATATTTTTTTAATCAACTGTTGTTTTTTTGTTAGCTTTAATGTCATTTAATGAATGCGAGCAACTAGACTTCACAGTATTCAAAAGGCTCTTTAATAAATTATGAGATAATAAAAAGACGAAATCAGCATACACAAGTACAACTTACAAATTTAAAATAATGAAATTTATCACATGGGCATAAGCTACAGTGTGTATTGTGCGTTGGAATACAAGCACGGGTCTGGGTATGAGATTAAATACGTGAATCTACGGGACGCTCAGGAATTGAATTCAGAGTGTAAAAAGATTAATATATGTACAGTAAATGAGGTATTGTAGTAGACTTATTGAAAATCTGGTACGGAGCTTTATTTATATAGCAATGTAAGCAGTCGACAAAGGTGTATGGTTTCGACTGCAAAATTCTAAGTACCAAAAAAGAAAGATATGTTTAAACCAGGGCCCAAAAAACCAAGGCTTTGTTTTTTAAAGTTCTGGATGACTCTAGGTTTAGAACACTGAATTACAGAAATTTTATTTACTGTTCACGTTTATTTTACATCATCTATGAATTTTCGGCGACCTTTTCACGTGAAACTTATATTTAGTAGTGTAAATTAATAGCAATTCTATAAAATGAACTAAAGGTTTACTAACATTCACCAGAAATATTTAATAGATCATTATAAATATATATCATATTGTCCAAGCCACATAATAATGTTTAATATAGACATCACTGACATGCAATTTAAGGCCCTTTCATATAACTTAAAAATTGCCCAATGCTCCGATATGCAACACACAAAGAAATGCATTTGTATCAACATTGTGTTTGTCCTAGTTACCAACATTAAAAAATGATAATTTATTAATAATTTGTAGACCTTTATGACCAGAATGGAGGCTCTTGTAACAACATTCATCAAAAGCCAATTTGATTACAACAAAGATGGCCGACTCGTTTCACGCAAACCAGAACCTGCTTTTGCAGCGGATGTTCATTCCGTTGCATGTACTGTATCTCACGTTCCTGAGTGATCCCCTTAGCTTCTCCTCTTGATCATCAATAATGTCAATGTTCTCCAAGTTGAAAACTTATAAAAACACTTCAGAGGAGAAAAGAAAAAGTGCAAAAAAAATGTCAAGCCATACCTGCAGGAGAGATGATGATCAAGAGCAGCAGCACCAAAGCACCAGTCTTATGAAGACCCATTGTTCGTTAGCGGATCTCAGAATCCCAGCTATTCTTTACCGACCACTCAATCTCCTTGAGAGTGAGGTCCAAGATCAGAGGTTTCGGTGCTTGAGCACACAGTGTTGCTGAAAGAACTCTCTTTACAGCTGTGTGGTAGACACCACTTCTTCTTTGAAGCTCCTAACTCAGTCTGGTAACAGGAAGTGGCTCCTCCGAGCTCCACCTGGTGATGCAGATGTCCCACCTCCCCTTTGACGTGGGTGTTGCAGCCTGTTGACTGATGCTTTGCGGCCTGTTTTCTGAGACTTCCTCTGTTGTTAGATGAAGTTCTGTGGGTGATGAGGATTAGCAGGACGGGTGCTGTTTTCACGAGGGGAAACAAGGGTCATGAGACTTTAAGGAACAAACAAAGGGTACTACAGGGGTCTCCCTTCAGAGCCTCCACATCTTTGTTCTCGACTTTGCTTTTGTAGAGATTACACACAGCACGCTGGCAAACAAAGACTTCTAGAAGACAAACACCTCACCTTATTGAGTAAAAGCACCAGAATAGTGGCGTGCTAAAATCAGAAACACACAGTGGCTTGTTGGAAGCAGTTAAACTTTTATTTCATTGCATGTTTTTTTTTTTTAAAGATTACACCTACACACAACATTAACGCCATGCAAGAAGACCTGTCACTAAATAAAACCCTATTAACAACAGAAAAGTGAGGCTCATTCATTACACTATGTAATGTATAGACTAACGATTGTGCAAAGTGCAAAAAAAGGTGATCATTAATCATTTTAGATCACCTACTTGTATAAAGATCAAAATGTTGACCTTGTTTGTATTATAAAGTCTTTGACAAGCATTTTAAAATTATGCAGGCATAAAAAAACACATAATATATATAAAAAACATGGATTAAAAATATCTTATCAAAAATATTGTCTTCACCAAAGTACCACAGAATCATCTAGGTAAAATAAAAGAATTTGCCCAATAACTCATTGACATGATGGATGGGAATCTGGGAAAATTTAGGACAGTTTTTGTAAAAATCCAAAATAAGTACTCAAATTTTGGTAACTTAAATTGTCTTTTGCATATGAAGCCTTGACATAATTTGATGGAGATTTTGTATAAATACAATATATGAACAGTTTGATAGCAAAAACGCAATAAAGGCCATTTTTGAATTTTTTTTTTATTTTTTATTTTTATTTATTTTTCCCTTTGGCACACCAAATTATCTATAATAAAAGGTTTAAACTGAAAAACCACTACAAATCCTTATTTCCTAAGCTTTAAACCTCCCCTTTTAAGCAAACCATGACCTGGCCATGTTACAAAGCAAAACTTAACACATCCTAATAAATCTATTACATCGCTTTTGTCACACGATCAGTGAAATGAAACCACCAGCTGTGCAAAAAAAGGTGCGACGAGTGAACTTAATGCATTTACTGGAATATTAGAGAATGTTGATGCCAATGGGGAAAAAAGGCGTTTGCACCATTACTGCCGTTGCAGTTACCACTGCATTAATGTAGTACACAATATGTTCAGTGAAATAAGACATTTAGTGGTTTAGATGTCATCCCAACATATTACATATTTAAAAAAAAAGCTATGTGGGATACTATGATTTCACTTCCAAATTGATACTTCCCTTTTTTTTTCTCGTCTTGCTCCTGCTATCAATAGCACTGGTTTTGGCACATTTGGGAGCCATAAAACCAAAGTGAAAGTGAAACTGGTAATGGAGGAGGAGGCTGGTGAGGCTGGAGCGTTAAACTGGATCCAGAAAGGGTCGGTGTGGATGGAGACTTTCGTTTTGTTGAAACAAAATGTCAGCACCCACACCAGCCCTTTCTGGATTTCAGTTTCAGTCTGACATCTCTGTTCTAAACTAAAATTCTTTAATTGTTCTTAACTTTTCTAATTAAAATTCTCTTTGCATTTGTGTGCAACATTTTCAACACGTTTAACACTTATTCTAATAAATGTTCTAATTTGTAGGCAGGGACTCACTACAAAATCACAAAGCATGAATGTGCCATCTTAAACCTTAACTAACATTATTGATATTAAATTGCATACTTAAATTTTCACAAACAAAACTGCAAACGGATTTATATACCGAGACCAAACTTTTGGAAGCGGAGTTAGTGTTCACGTAAAATTCTCACAAAATTCACAAATCTATAACCCAAACAATTTCGGCTGCATTGGTGCTTTTTAACATCCTTGTGGCTAAAAGAAAACATGCTTACCAAATATGCTTTATCAACTTCCAACTACCAAATGTACTTATTGCTTCATTTATAAACACTTCAAAACTGGAAAAAAGGAGTTCTCTCATTTTGCAGTCAAACTGTTTATATCTACTGCAATTGCAATGTAACATCCATTTATCAAGTTCATTTCTCAGATTGTACAAATATGTGACTCCACATATTGTGTCGTGAAACCTTTCATAATCTTATAACTGATGATCACACTACGTTAACATCTCAAACTATTATCATCATCCCTGAGATCCATTAAAGTGCAAGCCCCCAAGATAAGCAGTGAGCATCAACACGTATAGACCAGGAATGATGTACACATTTAAAGAAGCATTGCATGGTTTCGAACACATGGCATACATTGTTCTGTCGACTGTCTGAAGTCTGAAGTGAGACAGTCTGAAAGCAGGAAACGACACACGTCACTCATACAGGTATTCCTCAAAATGGTGTAGCTTTGTAGTAGTCCTCAGGCGACACCATCTTCACCCCTCCGAAGTAGTCCAACACCCAAACCTGGCTTATTGACATTTTAGCAAAGAACCAGCCGTGATCAACTGGCCAGTCGATCATCTCAGGATGCCTGCTGAACAGCACCTTCTTGGCAAATTCAGCTTCTGTACCATTTACCTAAAATCAGCACAGGAATGTAGGATTTTATTGCAGTCATGATTTCGGTAGCATTAATAAGCGTTTGCCTTCTACAGTTCATTTTATCCATTAATACTATTAACTGTGCAAGTACTGTAGTAGAGTATGGTTTACATGGAGCCTGAATAACAGCCAAATCAGACTAAAGCTGCATCACCACAACCAGAGCAGTCCGACACGATCAGGCCCAGTCAGAAAAAACATTCAACCGGATTGAGGTAAACCTTTGATGAGGTAGAGATTAGCCATGTTAAACATTTGATCCAATTGTTTCCCTCGATGGAATAAATATTATCTTTCTTTACATGTTTGCCCCGTGTGAGGGAAGGAAATTTTCCTTTCAACCCATAACTGAAAACACACTCAATCTCTACTCCAGACTTTCATCCATGTTTCTCCATCTATTTCCAGTAGATTAAACGCTTCAGAGGGTGAACAAGTACTTTGTGCATTTTCGAAAAAATTGAAATGTGTGGATGGTTGTGAAGAAGAATATTACGGCCATGTTAAAGGTTAAAAATAAAATAAAAATTACAATGAGAAAAGGGTAAAAAAAAATTATTTATCTCTCTATCAATACAACAAACACACCTATGAAACACTGTTTAGTCTGGAACGAATCTCCATTTTTTTATAATAATAATTACAATCAGAAATCAGAGTGAAAATTTCTCATTTTTGGTTTTCTTTTCCGCTGCCAGTTTTAGAAACGATACGTACTGCAGTGCGAGTGTCATAAATGCAGTAATAATGCACTAATTGACTCATACTAAGTAGTTGGTTGGGAAATACCAGTTCCATCTTCATTCTCTATCTAAAATGTATGTGTGGCTAAAAGATGTAGAACAAAGATCAACTAAAACTGAACAAAGCAAATCATCAGACATGCCCTTTAAACAAGTTAAACTTGGACCTTTGATTGTGCAGAATAGTGACGGGAAGTTTAAATCATTTTAGTCACTCGGTTCTTTGAATCTCATTCATCAAAATGAACGAATCTTTTTTTGAGTCATTTAGTTATTTTGATCAGAAATAAAATAAAATGTTGCATTTTCAATAAACACACCCCCAATAGGTCTACATACACAAATTTTGGCTATAGTTCCAGTAATGAAAATATTACAATGCAACTAAGGACATATTATAATAAACAGAATGAGTAGCTCACCTCTTATATCTACTAGTCTGAGTCGCTCATTCTTTTGAATCTATTGCATTGCATAGCGTCTTTGGGAGTCAAGTGACAAAAAAAAATGAACGGTTCGAAGTAGAAGAGTCATTGAGAAAGAATCTCTCATTTCTGTTTCCTGTACATAACCTACTTAGGTTTTGCAATAATTTGCGCATGCGCACCCAGTAAAAAAAAATGGACAAATCACTCTCTAAGATACTCGTTCTTCTAAATCCCGTTAAAGATTCGTTCAAAAAGAATCAATCATTTATGAACGAACCATCACTAGTGCAGAATAACAGAAAATGGTTTGGGGGGTAAAAACGTCTTTTATTTCTCAATATTAATTCCCTGCTGCACTGATGCACTTAACCAACTTGGCCGTGATCATCCCTCTTTTATTCATACGCGTTTTATTGAGAGTCTCATCAATGTGCTGTCCTTGAAGTCTTCTGTAAAGGTTGCAGTTTTACGCTTTCATTCATGAGAAATTTTCATCACGAGACCTGGTTTGACTTGAACGACCCCACATATTGATACTTGCAGTGTCTCTGTGCTGTGTGCACTGAAATCAGGCATTACTCTTTCAGTTAGTGTGCAGTTAAATACGCACCTTAATCACATAATAATAAACAAAATATGATTATGTCACATTTTATGCTTCGCCATGTGTGAACGCCTGGACCAACATATATGCACGGTTGTGAAATAATACACCTGGCTTCTAAACTACAGCAGGCATGATGCGGTCACATGTAAAACCAAGCATCATCTTTTCAATGTCATCTTTACCACTGTTCCTATTTCAGTGTTACCAGTTAATGTCAGCTGCACTGTGGTTTGGCTTCCTGGATTAAATGAGACAGAACAGGACGATCATCTGGAAAATCCCCGGGTCTTCCACATGTCAGGTGAGAAACCCCATCAGGGTCCACCCATAAAATAAATAATCTCTGATGACATAAAAAATATATATATATAATAATAATAATAATAATAATAATAAAAACAAGACGACATTTTGTTCCCAAAGAAGTCAAAATCAATAATTCAGAAAATTGCTGTGAAATTTTTTTTTACACAAATGCAGTCACTGGGTGAACACCAAACACAGCACATCACCACAAACACTCCCATGCATGGTGGTGGAGGGCTGATGATTTTGGTTCGCTTTGCAGCCACAAGATCTGGGACACTTTCAGTCGTCTGAATGATGTGATTGACAGGAGTCAAGAGTCAGTTGTGTTATTCAATATTAAAACTAGATAAGGTGTTTAAAATTTGTTTTTTTCCAAGAAATTTAAAACTACATTTGGATTTACTTGTTTAAAAATTTTTTTTTGAAGTGCCAACAGAATGAAACACGTTTCTTAAAGGAATATAAGAGTAATAGTCAAATAAAATATGACGATAAACATTGTGGTGAATTTTCTCTAGACAGTAAAAATGTATGTGTAGCTATGTAGAAAATGTAAGTCTCGATCCAACATCGGGATTTATTTTATGTAATTTATTATTTAGGCATTGGTCCCATTCTGATTGCCATTTATTTTTATTTTAAAATTGGTTTTAAATCTGTGAAGGGTATAGAGCATTTGATTGTTTTTTTGTTTTTTTGGATGATGCTTACTGTATTTGGCAGTTTTGTCTGTTTTCTTATTACCAGGGATTCCTGAGTATTCCTGAATAGAAAATTCTGTTAAAATTATTGGCTTATAAGAATGATAACTTGGTTAGGATTTCGTTTTAGGTGTAGTCTCGCTTTCGCTGTTATTTAGGTAGTTTTGCGACAAATGCAGCAACCTGTCTTGATCCAACATCGGGATTATATTTTAATTTATAAATTTAAACCTAAATATCAGTATAATGTGTTAGTCAATATAGATATAAGGTATAAGGTCAACAAAAAGGTTAAAAGATGTACTGCTTCATTTTAAGGGTTAAAGTGGGTAATTAATCAGTGTCACATGCGATTCTATGACCAAGTGTACCATCAATCAGGGCGAGGCTTTAATAAGGTCATGGTTGTGTCCTAATTGTGAATGTGTGTTGGTGTGTTTTCTCACCTCCTGTACCGAGCCAGATAGGATAATGTGGGCACACAGGGGGCTCTGCGGGTCGTAACCTTTGTTTTTGCAGAAATGCGTCTGAGCCAGAGATACAGACAGGGAGGCCTTGGGATTCGCCTGTGGGGCAAACAACAAAATGTCATGCGTCATTTTATGTTATTTACTCTATGGAACATCATCTGTAGGGTGATTACAGGCGAGATACGCGTCATGCATTTTAATTAAATGTTAATGTATCATGTTAACCACCAAAAATAAATATATCTGTGTGTGTGTATTTTACAATGATTATTTATTTTAATAAAAGGTGAATGTAATGTTAACTGAGACACAAGATTAAATTTACTGATAACCCAGTAAAAGGGAGGTTTGTCACATGCTGCATGCGTTCTAGTGTTTGGGTAAGACAGATAATAAAAATCACTCACATGCAGCGCGTTCGACAAAAACTGTTGAGTCACGGCTTTTAACCGGCTCGTGACTTAAACATGAGCAGTTGTTTTTGCTGAGTAAAATGGTCTCACATCCTCTATTACAGTCCGGTTCCTATCAGAGAAAGGAACCGCTTCGACAAGGCCTATGCATTAATGGGAAGTTGGGTAAAGAAGAAAGCACTTCATTTCCATATATTTATTAATCATAGCCTAAGTAACATTTTTTTTGTGCTTACCAAATGTCATAATTTTTTCCCCCAATAAGCATTTATTATTATTATTTATTGTGCATAAATAAGTGTCCCCAACTTCTACAGAAGACAACATTGATCTCATTGGCTCTAAATAAATTATATAATAATTAATTACGGGGTGTACTTTTTATTTCCCCCCACCAGGTTTCTGAATGCTGGTGAAAAAACATGATGTCCAGTCATTTTCATACAAGCATGGACCATTGGTGTAGTCATAATTTGACTCTGCAAGGAAATACAGAAAAAAAAAAAAAAAAAAAAATCTGATATATCCCTGTGCATATGTTGTATGGTCTCTGCTTCCAATTTCGAGTCGGGTTCCTTTTACTGCTTCTCTCTTATTTAATCTGAGTTTTTTTTTTTCCCCCCTTGCCACTGTCACCTCTGGATTTCTCATTAGAGATCTATACAGATGTGCAAGAATTAAAATGAACAGCGATAGCTTTATGATAAAAACATCCACACCTTCTTTGCAGTTTGGAACGCACCAGTCTTTAAGATAAAAAATTCATTGAAGACGCCATGATGGTCAGTCTGAGGGTGGACTGTCCCAGAGACAAATCGCTAGGAATCTTGAAATTCCCACTTCCAACCAAGCACAGGAAGAGTATGCAAACAGGACACATAGCACCATGCCACCATGTTGTTGCTTTTAGGAAACTCGCAGCATATTTTGGGTGTCTGGAACAGACTATATGCATTTACATTACTTACATTAAAATTTATTACATTAAAATTTATATCGCAAAACTACCAGAACCTGAATCCTGGAGGTGGGGGACCAAGAAGCTAACGCTAACTACAACGCCACTGTGTTTTTGCTTTTAAATGGACATATCTTTGGGTGGCTGGAACGAATTATCTGCATCATTTCTCATGGGAAAATTTGTATTGCAATATGAATTTTCACATTAAACTTACTTAAGATTTAATTAAACTTGTATGCCAGGGTTCCGCTGTACAGGGTCACGCACTTATCCAGATCGACTTTACATTTTTCTCATTATATAGGCAACTAACCTAATCTTTCTGCCTTTGGATTTTGGAAAGAAACCAGTGTACACGGAGGAAACCCACCAAGCAGAGGGAGGAACCACGCACACACACACACACACACAGGCAGGAATCAAACCCTCGACCCTGGAGGTGCGAGGCCACAGTGCTAACCACTACCCCACTGTGTTGTTGGTTTTTTTAAAGCTGCTAAGGGAAACTCACACCACTGATTTTCAGTAGTAAGTTCACACTGATGTGCATGAACGTGAAACACACGTGAAAGTGTAAGGAGTGTGTGTTTTAAAACTTTAAGCACTAGTTGTTGGTGTGTGTGTGTGTGTGTGTGTTCTGACCTGCAGGTCCTGCACGGAGATCTCCAGGTGTGTGAGGTACACGTAGGGGGTCCCGGTGCCGTTACCCAGCAGCCCGTCGCTGATGGAGAAGACGTTGGAGAACGGTTGGCCCTTCACCGGCTCGTGAGTGGAGATGGTCGCCATGGAAGCCCAGTCGCACCGGTTCACGACGAACCTCGCCATCCGCGCTACTTCCTCATGCGGAGGGATCTTCAACTCATACCCGGACACAGCCGTAAAGGCCAGAGAGAGCGCTAACACACACACTGCGGACATTTTTCTCTCTATATGGGAACGTCAACAACCTCCAGCGTTATCTACACACAGAGATCATGTGACCTCTCGAGCGGTCATGTGACCTACAGGACAGGCGCGAGGCGCGCCACAGCGCATGCGCGACTCATATGCCTAATAGTGATGGGAAGTTTGAAAATGTTTGGAGATTACTTACAAATTTGGCGCAGGTTTTTCCGCCAGATGCTCTTCCTGACGCAACCCTCCCATTTTTTTTTTTTGTGGGATTTAGCGTATCTTTCCCAAATGTTGACAGAAATTTTGAATTGTATAGAATGACTTTGTGTTCTGCAGAATTGCATTTTCCCTTCACTTCCCTCACAGCACTGCTCCTGTATACAAAGCGAGCTCCATGAATACATGGTTTATGAAGGTTGGAGTCAATTAACTTGAGTGTCTTTCACAGACAGCTCTGACTTCATTAATGCTCTTGTCCTTGAATTAACACAAATCCCCACAGCTATACACTAGAGGAAAGATTTCACGTCACAAGATCAAGAATGTGGCAAAATATGTAATGGTACTAAACCAGCAAATAGCAGTTTAGTCATATTGTGTAAACAGGTTATATGTCTGCATGTTATCCACACCATACACAATTTAATTTTTTCCCCCCTACTTTTATTCCAGCATATTACTAAAAGGTGATTTAATTGAAAGGTGTGATCTAGATGTCATATGCACCAAAGCATTTTAGAAGAAAATGCTTTGCAGATCAGCAGTGGGTAGGGTTGCACCTTAATTGGACTTGTTATCCTATTGGTTATTGTGCCACAAAACAGGTGAAACTCATTACACACCTGCTATATAAGCAGGACAACTCTCCTCAGAAATACACTCGTGGTCCATTGTGTGTGGTGTAAGCAAAGTAAGTGGCTGTGAAGGTCTAATATTTCATTTCTGGATTATGTTGTAATTCTCCTGAGCTGCCTTAACTGGTTGAGGGTTTTTTTTTTGTTGTATGTTATTGCAATGGTGTGGTAATGTTTTGCAACTGTGTTTCATTATGATGCATTTAATTGGTCTTTGGAAATAGTGTTTATTTGGTTTTCACTCAACAGATCCAAGCAACATGTCTGGTCGTGGAAAGAAAATTGTGGCAGCTGCTAAGAGCAAGTCCTCCGTGTCCAAGTCTACACGTGCCGGGCTTCAGTTTCCAGTCGGCCGCATTGCACGTCTTCTAAGAAAAGGCAACTATGCGCACCGAATCGGTTCTGGTGCTGCTGTTTACCTCACTGCGGTCCTGGAGTACTTGTGTGCAGAGGTGCTGGAACTGGCTGGAAATGCCAGCAGAGACAACAAGAAGCTGCGAATTGCTCCACGTCACATCCAGCTGGCTGTAAGGAACGATGAGGAGCTGAATACCCTGCTGGGAGGGGTCACCATCAGTGAAGGAGGTGTACTGCCAAACATTCAGGCCCAACTGCTGCCCAAGAAGACCAAGGTACCACGAGAGGCCAACACCAGCAAAGATGTTCAGTCCCAAGAGTTTTAAAAATGTATTGATGGCACTGTTATTTTTAATGTTTTTTATTTAATCAATAAACTTGTATTAACTTAAATTGTGTTGTTGAACTGCATCCCATACTTTTAAATAAGTAGGCCATGGGTTTTTAACCCTGGAGTACTTGCAGACTTGAGTTTCTTTGCTCCAGTTCCTGCTTTCTCTCTAAATACTGTAGGTTGGACATTTTTGTGTAGGTTGGGGTTTTCAGAAACCTTAACTGCTGATTAACCTCATGTGCTCAGCTCTTAAAAAAAAAAAAAAAAAAAAATTTTTTTTTTTAACTGAGCTTTAGACTAGTGCTCTAATTACACAAGGTAATATGTTTAAATTTTTAAGGACTCAATTCGGTTGCTTTTTACATAAAAGCTACATCTGTGACCCATTTTATCAGTCTTTAACCACAAGATGGAACACCCTGGTGTAGCCTACTTTTTTGCTTTCATTTCTCAGTGTAATTGTGTTCTTGCAGCAAGGTAACGATGTTGCACATTCTCAAATCTAGTAACTTGGTTGCAGTTTAAATGTGAAAATTCATCTCCACTTCAATATAAATTTCATATGATCTGGTATTTGGGGTTGCCATAGCTAAAAGAACAAGTCGGTTGATTACAAGGAAGCTTTCCTAAAAGGGATGCAATTTCTCAAAGGATCCTACATAGAACCTTCCAAAGAAAGCCTCAAGTTCTACGTTCAACACTTGTCACTTCAAATTATCTTCACTTTAAGAATTTGTGTATACATGCAAAAGTATTGCATTAAATCTTTGCATGACGGCAGTGTAATTTCAAGTCTGAGTATGCAAGAAAGCATTTCTGGTCACTAAGGCATCTGAAAAATGCTAGAAAGTTGAGTCTGGTGGTTGGTCTTCAGCTACTCCTGCGGAGGGGTCGCCACAGTGGACCAGCCAATCTGCACAATTTGGCAAAGGTTTTGGGGCTTAGTGGCAGCACTGTCACCTTGCACCTGCGGGGTCTGGGTTCGATTGCTGACCAGGTTTGACTTCCAGGTCCCCTTGAATAGGCTCCAGGCCAACCCCCCCCTTCCCGGAACTGGACAGGCTGCCTTTGATCCCAACAGGCACAAGTGAGCCTCAGGTGCCTATGATCCCATCACCAACTACTGTATATTCCAGGAAACTGATGAACGGTCTTCAGATCATCAGGCAGTGGTCATATTATGGGTGATGAGTGTGTACAGTATGTTTTTACATTTTCTGCTATTCCATATTGCATCACTTATTTAACAAGCAGGAATTACAGGTCAAAGCAAGACATAAGCAGGACACTTTTGAGAACTTTTACACAGCTTTAATTCTTAAATTACACATTACACAGTGCAATTACAAAACATGATTTGAAGATTCCACATTACCAACCAAGAGCACAAACATGTCAAAGCTGTGGGAAATTTCTTTTTAAAAATGCTTTATTTAAAAAAATTTGTAACAAGAGACACTATTGTTAACCATTACAGAATGATGGTTTGCTGTAGATTTGAATAGAAATACTAGTCAAACTTCACATCTGGTAGTTTTCCTGCCCCTTTTAGGCATACCCTTCCTATGCAACCTTTTTTTTTTTTTTTTACCTACAGGATGCCGACTGTACGCAGTATGAATCTAAACATGGTTGTATGGCTTCTAAAGTGAGCAAAACATGAATTTCCTCAGCCTAAAAAGACATTTGGTAATGCTGTGTCAAACATGCCATCCTGAAATGTTGAGTTAGGGAAAAAACGTGCAGTTTTCTTCCACACACTCACATTATCTGCATATCTCGGCCCAGTGCTTGCCTGACTTGGCACAGTGCGACCAATTTGCCGCATAAACAGCCAATCAGAGAGTGAAACAAGCAACAGAACTGCTTATAAATTGAATTGTCTGATTATTATATTTTCAAACAAAAACAGTTAGAGTTAATCCAGTCTGTGATTTTGTGCCACAGTTGAGCGAGGACCAGAAGGAGATACTGTGAGAGCAAAATACAATCTGTGCATGAAAGACAAAAAAGTTTTTTTTTTTTTTTTTTAATACAAAGGAACAAGACACAAATATATATCACCATAGGTGACAAGTATGCTGAGGCATTGTTATTCCATGTTTTCGACACTAATAAAACAAAGTAGTACAGATTGACATTTCAGACTAAAATGCTAGCAAATCCTAAATGAATTTCAATCCACAGGCAGGCTATAATGAACACCTACTTCCCACACAAAAACACAGACAGGCCTATGAAATATTCCTCTTTCACATCACGGGAATCGTGTTCCACATGTCTCCGACGATCCAGGCTTAACATAAGCTAGGGAAAAAAAAAACTATATGCACTAACGCATTACAAAAATAAAATCTTTATTTCTTATATAATGACATATCAGTAATGCAGCTCAACAGAAGCTTGAAACTGGTTTATTGTTTTACTCAGATGTATATTTTAAAATTGTGCGCAGACACCAGCTGAGCCGTAAAGATACTGGTAATGATTTTACCATCATTAGAAAATCCGAACACACCTGAGTGGGGGTAAAGCTGGCATGAATGTTGATTCCCACACGTCGGTCATTATTAATAAGGCTAATCTGAGTGACACTGCAGCCATATTAAATGCGGTCATTTAAAAAAAAAAAAAAAAAAAAACACTCCTAATACAGTACTGTGAAAACGTATTTGCCCCTTCCTAATTACATATTTGTTACCCTTAAATGTTTTTGTATTAATATACAAAGATGACCAGATTAAATACAAAATGCAGTTTTTAAATGATGATTTTCTTTATTAAGTGAAAAAAACTGTTCAAACCTGCCCTGAAGAGCATTAGCATTTCACCTAATTAGCATTCATTTTTTATTTATTATAAATGTAAATAAAAAACGTCCGGACTTAAATCCGATTGAGATGCCTTAAACAAGTGGATCATGCTCGAAAACCCTCCAATGTGGTTGAATTTTTACACTACTTCTTAAAAAAAAGAACGGAGCAAAATTCCTCCACAGCGATGTGAACGACTCATGGCCAGTTATCGCAAACGATCGATTGCAGTTGTTGACGCCAAGAGTGGCACAAACAGGTATTCGGTTTAGCAGGCAATTCCTTTTTTTTTTTTTTTTTTTTTTTTTACATAGGGACATTAATCTTATTAAATGCAATTATTATTTAAAACTGCATTTTGTATTTATCGGGGTTATCTTTGTGTAATATAAAAATTTGCTTTGACAAAAAGTGCGACACATGCAAAAAAAAATTTTTCACGGCACTCTAAGCAGTTCTGTAGATGTAAATCACAAAGGATGTTGTTGACAGCCGAGGCTGACGTGTGTACTGCGTTTTTACGTAGCTAAATTTAAAATATACTGTACTTGACAGTACGTTACTCATTAATCTACCATACACTAACACACATATACAGTATTGTTCGTTTTCATCGTCTGGTGTCATGAAGGTCAGAGTTTACTTCTTTATCATCACATCCAGCCCTCAATTTGATTGGTTTGAGATGTATTGCTTGCCAACTAACAGGGTCTGCCTGAAGGGATTTTTACTGGTTTTATTTTTATTGATTGCATGATGTATTTGATACACTGGTGTTAATGCACCTGCTTAAAATAATAATAAGGGTACATGCATAACTGATTTGTTTTGAACATTGTCGCAAGTCGTATTGTCTTCACCCACACTCTGTAAACCTGGCTACAGCAACGGTGTCTTAGTGCAACTGATTTCCGTTTCGATCATCATAAACCTAGTCATGAGAAATTCTGAATAATACTCTAGTAGCTAATAAAAGTTCTTGGTTTAAAAAAAAAAAAATAAAAAAATAAAAAAAAAAATAGTAGCTTTATTTCAATCCAGTGGAATCACTCTTTGTAACTGTACACATCACTGAGAACTCGAGACAGCGATTTCTACTTCATTGTATACAATTCTGCATTCTGGTCCACACAAACACACAGTATATATGGTCACGTGATCAGATGATAACTGCTTGGCAGTCATTTGAACCACACAGACATGGTACCTCATGCTTGGGATCACTTCCTGTTTTATAGGAATAATTCCAGGTCAGCTCAGTCCCTGCCCTGATTGGCCTGTAAAACAAACAAACAAGACACATCAGGGGTGTGTCTTAGAAATTGAGTGTTTAGCTACTGAACTGAGACAGATGTACCGAGTTTTAATATCATGCATGTAAATCCAAAGATCCAGATGTGTTGCATCACTTATATCCAATGACTTGCATGTATCGATCCAGTAGCATTTCCTTTTTTTTTTTTTATCAGATATTTTTGATCAATTTAGTTGTAGACAATTCCCAAACGTCGTTAGAGCACTCCACATCAAGGCTACAACCAACAACAAAAGAGTTTCCAAGGTTACCAAGGTTATCCTGAGACTTGTAATGCCAGCTAGCCACATCTTTTCATCTATTACAACCTAAGTACCAGAGGCGGAAAGTAACAAATTACATTTACTCGCCTTACTGAAATTGAGTAGGTTTTTTTTTTCTACTTTTTCAAATCTGTAATTTCACTTTTACTTATTGCACCCTGGAAATCCCTGCACTGATTGATTGATGGTCTTCGAGAACAAACGCGCTAAATTCACAAGAACAATGGAGACAGACAAAAAAAAATTCTTATGATCAAACCCCTGGTCATTGAAACGGCCACTACTGTATGTACAGTATGTTGCCCTTTTAAGAGTTGCCACCCCTTCCCCAGTGTGTGCGCTGTGGAGGTGTGTGTGTGTGTATGAGAGAGAAGGAAAGAACAGAGTAGGAGCTCAGCTGTGCTGCTCACGTCCAAAACTCTCCATTCTTCACTTTATGTTTTGTGTTATAATTTCATGACGCTGAAAGAGGCCGATAAAGGTTCCATGCTGAACGTTATTCTCGGCTCTGAGCTATTTAATCGACTACTTTGATTTCAATCACAAGAAAAGCAACAGCTTTATCATGCAAAGGTGTTCCTTTAATTAAAAACAACTAGTTTGAAATCGATATCCGCTCGTCTTTTTTGAACTACACCATCCCACCCCTGCTGTAACTCTGACTAAGTTCACTCTGAGTAAATTTTTAATGAGCTACTTTTTACTTTTTTTTACTTTTTAATTTTATAAATGGTAACTTTACTTGTACTCCAGTAACATTTCACTAAAGTAACAGTGCTTGTACTTGAGTACAAAAGTTTTATTACTCTTTCCACCTCTGTAGAACTTACTTGCATGTAAAGAAAGCAATTACTGGGAATTTGGGATCGTGGGTATCAACGAAAACATTCTGGACAAAGAGGTTGGGATTGCAGCTGTGCTGTAAAATCAGACAGACATACTGTAACGTTAGAACAAAAACTTCTGTCTATTTAAAATCAGTTTAGTTCTGCGGAAACTGCAGTTATACTTTTATACTTACATTAAAAAACCGTGCCACGTTTCCTTTTTTCGAAGCATCGATATAATACATTTTCTCCAGACAGTCGGGTTTCCCTCCTGCCTTAGGCACTATTTGATCTCGGGCAATGTTTGGCTTCCTTTCCTTCCCAAAGTTTTCCGTGTCGTCCAACCTAAGTCTCTTCCTCACCACCTCTTCATTGTGCCCCTCTTTGATTTTTACACATGTAAGTAAATATATAGGAATGTAAAAATGAATAACACTTTTATCAGACTTTATGAATATATATGGCTCACATATGAATTACTGTACCTTACCTGTGTGGTCAGGATTAGGTGATGAGCAAGTGTTTAATTTATCTGTGTTATCCTAAAAAAAGAAACAAAGAAAAAAAAACAATAAAAAAAATAGGTAAAATTGCATCTTGTTTACAAACAATCTTGTTTAAAATTCTGCATTGGGTTTTCTTTCCCAAAAATGTATTAAACCTTTTTTTCTCCTCTAATTTTTATGCAACATAATTGAAAATCGTACTGAATGTATAAAAAAAAATAATTAAGAATTAAAAGTGAAAACAAAACCAGCAGGACTAGTATTATGTCGAAGGCGACTGCTGCATTGAGCGTTAGAGATTTCAGATTCATAAAGTCTCAATTTATTGAGGTATAGTAGAGCTGTACAATTTAAACAATATGTTTAATCGATAAATTGATGCATGTGTTTTGTTTTTTCTATTCATTACCGATTTACACTTTTCATAGCATAACTTTTTTTTTTAAATGTTAAATGGACATAAACTGGAAAAAAATATTATATATATTTTACACAAAACAGAAACTGCTTCCATAATCATTTTAGTGTTTATTAGATATTTTTCTAATACTTAAACATTTCTAAGAAATATAGCTGTTGGAGATTGTATGGCAAGACCGCTTAAGCAATATTGCATCAGCATGATATTCATCATGATATACTGATACTCAGTACTGTGAGTGATATTCTTTATTTAATATTAGATCTTTGTGTGCTGCCAAGCTCGAGTAAGTGTAGACACTGTTTCGATGTAATCTAAACTTTTTGTAGCAGACATACACTATGAGAACTCCTCCGGTCCCATCAACCGGTGAAGTCTGAGCCGTGGTAACTCACTGAGTGCTCCAGCTGCTCCCTCTGTCCGTCCAGCAGTGCAGAGGGCTGGTCTGACGGCCTCTGAATCACAGGAACATAAAGAGGTGGAGACTTGTCCAGTGTCTCACTGACTGTTTTCTTCTGCCCTGAGGGAAGCGTCCACTCCTCCACCACCTCCACCTCATCGTCCGACATCTGCTGCTCCTTCAGGTTTTTAGAGAGAAGGGGCTCCTCGATGCTGCGCCCGAGTCTGAGGATGACGCCTAGGACGCGATATGAAAATACGTTCGCTAAAACTCAAGAGTCAAAGCTAAATGGGAAATTTAAAGTGAAATATGGTTACCTGCGTAAGTACAGACAAAGGTGCCCTGGTCGAGGTCATCACGGCACCGCACACCCCATCCTTTTTCATTGGTGCGAAACACCTGCAGGCGGACGCGAAGTCCATGCTGGACCACGCGATTCTGACAGCTGCTTTTCCGGCACCCGCACCACGGACCGCACTCGTAGAGCCTGGCAAGACGTTGGTTAAAAACGTTATACGAAGAACCATTTCAAGTGTGCATCATTTCTGGGTCATTCAGCCCAAGGCTATTAGAGCAGCCCCAGATCTCGAGCAACCCCAGATCATAATACTGCCGCCAGAGGCGTGTACAAGTGGTCACTATGAATCATTACCACTACCTCAATGTGGTCACTATGAATCATTACCACTACCTCAACTCATACCTCATTACTACAAAAGTACCGAAACATGTTATGTTGTTGTGTTTGTCACTCTGTAGCTCTGTGTTTGCACACTTGCATGTGCACTTTGTTGTCGGTTGTCTATTGTTGTCTCTTAGTAGTTTTAGATAAGTTACTTAGGTAAGTTTTTTTTAACTTAAAAAACAAAAACAAAATGTAAATCTGTCATATGTGAGCTAGTCAGCTAATTAGGTCTCTTCGTTAGCTAGCTGGTTCTGGTAGATTTGTGTTGTTAGTTTATGTTGTTGCATGTATGTAGCACCTTGGTCCTGGAGGAACGTCGTTTCATTTCACTATGTACTAAACTGTTTATGGTGGTAATGACAATAAAACCCTACTTTTTTTCCCCCCGATTTTTAAGCAAAAAAAAAAAAAAACTCTTCCTTTTCATTTGCTCTTGCAAAACATATGATGAGAAAAGGGGAAGCACTTGAGGGGGGCCGCTGTGTTTCAAAACGTCTACTTTAAGTCAAGGTGGCACTATATTTGCCAACTTCATGATAGACCTATCTGCCACTTCGTTCACTAATCTACTGAATTAAATACAAAAACCTTTAAACAAAAACAAACCACCTTCAATGTAATACTTATACCTGCTCATATACATCATCTCAGTTCTGTATTTATAAAGCCACGTAAGAAAAATGCTTTTGCATTATTGCATAAACAGCACTTCATGTTCTTACCCTGTGGACACAGGCTCGTGTAGCTGGTGGTGACTGTAAAGCTGGTCTGTCTGTGCGCCGGCCTTTAGAGACAGCTGAAGACATGAACAGCTGGAACTGTCCGTGCATCCGTTGTCGCAGTCACAGCAGGTCAGGAAAAACGGCGCCTTGCTTAAAAAACAGCCATGAGGCCAGCGATCCTTGCGATAGCGGAATTCTTTTGGCCGTACACCATCCAAGTCATTACACAGAGTAACCGGGACAGCCTCCGTCCCGCGGCTAATGTCCCTCTCAAAAATACTGGTTGTGGGAAGAGGTGAAGCGGGAGCAAGCGGCCTCGGCTGAGCCTGCCGCTCTGGCAGTACCTGAGGATTGAAGCTGAAGTGGGTCTGCTGCAGGACCCCAAGGCTTTTAGTCTGCTGTAGGAACTGATACACGTCATCCATGCAGCACAAGCTCCGCCCACACGGAGCTTTATAGAGCACGTCTGAGTCCAACACCTCTTGTGGTGAAAAGGTGAGCGGCTTGGCACACTGACGCTGGAAGTGGCAGAGAAAAGGCACTCGCAAGGGGTTGTGGCCGAGGAACTGGTCAGAGTGAGATGGGAGGTTGGGGAGGCAGGCAGGGCTGCAGTTGTGTTGCTGATAGGACAGTTGAACAGGCGACACGGGGCCCAACTGGTCGTCAGAAAAAAAACTGGATGGCGAGAGCAGCATCATATAGTCGTAGGTTTCTAACTTCCCTGATAGCATGGCGTCGTTCCTGCCTGAGGAAGACATCTGACTGTTGTCTGAAGCCGACTCTGGATTCCTTAAAAAAATATATATAAAAAATTTAAATGAAGTTAGAAAAATTCTCTGGAAAAGCAGCAAAAGAAAATTATATATGAAAAAGAAAAGAAAAAACCCACCCTGATGCATCGTCATTTAAGACGTCTTCCGAGACAGGCAGATGCTTCATTTTCAGTATAGTGCAGTGCGAGTCTGATACAGACACTGTCAGGATGTCTGGAAGAAAACACGCCAATGTAAAAGCTGAGTTAAAGGGAACCACAAAAAAAGCAGAAGTAAAATCCTAAATAGCAGAAGGCTGCGGGAAAGTGACCAACCTGGTCCTGGCATGTTTTTCAATATTTCCTATATCTCTTTAAATCAGACAATAAATACTTTTAAGTAAAATGTAAAGTAAAAGTAAAAAAATAAATAAAATAAAAAGAGAAAGAAAAGTAATCATGACAATTTTTTTTATATAAATAAACTACATGTGCATGTGAAACCTTAAAATTGTAAAACATTATAGCAAACTCAATTCTCATCAAACTGAGTCTCAAGAATGAAAGTGAAAGTACAAGAGAAAAACAATATACTAAGTAAACGGAAGTGAAAGACGTCAGCAGTAGTTGGGACATTTTCTGCATGCACACTCATGAGCGCATGAGTGTATTTTTGTACTTTATCAGTTTAAAACTTTTATCTTAACTCTCCAGCACAGAATTACAAAAAGGTATTTTACAAGATCAGGATGGCGATTTAAGAAAACTTGAAGAATAATGTGAATATTTACATAATTCTGAAGGATAATACCTTCACCGATCAGCACCTCCTCAATGGTCTCAGTCTTCAAAGCTGCAGTCAGTGTCACCTCCGACTCCAAAATAATGTTCATGCCTTGAATGTAGCCTGAGCAAAAAAAAACACACACATAGGCCTTACATATTACACACACTGCTTCATAAATAATAAATAAATACATTTAGATTATTTAAAAAAAAGATTTAATGTTAACTGTTGTCACAAGATTTTTTTTTAAAGACTATACAGTATGACCAAACACAGGATTAAAAAAAAACCGGATTAAGTGTTTCTAAACAAGTGTTTATTTTATTGAGAAGAAGAGTCAATGAAAGACTCGGTGTAAGAGTAAATGAGTAAATAAGTCTTTCAATGACTCAGTGGGCTGGCCAGGAGGTGACTCGGTCAGTGAGTTGGTCATTCGGTCTGTGATTCTGTGACTCAGTGAGCAGTTCAGTAATGAAAGGGTTAGTGAGTAAGTCAGTGAGGAACTGAATCAGTCAGACAGTTACTGAGTAAGTAATGACAGAGTGAGTCAGTGAGTCAATCAGTCAGTAAGGAATTGAATCAGTCAGACAGATACTTAGTAAGTAATGACAAAGTGAGTCAGTGAGTCAATCAGTCAGTGAGTCAATCAGTCAGTCAGGGTGTCAGTGAGTTTCTTCTTCAGTGACTGAAATTGTCTCTCATTCACTCATGAATTCTTCTTTTCAGAAATGAATCGCGAGTCAGCGCGTCAGCAGGTGAGCGAGCGAGTCAGCAGGTGAGCGAGCGAGTCAGCAGGTGAGCGAGCGAGTCAGCAGGTGAGCGAGCGAGTCAGCAGGTGAGCGAGCGAGTCAGCAGGTGAGCGAGCGAGTCAGCAGGTGAGCGAGCGAGTCAGCGCGTGAGCAGGTGAGCGAGCGAGTCAGCGCGTCAGCAGGTGAGCGAGCGAGTCAGCGCGTGAGCAGGTGAGCGAGCGAGTCAGCGCGTCAGCAGGTGAGCGAGCGAGTCAGCGCGTCAGCAGGTGAGCGAGCGAGTCAGCGCGTCAGCAGGTGAGCGAGCGAGTCAGCGCGTCAGCAGGTGAGCGAGCGAGTCAGCGCGTCAGCAGGTGAGCGAGCGAGTCAGCGCGTCAGCAGGTGAGCGAGCGAGTCAGCGCGTCAGCAGGTGAGCGAGCGAGTCAGCGCGTCAGCAGGTGAGCGAGCGAGTCAGCGCGAGTGAGTCAGCGCGTGAGTCAGCGCGTGAGTAAGTGAGCGAGTGAGTCAGCGCGTGAGTAAGTGAGCGAGTGAGTCAGCGCGTGAGTAAGTGAGCGAGTGAGTCAGCGCGTGAGTAAGTGAGCGAGTGAGTCAGCGCGTGAGTCAGCGAGTAGTTAGTGAGTGAATCAGTAAATAAATGACCCTATACAATTTAGTTTTGCTTTTGGTCAGTCGGTCATGGAGAGGATTCTTTAGTGAATAAACAAGTCGTCAGTGAGCAGGACTGTCAGTCAGTCAGTCAGTGTGCTGGTCAGTGAGGCACTTTAAACTCCTTAATACCTGGTGTAACTAAACGGGCTAAAAAGTCAAATCCAGGAAAGAGGCAATGCTAGAAATGACAACACACATGATCAGTACAGAGCTATATCATGACTAGGTGTGTGTGTGTGTGTGTGTGTGTGTGTGTGTGTGTGTGTGTGGTGTGTTTTGTGTCTTGTTTTGTTCACCTTTATCCGTGGCTGTTTTGGTTTTAATAGCTTCTTTCAGACACAGCAGAAACTCCAACAACTCCTCGAAAGCCAAGTCCACATTCACCTGGGACCAGAACGTCCTCGCTTTGTTCTCTGTAAAACAAGTCACAGCAGCTTTTAGCTGAGTTCAGTAACACCACAGACACCCTGAGGACTGAAGGAGGAAGAGGGAGTTTACCAGCCGACAGCTCCATGATCAGAGAGATGCTGCAGTCAATCAAACCCTGAGCCTTTAGCCTTCAGATAAACATACACACAGGGGCTGGGGACTGCTCCAAGCTCCGTCCACAAGTAAACGAACTCCCAAAAATACAGCTTCTTAACACGCGAGGTCAGTTAAAAAAAAACGTCATTTAATTAGTGCAACTAGCCGATGCTAACTAGCTGTGCATCAGAAACACTGTTTAAATAAATAAATACATCCGTGTGTTGCCTTTAAAACATTATGGGAACATTCCCAAAGTGCAGCTACGACTATCTGCTCTAAATGCAACTGCTATTAGTGATAAAAACATCATTATTTCATATCAGTTTGCTCATTTCTGTCTGCAGCTCCCTGCACACTTTAATACGAAAATCTCCCACAATGCTGCTCTTTTCATTTAGGTTCCATTGTCGCGTCAGACGGAAGCAATCGACCGCCGAGACAGAAACAGACAGCGAGTACCGAGCAATGGATGTGTGAAGTGAAATTGACTGATAATTTGTCACCAACTTGCATAAGAGACACACCTCACATCTGTGGGAACTGTACATACAGTCATTTAACAACACCACTTATTGCCATGTATAGTCCTAACCTCACCCCAAGTAATTTCTGAGCCATTAGAGGAGTTCCTGGGAGGCCTACGTTTCAGACATGAAGCAGACAGGCAGTCCTTTGGAGTCATGGCTCCGGCATACTGAGAAAACTTTTTACCTTGATGGTATCTAAGTACTAGTGGAACACTGGGATCAATGCATCAGTGTAGCAGGGGGACTATATAGAGAAACATATATAGAGGGTACCCGTGACCCCGCTTTCAGATCCGTGCTACCTTTACCTGACATACCCTTTTTGTCTGGTTACAGTCGAGTATATAAAGAGAGAAATAGAGATAGGTTTTACTCTTATAATTGTCTCTATGATTATAATCCCCTGCTACATTAATACTACGCTATGTTGCTTAACATCAGAAACACTGGCCTCCCAGGAACTCCTTTAATGCCCCAAACATGTCGAGTGGGTTCCGGAATATACGGGGGATGTGGCATTAACTCCCAGCTGAGTTCTTGTATCTCAATAACCAGATTGCAGTTGTTGTCGTGAATAAATGTTCACGACAACAACTGCAGTGGGCTCTGAGCTACCTCAGCCGGGATCATCACTCACGGACGTACTGCTGCTAAGAGTCTCATCACGGTATAGTGCTTGACATCTTCTGTAAAAGTCAGCCAGTTTTCTTGGGTTGATTCACCAGAATGTTCATCACAAGTCCCGGTTTGGCTTGAACAGTCCTTGTAATAAGAGATGTTTTAACATTATGACTTTGATGATTTGATAGAACTACACAGAGTTTAAATCATGTTTGTATATTGGAAATGGCTCGACTTCAGCTAACAAATGCTACTATTAAAGCATATGTGGAAAAGACCAGGCTGCCTAATTTAGGTTTCACTCAATTCACTATTTTGGTTTGGTTATTTTCATAATAAAAGTATCTTATAATGCAGATAGCTACATTTAACATGATAAGGCTACATGGTTTCATTTAAAGCAGCTTCCAAAATTTCTAAAATGTTTTCTAACAATATTTAACATTATTTATAACAGCATGTATCAAAGTGTTTTCCCTCTCTTTTTATGTTCACAATAAGCCTACAGTACATTTAAAGGTCCCATAATTAGCCCGTAATTTCTTTTTAAGATTGAATTAAGTTAACACATGTCTCAGAGCTCCTCCAATGTGTGTCTCTTAATACTCCAGCTGAAATACTCTCAACTAATGCATTTTTATATGGCTTAGTTTGTATCTGTTACACTCCTCCAGACCTGGCTCAAAAACAAGCCAGAGTTGTTGTAGGGTGGGGGGCAGAGTACCCTTCTTATATGAGGTCATATTAAGGGGCAAATCTAATTGGCTTGTTCCAACCCTGGTAAATACGTTTATGTTTATGCACGCAAATTGTAGACGCATCTGAATGTTAAAAAATTACTGAAAATAAATTTTGCATAATGAGTTTCCTTTATATATATATATATATATATATATATATATATATATATATATATATATATATATAACTGCTATTAACAGTTTACCAATTCCTCTATTGATGACTATGACTTATTTATACATACTGTATATATTTGTTTTTTTATACATACATAACATCTTTTTATATTTTATATTGAGTTATACAATGTAATTTTGTGAAATATTGATATTAATAACTATATGATCAGAAATTAATCCAGAATTCTAACTAATTTGGGGTATATATTTTTTTAATAATGATAAAAATTGTAATAAAGTAACTAAATAAAATTTTTTGCAAACTGTGCAGGTTCTTGATTTACTGTGTTCTTCTGACATGCAGTAACCTTGAATGTGTGATGAGCGCTTAGGAAGACGAGTGATCCTCTCTTGTGGTTTTAAGACTACAGCTACTAAAGAAAAAAAAGTTAAGAAAGCAGGAAAGCATGCACAAATCTGTTCAAATGGAAGAATCGGTTTTTGTCTGATTCTTTCCAGCATTGTTAAGAAATTTAATGAACAATCAATATTCATACAAATTTCATCTCTCATAAATTTCATACTGATTTCCCTGATTTCCTTTTGATTCTGTAAAACTGCTTTGCGATAATAACTGTTGTTAAAAGTGCACTTTTTGAATCAATATATAAAATTTATTGATTGATTGAAAGATTTCATCCTTATTTGTCCTGTACTGTACAGTTTGTGCTCTTAAACGGTGTCTTTTCGGTGGGGTTCAGACATCAGATATGAACAGGGGAATTCTGTCCAGATACAGTACATGATGAAATGAGTGTGTTTGTGTCTTTCAGTTTTTCTCGTACCCATGTCTGTGAGCTTGTTCACGTATGTGTTTTCATGCTATGTGTAATATCCTTACTCCTTATTTCTGAAGTAATGTTAATGAAGACTTTTCTCAGGACGAGAGAGATGATTGAGAATTCCAAATGTGTTGAAGAATCCTTAACATTCTGGAAAGTCAAAGGCCACATTCTCACACACATGCACACATTTTGTCTGTTGTTTTATAAAGTCGTCAGCTTAACAGGTCTGCGCATGTGCTTTTCCGTTTTTACACACCTTCATACCGATTACACAGGAAACCGAAGCCACAATGATATGTGGTTTGCCTCCAGTGTGGCACTTTCCTTTCACAGTAACTTGGTGGATATAAAAATATGAATCTGGTTTAGGCGCACTATATAAAAACATGTCTAGATCTGCAAGGTGATAAATAAATGTTCTAATCTACTGACTGGATGATTCATAGTAGTGAATATATCCTCAAGCCATGAAATACCGTAACCATGTATTTAAATATGCTGTTCATATTAGGGTTATGAATAGGTATTAATTAACCATTTAGTGTTGATTACTGTTGTATCTACTGTATGATTTCTAAATACTTTTCTGAATATATATCACATGTAAATCTACTGTACATGTATACTGTAGTGCATCGTTTTAATGAAATCCCATAAACAGTGCATACTGTACAAGATGTATATTATAAGATACATTATAGTAGATGTAAGTGCATATAGCTTAAACCATGCCAACATACAGTGGAGTTAAAAATTCTCAGTCCAATTATATATAGGGAAATAAATATATATTTATATATATAAAATATATTTATATATATAAAATATATTTATATATATATATATATATATTAAATATTTTTATATATTATTATTTATTTATATTTTATAAAAATATTAATAAATAATAATAATAATAATAAATAACAAAAAATGAAAAAAATATCTATATATAAACTGAAAGGTTAATAAACTATTTACATGAAAATGTGTGATTATTAACAATGTTGACATCTTTCGCAACAAAAATAACATTGAAGCACTGGTTTTAACAACATGCTGATGGTTTTCGTTTAAAAATCTTGGATTGTCATATTTTATACAAACTTGCAAGCTCAGCTGTATGATACTACACTGTAATGTGGTCAGGGGTAGCAGGAGTTGGGGTCAAAGCAGAATAATAGAACTCAGTTTAAGAGTAACTCCCTTTATTTCTTTATACAATTCCAAAGCACTTATCCCAGAGTTTCACTAGTGCTTGGATACCATCACAAAGGAAAATTTTCCGGGAGCCTGTGTCACATCTGGAACGCTGGCCTCCCAGGAACTTCTTTAATTCCCCAAACATGTGAAAATGGCTTTGAGCAAGGTCAAGACTGTACTTTGGTATTTATTTGGTGAATGATTGTGTGTACAGTTCCCACAGACATGTGTCTCTTTGGCAATTTTCAAGAATCAGGCGTTCCATAACCTGCAGTGGGCCCCGAGCCACCTCCAATAGGATTCATTCATGGACATCATACTGCATCGAAGAGTCTCATCACCATACTGTGTGCTTCTCGAAATGTCTGCATGTTGAGTTAGGACAATAAATCTATCCTGTTATACAAGCGGCACATCGGCTACTTTAAAATATATCCAAGTTTTATTTCTATAGTGTTGTCCTTTGAGAGAATATACTAAAATGTTTGCTGAAATTAGAGGGGTGTACTCACTTTTGTGAGTGGGTGTAAGTGGAACGATTCGAACATAAAGTCGAATCTTAAGCACAAAATAACTGACGTACCACTGAATTTATTATATAAAGATATTATTAAGGTAGCAGCCAGTATTCCATGTGATCCTGAAATCCAAGTGATCCAGGTGTTACAGTGTTACAGAACCACAGCACATTGTATGATATACAACAGCTCACAATGGCACCACCTACTGTACTGCTAAGTCTAAAGCTTTTTATTTCATCCTAAAGTCAAACCCTTTTTTTGTTGTTTTTCAGACCCGAGTTTGCAGGTTGAACTTTGATCAAAAGTGTTAGACCTAAAATGGAGTCGGGTTCGTGTAGAATGAATCTCGTCCTCTTCATCTCACTACTGTGTATCCCAGCCTGCTATGGGGTTCCAGCAGGTAAGATGTTACTAGCCAGGTTGTTCGGACAAAGGTAGGACAAGTACACAATTTAAGGTCATAATTATCTAAAAATGTCATTTTGCTGATCTCTTACTGATATTTATGGATTTCCGGGCCTGTCCAAAAGTATTGGATCAACCAGGCAGATTATTTCTGTTAAATATGGGATGAGTTTTTATTATTTTCATTTAGATGTTTTATTACATTATGTTGTATTAAACAAATGATATAAATCATACCATATTTTGTGTCAGACCACTTAAATATTAGACGAGCAAAAGTATTGGAATAGTTTAATCAATTAAACAACTATAATTAGTTGGTTTTCCATTTGGTGTTTGTTTTTTGGGGGGTTTCTCATTTCCTCCTCGTCAGGAAGTGAAATGCTGCTGACCTTGGGAAATGTCTGGTGATTGACTTAGCCAGTCTGTTTTGGGTCAGCTTCATTTCTCCTGTTTAAACAGGACATGTTTGTGTTTTGTAAATATACTGTAGTAACTCCTGTAAAATACGAAACAATATTTTTGTAGACTTTGAAATGCACTTTGCTCATACCTTCATAAGTTAAAGATTAAAGATTAGTACGATGGCTTAGTGGTTAGCATTGTCGCCTTGCACCTCCAGGGTCTGGGTTTGATTCCCACCTCGGTACCCCACAAGGTGCTCTGGATTTCTCCCACAGTCCGAAGACATGCAGATTAGGTCAACTGCCGTTCCCGAATGGCCCACTCTGTGTGTGTGTGTGTGTGCCCTGAGATGAATTGGCACTCTTTTCAGGGTGTATGCCGCTTTGTGCCCTAAGTCTCTTAGGATAGGGTCCAGACCCCCTGTGACCCTGTACACAGGATAAAAAGGTACAGACGATGAGGTCATAAGTTGTGGATTATTAGCAGATCCTTTCTTTTCCTTTTGCGTTTTGATTGCAACCTGGATGAGTTCACGTCTTGTGGTGCGAATGCTATATTTTTGATCTCAAGTCTTCTTCAAGCATTGGATTGTGATATAGTACTTCCCCCCTGCCATGTCGATGGATGTTGCTGGTGATGTCACAGCTGACATCACAATGATTCTGTTGTCAATTGTTGCAGTTTTCATATATATATATATATATATATATATATGAAAACTGCAACAATTGCAGTTTATATATGAAAACTGCAACTAAAGACATTTGGTTTTAAGGATAGATCAGAATATATATATATTCTGATCTATCCTTAAAACCAAATGTCTTTAGTGTATAGCATAAACAAAAGAATTACATTTTGTGTTCCAATACTTTTGAAGAGGAGTGGTTCTATGTCTTTTAATAGTTACTGATTGCCAGAAATGTTTTTACAAAACGCTTTAAATGTGCATATCTGATACAAAACATGTTCAAGTCAAACTGGGACTGATCAAATTTCTTGTGAATGAAGGCATAGAACTGATTGACATTTGCACAGTACGGTCATGGGGCTCTTAGGTAAAGTAGTTTTTAAAGAAACCCGTACGTCCATGAATGACGATCACGGACAGTCAGCAAATAGAACAGCTGATCCTAAAAAATTGACGCATTACTTGTCACCAACTTGCAGAAGAGACGCATCTGACATCTGAAAGAGGAGGCCACCATTTTGGACACGAAGCCGGCAGTCCAATCGTGGCTCTGGCGTACTTAGAAAACCTTCTACCTTCGTGGTATCCAAGCACTAGTGAATCACTAGTGTATTATAGTGGATTATACGGTGAAATAAAGATTTTACTCTTATAATTGTCTTCTGTTACTCTGCACAATCAAAAGTCCCAGTTTGGCTTGAACGCCCCTCATGCATGTAGAGGTATTTTTTGATAAATAGATAACTTTTGATAAATAGATAAATATATTTCATGAACTAATTTCATTCATGGCATTTCAGCGCCACTGTTCCTAAGAAGATCTGAAGCTAGCCAGATGTTGCTGCATCGCTATCGGCGTGCCAACTCATTCATGGAGGAGCTGAGACTAGGAAATCTGGAGAGGGAGTGTGTGGAGGAGAAATGCTCGTACGAGGAGGCCAAGGAGATCTTTCCAGGGCCTGAGCAATTGGTGGGCTAAGCTTATATAATCAACCCTGCTGATAGCTTGGCATGGGAGGCTCACAGCTTGACCCCTTCAGCCTGTGTTTTTGCAGCTGCTAGCTAGCCAGACCAAGCAAAGGAATTTTCCAGGCCATGTCTTGTGTAGCATAACACCACTGAAACTAAAGGAATTGAGTAAAATATGTTAAATGTTTTTAAATTAGTTTGGCTTTTTTTTTTCAGGAGGAGTTCTGGAAGAAGTACGTAGGTACTGTAGTACATTACCTGTTAGGAAAAGTTCATAAAATGAGATCTACATGTGTCGGCTTTGAATTGGACTGGCTCTGTTATCATTTCTGCAGAAGTGGACCACTGTCAACCTGAAACATGTGCCAACGGGTCCACTTGTGTCAGTCAGGGGAACACTTATATCTGTATATGTCCACCTAAATTCCAGGGACGACATTGCGACAAAGGTAACACAGTACAAACAAATCACGTCTGTACTGACTGCCAGGTACTTTACATCAAAACTCATAACAGTGTCGTCGGTGACCCGACAGAAACGCTTCCGCAGACTTTTTACGACTGTCTGTATAAGAACGGAGGGTGTGATCACTTCTGCACAGAGACAGAAGATTCAGTCCATCCGTGTCACTGTGCTACTGGTTACAAATTGGCGCCTGATAACAGATCCTGTGTGTCGCAAGGTGGGTTTTGGTGTCATTGAAATGAGGATATATGAGGATATGGTGTGTAAATCCTCTATATCATCTGACCCAATAGCAATAACAGTTTTAAAGTAACCATATTATTAATTTTTTCCTTAGTACCCTTTCCATGTGGAAAACCGGTGGTACAATTTGGGCCTAGGATTGTTAAAGGACAAGTGTGCCCTAAAGGACAGTGTCCTTGGCAGGTAAGTGGTTTGATTTTGGATACTCAAAAGAAAAAAGTTTGAATAGTCTTGAAATTTTAAAGGAAGGTTTTTGTCACGGCAGCACAGTGGTGTAGTTGTTAGCACTGTCGCCTTGCACCTCCAGGGTCCGGGTTCGATTCCCGGCCAGGTTTGATTCATGTCTCTGTGTGCATGGGTTTGCATGTTCTCCCCGTGCTTGGTGGGTTTCCTCCTACAGGTTAGGCTAATTGACGTTTCCAAATTGCCTATAGTGTGTGTGTGTGTGTGCCCTGCGATGGATTGGCACCCTGTCCAGGGTGTGTACCCTGCCTTGTGTCCTAAGCCTAAGGTCCCCACGACCCTGAATACAGAATAAAGCGGTATAGAAGATGAGTGAGTGTAATTTTGTTGCCTGGGTCCAGGTTCTACTGCCTGGGGTCTGTGTGTGCATGAAGTTTGCATGTTCTCCCTATGCTTGGTGGGTTTCCTCCGGGTACTCTGGTTTCCTCCCACAGTCCAAAGACATGCAGATTGGGCTAATTGGCGTTCCAAATTGTCCAGTGTGTGAATAAGAAAGTAAGTGTATGTGTACTGTATGCGTGGTGCCTGGTAATGGATTGGCACCCCTCATGCCCCTGTGACCCTGTATACAGGATAGAGCAGTATAGACGATGAGTGAATGAGTGTGTGAGTAAAAAAGTCCAAGTGCTCTATAAAAAGTTAAAGTACATCCTTTGGGTATTTCCATTCTCTGCTCTTTTATGTATTTAAGGCATTACTTATGTATGCTGGTGCGTATAAGTGTGGAGGAGTTATTCTAAACAATGAGTGGATCCTAACAGGAGCTCACTGCGTCTGGCAGTTAGACTCATCCCAACTACAAGTGACAGTAGGTAAGAATTTTCAAGAATATTAATAAACTACTCCTTCATAGATTTAGTTCGCTCTCTTTACATAGTAGAACATAGTACACTATATGGGGAAAAAAAAGTATTTGGTCAAACCTGCAATTGTACAGACATGGTACCCAAATACATACACTTCAATATGGAGTTGGTCCTTCTTTCGCAGCCAATGTATAACAGCTTACACTCTTAATGGAAGTCTGTCCACAAGATTTTGGAGTGTTTCTGTGGGAATTCGTGTCCATTCATTCTGTAAAGCATTTATAAGGTCAAGCGCTGATGTTGGACGAGAAGGTCCGGCTTGCAATCTCCCAAAGGTGCTCGATGGGGTTGAGATCAGGGCTCTGTGTTAGGGCCAGTCAAGTTTTTCCACAATGAACTCATCAAACCATGTCTTTATAGTGTTTGCTTTGTGCATGGGGACACAGTCATGTTGGAATAGAAAAGGGTCTTCCCCAAACTGTTACCACAAAGTTGGAAGATGAGCATTGTCCATGATGTCTTGGTATGCTGAAGCATTAAGACTGGAGATAAAGGGTCTAATTGAAACACTTGATTCAACACTTACCAAGCTTGGCCAAATACAGTACTTTTGTCCATATAGTGTATATCAGAGACTAACATTAACATCTTAATATTTCCTTCAGGTGAACACAACCTTGCTGTAATAGAGGACACGGAGCAGATTAGAAGTGTGTCCAAAGTATTAATCCATCCTCTCTATAACCACACGATCACTGATGCTGACATTGCACTTCTACGCCTGCACGAGAACATAACACTAGGCAAATACGTCATACCCATTTGCCTTCCTTCTGCACGAGGCACGTTTTTCCGCACACTAAGCACGGTGCGCAACTCTGTTGTGAGCGGCTGGGGCCGGCTCTCTCAGCACGGACCTCAGCCCGATGTGCTCCAGCGACTACAAGTACCCCGGGTGCCACTCGAGGAGTGCCGGGCGCACTCGGGTCTGAACCTGACCAACAACATGCTGTGTGCTGGCTTTAAGGAAGGAAAACGTGATTCCTGTCAAGGGGACAGTGGAGGGCCACTGGTCACCCAGTACAACAAAATATGGTTTTTGACTGGTATAGTGAGCTGGGGGAAAGGCTGTGCCCGCGCAGACATGTACGGCGTCTATACTCGTGTAGCAGTGTTTGTGGAGTGGATCATGAACACAATGGCTACAGAATAATTTGGGGGAAACTAGTGTATTAAAAGCAACATCTTAAAAAATTAATTTGGTGATATAAAAATGAATGAGGATTGTACTGATAATTATCTTCAATGTAAAACATTGTACTTTCATATATATATATATATATATATATATATGAAGAATTGTAAATTCCATTTGTACAATCACTAATAAAATAAATGTAGCTATTAGATACTTCACGCTTTTATATCGGACTTGTATTAGTGTTTACCTTGTGGTTAGCTTGATCAATTCTGCTTTTGAGCTTTAAAGTTTTACTCCTGGAGGCAGGCTTTTATGCTCTCATGTGGACAGTCTCCAGACTTTGGACTCTTCAGCCGTAGAGAGACGAAAAGTCTTACAGAACGTCAGCTACTATCCAAAATGCGACTCATATTTCTACTCTGTCTGGTCATGAGCTTATGTTGCTGCCACTTTGCTTCAGGTAAAAATGATCAAACTACAACACACAGACAGATTAGACAAATTGATTGAAACATACGGTATGTATCCAGAGTTACGGTAAGTGAGGTCCTCGTATCCGTGTATGCATGAAGGTTACCGTGCTCGCGGTTATTTACTTTATATACACAAATATGCGAGTGTATTGTACATGGGCCCTTTCACGTTGTAGTGTTTATAAGGAGGAAGGTGGCTCACGGAGTCCTGACTCGTATAAAGCGGGCAAACTCTGGTTGGTTTGAGGAATTGAAGGTGGGCGATCTGGAGAGAGAGTGCATAGAGGAGACATGCTCTTATGAGGAGGCCAGGGAGGTGTTTGAACACACAGAAGCAACGGTCAGTATTTTAAACACACATGCAAATGACGTAGCAGGATGTAGTGGTTGTTTTAATGATTTTGAGTATTTCGTTTGAAACCCAGTGAAATTCTTGTCATTTTGTGATCCTTAGAATATTATAAAGCTCAGACATTATTTGAAATTTCTAATTTATTGTAAAAAAAAATAAAATCCAATAATTTAGCCATCAGTCATTTATACTCATGGATTGGATACATATTTATACTCATGGATTGTGCCGTATAGAGTACCATATCCGCTTTACAATACAAAATATGATACATGATGAACTGAATTTTCGTTCGTTTTAACCAACTACCCAAAGGGTTGTTTTCAGTTGTTTCGATGACCAAATGAATAATAATAAAAAGCTCTTTTTTTTTAAGAGTCCTACATTTTCATTCTCATATTCCGGTAATGGTAAAATTTACCCTTTATAAAAGTAATGATAACTTTTGTCCTATCCGAAAACCCAAATACAGTTTGATGTCTGAAGCCTCCCTGTTAACACACAATGGAAAGGCTTCCATATAAGCACATATCTTTTGAGTTTTAAGGGTTAAATCTTACGTGATAAAATAATGAACAATCCTATCATGGTTTGTCTCCTGTCTTTTAACCCAATTGTTAGTGCACAACTGTAATCAGGCTGTACAAAGTGAAGGTTAATGCTAAATGCTTCGATCAGCTGGAATTTACTTGTTCAATATTTACTTTTTTTTCACTATAGAATGAATTCTGGAACAACTACAATGGTAACGGTAAGGAACATTTCAAGAATGAAAATTCCATAACTTTCAAATAAATGCTTTTTATGAATTGAGTTTGAATAGATTTTTTTTTGCTCTTTTTTTTTTTTTTTTAGTTAAAAACCTCTGTCTCACAAACCCATGTGAGAACAATGGCACCTGCACACAGATGAAAGAATCATATGCATGCCTGTGTAAAGCAGGTTTTTACGGGCGAAACTGTGAGCATGGTAAAATCAACTTTTTCTTACTTACTCTATCAGGTACTCTGCAAAAGTCTTGAGCATCTAGTCAAGTCAAGTCAAGTCAAATTTTATTTATAGAGCACAGGTTTAACACAATAGTAGTTGATTCAAAGTGCTTTACAATAGAAATCCAAAGTGCTTTACAATAGAAATCTAAATGAATCTAAATGAATCTATTAAATCTAATTAAATTATGCAGATTAAATTAAAGAAATGGAAGCAAATTTTTCACTTGCACCTAAAGGTGCAATTAAAAAATTGGTTGTTTACAGCAACCTTATTTCCCCTCTCGTCTGTTCCAACCACTCAGCATTCACCATCACCACTATATTAATCACCGGCCTGATAATCTGCCATCATCTGCACCTGTTTCTCACTGGTTCATGCCCTAAGTTAAAAGGCACTATTGCTTGAATAATTCATAGGACGCTAAGTGGCTTAACAAGCAAAACACATCCCTCTAAAACTGCTCAGGTACAGGGATTGGACTGAAAATGGGAGCCAAAAATGAAAGAAAAATCCTTCAGGAGGATGAAAAACTGTTGGTCAAGAATACACTAAAATATATGAAAAAGTCTGGTTCTTTGGATGCAAATTCTAAATAAATGATGAGTGGGTCAATACTTTTGCACAGTACTGTATTTCACATTAACCTGTTTTCACTATATTATTCCACAGTGAGGTTGCAGGTTTTGCAGTTTAAAAGATGATACTCATATCAATTTGCATTTAAAAATGAAACCACTGAGCCTTTTTTAAAAGCTTTTGATTTTGCTTGTTTTTTTTCCCCAGTGATTAAACTTATTCCTGACTCTTGCCTCGATAAAAATGGGGGGTGTGAACATTTTTGTGAGGAGGAAAAAGGGAGACGCAACTGTTCCTGTGCAGACGGGTATTTCCTTGGCCCAGATGATCAAAGCTGTCTGACCCATGGTAAGAAAACCAAAAATTTGTACGCGGGTAATGTTTGAAGTTTTACTTTGTAGCTTTTTGACCGTGCTTATTTATCACTTTTCTTTAGAGACATTTCCTTGTGGTAAAGTGCCACTTCTCAATACCAGCCTCAGTAGCAAAAATGGAGACCCTGACCAAAGGGCTCGAATAGTAGGAGGGGCAGAATGTCCTAGAGGACACTGTCCATGGCAGGTAAGTTAAAGCTTGTTTATACAGTAAATAATATTCATGTACCATATGTGTACAGTATATATGTGTAATTTCTGCAAACGCACCAGACAAGTGTTCTACACCAGACAAGTGTAGTGCATCCAAACCCATGGTCGTTGTTTTCCTTGGACATACAGTACAGTAACTCTAACTGTGAAAGCAAAAGTACCAAATAGCTTGTACTACTTTTTTCCTCTGCTCCTATGTTCTGCCATGTTTCCTGAGCATGGAAAGTAAGTTATTACAGTAGGTCTGGTGGCTCTGACATGTAAGTGGTCTTATCAGTGCTTGCATGGTAAGGGTCCAACTTCCTTTTAGGGGCAAGAGTACAAATCAATACAAAGTTATTCTGACCGATCACCATTATACTACTATGAAACTATACCTATTCTGTTCACAGTGGTCTTTTTGAGAGCAAGAGTATAAAAATCATACTATATAGCCTTCGTTGTCTAGATCTCAACCTACCTGAAGAACTTTTAGACACCACCATCATCATAACACCCACCGAGAAATATTATTTTAAAAGAATAACCACCTCCATCCATCCATCCATCCATCTATTCAAGTTGACATTGCTAAGGGATGGCTAGCTACAAAGACCTATGACTTATGACCTGTGACTGTACCAGTGGCCACTGTTATAGGGAAAGCTACAGTGCTGTGCAAAAGTCTTAGGCACCCTGTGTTTTTTTTAGTACAGACGTTCTAATAGATTACAACAAACGTAAGTCACAGTTGATCCTGTTCACACCTGTACTTGTTAAGTTGTGATTGGATTCCCCAAGACAGAGATTCATACCAGTGGCCACTGTTATAGAAGAAGATATGTGCAATAGTCTTAGGCACCCTGTGTTTTTTTAGAACAAACTTACTTTTGGATTTTATCATTTTGGCCCAACAGCGGCAGCTTGGTGGTGGTAGGTTATGGAATCTTCCAATTAGTAGTCCAATATTTTTACCACTAAACTACCCCAAAACCTATGTTGTGATTGGATTTCCCAAGACATATTCCAATACCATGAGCTACAGTAACTGTACCCATACATGTTTCATGTGTCTATTTCTATATTCATTATCATCGCCTGTACCGCTCTATTCTGTATACATTGTCGCAGAGGGACTGATCCCAATCCCAGGAGACTTAAGGCACAAGGTGGGGTACACCCAATGTACCAATAGGTGCCAATCCATTGCAGAACACATACAACACCTCGCAATTTGGGATTGCCAATTAGCCTAATCTGCATGTCCTTGGACTGTGAGAGATAACCGCAGTACCTGGAAGAAACAAATTAAGCGTGGGGAGAATATGCGAACTCCATGCAAATAGACAGGGATCGAACCCGGAACTTGGAGGTGCAACCACTTTGCTACTGAGCCGCCATTATTTCAATATTGTGATCATTAATTCAATTATTCTGTGATTTTAAGTTACCGCTAATCCTAGGCATGAACATGAACGTTGAAAGCTATCTGAAGGGGTTTCAAATCCATTATTGTTAATTGTTCCTCATTCATGAGCAGAACGAGACAATTTAATGTCATACTGATACAAAATAAAAATTCCTCATTAGGTCCTGCTGATGCATGGTACAAAGGGGTTCTGTGGTGGTGTGATCTATAAGCCTACATGGATCCTCACAGCCTCTCATTGTTTAGAAAAGACTGAATTGAAGCATCTCAAGATAGTGGCAGGTAAGTTTTGGGTTTAGAGTTAATAGCATGCAGTTTTAGTCAAGGCACCGATTTACACCTTTTTTCATCCAGGTGAACATGACCTTGATTTCAACGAAGGTTCGGAACAAACTATCGAAGTGGAGCAGATTCTTATGCACCCCAATTACATCTCAGCCACAGCAGATAATGACATCGCCCTCCTCCGTCTCCGCCGTCCTATTGTCTACAGTACATATGCCGTACCCGTGTGCCTCCCTCGCAAGATAATGGCAGAACGAGAGCTGTGGAGGGTCCGCTACCACACTGTGAGCGGATGGGGACGACGCTCTGAGAGTGGTCCTACATCACGAATTCTCCGGAGGCTCAAAGTGCCACGTATACATACCCAGGACTGTGTTAGGGAAAGCAATGTTGCGTTAACGTTGAACATGTTCTGTGCTGGCTATTTAGAGGGCAAGGAGGACTCATGCAAAGGGGACAGTGGTGGACCACTTGTCACCTCTTTTGGCAACACCACATTTCTCCTGGGCATTGTGAGCTGGGGCAAAGGGTGTGCCCGTCCTGGTCACTATGGCATTTACACACGTGTGTCTAATTACCTGGAGTGGATCGACAAGCACACGTCAGCTCTAAAGTCAACAAATGGGACAGTGATAGTTAAGTCACTGGGAAAAAATGCCTAGCTGAAAATTTGTTTAATCAATGTTAATTCAGCAATCTTACGTTTGTAATAAAAGTTATTAAACTGTTCAGATTTAAGCTTGGCAGCATAGACAGCATAGTGCTGTCAAAAAACATATGAATTCTTATACTATCTAGTGCTGCTTGGTGCCTGACACATCTTACTTTACATGAGCTTGATTTATTTCTGTTTACACAAGATTGAGAGAATGGAGAATGAGCAGATGTGAAAAGTGTAACCTCAATGCAAAATGGTGAATTACGCAATAAGTAAATTTTGCCATAAACAGTGTAGCAGCACTTTAATACTACCTTTTAATTCTTCTTTCTTTACTAAATATATAATTGACATTTTTATTTTTTACAGCTGTTACACCTTCATCTTTATATGTGTTAATCTCTTGGTCAGCTTTGTACTATTTTTAAATAAATGAGACCTAATCTAAAGAGCAAGCTAACTAATTTGATCTTTTATATGCATGTGTGAATGTGTCTTGCGAAGTCGGTGTTATGTTGCATTAGTCTATTAGTTTCACTTACAAGTGGTTTCTTTTATGGCCACACAGCTGTTTAATCCCAATCCTGTGAGTTCTCATCAAATTGTGTACGTATCAAAATGTGTAAAGCACTATAGTTTCATGTTTTTATAATGTGTTAAAGGGTTTTTAACCCAATTTCAGTCAATTTAAATCTCCTTAATCTCCCAATATTTTGATCTTTTACAACTTTTACATAGTAAAAGTAAATTAGCTAACTAATTTAAACTTTTATGTGCATGTGTGGATGCGTCCAGTGAAGTATACAGTAGTTGATAAGAGAGTTATCTCAGATTCCTTTCGTTAACCAGTGACTAATGTTTAGGGCGGGTTTTCAGAGATGTTCCATGCTGAATGAGAACAAATAAATATTTCTGATTTGCTCATTAAAGAACATACCAAGCTCTACTCTTCAACACCAACAGTTGGTTTCCCTGAGTGCCTCAAACAGGTATGCTTTTATGGGATTTTCTGTATATTGCATGCTTGTAATGTTTTTATAATGTAATGTTTTTTCTGTCTTGTAGGATTAAAAAATACACAAATATGGCCTTGAATCAACATTCACAATTGTAAAATTATGTGTAAATGTGTAAAATTAGGGATTTTGCCATGTGTGAAACCTGTAATACAGTAGCTGATGCATATAGTGGTTGATAACATCATGAAAGAATATTAATATTGTGATAGACAATAAATATTAATTTATAATAAAATTATAATAAAAATTAATATTATTTAAAAGTATTAAATTCAAATTTAATTTTAATTTTTAATTTTTAAAACCTTTATTGGTCACACACAATACACAATCTGACAATATACAACAGGCTATGTTTTTATGAATTAATATAAGTGACATAGAAATAGTAGGCGTAGAAAAGGAAAAAATATAAAGAGGTACACGGGCATGACTATATATTCAAGTTATGAGAGGTTGGTTTTGGGAACACTACGAAATGTAATTTAACACATGAACTGTCCACCACAAACGGCATTAAAAGTCTTTGAGACGTTCTGGAGAAGGTTTCATTGCCTGGTTTGACTCTCAGGTCGTCAATACATGATCTTGACCAAAAATTATTCAAACTCTAGACGGAAATATCTGTTGCGACATTGAATATATTAGTTGAAACAATGGAATGGCGAATAAATGCCATAAACAGAGGTAAATGTGAAATATTAGTGTGTATGACTTTTTTTTTTTTTTTTTGGCTGGGCATGCATGTGACAAATAAAGGCTGTTGTTGTTATTATTATTAAGACACTACTGCATTAATAACTATCATAACCTATATGTAATACAGTACATATTTTGCACACTCACTGTATGTACACACTGTATGTACATCTGTTATATAATCGGGTTCCTCCTCCACAGACCTCCCTCCCCTTTCCCCCGCCATGGTCTTTATTTATTCTGTACAGTTGTTGAATATTGTAAATAAATATATAACCTTTGGTGAATAAAACTGGTTTCTGATTCTGGTATGAGGTATCTAAGCGTTGTGATATTTGCTTCACATCACCCATGCTTGGCACACAGGCTTGTACACTCATAGCTTTGCATAGTCAGTGAGTGTACTTTATCCAAAGCAACAACAAAAAAAAAAAAAAGGAAAAAAGTGCTCTTTTGACCCCCGGATCGACCGCTGAGACGTTTTGTTTATCTCTCGATGACCATCAGTGTGGAGAGTCTAAGGGAAGCAACATGAAGTACCCAACTCTTCTGGTCTTATTTCTTTTTTCTCATGCTGTATCAGGGGCAGGTAAGTCAGTCAAGGAACACATTATTACAATTTTTTTTAAATAGTCACATGGGGATTTTTTTTTATTTTATAAATACATTAAAATTTAAGTAATTTCCCTCTGGGATTAATAAAGTTATTTGAATCTTGAATCTTGACATTTTAAATACTCTTATCACTGTATCACGTGTCCTGTCAGTGTTCCTGAGGAGAGACGATGCTAGCTCTGTGCTAAAGCGCTTCAGACGCGCCAACTCGGGCTTCCTGGAGGAGGTAAAGGCGGGAAACCTGGAGCGCGAGTGCATCGAGGAGATCTGTGACTACGAGGAAGCGCGCGAGGTGTTCGAGGACGACACCAAAACGGTCAGATAAAGCTGTTTAAAGAGCCACGTTAAAGCACCAAACATCAAAAATTTGCATGCACCATACACGCATGACTGTATAATGACGTGTGCAAACCTTGTGCATGTTTATTCTGTTGTTCATTAAGTGGTAGTGAAGACTACAGTAGATTGAGTATTTCAGTATTCCGAGTAATAGTCACGTGACAACTGCCAGGCAGTTATACTGTAGATGCAGTATTAACTCAGAGTCTGTTGAACATTAAAATGTGGTCCAACAAGATGCAAGATGATGATAGATTGTTATGCGCTAAAATGCCCCCCTGCCATGGATTGACCCCCCCTACATAATGGCGATCAAATATTATATTAGAAAATAAATTCATAGGTTTATTATTATATTATATATATAATATATAATATTGTTATCACTATTATAATGAACCCTAGGCACATGACAGCCATCAAGACTATTAATATAAATTCTTGTATAATGTTTATTTTGTGGCACATTTTATTTTCTGGGGTTTTTCATGAATATGCAAATAAACTTATATATATATATATATATATTGTTTATGATAAAAAATTAGACGAAACTAATTTTATTATAAAATAAACAATATAAAATTATACATGGAAAATTTATATTTTTTCATATGCAACATATATAATTTTATATTGCTTATTTTATTTTATTGTCTCATGTAATTTGTAAACCATTAATCTATCAATTTATGTTCTAATATAATATTTGATAGTGATTATGTTGTTTTGCAATCCATGGCAGGGGAGGCGTTTCAGCGCATAACACCGGTCAATAAGGGCCCCTGAGGTGCTGCACCCTTAAAATTAGGCAGAGAAGAATGCTACTTTAACATGTAATTATTTAACATAACTATTATTTGTTTTAATAATGAAATAAAGTCATTTAGTCACAATATTCCACTGTATTTCTTAATATAATTTATTTATTAAAAAAAAGAATGTAAAAATCGAACTGCATTACGTTCATTTGTGTTCGTGTATGAGGGGCGCCGGACAAATGAGTGTCTATGTACAGTAGACACGTAAATTTTTAAAAAGCATGTGATTTGAGGCTGAGCTCTAATTGGATTTTTCCCAATCATCCTTGAGGTGCAGCACTGTACGCCCCGAACCCCTTCCACTTTTGTTCTTAGCGAATCAATATTGTTTTTAAATATTTGGGCTCATGTGATTGGACCATTCTTAACGAGTCTTATTAAAGGTCAGCAGATTGTAAGTTAATGTGAATAGTGAAAGCCAGCTAAATATAAAAGAAAATTCTGTAATTTCTTTGCTAAAATACTCCTTCGCAAAGCGATCGGACGAAGAAAGAAAAAAAAGTTAAAAAGCTTGGACCAGATTGACCTGATCTTCTACTGCAATTAAGCAGCAGTCAAGTGATCGTGGCCGAACTTACACTTGGTGCTTTTCCAGCACTTCTTATGGCTATTTACAGGGGATTATTAAAAGTTTAATTTTAATTTTGTTTGTGTGTATTATTATTATAAATAATTTATGAGCTCATTGTATCTCCAAGACTGTACTTAGGGTATGGCCTTAAAAATATATTTCTTTTTTTAAATTAAAACAAACGTTCAGGTCAAACTGAAACTTTTGATTGTGCAGAATAAAATAACCTATTATGAGAGTAAAAACTACCTTTATTTCTCGAAACTACCCCCTGCTACAAGGTCAGGCAAGAGAAAATGATCAGTCTGATCAGACTGGCTGGTTCATGTCTAAAACACTAAAACTCCTTTAATGGCCCAAACATGTGGAAATGGCTTGGAACCAGGTTAGGACTGTACAGGTTATGTGGCAATAACTCCCAGCCGAGTTCCTGTAATGTGCAAGATGATGTCATGCGTTTTCCTGCCAAAACACATGGCTTTTGTTGATTAAACCAGGCCATTTTCATGAGAGAAATAATCATTTAGAGTAACCACGGCTTCTTCCAGTTGGCAACTGACATCATATTTTATTACAAGGCATATTTACCTCTTATCACAGTATCTCTCCTCGGCAGGACAGATTTGAAAAAAAAAGTTTTAATTCGTCACATGTACTTTATTAAATTTTTTTTGTTGAATATCTCAGATTATTAAGTAAATAAAAGAGCAGATTTTGCATATTTGCTGTTGCATTTTAACTGAAGTTAGGATACAGTGTCACTTCTCGTTTTTCATTTAAAAGTATGAATAATTTGCTTTTCTTTCCCCAAAAAATAAATGATTTAAATACAGACCTTTTGCACAGTAAGAAAGTACTCATTGATTAGAATAACTCCTTTCTTGTCAAATAGATCCATATAGACCCCTATCATGGCGTTCAAGAGATCAAAAAGTCATTGATAGTAATATATGCATTACTCCATAAAATGCATTTGTGTTTGTTTGTTTTATAAATTTTATGGTCTATGCCAAAAAACATCAAGACGTCATTATAATTGCAAATAATCTATTAGTTTAGATCTTGTGAACAATAAAAAAAAAATCACCGACCAATTAGTGGTTTATGATTACAAAGGACACAATCCATATATATCAGTATTATGATGTATATCTGTATTTCTTGTAACAATGACTGACATTAAGTGACTTTTCTTTTTTTCAGAGGGAATTTTGGATATCATATCATGGTAAGGTTATTAAGAAATGAAAATATATTATACTATAATATTATAATATATCTTATACAGTTAATTTAGATTAACTAGAATTCATTAATAGTTTGTATGTAGGATATCAGCATGTAGTCAAAAATATACTGTACAATTTCCCTGTGGGAGACTACAGTACTAAAATAATTTTTTACACTTTTTTAAAACATAAAAAATAATTATTTGTCAAATGAAAAATAAAATCAAATAATTTTATACAGCACACATTCCCCATAATAGATGCTTAATGTAATGACAACACAATATACAGTAACAGCTTTTCTGATACTGATACCCATTATCCATTCAATACTGATATCCATACCATTGTTTTATTTAAAAGCTAGTAAGCTATAAAAAGAAGCACTTTACAGTTTAAATCTTTCATGCATGAAGTCATGTGCATTAAAACATAATACATATAGCATTATATGCATATAAAAGAGCAATCAAGTCTCTTTATTAGCATTTCCAGTTCATAAATACATTTCTTCTTAGATGATATAGTATATAAATCAGTAATCCCAAATGTACTAAGGGCTTACAAGTCAATCCGGGACTTTTTATTGTGCAGAATAATAGAACACAGTTATAAATGTAAAACCTCCCTTGTCTCTATATAATCCCCTTTATGTCTCTATATAATCCTCTTTATGTCTCTATATAATCCCTTTATGTCTATATATAATCCCCTTTATGTATTTATATAATCCTCTTTATGTCTCTATGTAATCCCCTTTATGTCTCTACATAATCCCCTTTATGTCTTTATATAATCCTCTTTATGTCTCTACATAATCCTCTTTATGTCTCTATATAATCCCCTTTATGTCTCTGTATAATCCCCTTTATGTCTCTATATAATCCCCAGCTACACTAATGCACTTATTCCGGTGTTTCACTAGAGCTTGTATACTATGAACAGGACACCAGCTGAGTTCCTGTAATGTTCGTGTCATGTCTGTGAATGACTCTATGTACAGTTCCCACAGACAGATGTGTCTCTTCCATAAGTTGGCGACTGTTCAAAGATCAGGCTGACTGTTGATGGAAACGACTACAGTGGGCTCCAAGCCACCTCGGCCGGGATCCTCATTCACAGAGTTTTTTTCACCCATAAGAACACAGACCCATTTCTCGTTGAAGTGAAATTATGGGGATATAACACAGCCCAAATAGACCACATGGAACACATTTTGAAATACTTCACATTGCATTTTTCCTGACAATTTAAGAGTTAAAAGCCCTGTGTGATGTACAGTACTGTGGAAACGTCCAAGTTATCTGTTTTGTCTTAAAAAAGTTTCTATACAACATCCTAAAAGAAAAAGCAGTAAACAGTAATTAATAAAACTCGCTTTCAGAGACAATGCGTGCAGTTTTATAAGGAAATTAGCAAAAGCAATTGTTCACTCACTCACACAGCGTCTATATATATACTGCTTTGTCCTGTATACTCGCGGGAGGCCTGGAGTCTGTCCCAGGAAACTTAGGGCTCGAGGTGTGGTACACCCTGGTCAGTGTGCCAATCCATCGCAGGGCAATGGGCAATTTGGAAATGGTAATTAGCATAATCTGCATGTCTTTAGACTGGTGGAGTTTCATTAAATCATTAGAATTGTTAAGTGGAATGAAACCTTAGTGACTAAAAAAATAAAATTTCAACAATAAAGGCTGAGTAAGAAACTTAGAGTCATTTAAAGGTTATGTGACAAAGGTTACGTCTTCTGTAAATGTCAATGGGTTTCACACCTTCATTCATGAGAAATTCATATGAACAGTTTTCTCCTTGCATATTTCTTTTTACTGTAGCATGTACATCTTTGTGTTTTTGCACCAGCTCGTGAGCCATGCTTGACAAATCCATGCAAAAACAATGGGACTTGTATCTATCTGGGACACTCCTACGTCTGCCAGTGCCCCGACGGCTTTGAGGGCAAATATTGTCAAGAAGGTACAATGCATCTTTAAGCTGCGTTAAATCACTCAGGACTCACGAGATTTCCTCACTTGCTGTCGTGTCTATTCTGTGCTTTACAGTATGCATCAAATTTAACAATCTAAAAATAATCCAAAAAAAAAACAAGATTTCCTTATCTAATCCTTTCTATTTCTTCAGCATTTCAGGATACTCTGAAGTGCCTGTATCTGAATGGTGGATGTGAGCACTTCTGTGATGGTTCAGGTCGCAGGAGAAAGTGTGCATGTGCCCCAGGTTATGCCCTCGGAGTGGACAGGAAGTCCTGCATTGCTCAAGGTGCTGAGATTTCTTTTTTTTTTTTTTTTTATCGTAATCAAAAATATTCTCATGGGACCTGAACACACAGAATTGTGGGAATATTCCTGCCGAGATGCTCCTCCTGAACAGCAAGGCAAGATATTTCTTGGGGCCCCAGACCGGTAGGGGACACTTGAGGGCTGACAAATGTATTTATTATTTATAAGATTTAATGGTGATGAATGATGGTTGGAGCGGCTTCCTGCTACTGTAATGTTTACCCAGAATCACCTCTGTATAGCTACTCCTTAATCTTACACTGGGCCTCATTTAACAATATCTTAGGAAAGTTTTGTGTACTAATCTGACGGTTTTCACCAGATTTATGAAAGTTTCCGAAAATTATTTTCCTGATCGAAATATCAGCTGTAAGGTGAAGAGCAAGTTTTTGCTGCAGCTCCTTTTTATTTACTGTAGCGTAAAAAAAAAGGGGAAATAAACAATGAGACTAAAAACTGAAAAACATAAGTGGAAGCTACGTTGTTTTTTTATTTTACACCAGAAAATGTTATAATAATTATTATTATTGTTGTTTTTTTGTAAAATCATTTTTACATTTTAATATATCTTTTAAAATGAAATTTTAAACTTAGTTAGTTTTACACATCTTGTTAAAATTAAAGATCATCTCAATTCAATTCAATTTTATTTGTTGGCGCTTTTAACAATTCGCAAAGCAGCTTTACACAATCAAAAGAATTCTTTTAATAAGTTTAAGTTTAATCATTTAAGCGATTATTGGAAGTTAATCTCTGGAAGTTAAAGACTTTTGCTGAATGCTTAAAATAAATAATCTTTTGAGGAGCATGTGTTACTGTATTTTTGTATAGGAGTAGATTTCTCCCTAATTTGCAGGATTTTCATGAATACCGAATTCCTTGCAGAAACATTTACATGAACGATTTACAGATCAATCCGTTCCTATGCAATGAACTTCAGGTAACAGTGCGCTCGAAAATAAATAACCCGATGTGATAAAACCCAGACAGTATCAAGATCAAGCCATATGACAACTTAGTTTAATGTTCGAGCAGTGGATCTAGATGTCCATCTGTTAATCTTTAAGAGATCATCATATTTCTTTAGATATTTGGGTTATTTAAAAAATTCTAAAATGATGGTACTGATGGTACTTAATTAGTAACCTACGTGGGAACCCAAAGTAAGAATCGATTTAATGATGGAAAGCTTTTTTTTCCCCAAATGCCTAAATGTGAATTTTTAATGCATAAAAGTTCCTTGTAATTTGTACTACTAGACATCATGTTTTCCTCTTTGCCTGTAAATATCCTGTTTTGTACTCTGAACTCTTTTGTAGTTCAGTTTCCATGTGGTAAAGCTCCACTCCAGAGAACACAGACTGTTTTGCCACGAGCTGTCGGTGGAAATCAGTGCCAGAAAGGCCACTGCCCTTGGCAGGTAACTAATACTGTATGTGTAACGTGTATAATTTTTAAATATAAAAAAACTGGAGATGACCCAGGCCATGGTTCCAGAAGCTAAATACCGTCGTCACATAGCCTGTCTTTAGAACTAATTAGGGCACAAGGTGGTGTACACACGGGACAGGGTGCCAATCCATCACTGGGCACACACACACAGACACATACAGTACTCACACTTTCATTAGGCAATTTGGGGACGCCAATCTGGCTAATCAGGAATCGAACCCGAAAGAGAGATTAGAGCAAAATTATATTTATCAGCATGATGTTAGTTGGTCCATGGTTTTTAAAATGAGTCTGGTTCACCAAACTGGTTCTTGCTGTATAGTCTAGTTATCCCGCCTTTAAACACATCAGTAACACTCACTGTTACCCCTCCCTGGTGTCACACCATACAGGTTCTCCTGAAATATTTCGGAGACAGTCACTGCGGAGGAGTTTTAGTGGACGCTAACTGGATCCTAACAGCTGCTCACTGCATCGATAATATAAATATTCATTATCTACAGGTCATAGCAGGTACTTATTGCTTGTTACTTATCATTTTATATTATACAACAACATTTGTCTGTGCTCATGACATGACACTGAAATGATTACTACACTTACTACTACAGGATGTCATTCAGCCATGGAAACATACAATGTCCCTTTAAATATGTTATATTTATATTTGTATACCACATTATGTACGAAATTCAACTTACTCAATACTAATTTTTCATTGTCTCACTCACCCACTCTTCGTCTGGATATACATCCTCATGGGGGGCACAAGGCGTGGGTACACCATGGACACGGTGCCAATCTATTACAGGGCACACACACACACATACACACTTACGTTCACAGAATACGGGAACACCAATTAGCCTAATCTGCATGTCTTTAGACTGTGGGAGGAAACTGGAGAACCCTGAGGAAACCCACCAAGCACGGGGAGAACAAACTCCATGCACACAGACCCCGATCTGGAAATTGAACCCGGACCCTGGAGGTGCAAGGCGACAGACAAATTTAGCTAATAATTAATAGCCACATTAATAATCGTGATCATAGCTCAATCAGAATAAAAATAGAAATAAACACTTTCTGACTTGATCGGGTCCAATCTGTATAAATTTTATAAATAAGTGAAGAACAATAGGTCGATATTCCCCTTGTAAATGTTTAATCTGATCATTTCTGTTTTGTTAAAGTAAATATATTATTTTTTTTTGCCAATTTTTTCTCACGGTAAGGTAATATTACGTGACGTGACGAAGTTTCCAGGAAACTTTTACAAAACAATGAATTAAACAAAAACAACTTATGTTCATCCACTAGGTCATTGGCCTCCGGAAGGGCACTGATTGCCTTCTCACATAGATGATGTAAGAAGGTGAGATCTATCAGGAAGGATACGTGTTCTTGTGTTCTTTTGTTATATTTTAGTCCGATTAAAAACTTTGTGGGTGGCACGGTGGTGTAGTTCTTAGCACTGTCGCCTAGCAAACCTCAAAAGTTGAGGGTTCGATCCCAGCCTCGGCTTCCTTCGGGTACTCTGGTTTCCTCACACAGTCTAAAGACATGCAGATTAGGCTAACTGGCATTTCCACATTGCTTGTAGTGTGTATGTACCCTACAATGGATTTGCACCCTGTCCAGGGTGTTCCCTGCCTCATGCCCCAAGTCTCCTGGGATAGGTGCCAGGTTCCCCAGGATAAGTAGTATAGAAGATGAATGAATGAATAAACACTTCAAAGCAGGCAGAAACACTTCTAAAGTTTCTGATTTGATATGGACATCAAAGCACATGTAAAGTTAGAATCTCTAATCAGAATGATTTGAATCAGATCAAAGAAAGATATCCATATACAGTACTATAAATGTAGCGATTATGATTATTGCACATAATCACTATTTTCCTACTGTGTTTCACCAGGGGACCATAATATCGACGTGGTGGAAGGCACAGAGCAAACCTTTTCTGTATCACATGTAATTACCCACGAGAGCTATGATACAGCACCAGAGGACAGCGACTTGGCTCTCGTGCGGCTGAGTGAGCCCGCTACGTTTACGAACTACACCATTCCTATCTGTCTGCCAACGTTAGAGTTCGCCAAAATGGAACTGGACGCCATTCGCTTCCACATCATTAGCGGATGGGGCCGGCGCACCGAAGGAGGCAACATTTTTACCACTCAGGTCTCTAAACCCAAGTCCCCAGTCCTCCGTATGCTCGCTGTGCCCTTCCTGAATGATGCAGAATGCTCTGTTAAGAGCGGAGTTAATATCACTGATAACATGTTCTGCGCCGGTTACTTCGATGGCAGCCAGCAGTCTTGTCGAGGAGACGATGGCAGTCCCCTAATAACCCAGTACAAGGATACGCATTTCCTGACTGGGATAGCGTCATGGGGTAAAGGATGTGAGCATCCAGGCTTCTACGCCATATACACCAAGGTTGCTAACTTCCTGGATTGGATTCAGAAAGGCATGGCTGCTCCAATCCCCCAACCAGATACCTTCAATGCTTCAGATATCAACGAAGCTACGAAAACCTTCAATGCAACACTTATCGTCTAAGCTTCAGATACCTTCAATCATAGCAGCACCTCCTGCTTAACGGCGGTTCATCCAGAACTGAGATCAACTTGTTTAGACCAGAGTATATCTAATCAGTTGCTTTCATATCTCATTTTATGAAATAAAGATATTAAATTCAGCATCAGTATTCCAGATTCCAGGATTTTGTGTCTTTCTTGTCTCATCAGTCACTGAGTGGCAGATTATTATAAATATTAGATGTCGTAAAGGTTTGTTCTGTTCATCATAACATGATTAACTATATGACACCGTACAAACAATGTGATTCAGCGCCTTTTCGGTTAGCAAGTAATGACTCACACATTGATAAGAATACCTATAAAACAAATCCGAGGTCATGGGATTATTTACTTCCAAACAAGCAGTCTTAACTGAAAGCGAGAGAACTATGGACGCACTGTGTCAATATTAGCAAACAGATCAACAAAAAAAAAAAAGGTCCAAACTCTGTCTTAACTAACTCGTATAATCAGGTCGGTTTGAGATCAAAAGTGTTCTAAATGTAAACAACGCTAAACATCAAATAAGATCATATTAGTAGTGTTAAAGGGTTAGGCGTAATAACGAAAGATTTCTTTAAAACGATTTAAAACGTTTTATTGTCCCCTTTCTTTCGGCCTCTGTCTCCCCCCACCCGTCAGTTATCACTCCGGTTACTGACCTCCTGTGCCTGTCTTTCAGAATTCAGTCATCTCTTATAGAGAAGTGCCTAACGGTAAAAACTCAGCATGTTTTGGGTCTTCAGGACCTGTCTTTATCTACTTCTTGCACACTGTGCTACATCTGAGGGTAAGTGAAAGACTTCTCAGTTGAAAGGACATGATTTTAAAATGTTTATCATAATGTGTATGTTAATTGTGTGTGTATGTGTTTCTATATGCATGCATGCTTCATATAGTATATATGTGTGTATATACAGTATGTGAAAATACTTTGGTTTGAGATCAAAAGATAATAGTAACCTGTACATCGGAATTTTAGTTATTTACATATCCTTTCTATCTAGATGTATTAATCAACCAAGAACGTAACACCTTCAGTGGAACACTCCATAGTTGACCAAAACTATCGTATAAAACTAACAAACCTAAAGTGCTCTTAAAATTTGGTTGCATATCCCATGCTTGCAAGAATTTCATCAACCCAACCGGGGACCCAATGACATCACCTATCTGATTCTCTGTTCCAGACTTGTGCCACAGCTTCCTTCAGTTAGTGTTTGTTTTCGGGGGGTTCCTCTTCCTCCACTCGAAAGACTTTCATTTTTTTGCTCTGATGAAATCCTTTCTTGTATGGCCAGTGTGTACTGTTTTGATCAGCATGATGGAAATCCTCCCAGCTCGACCAGTTGCCACTTTGGCCATTCCATTATTTTGGTAGAAGAACTTTTGTGGCTCACCTCTACATGACTTTGCGCGACTTGTAATCTGGCCGTTCTGATTTTTATAGCTTATAATATGGGCTCTATATTTCATCTCTTAATTTTTTTTTATCGAATGGTGGATTACTATATAGTACCTTCAACCCTGGAAGAGGTTGTTGTCTTTACAGTGCTCAAAATGTTTCTATCACCAACTGCTGCTGTTTTTCTTGGCTGATCTGTCCGATGTCCAGTTGGTAGTGCACTACTGCTTTCTTTCTTTTTTAGGACAACTTGTTGTTCTGGCTATGCACAATGCTTATGCAATGGCTCCAATCAATTCTTCCAATTTACTTTTTCTCACTTTCAAAATGGCTTGCTTCTCTCCCATAGACAGCTCTCTGGTCTTCATGTTGGTATATACATATTAAAAGCAAATGCAGTATTCAAACCCAGGACTCAAAACAAGACTAGACCTCCATGACTATTATTTATTTAATTATCATGAGATAAAATCTAAAATGCAATCTCTTATAATCTGAACGCCCAAATGTCTCCTGAAAAAAAAAAGGGAAGTGGAATTGCCATCGTAATACTTCTAGAGAGAACTGTATGTAAAAAAGAAACCAATTTTTTATGAAACCCACAATTTTGAAGATAATCCAGCCCAAAGGGTATATTATTATGTTGAATATGCAGAAATATGAGACAATGCAACGATACTAATAAACTGCGATGCTGTGTACATAGTCTTCCTCCAAACCAAGGATGCCAACCAGGTCCTCGCACGCCACAGGCGGGCCAACAGCTTTTTAGAGGAACTAAAAAAGGGTGACATGGAGCGAGAGTGCATAGAAGAGCGGTGTAGTTACGAGGAGGCCCGGGAGATCTTCGAGGACAAGGACAAGACGGCATGTCCTTTCTCTCTTCCGCTATCATTTTCATTCAAATACTTTTTGAAAAGTGCCCAGTATTGTGACTGAAACTGTCTTCCTTCTTTCTATAGGATAAATTCTGGAGTGTATATGTTGGTAAGTGACTGTAATCAAGAGGGCCTTTTTTAAGACAATGATCTAATCACTTGCAGATGGAATCAGTGTCACATTTTAAGATGAAATCCCTTTTTTATTATGATTTTATAAATTATAGATGGAGATGCATGCGCCTCTAATCCTTGTCTTAACAAGGGTTTGTGCAAAGATGGAATAGGGGCATATTCCTGTTACTGCCCTGAATTGTTTCAGGGGACTAACTGTGAGATTGGTGAGACTCTCCAACATCATATCTTACACAAAAGCATTTAAGTGCTGGCCGAATCTAATTTAAATTAAATCTTTGGATTCAGCAATTCCACAGCTGTGTGAGGATAAGAATGGGGGCTGTGATCACTTCTGCAAAGTGGACCAGAAGAAGGGGACTGCACTCTGCTCTTGTGCCAAAGGTTACAACCTAGCAGCTGACAAGAAGACCTGTACATCTGATGGTAAAAGCAAGACACATAGAATTTATTCACTTGATCCAAAGACTTGAAAGTATTAGAGCATTCCATACTTTCTTATGCTTGACATTAATCTCTACAAAATAGATTTCTTACTTGAATCTATATCAAGCCTTGGTTTGTTTGGTTTTTACTCCACAGAACCCTTTAAATGTGGCCATGTGTTTCCTAAGGGAACCCGAAGCATTACAATACATCGTTCAACAGAAAATGTCACTTATACCGGCAATGGCACCATCCCTGTCAATGTACCACTGGAAATCCCTGAAGAAAACACAGTAAAAACCAATTTAACTGCAAAAAAGACTGTTACAAATGTCACTAAGAGCCAGGCAGACCCCAACAGTTGGTTTGGACTAATAGAACCCAGTCCCACTCCTGTAGAGGAATCAGTGTTCTCTGGAGAGACAAGAATTGTGAACGGTGAGGACTGTCCTCCTGGAGAATGTCCATGGCAGGTAAACACTAATACAGTAGTTTTATGCTTTGTCTTCTTTCAAAGAACACACTTCTACAAAGAGCCCAAAAAATTATCAAAAAGTTTATACAAAAGTATTTGGCCAAACCTGCATGCAAATCCTGTATACAGGATCGCGGGGGGCCTGGAGCCTATCCCAGGAGACTTAGGGCAAGAGGTGGGGTACACCCTGGATATGGTGCCAATCCAGATCCAGGTCCACACATACACACACTTACACAGTCATTCACACACTCCGGACAATTTGGAAATTCCAAATAGCTGAATCGGCATGTTTTTGGACTGTGGAAGGAAACCAGGAGTACCCGGGGAAACCCACCAAGAACGGAGAGAAGATGCAAATTCCGTGCACCCAGATCCCAAGGCGGGAATCAAATCGGGAATCGGGGATCCTGGAGGTGCAAGGCGACAGTGCCAACCACTAAGTCACCATGCATCCTGTATCCAAATACATACAGTATGCAGTAGTTCAATATGTAGTCGGTCTCCATTTTGAAGTTATAACAGCTTCCACTCTTCTTGGAAAGCTGTCCACAAGATTTTGGAGTGTTTCTGTTGGAATTTTTGCCCATTCATACTGTAGATGAGGTCAGGCACTGATGTTGGACGAGAAGGCCTGGCTTTCAACCTCCATTCCAGTTCATGGTCAGGGTTTTGTGTAGGCTATTCAAGTTCTTCCACACCAAATTCATCAAACCATGTCTTTATAGTCCTCGCTTTGTGCGCTGGGACACAGTCATGTTGGAATAGAAAAGGGCTTTCACCAAACTGTTACCACAAAGTTGGGAGCATAGCATTGTCCAAGATGTCCAAGGGATTGGCCTGTACTAGGAAACCCACCATGCATAAGGAGAACAGGCAAATAAAAAAATAAGCCACTGTGCCACTTTTACCAATTCCCTTGAATCCATTCATATGTATTACCATTTTAAGAATAGACATTTAGCGAGCACTTGGCAAGGACAAATCTAACCAAGAGGACATGAGAAGGAAACCTTAGTAAAAATGCTCAAAAACCAACCCATCTCACACCATATGGAGGGATTTTACCCCCACAGCTGTATACTATATATCACAGTCTTGGGTAAGATATATGCGTGAATTGAGACTGTGAGACTCAAGTGCAGATGCTAATAATTCTTTGACTCTCTTTTTAGGCATTGCTCATGAATGAGGACAAGATTGGCTTCTGTGGCGGGACTATTCTGAATGAATACTTCATTTTGTCTGCAGCCCACTGCATGAACCTGTCCCGCTCCATCACAGTCATTCTAGGTGATGAAATGAAAGACCTGATTTTCATAGGAAATGTTCTCAATATGTAACAAAAAAGGTTTAGTATGTATTGATTTGATTACAATAGTGTAATGGTAGGGGTGAGCTTGTGCTGGGATGGTGATATGCGTCCTATGCTTGTGACTGAATTTTATAGAAGGTGCTGAATCTATATTGAATTCTGTTATCGTATTTTTCTCCATACACATAGAGTTCCATGATGCTTACAAACAAATTGTTTTTCAAAACAGGTGAAACAGACACCTTGGTTAGGGAAGGGCGAGAAGTGGTACATTCTGTTGAACAAGTACTGGTACATAAGCAGTATCAGCCTGAGACCTACCACAATGACATTGCCCTCATCAAGCTCGTCAAACCCATTACCTTCACAAAGTACATCATCCCAGCGTGCCTCCCCGAGCGTGACTTTGCAGAGCGTGTCCTCATGCAACAAGAAGAAGGCATGGTGAGTGGGTTTGGTCGTCTCCATGAAGGCGGTCTCCAGGCCACCGTGCTGCAGAGGCTCACTGTACCCTACGTAGACCGTTCCATCTGCAAGGAGTCCACCAAGTTCAACATCAGCCCCCGCATGTTCTGTGCTGGCTACGCCAGGGTGGAAAAGGACGCGTGTCAGGGTGACAGCGGTGGCCCACACGTCACCAGGTACAAAAACACATGGTTCGTGACGGGCGTGGTAAGCTGGGGTGAGGGCTGCGCTCGCAAAGACAAGTACGGCATCTACACTCAGGTGTCCAAGTATCTCAAATGGATCGAGACCGTCATGGAGCAGGTCATGGCCGAGTCTAAAGCAACCAGTAAATCCAGGAAAAAAAGGGGGGCACTTGGGCAGGTGCCTGTGATTCGGATGTGAATAAAAATAAAATATGGTAAATTATGTGTAAAAGAGATGCAAATATAAACAAAAACAACTGGAAACATGCATTTAAATAAAGGTTCCATATATATATCTGCAAACTCATCCTGTTTCCTTTGTCATTTGTCATCTTTCAGTTTTACAAGAATCTCTCTCTCTCTCACACACACACACACACACAGTCTTCTGTAGAATCTCTTACGCTTGAATTTCAGCTGGACATTTCCTAGGTAAAGTGGGTGTGGGTGTGTCCGTGCCGGAAAAATGCTAAAAACGTGCAGTGTAACAGTACAGAAGAAAGAAAAACATTAGGGTTTAAGGTCCAAATCGAACCACTGGGCTACTCTGGGACATTCTGTTTGCTTAATTGTTTGCAGATTAGAGTCCTTTTAGTGTTTGCTAAGCTTTCCTATGCACAAATTGTCAACCCTGTTTGAAAACATTTCTTTACTGTTTCACAGTTTCATATTTCTGGAACGTTTTAGATCTAAAAAACATGTGTGAGTTGCATTACTACTTAAAAACTTGTCAGAGTCCGACAAATGGCACCAGATTAGCATTATCTGTGAACTGACTACTGAAGAACCTTATCAGTGTTTGTGTGTGTGCGCGTGTGTACGAGTGCATGATCGTACAGACCTTGGGTTTTTGTAACGGGAAAATACATTGGGAGGCGTAATTCACGGCGATCGGTGCCAAAAGAGCGGAGATAAAGGCAAAAAGAAAAGGTCGTTTAGTAATAAAGCATTTGAGCATTTATCTAATTGTGATGGAGTTTCAGTTATGGGGTTTCTTCTATTTCACACTGAACTGCTTCTATCTGCTGACCACCGCTGACCGAACAGGTAGGGAAGATTTTTTTTTTTACATCAGAATAAAGGCAAGGTTTTAATATAAGACACAGATGCACAACAAAGCCTTTTTTTAAATACTATAATAAACTGTACAATTATATCGAGTATTAATTGCATTACGTTATTATGAAGTATTCTGTTTTTCTTAACAGTTACCACAATGTTAGCAATATTTCTTTCTGATTCGTGATCTTCAAGATGCACCATATTTAATACTTTCTTTTTTTATACTTTTTTTTTATTCAAGTTTTCCGATCTGATTCACAAGCTAAGGCCATCTTTTTACGGCCTAAACGCGCCAATTCGTTTCTTCTGGAGGAAATTCTAAAGGGCAATTTGGAAAGAGAGTGTTATGAGGAAAAATGCACGAAGGAGGAGGCCAGAGAGGTGTTTGAGGACAACCAGAAAACAGTAAGCTTTGACCTAGGAACTCCTCCTTCCAAGAATTTCAAGTTATGTACACAGAGAATGAGTAGGATGATTCAAATTAAGTACATTATGACACATTCTGCAACAGCATGAGTCAATAAAAGTTCCTCCGACCACTTGATTATTCACCAAATACATTAATGAATAAATAGAGAAATTACTGTTTATACAGTATGTATTGTACCATTTTAGTGAATTTTTGTCTACTGAAACACTACTGTGCATTTTGCCTTCGTAGGAAACATTTTGGAATAAATACCACGGTGAGCATCTCGCCTTTGTCCTGCAGTTTGATTAAATAAACAGTGCTTTTTCCCCCATAGTAACATGTGCTTTAACATAGACGGAGATCAGTGTCAATCCAATCCTTGTCAACATGGCGGCACCTGTAAAGACAAAATAGGAGGCTACAGCTGCCGGTGCACTGACATGTACACAGGAGATAACTGTGAAAAGGGTAAAGTTTGTTACTGCTGAAGTGTCTATTAGTATTCGACCAAAACACAGTATTGGTGCTGATTTTTTTTTTTTTATGTTATACATACCGTATTATAAAGAAAATGTAAAAAAACTACTTCTGAAGTTTTGCAGCAAGGAATTACAGCATGGAAGTTATTCCTTGCTTCCCTAAAAAAGTTGCGAACTTTAGCCATTTTAAAACCATGATTTTATATATACGCCCCAAAAATGGCCATTTTGCAGTGTTGTACAAACAATACTAATTTAAAATGCAAATTATTCATATTTCTTTAAGAAGTGATACTTATAAAAACATATGACCTGTTAAAATTGTTGCATACATTTTTGTTTTGTTGTTTTTGGTAAAAGGCTAAAAAGCTCAAAATCTGTAGTGTCCGTAACCATGTGGAATTCATGTTGCAATATCTTAACAATTTTGGATTTTAAAATAATACACCTCTTCACGTTTATGTCATTTCATGTGAAATCTAAATTGAATACTGAATGACAGTTAAGATTGTTAAAAGGTTTTAATTCAAAGATTTGAAGTTACAAATACTACAGAAAGAGCCTAAAATTGTATTTAGCAAACGTGTTTCTTCTTACGTGATAAAAATATAAATGAGTATGCATATTTAAAAAAAATCAAAGGAGAATTAAGTATTATGAAAAAATTACCGTATATGATCCTATCTAAAAAAATATATTTTTTTAAATCACTTTTTAGAACCAATACCACGTTTTGGCCGAATGAGTTTAATAACATTGTTACAATGTAACAATGTAATGTTTTTCTTGCCTTTGGTTTGAAGGTGTTATTTATTAATTGTATCTGCATAAAAATTTTTTTTTAAAACTATTAGTTCTGTTTAAAATTTGCTTTTGTGACCTGAACAGTGATTTTCTTTAAAAGGTCCAGTTAAATTTAGCTGCTGAAGTATAATTTTGTTAAATGTTGAATTTAGAATGTTCTTGAATTTTCTAGAACTTTCTAGAACATTAAAGGTTTTTATATACTGTAAATACTTTGTGAATTTCAGAAATATCAGTCTTGATCATAAAAAACAAAGTTTGAACGAAATTGTACCCCTTTGACAACCTTTCTGTTGTATTAGTGTTAGCTTATAGGAAATAATTACTATTTAAGGACCAAAGTGCTGTATGTTACATTGTGTAATCCTAATTATACAACATAAACAACTTGTATAGTTATTTTTGTTTGGCCTAAGTGAAAAATCATCATTTGTGCAGATGTTTCTGAATGTCCTTCTGGAGGCCCTCTGGGGTGCGAACAGTTCTGCAGATCCTTACACGACTCGTACCGGTGCTTCTGCGCCAGAGGCTACACCCTTCACAGCGATGGCAGGAGCTGCATACCTCTGGGTTTGCAACACACACATGTTCTTTTAGATTTCAGGACATACACTCAAGGTTGACCTTGTAGATTTTTTTTAATCAAATGTGAATACTTAACATCCTAGACTAGGGGTGTTGTCCAGGACAGAGATGTAGACATTGTTGCACAAAATGTATTTACTACAGAAACACCAAACTCTGATGTTCTTCATTGTTTTAGATAAGGACTCATGTGGGAGAGTTTTATCAGATGACTATATAAGTAAAAGTAAAGATCAAAATGACTCGATTTGCCCCCAAGGAAAATGTCCATGGCAGGTGAGCAAACTGAGATTTGTAAAGAATTTCAGGAATTCGTAGTGATTGGTCAATTTTCAAATGACTATATTTGTGGTGGAATCTAGAAGACAAGTTATAAAGCTTCTTAAAGAAATGTCTTCATTTAAACATGTTGAATCATCTTGGTGTAGGTGACCTTTATGGGTGTTGGTGGTGAGGAAATTTGTCATGGTGTGATCCTTGGAAGGAAGTCTATACTTACCTCAGCTGCATGCCTGGCAAAAGATGTAGATTCCTTGGTCATTGGTAAGCATCGGATTTTGTTGTTTAATACATTTTTATTTTGTGTAGCCACTGCAGCCTTAGCTCTGGTAAAGAGTGTACTAACACTTCAATATACAGTTAAACCTTGGATTGGGAGCATATTTTGTTCCGGAAGCATTCTTTTACATCAAAGCACTCGCATATCAAAGTGAATTTCCCCATAAAAAATAATGGAAACTCGAATGATTCGTTGCACAACCCAAACATATTCATATAAAAATTTTAATACAAAATATAAAAGTACAAATAAAACAAATTAATCAAATTAATCTAGTAAGAAGAAAGGAGGAGGAGGAGGAAGGGGGCTACTGTATAGGATGTGTTTCTCTCACACATACACACAATGAACCCACTGCTCCCTGACAGTATGTGACCTTGCGTTGACGTTAAATAGATTCATCTCCCGCACTGTTACACCCTTTTTAACCTTTTTTCTTCAGAGGCTGTTGTTGCAGTACAGGTACTAAAGAACGGCCACTACACTTGGACTCGAATAAAAAAAAAATGCTTTAAGTGCACACACACTTGATCACAATGTTATAGTAAACAGTACACATACGCACGGATGGAGACTATACGAGCGACACCTGTGCACTTTGACTGAGCAAGGGAGACGATTACCCACAACCCCACAGCATGAGAAAGAGAACCATTGGCTCAGTTGTGATCAGGTGACGCTAGGCAGACAAAGAGTGCTCATACTACACTACTAGTATTGCAAGACCTTGCTTTTATTGAGTTTAAATGTATTACAAAATTTTTGCAAATCACTCGCAGAACAAGTTAATCGCAATCCACTTATTTGTCTCCAAATGACTTTTTGCATCGTTAAATTTTGTCCTTTTTTTTCTCTCCATTGCAGTCCACTCGAATGAAAAAATTAATTCTTCACAAGTGACCGAAAGGATTGCTCACGATCGGTATATAATTGGCAAACCTGCCGATGACTTGGCATTCTTTGTGCTTAAGGAACCGATCGCTTTGGGTTTAGGCCCCATCCAACTCTGCCTCCCGGAGAAGGATTTCAGTGAAAACATCTTAATGAAACATGGTAAAGAGGGCATGACAGTGGGTGCAACCAACAAACCTTCATACCTCCCACTGGATATCTGCCAATCAAAACTCAACCTTAGTTTCTCCTTGACCAATAAGATGTTCTGTATGGAGAAGCAAGAACCTGAAGGTATGTCAAAACGATCAGAAGAGAAAAAGATAGAGTGTGATCTTACGTCTGGATCTCCTGTGGCTACAATGGAAGGAAATACAGCTTTTCTAACTGGACTGTTTATGTCCCAAAGTGACTGTACACAGGGACTCGTGTTCACTAAAATTTCCAGATATCTCCCATGGATTCGCAACCTTCTCCGGAAGAAAGAAACGGTCCAGAGATGACACATTCAGCAAGAAGCATGTTTTTTGGGTGGAAATTAACCTGCTTTTAGAGTGGAACTGTGATTTCAATCTGTTAGACTTGGACATTTTAAAGACTTTCTTCTGATCAGCATTAAATACAGCACAATCAAAACATTTTACAAATGGAAAATTTATTTTACATACAAAATACAAAACAGTTAGTGAATATAATACAAACTTGTGGTGCACCACAGAGGGTCAGACATTTCACTTGCAAAAATGTACAATAAAAAAATTAATATGGTGATTTTTTTTTTCGTGGTAAAATTCGATTCAGTTTGTTGCTGTCCAAGAAAAACAAATTTTTGTAGAAACCTGATTTAAATCTAGAACTACTGCGTAACTAATTACAAAAAATACAGGAATCCAACAGGAGTTTACTGGTTGTTGAGCAGCTGAAGATCATAATATCGAGGACAAGGGTGGGAAAGGGTTTTGTTTACTGACGACCAACTTCTGGTGCTGGTGAGATATATATCCTTTAATGTGACCCTGTAGAAACACAAATACACATGATGGTTATTAAAATGAAAGAATATTAAGAAAGAAATCAAACCATACTAAGTACTTAAAGACAACAACTCATTCATATACAAAAAGCAACTAACATTCTGTTTCACTTCTCCTAACCACCAGGAGCAGTGTATAGACCTTGGATAATGTCTGTTAGACATGTCATGAGGAACGAGTCTTCCATGAAAAGTGCTCAAAGATATAACTGCCGCACTTGTGGAATCTGGGGAAAGATTTGCGTGGTGATGCAAAGCTAGCTGCCGTGCAGACTTTTTGAAGTGGGACACAAATAAAAATTTTATTGAAATGCCAGTCAAGCTCATACTCTTGGATAATTTGACCAGTTTATATCCAAATCAAAACACCGTACCCAAATACAATGGAGTTGAACATCCTGAAGGCAACACCCTGGTAGAGCATCACAAGAACCAAACCTAGAGTCTAGTGATGTCTGGGTTTCAGACTTGAGCCAATCACTGACTCCAAAGGAGATTTCATATCATTTTTACCGCTATAGATAGGAAAATAAATAAACAATACTACACAATAAACAGAAAACTTTAAACGGCAAATCCCAATACCTTACACAGATCTGTGATGCCAGTCACTGGTATTTTCCGATTTAGATTTCTGTAATCAGGAATCAGTGGTCAGCTGCAAAACCCCTATAACTCACCAGACTTAAATTTAAATTTATACTTTAGCACTTTACTTATACCTAAGGGAACCAATCGAAGATTAGGCTTAGCAGTTAACACTGCACATGCAGAAGGGGGTCTTGAGGTTAAAACGGAACCATTAGCCCATACAACTGCAGTATAACACTGAGGAAAAAGTTCTCATTTTGTAACTCCAGTCAGTTCTGTGCCATGCATGAACATCTTACCATGTAGATGAGGTTGGCCAGGATGCACTGAACCTCATCGATATCAACCTCCTCCACCTGCATCATCTTCAGCGCCACCAGGAATGCATCTAACGGCAGCTGGTGAGTTTTGAGCAGATGATACCTGTCATGAGGGTGAAAAATCAGAACGAGGTCACACTTGTGTTAAGAAGCCACGAAATTTGGAGTGACTAATCAACCTACTGGTGTGTATTTTGGTTAGCGAGCAGAAAACAGAACTCCACACAGGGGGAATGGGAGGGAAGAATCAATCAATTAGTGTAGGATCAGTCTATCCATCTAGGGCTGAAATGGAAATGAAACGTTTTCCAAACAACCACACTGTCTGTAAAGGTCTGTAGTGGTAACAGCAGCCTGTGTTTTTATCTTTATATTAATATGATAAAAAATAAAAAATAAAAAAATAAAAACACATCGACTTCGGTTTTTAAGCCCTCAAACTCCACCATTATTCAAGTTCACATGGCTATTATCACTGTTTCTGACTTCTGACATGACATTTGTCTGGTTCTTCTCAAGGTTTTGTTCCTATTAACATAGGAGTTTTTTCCTTGTCACGGTCGCCGTCGTCCTCGGTTTGCTCAACAGGGACAATCTTATTTCGATTCATACACGTTCACATTTTATACAAACTTTAATAATTCTTTTGATTGTGTAAAGCTGCTTCGCGACAATGTCAATTGTTAAGAGCTATACAAATAAAATTTTATTTAATTGTCTAAGTAGAGCTGTGAGAATGAATCAGTTTAATCAGGTAATTTGATCTTTTGTTGGTTAAATAAGTTAATTGAATTAATAGGTAGGTTTTTGGTTCAGAACAGTTTCACATTTTACAAAACCTTAAAAAATGACAAATGTGAAAATGACAAATTCTTAAAAAAAAATAATAATAAAAATAATAGGCCACAGATTTTATAGGAAATAGAAACCGCTCTGCAAATGCTCTTTTTTTTTTCCACTTTAAGTTTATATATGGAGTTTATACATTACTGCCATCTACTGGACTGGACTGTGGTGCAGAAAAATATTTTGACACTTAACCAACAGCATAAATTCAGGATCAGGGGGAGCTCAGTGGTTAAGACATTGGACTACGGTTCAGTAGGTCCCAGGTTCAAACCCCACAACCACCAAGTTGCCATTCTTGGGCCCTTGAGCCCTAAAATGCTCTGGATAAGAGCATGTGTTATAAACGCAAATGTAAGTTGCACAGCTTCACAGTGCTGAAAAAAAAAAAAAATCTTACTGGCACCTTTGAAGGGTTACGGTTATTAAAAGCCTTGTTGTGGAAAAGATTACCTGGAATTTTTAATTAGGTCTAGAAATGTAAAAGTAGTTAATTAAGTGATCTCATTAGTACTGAAACCAGACACAATTAGATCCACAGGCTTTGAAAGTCTCAGATAAATCACACTTTGGAGTAAACTCACACTTTCTTGAACAGGTTCCTGTAGGTGATGATTTTGAGCTTTTCCAAGATAAGGAAGATCCCACAGCGGATGAAGAAGGTCTCGTGTTTGGCAAGAGCCTCATTTAACATCAGAAGGTTGCCCTCGCTAACAGAGGATGAATAGAAAGTCAGAGAAAGTCATCATCTATTTGTAAGGTGAAAGTTTTTTAATACGGATGCTTGAGAAAAGGGAAGGAAGGAAGGAAGGAAGAACAGACCTCACTGCCTTGGTGACTTCGGCAAACTGCATGAGATCATATTTTTTCAGAAGCTGGTTTGTTGGCATGTGGCCCTGGAGAAACAGAAACACAAGAGGTAATGGGTTTAGTCTCAGCAGCAACTCCAGATATTAAGACGTTTATTTGATGTGTCTTTTAGAGAAAAAAAAAAAAAAACAGTTCAGTTATGAATCAGGATTCTTTGTGTAGTGATTCAAGTATAGCCACACTGACTCCAAAACCGATTTTTTTAAAAACTATTTTTACATTCATAATAGAGATGAACTGGTCAATCAGCCAGTGACCAGAATTGGACGGTTTACAATTTGATTGTTCATAACCGGTGATCGACCTCAAGATATAACTGATTCTTTACCAGCTTTTCTCCAAACTCTGAGCGAAGTAGTCTCAAAGATACTCATTACACAAGTCTCAAAACACATTAAATCAAAAATCATATGCGTTAGAAACCCCGCATGCCTTCATGATCGCAGCAACTCAACCCGTGCGCTCACTGTCGTTTGAGAAGGTAAACCGTGGCCGTTTGTTTATAATCCTACAGGTGGCGCACTCTGAACTATTTACATTTTTTTTGCTTCATTTAATTTGAAATTAAATGTTAAACTCTTGTATTTGAAGTTGGTTTGTGTAGTTTAAATAGTTTTTAAAGTAAGAAAACTAGGAACGGGCTGCATTTAATTAATCGTTAAACTTTTCTAAAATATTTATAATGGTAAGAAAATCGGGGAAAAAATTAATAGCGGGACATTTATAAAATCGTGATGGTTATAGAATCACCAATTTAAATGAAATCGACACCTAGGGATCGTGATATCATCGTATCGGGACACTGGTGATGTTTACTGTGCAGCACAAGGACAACTTGTGTTAAATGTTACATGATCATGCTTATATTATATAACTTATCTCATACTTATATATAAACTATAAAATATAATTATATATTATAAAATAAAAATTTAATAATAATAAAATTAAAAAAAATATATCTATATTAAATTAGATTAATTATAAGGGAAAATAACTTGTGAAAAAAAAGGTGTTGAAATCACATTTGTACTTTAAACCGGCTGTGCATTTAAATTCTACCAAAACATGTTATTTGTGGAAAAATGCGTAGTCGTTTTACTTTTACCAAGAAAACTGTGATAACATACAGACAGAAAATCCCTAAAAGACGACGACTAGCCGAACAATGAATCAATACTGATTTCAGCAAATAACAGCGAATTCTCAAGAATGACACAGACTTCTGTGAGAAATGAATTAGACACATGGAATAATTTTTGCTACATGACAATTTAAAGAGGTGTTTTTTTTTTTTTTTTTATCAGACTCGACTCACCAGCAGCATCTTGACAGGCAGCAGGTAGATAAGTATGAGACGCTTGTTCCTCTGGCAGGAGCGATGGCAGCGCTGGAAAGAAAAGGACAGGTACTCTTCCGCTGTCAAGACACAAAAATGCAGTTGTTAAAATTTCAGCATCTTCTGCAGAAGACATTGTAGTTTTTAGTCCCTCAATAGAAAAACAAAGCAAGAGCTGACCTAGTTTGAAGTCACTGTCGAACATGGCTTTGCGGCCCACGTAGTACTTGTACGTGACTCTCTGCGCCGTGCTGTAATCCTCTTTCAGGTTGGAGCTGTCGATAGCTCGGATCAGCGGCTTGCACAGATGCAGTTTATTGATCTGAAAAATACGCAAACGTGATGATAAGATGAAGATCTGTAAACAAAAACATATTTTACTATTAGAATGGAAGACAAAAAAAAAATCTGTGTTGAATTCTAATTTTTATTTTTATATAATTTTTATAATATAATACGCCTCCAAGTGGCGCAGTCGTAAAGTGCTCGCCCTAACATCCGGAGTCCAATTCCCGGGTGAACCTCTCGCAGCTGGAGGTCTAGCTGTAAAAATGTACAAATAATAAAATAGAACTAAATTGAAATGGCATTTGGATATAAAAAAGCACGCCCAGTCATGAGCAAGACAAAATGCAGAATAATGTGCAAAGTTCAAAAAAACTTTTTTTAATGACGTTATTATTTACAAAACTGTGGAACAAGAATACTTTTTTTTTAAAGAATTAATTCATTCAATATCCGCTCTTATTCTGATTGTACATTTCCATCTGTGCGATCAGAACAAAAACTATGATGATTCAGACAAGGACTGATGATTCAGAGGTTTCTTTTCTAGGAAAAGAGCTCGCTTATAGTAAAAGATACTCTGTGTGTGTGTGAGAACTCCTCTAGTGTCTACATTTTAATTTAAGCAGGCAAACAGCACCTCTCGCACACCACCCAATTTATTTTTGGTATAAATTACGATTTCCACTCAATGATTTGTGAAATTTATTGTACTTTTGATAAAGAAATTATTTTATTTAAGGGGAAGAATGTCACCTCACCTACCCACACACTCACGCCCCGTGGCATTATGTCTTCTGTTTATCCCTGGAGAAGATTCAGACTTAAAATTTAAACAGGTGCGAGGACCCTTTCTTCACTTTTAAACTTATAAATTTATAGTTTAACTCCCTTCTTATTTGATTGGGTTTTCACCTTATTTCATTGGTTGGTGTATGCATTTGTTTTTCTTCCCTTCTTTTTTTCCCCCTCCTCTTTTCCAGCTCCATGTTTTTTCTTCTTTAAATATGCCATGTAAGGCTGGCTTGAAGTTTGGGTGGGGGAGTATAGGGGTTTTTATAAAGGGTATATAAGTATATAGTGTGTATTTAGTTCAAGTGTGCCTTAAAGATTGTTGAAAGAAATGTTAAATCTCTCTATCAAGATTGTTAATGTACGCCACATCATGAGCAGTAAACAAACCATCTTTAAATGCTGCATCCACCGATCAGCAACTTTTTTTTAGTAAGCATCACACTGCTCAGAGCATCACACCACACCTCCTTCCCATAGTGCATTACGGTGCCATCTATTGTCGAAGAAATGTACATGCGCCACAGCCATCCCTATGATGACGTAAAAGAAAAAGTGACGTGACCTATCAAACTAGGCCACCTTCTAACACAGTGAGTTAAAATCCATTTTGTGTTCTTTCCATCATAACTAGAAATAATTTTAGAGCAAATTGTGTAACAATAGCACTTCAAACAGGCAAGTCTTCATTTCCCATGAGGATTAACCAGCCTCGGACGCTCTTGACTCCGTCACCGGTTCACCAGTTGTCCTTCCTTGGACTGATTTTGGTAGGTTCTACCCACCAGGAACACCCTAAAAAGACCTGCTTCAACCATCAGTTATCCCAATCTGGCTTGTGTTAAAGTCTCTCATATCTGTTTGCTTGCCCATTTCTTCAGCTTATAACATTTTAAAATCACAAACTGACTGTTCACTACCTACCTAATATAGCCATCAATCAATGCTATTCATATCATCTGTCAGTGCTTTCAATGCTATTGCATACACACAAGTGGTTCAGATACAGTACATCAACTAAACCAATAACCAACACTAAAGATGGAAAATGAACCCGTATTACAGTTTAGCTGGCTAGCATGCTGCTTACAAAATGACCACACTCATTTCCAACGTTGTACTTCAAACAGCTGGAGTCGAATCTGGGAGTAAAACGGAAAAACAGGCGGGGCTTCCAAGGTGTCGGTTAATATCAGAGAACTCAAAACACTAAGAAAATTATTAAATCTCGGATTGTGAGTGTTCCTCAAGACGAGCAAAGATTTTTCAATAAATTTTGACTTGGAAAACGAGCAAGTCTTGGTTTACGAGTGCAGAGTATCAAGTATAGCACATGCGCTGCTTGTTTTGACGCCGAGCGTCATGTGATCACAACTGAACCAACGTTTTTTCTCTCTCTTGTGCTGCGGAATTGTGGGTGATCGCCCCCCCTGCTGGGTCTTAGTGTGCATTTCTCACTAGTATAATCAACATTCGTGCACGTGTGTACTGTTTACTATAACACTGTGACCACATGTGTGTAAAAAACATTTTATTTTGTGTTTTTGTGTGTGTATGTGTATAGCGCGCGTGTAAAGCAAAATAATTTTATTAAGATCAAGTTCATAAAGATCCATTTTCTCCCTCTCTGTATCAGCCTGTCGTTATGTGTGCGCGTGCACATCACTGGACACCATGCACCTTCACACACACACACACACACATACAATGCCTGCACGCATAAACGAAAACACTTATCTGTCGGGATTTATTTTTACCTTTTTTTTTTGAAAGGTAAAGTGCAGGTTGATTTGCTTTATTTTTACTTTATATTTTGTGTTAATAATTTTTTATGTGCTTATGTTTTTTAAGCAGTGGAAGAAAGAGTTTCCATTATTTTTTATGAGGAAATTCGAAATACAAGCCGCTTCCAGAACAAATTATGCTCATAATCCAAGGTTCCACTCTATGTGGATTGTCCCATCTGTTGCTTGCTTTTTTTCTTTTCTTTTTTTTTATGTTTTAATGAAAGCCTGTAGAAACACAGCATGTCTGGATAACTGTGATTTTCAGCTGACATCACAGTGCTGCTTTTTTACCGTTTACAATCAATTCCCATCAATTTTAATCAACATCCCTCCCACGTATATATGGAACGATGCACTAGTGTGCCTCCACAAATACACCTTTCATGCTTAAAAAAAAAAAAAAAAAAAAAGAACACATGCAACTAGTGTACACTTATAACAAAAAATTAAAAAAAAATTTTTAATTCAGTTGATTAATAAATCGCAATTCTTGTGCATTAATTAGCTTCTGAGTGGCGAAAAAAAAATTTCTTCTTTTTTTCCAAAATGTTTCTCACAAAATACCACGCAAGCTAATTAGTCTTAAAACACGCGCATTAGCAGCTGCACCTGCTAGAAGCTTTGTGTGTTTTTTTTATATATATATAATACTACAGGTGGTACAACTCTAAACTATTTAAAGACTGAAATTCTGTGCAGAGGAGTAAACCATTTGCCAAGGTTATTTTCTTTTTTTTTTTCATTTTAGGTTGCATGTTAAACTCTTGTATTTAAAGTTAGTTTCTATTGTTTAAATTTTTTTTACTGCGAAATCTAAAGCCATAAAAATGTGCTACATTTAATTACTCACGTTGTAAAGCTGTTGAATAAAGCTGAAGGTATAAAACTTCTTACAACTGGTTTTATTATTTCAAAAGTTTTAGGGTTTTAAAAAAATGCAACAACATCGGGGGAAAAAAATCAAAGTAACATCAAATCAAACATAGGTACCTTGAAATAAATTTTGAACAGCTGGTTGACGAGAAACAGCATGCCCCACTTCTTGGAGTCGTCGATCCCTGCGCGACTGATGGGACAGACAGAGAGCAACGATGTCACAACACACAGGACTGGAGAAAGCCAACACCCACCAGTACACAAGAATCATGTACTGTAGACTGCGGACACTCACTTGTCGCTGGCACAAACCCGGAAACAGCTCATGAGCTGCTCCGCTGCCTTCTCCAGCATGTCTCCGACCGTTCCCTTGCCCTTCTTCTGTAGCTGTTGCTCCGCCTGCACACACACAAGAAACACCTCTGAGCCACTTCAATTACACCACAGCAGACTGTAAAAACTAATTTCCTTAATATATTTAATATCTCAAAATATGTGCTTGTGTTAATTGTTAATAATCACTTTTTTTTTTATCCAAATAAAATGGACTGAAAGAGATAATATGTAGAAAGAAGTTACTGGAACTGGCTTCAACACGTTACCATTCACGTTATTCATTCGTTCACTAATAGATAAGTGATGTGAATGTAATTCACTTACATTGTTGGCAAATATTCGCAGATCAAGAGTAACAGCGAACATCAGAGCTAAAGCCCTGAAAGACAAGCCAAGATAAACAACATCAAAACAACTCACTTATCAATGTTTTCATAATGCTGTTTCAGTACACACACACACAAGCAAATGCTTACCAGTTTTCTTCCTTGTGAGCTTGGAAAGCTTTCAGAAATGATGTAAAAATTTTAAGGTTAAGGGGGAAATGTGTGGTTACAGAAACACTGATACAACCTCAAAGCGTTTCACACGAAATTTTATTTATAGTCTCAATAAAGGATATTGCACCACTAACGTCTGGCACTTGTATGCCTCCACAAAGTCATGGTTCGCCACAGCATACGTGCATCTGTATGTGTGTGTGTGTGTGTGTGTGTGTGTGTGTGTGAGAGAGAGAGAGAGAAAGAGGAACACATGAAAAACCATCTTTAAATATTGAATATAATTTAAATATAATTCAGTTAAAGTGGCAAAAAAAAAAAAATTTTAAAAAAACGGACTAGGCGTACCTCAGATGCGCGGCAACCATCTCATCGTAAGGGGGTTCCAACACCTGCTGACATTTCTCCTCCGGACTGGACAACTGTCGAGACGAAACAAGCACATTTCACACAATTGGACGCAGACTGGACGACTTTTAATCGACAGCGTTTCGATGAAGATCACAGAATTAATTCTAGTGAATAATTTATCCTATAATAAAGCTACTTATTGTGTGTAAGTGTCAAAGTAATTAATAAACATTAATAAGTGTTTTAACAAGTGTTGATTTAAATGGAAGAGTCAATGTTTTCAACCTTTATTGAAGACTTTTTATGTTTAAACCCTTACGTCTGCTTCCACTATAGCAATTAAGAGGAGGTGATGATTGATTTTCTATGACAGCAAATCCCATATCCACATCTGTATACGCACCCTCCGTAAGTATTGGAACAGCAAGGCCAATTATTTCGACATTTTTCCTATACAATGAAGACTTTTTTTAAAAAACATCAAAAGATGAATTTGAGCAAAGAGATCAGAATTCTTTCTGCAGCTTTTATTTTCTGATATTTTATGTTAAATTAGTTATGTGGTACTTTGGTAAAGTGTAAATTTTTAATATAAATCACACAACCTTATACACACTAAAAATAACTATAAGGGTGTACAAGTCGGACTTCAAATCAAACAGGGACACTAGGACTTTTGTTTAAACAGAATGACAGAACAGAACTTTATTTCTCTACATAATTCTGCTACACCAATGCACTTTCTATAGCATTTCAGTAGGGCTTGGATACCAGGTACTGTATATAAGTTTTTGCCTGGAACACTGGCCTCTCAGGCACTCCTTTAATGGTCTGAACATGTGGAAATTGCTTGGAGCAAAGGACTGGCCAAGTGATCCAAGTCATGTTGGTGAATGATCATGTGTACAGTTCACACAGACGGATACATCTCTTCCGCAAGTTGGCGGGAAGTTTTCTGCTGCTTTTTAAGGATCAGGCGTTCCTCTCGCTAAACGTTCACAGGAACAACTGCACTGGGATACGAGCCTCCTCAGCTGGAAACGTCATTCGCAGATTGTATTGCATTGTGTGTGTGTGTGTGTGTGTGTAAATGTCAATAAAAAATGTGTTCAATAAAACGTTTGATAATTTGTTTTCTTTGTCGGAAGAAAACAGAGGCTGCGAAGCTAGTTTGGTTGCGGTCATGCGCACTCGCTCCGCGACCGGCACTAGGACCCTGAAGTAGTACGGTCGCGATTCAGGAAGTATAAAATGAGACAAGATGGCGCTTCACATTGCTCAGTCATTGAGTCTGCCCATGCCGGATCCGACGCTTCGCCGGATCTTATGTGATTTTGGGTCTAATTCCTGATTGAGTGTGCTGCTAGAATGCGGTGTTAGCTTCCCCGCTTTATTTTGTCATTTCTCGTGGCAGCGCAACAGCCCGTTAATTCATGCCCGTGCAGTGATGAGAAAGACAAACGAGTCGATGCATGTCCATTCTTTTATTTTCTGCATTGTCAGGCGATATTACAAACTTCCGGGTGGATTCCGTACTTAAATCAAACCAAAACTACTAAAAGAAAACAGGTTCAGATTCTATATTCCAGCTCATCTCACATTTCCGCGTTCACGCACATTGGACTGCATTACCCACAAAGCATTGCCAGCACTGGACTACACTTCAATTCAATTAAATTTTATTTCTATAGCGCTTTTAACGATTTACATCATCACAAAGCAGCTTTACACAATCAAAAGAATTAAGTTTGTATGAAATGTGAATGTGTATGAATAAAAATTATATGATTGTCCCTAATGAGCAAGACTAGGACGACGGCGACAGTGGCAAGGAAAAACTCCCTGAGATGTTAATAGGAAGAAACCTTGAGAGGAACCAGACTCAACAGGAACCCATCCTCATCTGGGTGAAAACAGATAGCAGGGATTGATGTGCATAATAATATGCGAGACTGGAAGTTCAGTATAAGAGGAGATGTATAAAATTAAAGTCTAGTTTGTTCCTGGAAGCACAGGTGGACTGTGAGAAATTCCAGTCCTGAACTATTGAACGACTGAAGTCACAGGTCTTCAGAAAACAGCTGTCTGCATCAGTCGAGGACAGGACCACCTTCATGGAAAAGTGGAACCAAGCCCAGTCACCACACGCATTCCAGGCAGACCACACGGGGCATCCATGTGATGAGATCTCCAACCAGAAGCAGGACTCCAGGATGAGTTAGAGAGGACCAGCGGGCAGAGGGGGTCTGGATCACTGGCAGCTCAGGAGCGACATGTATAGCTCGACAGAGAGATAGGTAGAGGAACAAACCTCCATAAACAGCTGCCGTAAAATCAACCTCTCTCCAGCAACAGCGGGTATAATTGTGTAAACTCTGCGTGAGAGAGTTCTTACAATGACTCGCGTGGTTATCCTGTCTGTTCGCGCTATTTCCGCGTTTGGATTTACCGTCTAAGCCAAGCTACAAGGGCTAACTGCTAGTCTTCTGGTCCGCTTCCGGTTGCCCGTGACAGTTGCATTAACAAAGGCACTTGCTCTCTGGTAACCTAGCAACTTAGGGAGTGATACACTAACGTCAATCATGTAACAGTATCACGTTTGGTTGCCCAATATCGTTGTCTCATGCTGGTCTGCTGGATTCCTCTTCAAAAGCAGAAAATGCACTTTGCACTATTTAATTACACTTCATTAAGCATTTCTTACATTTTCTTTCATTTTGCACCTTACATGTTAAGAGATAATTGTTAAGTGTTCATTGTGACTTTAGACTTTACATTTTAATTATTTGATTTTTCCATGGTTATTGACATTTCTGTCTTAATAACTATAGGAACTATGATCAGAGGAAGGTTAAGTTTAAAATATATTTTTTTAAATGTAATATATTTTTCTCCTGGGCCTTATTTTAAATGGGTCATAAAAATATTAATAATTATCGATATTGACCAATATGATACAGTTTTCAGCCATATCGCCCAGCCCTTATTGCGGCCAAGAGTCTCATCACCATACTGTGCCAATCAGTTTTACGGCTTCATTCACAAGTCCCGGTTTGACTTGAACGTCCCTCTGGATTCAAACTATGCTTAAACTTCTACTGGGTATCTTTTCAATAACAACACAACGCAGAATAACAACATTACACGCACACACTGATCAGTTGGTGATCTTGCGCAGTAATAAAACTCGAGGAGAAATCATTAAGATGAGAAAGCGTGGTTTACCTGCAGGCGAGGATTGGCTACATGAGGGTGTTTAAAGGAGAGCAGCTCTGCACAGAAAGCACCTTCTCTGTTATCAATGGCCTCCAGAACCTACACAAGACACTGCTGTTAGAGTTCATACAGCACTTCTATTTAAAATGCATTATTTCACTAGTGCTACTCAGAACAGACCAATAAACCGAACCCACCTGCTGGAGATACTGGTTTATGGTGATGTGAGCCATAGTCTGGGGAACAGAAACAACATGAATGAATAAAACCACCTGAGTAAGCTGACATGGGGTCTCGCGCCATGTAAAGCGTAAACATGTGACCAGTGACGCAAAACTGACACTCTGACTACAGTGTGTAACTGTAACCCTCTGTTATTAATAGAATGTCTTGCGCTGAAATGCGTCAAATGTGTTTATTTATGATGATAATCACCTACACCGTCGCATCACACACCGAGCGGAGAAGTCTGCGCGAGCGTTCAAACGCACCGGATACCCTCCGAGAAGAACTTCCGGTTTACACAGCGCGCGCGCTCACTAGTAGCCACAGATTCCACGAACGCAGATTCGCGTTTTTAATGCCGAGCTGTTCTACTGAACACACACACACACACACACACACGTTATTAATTACTACAGAAACTGTCCACATAAACAACAAAAATAAACTCAACAAATAAACCATTAATAACACCAATAAACGGTACACATAAACAACTAATAACACCAAAACTGTACTGTAATTAAACAATTAAAAACAAAATTATACTCTACACATAAACAATTAGTAACAAAATATAAACTGTACACATAAACAATTGATAACAACAAAAAGTGTCCACATAGACAACTAATAACACTAATAAACTCTACACATAAACACATAAACAACTAATAACACCAATAAACTGTAATTAAACAGTACCTAAACACATAAACAACTAATACCACCAGTAAACTGTACAAAAAAAACATAAATAACTAATAACAATAATAAACTTTACACATTAACACATAAACAATCAATAACAAAAATGAACTCTACACATAATCAACTAATAACACCAATAAACTGTACACATAAACCCATTAACAACCAATAAGAACAATAAACTGTCATGTAACAGTACATAAACACATAAACAACCAATAGCAACAATAAACTTTACACATACACACAAACTATAAATAACAAAATATACTATACACATAAACAATTAATAACACCAATAAACTGTACACATAAACAGATAAACAACTAATAACACCAATAAACTGTAAACATAAACACATAAACAAATTATAACAATAACCTGTACACATGAACAACTAATAACAATAATAAACTGTACACATAAACAACTAAGAACAACAAAAATTTTTACATATAAACAACTAATAACAATAATAAAATGTACTTATAAACAACTAATAACAATAATAAACTGTACACATAAACACATAAGCAACTAAGAACAACAATAAACTTTACACATAAACAACTAATACCAATAATAAAATGTACATATAAACAACTAATAACAATAATAAACTGTAAACATAAACACAAACAACTAATAACAACAATAAAATGTACACAAACAACTAATAACAAGAATAAACTGTACACATAAACACAAACAACTAATAACAAGAATAAACTGTACATAAAAACACAGGCAACTAATAACAACATTTAACTGTACACATAAACAACTAATAACAAGAATAAACTGTAAACAGAACCACATAAAGAACTAATAACACCAATAAACTTTTAATTGTTAAAACTGTTAAATTTATGTTATATATTTACTGTTATATTTATTATACACCAGAATTATTTTATACTCATTTACTAAAATCCAATTTTCAATTTTAATCAAAAAAATATAATTTTTATGATTTTAAAAAGCACATCAACAGTCAGTGTACATCCAAAAGAAATTAGAGCGCACATATTGCAATTTATATCATGTTATATGCAATTTTACATACTAATACTAATAATAATAATAATAATAATATTTTAAAAGAAAAAGAAGAACTTATCAGATCTTATAGATAGATAGATAGATAGATAGATAGATAGATAGATAGATTTTAATAAAAACAAATGACCTGATTCAGAACTAAATATACACATCAACATGTGTATTGGTCATAATGCAAATGTTTCTACAAGAAATATATACATTTTTAATATTTCATTTATTTTATATATTTTTTTTCTTTAGCTAATTTAAGCAGGACAGTGAGGTAAGTTTAGCAGATGACACTTATTCATGATTACAGTTCATTATTGATTAAAGCACAATTTGTACAATTGTAAAGTGATTTTGTGTTGTTGTATGTTAAGTTCGAGTTCTAAGGTTGTAATGGTAATTATATTATTATTTATTTATTTATTTATTTATTGGTAGTGGTGTTAGTGTTGACATTAACATATATTAACATGTGAACCGAACTTCTGTATAAGTAATAAATCATTTTTGTGACACTAATGCTGTGTGCAGTTAATCATCAGCTGTTAGCCCGGTCCCTCTACAGACAAAGCACACTGAGGACATTTCCCAGCATACACCTGTCTCGGAAAAGCCTACGCCAGGTTGCCAGTTCCTCTGATAACGCGCCTTTGGCCACATAAGGAGAAGGTTTATATGTTCACTCAGGGGTTTGCAGAGATACCACGAGTGGAGTGAAAAAAATACACTTCGTCATGTTTAAGGGTAAAGGTGAGGATAAGTTCAAGTTCAGGTTTCGTCGTTATTTGTCATATTCATGTCAACACAGGCACAATAAAATGCTTTTATATGCATAAGTGTGTGTGTGTGCTGTATATATACTGTGCATTAAACCTACTTACTTTACTATTGACATCATATCATGGCCTATATTTTTGATGTAAAAGAACAACAACATCACCATCATGAACATCATTTCCTTTAGGTACTACTTTCATCCCCCATCCACGAGGCGGGGTACACCCTGGACAGGGTGCCAATCCATCCGCAGGGCACACACACACATACACTCACTCTTATTCACACGCTACTGCTAATTAAAAAATTCCAATTAGCCTAATCTGTAGGTCTGTGGACTGTGGTACAGGGAGAACATGCAAACACCATACACACAGAGACGGGAATCGAACCACTATACCAACATCACAAAAGTGCATTCTTTTCATATGACCACTCAGTTAGGAGTTTGTAATGTTAATTATAACTTATAACTTATTATATACATTTCTTTTATATACTGCTTATTTTGTACAGGGTCATGAGGAGCTTGGAGTCTATCTTAGGAAACTTCGGGCACGAGGTGGGGTTACATCCTGGACAGGGTGGCAATTGATTGCAGGGCACACATACGTACACATATTGCTCATTCACACACTACGGGCAATTTTGGAACACCAGACCCGAAGCGGGAATCGAACTCTTAACCTTGGACGAGCAAGGCGACAGTGCTAACCACTAAATTCTTTGTTCTTCTTTGTTCTTCTTGTTCAGCAATTGGCATCCAATAAGTTACATTACTGCCACATCCTGGTCTTGATCTCCCTTATTTTCCTTTCAGTTTAAATACTCTTTTACAGTATATATTACAGTACAGTGCTCTTTAGATTCGTGCTAATTGTTGAACGATTCATGTTAAAAGAACAAGCAATAAATGCCACATTTTCACCTGGCTCCATTCTCTCAAATATTTTCTTTTATTTTCTCTCCATCGCTATTGCTTGGCGCTCCCTAGCAGTACCAGTTTCATCACTACTGCTTTTATGCTTGTTTCTGGACATCCTAAGCTTCTACTGCACTTACAGGGGATGCACGCTGCATGCGCACAACAATGTATGCCGGACATGTGATCTAACTCCTGCAATTGAACATGAGCAATTGTTTATATCTTATGAAGTTTGTAACTCGAATGTTCGTATGTAGGGGACTTACAGTATACGTTTCACAGTGTACTTACTATATTGTTACTGTATATTCCAGTTAGGAGGCTGGGGGTCAAAGCACAGGGACAGCCAGGACACATCCCACCAGAGCAGATAAGGTTAAGGGCCTTGTTCAAAGGCTCAACAGTGGCAACTTGGCATTACTGGGACTTGAACCCCTGACCTTCTGATCGATAACCCACAGCCTTAACCGTTTAAACCACCACCAACCTCATCCCTCCACCTTTTTATAATAAAAAAATGAAGCTTTTATTAGATCACGTCGGTCTGTGTCCGTGTTACTGCATAATTAAAAGTTAAATTATGACGTAAGGCTTAAACTTCTCAGCCCGTGGTGCAGGACGGAGCGGGATCTGTTTGTGCGGACCTGGCAACCCTGGTGCACGAGCCATTTTGTTGTGGTGTTTGTGGGGGGAATTAGCCGCTAACTATGAGCATTGTGCGCGCGCTCCTCGACACCTCGCGGGCTGTGGCTCAGATTTTCACCCCGAACGCGACACAAAGCGCCGGCCGTTAGCGGCGCGAGAGCGGTGACTCATTCTTTAGACCGAATACAGGTGCGTTTCGAGGCTGCTAGCTGTAGCCGCGGTGTGCTAACCCAGCTAGCTGGCTAACTTGAGCCAACAGGAGTTCCTGTCGGGTTTAAGTTTAAGCGGTTCATGTCAGGGACATAGTGGAGTGTTGGAGAAGTCAAGAACGCGCCCGGAGACACTTTAGCCAGCACGGAAAACAAACAAACAACAAACAAGCCACAACAAAACAGTAAACAAGTTGTGTGTGTGTGTGAGTGAGTGAGTGAGTGAGTGAATGATGGCAGAGGAGAACAGGAGTGTGAGTTTCTCAGCTCTGATGGAGAACAGTAACGGAGTGACCAAAACAACACCGAGCTCAAAATCAGGCACCTCCAAGAAACTGGTGATTAAAAACTTTAAAGGTAAACACCTGACTGTTTACATGCTAAGCTAACGAGGCTAAGCTATGCTAAGTTTACATCAGCGGATCTGTCCAGGAGAAACAGTTATGCAATCTGATCTTAATAACGAATCTGTCACTCGCAGAAGGAGTGTTTACTCTGTAAACACTCATTATTTATTTAGCATTTGTTAATTATTAAAAAGTAAAGGGAAAGCACATTTAAGGGATGGTCTGTCTAAATAATTGTTAGGAACTAATGGTTGGTTAATTGTGTGTTTTTAAAATGGTCAGAGTAACTGAGGAGCTTCATATAATTAACATAATTAACTACTAACAGTCTGTTTCTTTCTCTCTCACACACACAGTGAGTTTGTTTCCTAAAATATAACATATTGTCTAACTGTGTGTGTGTGTGTGTGTACAGTCAAGCATGAAATGACTCAAATTCTGACTTAAAGTTACTTTTATTCAACCAGCCAAGTTTATTCTTGATTAGAAATGACACAGGCTCCCAGAAGACATTAAAACGATCTACAATGGGAAAAAAGTATTGTTCGTCTTTTATCCACATTGGAACAAAAAGTGTATATTTGGATATAAAATAATATTTTTGCCCATTCATCCTTAGCGATAAGCCACAACTCTTTCAGGTTGGAGGGTCTCCTTGCCTGATTTTAAGCCTCCTCCACAGATTCGCAATTGGACTTAAGTCAGGACTCTGGCTGGGCCGCTGCAAAACGCTAACGTTTTTGTCTGCTAACCATTTCTTCACTTCTTCTTTTGCTGTGTGTTTTGGGTCGTTGTCTTGCTCAATTGTCCACTGGTACCCAAGGCCAAGCCCAGAGTCATCAGGATGGTTTGATTGGTGGTGATCCTTGGATACTTTTTTTTTTTTTTTTTTTACCTCTCTCATTATCCTCCTGGCCAGCACAGGTGTCACTTTTGGCTTTCGACCACGTCCTCTGAGACTTTTTACATTGCGGAACGTCTTGTATTTTTTAATAATAATTTGCACTGTAGCAAAAGGATATAAGACCGTATTTAGATACGGTCTTATATCCCATTTGTGACTTGTAAGCAGACACAATGCACAGCTGCAGGTCCTTCTGCAGGTGCTTCTGTAAAGAGCTATAAAGAGTAATTAAATAAATAGTCAATATTTGGAGTGAAAACTCATTGCTTAAAATCAGGAGTTTTAGACACAGGTTTGTGCAGTTTTATAAGAAAACAGCTGTTATGTTTTACTGAGCATTCTGGAGAAGATGAGTTCTTTTGTGTTTATAACCTGTAGGACCTTTAGCATTATTGAGGGAAAAAAAGGTTAACAATTTAAGACCTAAAATGCCTCCAAAGTTTTAAAACTTGTGAGCTTGTGGGTCGGGTGGTCGCAAAGATTAGCAAATTTCTTTTTCTTTTTTGATTTTTCCAGATTTTTTCTCTAATTTTAGTCGTGTCCAATTCCTCCCCGCCACTAGGGGGCTCCTACATTAAGGCTACTACTACCACCACTCAGTCGGGAGGGCCAAAGACTATCCCGTGTTACCTCTGAACCACGTGACGCCAGCCGACCGCATCTTTTCGAACTACTTGCTCATGCACCGTTGGTGGCGGCGTAACACATTCAGAGGACAGCGCTATCCACTCCTTCCGCTTGTGTGTGAACTCACAGACGCCCATGATTGACTGTAGGGCTGTGATTAATGTGGAAGCACTAAGTACTTCCCCTCTGAGAGAGCTCGGCCAATTAGCTCTCTCTAGATCTTCGACTGCGAGAGGTTACAGCATCACCCGGGAATTAAACTCGCGATCTCCGGATGATAGGGCGAACACTTTACCACTGCATTAGCGAGTTTCAACTAATTCACACTCGCTGAGTTTTTGCATTAGATTTTTCCCCATGAAAATTTTCAAAATGAGTCACATGACTAGGGATCGCTAGAATATTTGAAGAAGAAACATGGCTGAAACAGAGATGAAATTAAAGAAAGTGGGCAAACTGAATCAACAAATCTGTGACGTGAAACTAGGAATGAATTTTATTATGAATGTTCAATAGCATTCGATGAAGCAATAAATGGTTGGGGGGAGGGGGTTACAGTAGGGATTACGGACTTGGCTCCTTTCTCTGTTTACCTCTAAAGTGTGTGTTGTGTTGTACAGACAGACCCAAGCTGACGGAAACCTACACCGAGGACACGTGGCTGAAGTTACGCGATGCCGTTGGAGCAATCCAGAACAGCACGTCAATCAAATACAACTTGGAGGAACTTTACCAGGTAATGTATACACACACACACACATACACACACACTTGGGTGACTCAGAGGAAAAACAAGAAAACCTCTTTTCAAGTCAAACACAGGATTGGGAGGAACGTCTGAGGAAAGCTGAGAGGTTTATAAAAGTGGATAGGGGATAAGTCCTGAGCTGGATTAATTAGGCCTCGATTTAACTGAGCGAAATCTTGCAAAAAAAAGTTTTTTTACTACATGGTTTGACAATACTTACTTCCTGTGGTTTTGGATGCACACAAAGTTTGCTCCTGGTAATTCCTCTAAAATAAGATAAACTCTTAATACTGATATGAAAAGGAAGTGATAAGAAACACCAGACCTGTTGTATTAAAATATCACGTACTGTGCTGTTCAGGCTGGGAGTGTGTTACATTGCCTATACAACAGTAATTTGCAAGGAATTACAATGTTATACATTACAGGTAGTCCCCGACTTACGAACATTCGACTCACGAAATTCCGTAGATACGAACGGACCGCGGTTTTACTTGCAGTTCAATTGCCAAAGTAGCTCACGTGTATTATACAAAAAATAGACACCAGATACCAATATTTACAATTATATACAATATTTTCAGTGTGTAAAGGAATGTATAAAATGTCTAAAGTCCAGTATATTGCATGTATGTGTGCCTTTGCGCGTGCGGGAGAAATGAGTCGACCTCACCGGTTTCAATGAATCAGTCCGTAAGCACGATGATGGAAAATTTCTGTGGAAAACAACTCTCAGACAAAATGGTGTCCGGGATACCTCTTACGATTTAAAGGCAAAACACCGTTCAATTTGTGAGGTTTAGGTATGGTTACTGTTTTTGGACACACAATGTCAGGGTGAGGAAAGGGGACAGAGATTTAGTCAAGTGGATCGGTATGCTTTACATTGTATATTTGTGTCAAAGGCGTATAAGACTTAGTTCGTCGGACTTACTGTAAGAACAAATCTGACTTACGAACATGCTCCCAGGACAGAACTCGTTTGTTGGTCAGGAACAACCTGTATTAATGACTTAATGTATGACTTCACATGTTTTAACAGTTTGTAGTTAGATTTAATGTTGCAGAACGTCACGTATATAATACAACTCAGTTTTATTTAAATGGCAATTTTTAACAGTTGTCATTGTCGCAAAGCAGCTTTACAGAATGATGAAAGAGAATGATGGAAATGAGTTTGAAACGTGTGAGAAAATATGTATAAATCAAATTGATCTGATTGTCCCTGATGAGCGAGCCGAGGGTGTTACTCTTTGAGATGTCAATAAAAACGAACCCAACCTAATTTAAGTGATAACAGATAGCAGGGATTGATCTGCAGTCATGCTTGTGTGTTATAGGAGGCTGGAGGTTCAGTATAACAGGAGAGGTGTTTAAGTTAATATGGCGTCCATTTTAGTTATTGGAGGCTCGGGTACAAACACTGTTTGTGGGAATTTCAGTCCTGAACTATTCCTCAGAGAACAGCTGTCTGTATCAGATGAGTCCAGGACCATGTCCATGGTAAAGTGGAACCATCCCCAGTCACCACACACAGCAGACCCATGTGATGAGATCTTCAACCAGAAGCGGACAAGTCAGGAAAATCAGGATGAGTCAGACCGATACGGAGGGCAGAGAGTCTGGATCACTGGCAGGTCATGAGTGTCATGTGTAGCTCGACAGAGAGAGAAAACAGTTATTTATGGTTACAGTCTCATAGTCAGTTCCTGTTTTGCATTCTCTCACTCGCACTCTGTCACACACAAGCATGCACAGTTACCACCAAGACTTCACATCAGCATTTTCCTTTGTTAAACAACCGCCCCCCCCCCAAGTCATCTGTTTAAGATCATTTGTGATCTTTCAGCTACACAAGCATTAGTGAGGTCAGACACTGATATTTTGGATGTTGAGATCCAGATCGTTATTCTGTGGAGTTACGTCAGCGCTGTTAGTTCATCCCACTGGAGGGAAATCTCTACATTATGCAAATATATTTTAGACAATTAAGTTCTTTCGAATTTGTGATAACTTTTTGGCGAATAAGCACGCATGGGTATGATGGTAAGGTGCCCATAAACGTGGGTCATTTAATGCCATAATATTAATGTTGTATATATCTGTATATATCTGATTTGAACATCCAGGTTTGCAGAAAATGACCCACATTGTCTTTATTAGTACTGCCCAGTCATGATAATTATTTTTTTTTTTTTTACTTTTGTTTTCTCCATAATTTTAGAATTAAAGAAAATCAGATTTTCTAATGTGCAGTTAGATAAAATACTATCATGGAGAATTTATATTGAAACATCAGCTCATATGATGAGATTCCAAAACTATGAAATAACACACATGGCATTAGATAATTAAGTAACAACAACAGTCAGTTATTTTAAGACATGGAGGTCAGCTGATCTGGAATAGTTCTTGCAAGAACAGTATTGTGTCAAGTACATTTGTAAAACCCATCAAGCACCATGATAAAACTGTCTCTCATGAAGATCACAGGAAAACAAGACCAAACTTACAGAGGAGAAGATCATTTAGTCACTAGCCATAGAAATCACCAATTAACGTCAAATGGTACCCCAGATTAGAGCCGTTATGACGGATTTACAGAGAATAAGTAGCAGATGCATCTCAATATCAACTGTTCAAAGGAGATTATTGCATATTTTTGATGTCTTCAGTATTGTTTTACAGTGCATTTGCAGTGCAGTATTGTTTTCTAATGCATTTCACTACATTTCGTACTGTGTATGTTTGTGTATGTGACAAATAAAATTTGAATTTGAACAGTGTATAAAGAACCAGGAACGACCACGGAGTTAGAAAGTGTGTTTCTTCAAACTTTTGACTGGTAGTGTATATTAAATAGAGATGGGGGGAAATGTATTTGTTTATTTATTTTTTTTGTTTTGTGTGACACTTTATGTATTACCACTTTTTAATTGATTAAAAGCTTTTCAAATGTGTATTTGTTTGCATTCGAGGTGGTAAATTCCTCTATAATCCTACAGATGGTCGCTCTAAACTATTCGAACATTAGCAGGCAGAGCAGCATCCTGTGTGGTAGGAACAGATTATTTACAAAGTTAAGTTTGTGTAGAATAGAAAGAAAAATATATACCGTCTGCAAAAAATGTATACACACTTTAGGAAAGAAAAAATAGTAAGATGTCTATTATCTACTTCTGTACATATAATAAAATTGTATATAGAAGATATTAGCAAAAGAATAATTTTAGGGGACGTAACATGAGTAATAGAACACATCAAGATGTTTTTTAGGATTTTTTGTTTTGTGCACTACTGAACAAATTTTAATGAATTTTACAGGTGTATTCGGCTGAGCTTCAGGTAACATATAGGCTTTGTTTCATCGCAATTAGCCCACAGAAAGAGAAATTATGAAACTTCTTTATATGAAAAAATAATTAAAAATCAATCTTGAAAAAAATCATTAGTTCATCTCAAAATTCAACAGATTTTATACGTGCTGAAAAGTGTGCATATAAATTCGTTTTCCATTTAAATTTCAAAATATCATATCTTCTCTTCCTGTTTGACGATTGCGATATAATAAAGCCTGTATGTTACCTCAAGCTCGGCCAAACACCCCAATGAAAACCACCTTAAAATTTGTTCAGTAGTTTTTATGTGATGCCTGCACAAACAGACAGACAAAAATTCCAAAAAAACATCTTGATGTTTTCTATTACTCATCCTACGTCCCCTAAAATAATTTTGTCTGCTAATTTCTTCAATGTACAGATACGCCAACTTTACTGTTTTATTATATGTATATATACGTATAGCAATAATTACAAGTTTTTCGTTTCCTGGAGTGTGTATACATTTTTATTTTTGGATACATTTTAAATTCTGAATATTTATAAAATCATGATACATAGGTATCGTGATATCGTATCAGATTCCCTAATGATTCCCTTTGCTAATAATAAAGTCGTCCATGGTATTTATTTAATAGTCAAAGGGGTCCGTGAGAGCTAAAAGCGAACCCTCTGATAGTATTAAAGCAATCTTGAGGGTTTAATGCGAGTTCGATTAATTTTGCTTTGTTAAGCAAGATCGCTTCAGAGCTGCAGCAGCGTCTACTCCGTCTGTTTTTTTAATAATGTTTTCTATTTCTTGTGTAATGAATATCTAGTGTGCAGTATTGCCGAGACCCTAATTAAATACCCGACCTTCAGCTTCCCCAGAGCAGTACGTACCGTGCCCTTCTGCTCATGTAACTTCGCAGCGTGTTTGTGTTCCTAATCTAGTAAACATTCCTCTCAGCACAGTTTTTTGGTTCACAAAGGTTGAAGTGAACATTTCTGTAGCGTTTATATGAAGTGTATTGTAATCTTGTCTTCTCTGTCTTCTCTTTCTGTTTCCTTTCAGGCAGTGGAAAATCTCTGCTCCTACAAAGTCTCACCGATGTTATACAAACAACTTCGGCAAGTGTGTGAAGATCACGTGCGGGCGCAGATCCTCCAGTTTAGAGAATATCCTTTATTTTGTGTGTGTGTTTGACTACAAATGTAGTAAACTGATATTTGGGTTGGTGCCACTCTTTTTGATGCTTCTCCTCTGTGTTTCCCAGCCAAAACCTTCCATGCATGTTCTCTTCCACTAGGGGGCATCATCGCACCATTTTCAGCCACTCCACAGTTACTTAGGCGTTCTGTTTATTTTTACTAATTTATTTTATTACTGCAGTTAAATAATGTTAAAACAGCAACTCAAACGCGTACAGCATGGACGCTTGTGTCTGTGATATCAAAGTGTTATTAAATTAGTTATATTCCATTAAAGCACAAAAACATTTATAAAAAAAAAAGGCTGCACGACAACTGCATGCAATTGACATTGCATTGACATATGGTGTTGTAGTATAAACTTGACCTTTAATATTTAGTATTGAATCTTGAAATATTTCCGAGCATGTTCATCTTGCTTTCTTTGCTTCTAGCATTTCTGTCCCTGTTGTTCTTTGACATCTGCTGTGGCCCAGCAATATGTGCGTTTCCATGCACACTAATATGCCACTATTAACAAGAATAGTACCTCCAGTCGGAATAAAAAAGTGTCAAATAAACACCTCAGTCAGAGCAGTTTGACCTGGTCTGTTTATCCTGTTCATTAAGTAAATATTAGCCATGTAAACACTTGATTCGATCTATTCAGCCTTGTCAGAATAAAAGTATTCTTTCTGCTCATTGTTGCCCCATGTGGGGTTAACTCTCAGAGACAAGATGACAAGTTTTGGACATGGGAAATTCCTGATCAGTGAATTCTGTAAGAATACAGTTAGTGAGAACATTGGATTGCGAGCATTGAATTCGCTCCAGAAGTATGCTTGTAATCCAAAGCACTCGAAAATCAAAGTGAATTTCCCCCATAAGAAATAACGGAAACTCGTTCCATGATTCGTTCCACAACCCAAAAATATTCATATAAAAAGGATTAATAAAAAATATAAAGTAAAAGTAAAACCGCACTTTACCTCATAGTTTGTGTGAGAGAAGAGGAGGAGGAGGAGTAGCAAGCTCATGTAAAATGCACACAGTGTTATAATAAACAATACACGCGCAGAGATGTTGAGTATATGAGTGATGCAGGTGCACTGAGACGATTACCCACAATCCCCCAGTGCGAGAAAGAGTGTCATCACGTGATGCTCGGCAGACAAAGCGTATACGTACTACTTGTATTTCAAGACTCCTTTATCGAGTTAAAATTTATTTAAAAATCTTGCAAACCACTTGCAGACCAAGTTACGCAATCTAAGGTTTGACTGTAACTTTTTCCCTGCGTTTTTATCCGTGACTTTACGCAGTAAAGATGAGACTAAATTTTGTCACACAGTAGATGGGATTCATGGCAAAACCACTTTGCACATATCAAAGTTACATTCTGATTAACCGTGTCATGCATGTAAGCACACATATTTCCGTATCAGTGCATAGGTTGGAATCTCTTAATTTGAAGAAATATTGTCCATGTAAAGGTAGCTGTTTTGCACATTTAAAGACCTTAACTCGCTCTTACAGACTCTTTGGACAGTCTTTCTTTTCTGAAGAGGATGAACAGATGCTGGCAAGACCACTGCAGACAAACAGTAAGATGGCTCTTAAAGGTTTAAAGGTTATAAAACAGTTGAGAAATTACACCACAGTGCTGGTTTGCATCAACTGCTAAAAGTTTAGCCTGTTTGGTAGTATAAAACCAAAATAAAAAATAATTAAGAGGTCCTGCTTAAAAGGTAATAGGTTCCTTGTTGGTATAAAACATTTGTATGCTTTTTTTTTCTTTCTTTCTCTAGATCATGATCCGTAGTATTTTTCTCTTTCTGGATCGCACATATGTCCTCCAGAACTCCCTTCTTCCCTCCATATGGTGAGTTACTCAAATAAAAAAAAAATCCTCCCCACAGCCTTTTAAGCCGATCTGAAAGGCCCGTTATTATGGCTCTTTTGTGTCTCGCTGGAATGCCACAGGGACACGGGGCTGGAGCTGTTTCGTACACACATCGTGAGCGACAGCGGCGTCCAGAGCCGTACAGTAGAAGGAATCTTGGAGCAAATTGAACGAGAGAGAAACGGCGAGACTGTGGATCGGAGTCTCTTGCGCAGCTTACTAGGCATGCTCTCAGACCTACAGGTGATTTTATTACATTTATTTAGTTATTTATTTATTTTTGTGTAATGTTTTACAATAGGCAATATCAGACTGATGATTAGGACCGATACGATACCTCTGTGTCATTTCCATTAAATTACGATTCTATAAGTATGACAATTTTATGAAAAAAAAGATTCAAAACATTTTCCCCTGATTTTGTTAGAACTTTAAACCTTTAAAAAAAAATTAATGATTAATTTAAAGTAGCCCGTTCCTTATAACGTTAGTTTTTTCACTTAAAAAACAAGCGCAGCATTTAAGCAATACAAACTTATTTCAAATACAAGAGTTTAACATTTAACTTGAAACATTTTAAAAAGCAACATATTTACTAAGCAGCATAAACCTCCGTCTTATGCCATTTCTAAACAAACTTAACAAATAATTCATTGGGCCGAAAATATGTGAATCGTTCATAGTGCGCCACCTGCAGGATCGTAAAAAAAAATGCGCCGCTTTACCTCCTCACATGCCTCCAAAGTCTAAAAAAAGAAAAAAGCCTCCTAACTCAAATGTTTTTTTTCTATTAATTTGTTACTTATGGTGTTTTGGGACTTGTGTAATGAGTGGGTTTAGAACTGATTTGTTCAGAGTTCCTCCCATCTCTACTGATGATGATGTCATGTCAGTCATTATGTAAACTTTATGCCTTATCAGTAGTCATATATATTTACTTACCGTTATGTTTAACTGATATTGTTGCATTCTCTCTTTCTTTTTTTTGTTTGTTTCCTAGGTGTATAAGGAGTCTTTTGAAAACCGGTTTCTAGTTGAGACGGATCGCTTGTATGCAGCTGAGGGTCAGAGACTGATGTTAGACAGAGATGTAAGCATTCAGAGATGTCTATATTTGTGTATACATTTCCACTGTATACACATGCAGTTGTACACACACACATACAGTATGAGAGGCCACTCTGTACAAACTAAGTGCTTCTGTGTGTTTGGGTTTCCTTCAGGTACCCGAATACCTGCACCATGTAGCACGACGTCTAGACGAGGAGAACGATCGTGTCATCAGTTACCTAGATCAGAGCACTCAGTAAGTTCCGCACCTGCAGCTCCATGTACTGTAGCAGTACAATAAGTCGCTAGACTTTCAGCCCGTTCCTCCTGACAGAACTGGTGTCAGTTTTTGTGGGAGTCTTTGCTCGCACACGTTTTTTCACTTCTTCCCACACATGTTTCCATTCGGTTGAGGTCGACGGTGCTAGAAATATCTAAAGTCTATTGTCCTCAAGCCATTTTGCCACTTTTGTTTAACTTCCTGGTTGATCTGTTGAGATGTTGCCTCAATATATCGACATAATCATCCTTCCTTCCTCTTAATGTCATCTTCCTTGTGAAGTCCGAAGTCCAGTCCCACCTGGAGTAAATATGGAGCACCCCATATATAACATGATGATGCCACCACCGTGTTTCTCATTTAGATCGAGTCTTTTTCCTGAGCAGTATGAGTGCTGCATGTTGTTTGTACAGATGGCATTTGGAAATTGCTCCAATGTAGGGCTGCACACACACACACATATATATATATATATATATATATATATATATATTTTTTTTTTTTTTTTTATTGGGGGGAAAAAATCTTAAACTGTAGTATGTGACATTTTGTATTTATTAACTGATTTTTTTTTTTAAATAAACAAATATTTAAATGATTGACAAACTACTGTACATAAATTTACAACTTTGTATATATTAGGGCCACATTTCTTCTTATTTTTGAGGTCTCGGCTGATTTTTTTAAATTTATTTTTTTCTTCTTTATTTCTTTTTGTCCGTTATGTCAAACAAAGCGGCACTTAAGGCTTTATGATGCACCCACACGTCACCCGTAAGTGACTCAAATAATGTCAGTTAGCCTTTCATAAGCTTCTAAAAAGATTTCTAAAAAGGCAACAGATTATATGTGAACACACTGGAATTGAGATGTAGTGAATTATAAAATAAATAATTATCCCCCAAACACTTGATTAAAAAATTACTTCTGTTCTCCATTCATACAGGTTCTAACTGACTTGCCAAAAACATAGTATGTTCAACATAAAATAATCCGTGGTTAAAAAAAAAAATTTGTTTTAATGACTTTACTGTAAGTGTATTTAAACTTCTGACGTCAGCTGTATAAGTCATCAGTCAGAAGTTCCCAAAATCATCACAAAGAACTCATGATCCCTGGGCAAGGAGCTGACACAGCTTTTAATATATGTCATTATTTATTTTATTTTTTAATAAACCTATTACGCTTGTGTAGAGGCTACATATGCTTCTTAAGCAGGTCAGCATGTCTAAGAAAAGAAAGTGGAACTAATATTGGGCATGGAACGAAAAAAATCAGAGTACAGTACTTAACACTTAAGATGTTAACTACATAATAGTAACAAACCCAGAACTCTTATTTTCTGTACTGTCTTTCTATTAGACATTTCATTAAATATCACCTCTTTTTAAAAGAATAAAATAATTATTAACAGATTCAAAACAAGTATTTAAAAAGTTAATCCTTAATCTTGTCACTTGTCACTTTCTTCCTCACAGAAAGCCGCTGATCTCTGCAGTAGAAAAGCAGCTCCTAGGTGAACATATGACCGCCATTTTACAGAAAGGTTTGTTGACAATATTGTACGGTTAAACACTGTTGTGATTTTGTCTATTATCAAACACACAATGCAGTTAGCACTCACTACAGTGCTGCTCTCCACATCTCCACATTTTTTCTAAATGATCAAATTGGTTTCCAATAAACACTTTGTCTGCAAGTGTCAACAAGCTTTTGTATTCCCTCATTAAAAATGTTAAAGGCTGAGCTGCAACACTCAATCTGTGGTCTCATAGGGCTGCTTTCAGGGGAACAAACAGATCAGGACTATAGGGAAGAGGATGCGTTACCACCTCAAAACTAAGTGTTGACATTATATCCTGAAGTGCGCAGATGTGCATCGTCATGCAAGGCCTTGGATAGCAGTCTAATAGCAGTTTAATCCCGAGTTTAGGCTTCAGCTCTTCGATACGCGTCTCATCTCATCTGTAACGAGCACTGTCGATTGATGAACCTTTATCCCGATAATGTTCCACTAGTGATTCTTGAGAATCCCAGAAATCTGTAAACATTGATGAATTCTCCAGCTTATAGTTGACTTTTGAACTTTTTCTTGAACTCTTTAACTCTCAGACTCGTAGCGATGTATCCGTGTCTCGTCACCAGTAACAATTCTCTTTAGGAAACTTTCACCTTTCTCAGAGTATCGAAAATTTCCAAATTTTGTTTGCAGATATCCAAACACTTCTGTTTATTCCCTTCCGTAAGTTCTTTTGGCACCAGGTACACCCTCAGAAAAAAATTAAAAACACTGGACGCTGCTCTTGTTTTGTGCAAATCACAAATGGGACATTCATTTTTAATTTAATTGAATATATTAAAAATAAATGAATTTTTATGGTAATAAATGAAATGAAATTAGGAAGTATAAGGAAGTCATTAAACTCACAAGGTAAGCCTAATTACATTTACAAGGTAAATCATTTTTGCAGTCATGTGACCAACATTGCACCAATGCATTCTGGAGCTGTGACATCATACGCGGGATCTCTGTATGCATGTAAAATAATTCGTCTTTCTCTCTGTCAGGTCTCAGCACACTGTTGGATGAGAACCGTGTAACTGAACTGACTCTGCTTTACCAGCTCTTCAGCAAAGTGAAAGGAGGCCTGCCTGTATTACTTCAGTTCTGGAGAGAGTACATAAAGGTACACACACACGAAATCGAATTGGTCCTCTCATCTACCTATGTATCACTTAGTAGCACGCTTGCGCATATTTTTATCTCCACCTTAAGCAGCATTGTCTTTCTCCCGCAGAGCTTTGGCGGCGAGATCGTCGGATCTCCCGAAAAAGATAAGGACATGGTGCAGGAGCTGCTGGACTTTAAAGATAAAATGGACAACGTGGCACACGGCTGCTTCCAGAGGAACGAGAGCTTTATCAACGCCATGAAGGAGGCCTTCGAGAGCTTCATTAACAAGAGACCCAACAAACCAGCAGAGCTTATCGGTAATGACGTAGTAAATCTCAGTTCCAAGTATTTAAAGGTCGTCGTAGAAAATCGAAAGAATAAATTGTCCATGAGGAATTGGGCGTGTCAGGTAAATCAATAAAAAAAAAAGAATAACTTCAGGATTATAGACACACCCACTTGTTACCTATTACAAGTAGCACATAGCAGCATACAGAATAACCGTGTACAGAATATAAGCCTGTGAACTTTTGGTTAGACTCTGCCTAGACAAGACGTGCTGGATCAGGTCTGACTCCACCCCCTGTACTGTGTAAGTGTCTGACTCCACCCCCTGGACTGTTTAACTGTCTGACTTCACCCCCTGGACTTTTTGTTATACTCTTACCCAGATAGGAGGCTCTGAATCAGGTCTGACTCTACCCTTTAGACTTTTGGTTAGACTCTACCTAGACAGCAAGTGCTAGATCAGCTCTGACTCCACCCCCTGGACTGCGTAAGTATCTGACTTCACCCCCTGGACTGTGTAAGCGTCTGACTCCACCCCCTGAACTTTCGGGTCTGCTGTAAAGCATACTTTAGTGCATTTAGGGCACATTGTTCTCATCTGGTTGCAGCCTGATTAAGTGTGAGAGTGAGAAAACTTTTCCATACAACAGTACTGTATCATCAACACAGAAAAATGCAGCAGTTGTGTGCCAGATTAGTCATCGCTTCAAACAGCAAACGGGCCTTTTATCTCGTATGATATTTTTGGAAAATCGGTACACTACATGAAGGAGTATAATAATCTTCATCAGTAAATAGTGCGCTGTGTTATTAAAGTAGACATAATCTGTCCAAGATGATTTGCTTGTTTGACTCTGCTATAAGATCATCTTGACAGAATATGGCCCTGAAAACAAGAGAATATAGGAAACCACAGGAAACCATTGTGTGTGACAGAGTGGGTATCATATGTGCAGAAGTGCAGCGACCATAATGCTAATCAGTCTACTTCATAATCAGATCTTAGACTTCTGTCAAAATGTTGCTCCAGTATTACTTAAACCATTAAATGCAGTTTTTTTATGCACCTTCTGCCATAACCAGACTTGCATCAGAGCCTAGAGAAGGTGTCTTTATCGTTCCCAAATAGTTTTCTTAGAATATAAGCTCATGAAACATAGAAAATTATGGTTTCAGTGTCACACATTTGCTAGAGCTGTTACTGTGAAAGATCACGCATATTTTCATAAATAAGTCTCTACTGCTCTCGTTGACGGACACATCATTTTTAGCCAAGTTAAATCTCACTTTGTGTGTTTGGTACTGTATGCTTTGATAACTGAGTGCAGCGATGTATGATGCGTAGAAAGCCACACACGTGAGTAAATATAAATTGGAGAGTATATACACTACAATACACCCTTACTAGCAGCATGTGTGTGTGTGGGGGGAAGCAAATTTGAATACTACGCAAATCTCTTTTTTCTTTTTTTTTCTTTCCTGCAGCCAAATATGTAGACTCCAAACTACGTGCTGGGAACAAAGAGGCCACAGAAGAAGAGCTGGAGAGAATCCTCGACAAGATCATGATTATCTTTCGCTTCATCCACGGTAATAATGTGTATTTGTTTAAAAAAATAATCTGACCGGCCTCTTGATAGGTTCTGTCTCTCTCTCTCTTTTCTTGTCCGTATTGATGTTTCGAAGATGTAGATTTTCCTGAAAGGTGTGCGTAATTTTTTTTTCTTTAAAGGTAAAGATGTGTTTGAAGCGTTCTACAAAAAAGACCTCGCAAAGCGCCTGCTAGTGGGCAAAAGTGCCTCCGTGGACGCTGAGAAGTCCATGCTGTCCAAACTCAAACATGGTGAGACTATGTCTTTGTACCTGCTTTTGCACAATAATATTTACAAGGGGTGGGGGGGATTAAAAAAAGGAAATGTCCTTGACTTGAATTGTAGCCAAAGATGGAAAGTCCACCGGGTGATTTCTCAACACCAGGGCAGGCAGAAGGCACAGCATCACATGACTCTGTGAACAGGAAGCCGCTCTGAGCAGCTGTGGTTTAACACCCGACCTAACTGTGTTTGCAGTGCTTGCTCACTCTGTTCAGCTGATACTTTCAATCTGTCACATGTTCGTTAGGCAAAATTTTTTTATTTTTTTTTAAATGCATGCCTAGAACCTGACCAGCCAACGGGCCGATTAATGTTAACACAGGAAAACCTCAGATATCAACCACGCCTTACACTGCCTTATTAATCTACACTCAAGACCAGACCTAAACCAGTTGTAATAATGTAGATTCATTAATCATAATTCTTTTGAGTTCAATTTGTTCAAATCTGCCGAATTTATTCATAAACATCTTGGTGATTTCCTCTGGCAGCTTGTAGTTGTTATTATTATTATCATTATTAGTCTAACTGCTAATTAAATCACCCAATTAAGTCAATTACAAATACCCACGCAACTAAAATGACAGTTTTCAATCGAGGCTTTTTAGATTAAATTTAATTCCTTGGGTGTGGGCCTCCTTTTTTTTCTTCTTTTTATAACATATAATTTTCATTTTCTATTCACAAGCATAGAAATGTTTTTCTAAAATCAGATCAACTTCAGCAGTGTCTGCAATTTTTATCCCAAAAAGTGGTTAAGCAAGTTAGCAAAAGAAGGAACTGACAGTTAGTAATATATATTTATAATAAGTGCTCTCAATTGACTAACAAATTTAATCTAGTTAATGATGCAGTAATTTATCATGATTAATAATAATTTTAAGATTAAATTGTATTATAAACGTGCAATTTTGGAATAAAGAAATGCGTAAGAAACTTGTTAGAGGAGACAGATTACAGAGTTTTATAGTCTCACAAACACTAGCAAATGTTAAATTCACATCTCTTGCATGGTAAAGTCCTTCAGAAGTAATCATATATCTTTTTGAGCTCCGTCTTTTCCTATAGTGGCGACCATGTCCGTTACCTCTTTTTCAATTTCGAGAAAATGGCTAGAGCATGCTTCGGCAAAATGTCTTTCTTACTGTATGTTTAACCAGACTGAATGCCATTTGTCATGCTGCTACACTGAGGTAGTTATTGTTACTTACTGAAGTTCAGTGGTCTCCAGTAAGTGCAATAAAAAGTAGATTCTGCCATCTGCCTCAGTTTCATATTTTAAGGGTTGTGCAGTTTATTCATTCTTGTAAAAATACTTTCTTTCGGAAATAATTCGAACACACAACTTTGGGTTTTATCCAAACTTCCATCTGGAAGCTTTTTATAATGAAACTTGACGTTCAGCACCAAGTGTTTCCAGGTGATGTTTCCTCAGTCATCTTATTCTATATATATATATATATATATATATATAATATATATATATATATATATATATATATTTATTTTATATATATATATATATATATATATATATATATATAATATATATATATATATATATATAGATATATAGATAGATAGATAGATAGATAGAGATTTTGAAGCAAAAGCATCTAATCAAACAGTATTTGTATTTGGAGATAACGTCCCAAGGTAGCACACTATTCAGCAGTGACGTGTGGAAATAAATCTGTTTAGTTATGTATCACAGTTCTTTTGAATGGTGATTCATGTTTTGTTTTATGTTTTTGTTTTAATAATTTGTAGTTTATATATCTGTACATATCTGTATTTGTGGTGGTAAAACATGTCTGTTCCTCTATAATCTTCTGGTGGTGCAGCGTAAATTATTCATACATTACCAGGAGCACAGCATCCCGTGTGGTAGATTCAATTTGTGGTAGATTGTTTAGAAATAAATTATTTATTGTGAGGTACCAGATGTACCTGCTACTCTGTAAATAATGTAGACATTTTTTTTTTATTAAAATTTAGTTTATACTTTTGTATTTGAAATTATTTTGTAATGGTAAAAGCATAATTCTTTTCAGATATGACTTAACTTCTTTATTTATTATTTTTTTTATTAGCGCAAAAAATGGACATTTGAAGTGGGATATTTATAAAATTGTGATACAAAATCGTAATACAAATAACAGTGACATCTCGCTGAAATTATCATCATTTTGGATGGCCCTTGGTGATTGCCATCCATACTGTCCAATAAATGTCGGGGATTTTCTTTTTTTTTGTGTGTGTGTGTGTGAAGTCATGCATCAAAAAACAACATCTTTTTTCTTTTTTTTTTTATTGTAAATGTAAACAATATACAGTACATAGTATGCTTTTTTTTTCTTTCCCCCCCACCCATTCCCCTCATCTCTCTCACCCCATAAGAAAGCAACAGCCAGTCCGTAGAAAAAATAGTAAGGGCCAATATTTTTTCATTGAATTTTAAAAGCTTGAATCACATTTTTATTTGAAATATTCAGTATAACCACAATAAATTGCAGTGCTAAAAATTTCGAGTAATTTTCTCTATTCAAATCAAATTGCAAGGCAGAAACTTTTTTTATTGACGAGTTTCTATTTAGTTTATGTAATTTAACAAGTTATTTTGCTTTAAGGAATTTCATGTTATGGTGTATGTTAGGTCTGTCAAGGCCTTAAAGCAGATTTTTTTTTCTTTAAACAGAGATAATTAATAATGGCAACGATATCAGTGACACATTATACTGAAACTGTAAACAAGCTCAGTTTGACCTGTAGTCTTAAACAATTCCCTGTCATGAGCTCAGTTTATCATTTTACTGATTTATGTGTATGAACATACCACATCTAAGATTTAAATGATCTGAGAATAACAATCTGGGATTCATTTTTGCATGCTATAATCATATACAGTTAGTCCCTAAGTTAAGTTTTTCCGCACATACAGTACAAATGGAACGCGTTACTACGAACATTCGTAGATGTGAACAAATCACAAGAGTAGCTACACAGAAAAATAGGGACTGCAATGCACCAAATACTAATATTTACAATTTTATGCAATATGTTTATTGCGTAATTCAAAGTATAAAATGTCTGAAGGTATATTGTATGTGTGCGCGTGTGGGGGTGCGGGGGATAAAGTGGAAAACAGCTTTGAGACGAAAAGACCCCCATTTAAGCGCTTTGTCCCTGTAACATTGAATTTAAACGAGATCAGCTGACCCCGCTGCATTACGGGATTCCCCTCACGATTAAAAGGGATAGGTTTTTGGCCACATGATTGCAGTATGGGGGATGGGGAAGGGACAGACGTTTTGGTCATTTCTTAGTCCAATAATTTATTTCAACACTTGTATTTTTATTAGATAAAAACCATTAAAAAAAGACCCAACCTTACAATTTAAGTGGATAATAAAAAAAATGAGCGTGAGGCAAAGTGACTGGGTGTAGACAGAGTAACGACAGAGTTAATGGTCCCCAGATGTGATGTGATATGATAATGCAATATGATGTGTGGTTATGTTCTCTTTCAGAGTGCGGCGCGGCGTTCACCAGCAAGCTCGAGGGCATGTTTAAAGATATGGAACTCTCCAAAGACATTATGATCCAGTTCAAACAGGTATACGCTAATCCTAATCCTAGTCTTCATATCATACTTCATATTACTTATCCCCCTGTGCCTTTAATATTTTGAAAATTTTGGTGTCGATTTGCATTTTCTGGTTATGACCTAGACAAATAGAAACCTGATATTCTGTTTTTTTTTTCCCCTACCCCTATAGGAACACATAAATAAACAAGATCTTGTTTTCCTTCTAATGCTGAATCATCACTTTCACATAACTGGCCAAATATCACATGTGGTCACATCTGGCATAATCAAGCGTTTTTTTTTTTTTTTGGTCTTGAGATGAACACTAGCATATCATGTGATCGCTGACCTCATAGTTTGTCTCATGTCTTTCTCACTCTAGTACATGCAGAACCAGAGTGATCCCAGCAACATCGATCTGACCGTCAACATTCTCACCATGGGCTACTGGCCCACCTACACCCCCATGGACGTCCATCTGCCCTCTGAGGTTCGTACGTGCTTGTGATTGATGAGCACATAAGTTACGTGCACCAATGTGATCGAAACATTTGTTCTGAGTTGGTCAGACATGATAAATGACCGAGTGTGTCCCTTCAGATGGTAAAGCTTCAGGAGGTGTTTAAAACCTTCTACCTCGGGAAGCACAGTGGGAGAAAGCTTCAGTGGCAGCCCACACTGGGCCACGCAGTGCTTAAAGCTGAGTTTAAGGAGGTCAGACCATAATATGTACACTTTTAACAAACCGCAGTGGTTTAGAAATCAGTCTGGGTCAATGATCTGGCTTTTTTTTTTCTTTCTTTCTTTTTAGGGTAAAAAGGAGCTGCAGGTTTCTTTATTCCAGACACTTGTTCTGCTCATGTTTAATGAAGGAGAGGAGTTTACACTAGAAGAGATCCAAACAGCTACAGGAATAGGTAAAGTAAAAAAAACTTTTAAAAAAGTTTGGTTTTCTTTATGATAAATTTGATGTTTCGCCCTGGTATTGGGAGAGAAGACGCACAATCATCTCTTAACATTTCTAATTCTACATAGATAGTTTTGTAGAGATGTAAAGTTCAGGTTGGATTAATACTGTAGGTTTACGTTGCTGTGGGTTTGTATTCAAATGCTTTATCTAGAAGTTGAGTCATGTCACCTGGGATTCTTTCTTGTTGGGTAGAAACGTTTCACTGACAGATCTGACAATCTTCACAGACATTTAAGTGCTTTGTTTCTAGAGACAATTTGTATATATGTATACAAAAACAAAAAACACGCAAGAGTCTTCATAGTCATAAAAATATGAAGCTGAAATTCCAGTTCAACTGGATAATATGCTGTTAGTGTAAACAATCGTGAGCCAGGATAAATAAGGCATTGTCCTGTAATTTTGTATATTGCAGGCTTTTCTTCTGGAATCTTTGCATTTTATTAATTTTTTTGTTCTTTTAAAAATCCTCAGTATTTGATTGTGTTACCAGTACTAAAGCAAAATGATCTGTTTGCTAATAAAATGAATACTTAAGAAAATGACTACAAAAGCACAGCCATGGGAATCTTAACGTTTTACAATGTTTTTGTTTTTGATTTGATTTTAATAATAAAAATAATAACAATAAATGATAATTTTATCCTTTGGGTCAAAAGAGCAAAATTCAAGACGTTTTTATGACTTCATGTCTATCGTAACTCCAATCCCGTGTTCCCCAACGAGGACATCTTTTCAAGCTGTAAATCTAGCTGGACTTGCATTTTGCAACTCCAGGAACTGAGTGATGCGTCACTTTTGTACAAGGCTCAAGATTTCCTCATGCATTATGCAGCAGAAAAATGACACAAAATACGAGCAAGTCCACATGCAATGAAAAGGTTGAGGCTTGTATATATTTACAGAGAATAGAGTAGTTACTTTGGATGTTTTAACTGTGCTTATAAATAATAAATCGTTACATGTTGACCGTTTGACCATTATCCGTTTAAATATTTTTTTTGTCCTAGTATATTTAGTGTACTTGCCCCAAGTATACTTTTTCCTGGATATAATGTGAATTTCTGTTTAAGAAATCAGTGATTCGTTTTGTCCTTCCCCTTAGAGGAGAGCGAGCTGAGACGCACGCTGCAGTCCCTGGCATGTGGGAAAGCCCGCGTACTTAATAAAAACCCCAGAGGCAAAGACGTGGAGGACGGAGACCGCTTCAACTTCAATAACGACTTCAGACATAAACTCTTCCGCATTAAAATCAACCAGATTCAGATGAAGGAGACGGTGGGTCTTTCCTGAAAGTTCTTGTCCACTTTCAGTACCAAGTGTCGCATTCGTCCCTAGAACTTTTTTATTATTTTTTTTATTTACACTTTTTTTTTTCCATTGATCTCTATTGTCATGCATTGCCATCACGTTTTAATGTATTTCATTCTTTCAAAATCTATATATATCTTAGTAGGGATGGTGGTGTTCCTACTGCTGTTTTTAACGACTGTTGTGTGTCTATCAGTTTGGTCTGTTATCAGTACAGTTACTGATTAGCTAGATGTTGATGTTATTAAGATGGGCCAATATCCCCACCACACAAACTTTATGATCTCTGAAAACAAGTAGTACTGTGAGCATAGCACTCTGTTTCTGAATACTGTATATTCATTGTGTTTGGTAAACCAAACTGCTTCTATTTCCTCTCATGTATGAATGATGGAGTTGTCCTTATGGGCTATTTGACTGAAACGTAGACACACTTATTTTCTCTTCTCTATTTGTTTAGGCAAAAAACAATTTTTTCATGTGCAGGATTAGCTTTTAAACCTCCGTACTGCTTCATTTGCACTTCAGATTGACAGAAGCGCAACATAAACACAGCGATATATCTTATGTTTTCTGTGAGAAGGCTTTATTTAGCATTTGTGTGAGGAGTCTCCAGTGTTAGAGCTTACACAAGGCTATTATTTTAGTAAGAGAAAAAGAAACAACAGTTTATAGCTGCTATACTGTTGGAGATAAAAACCATAAATTATTTTAAATCAATCTATAAATGGATAAAAGCATGCAAACATAGAGCACATGGTATGAGAAGAATAAAACCTTAAAGTTGTTTGAAAATAATTAACTTCGTAGTAGTATATTAACTCTACCTCTCATCGGGATGAATATTTCACTATACAGGCAGTCCCTGTACTTACAAACATTTGAGTTTATGAATTTCCGCAGATACAAACGGACCGCGGTTCGGAAAAAAAAATTTAATCATGGAAGTAGCTCACATGTATTGTACAAATAATTTACTCTGAAGTTCACCAGATACCAATGTTAACAATTATATACAATATTTTAGCATATAATTGAATGTATAAAATGTCTAAAGTCCGGTATATTGTGTGGGCGTGTGGGAGAAATGAGTCGGCCTCACCGGTTTCAATGAATCAGTCCAGGAGCATGATTGTAAAAAATGTCTGTCCTGATGGTGAATAATCATAATTTTGTAAACTCCTCAACAAAATAAAAGTTCACAGTCCCATACAGTGGAAAAGCTCTGAGACAAAACGGCGTCCGGGATTCCCCTCATGATTTGAAGGCGAAAGACAACACTGCTCTTTTTCACTGTGAGATTTATTTCCTTAGGCGCGATTACGGCTTTTGGCCACATTATGGCAGTGTGAGGAAAGGAGGACAGAGATTTAGTCAAGTGGATTGGTGTGCTTTATAAAGTACTGTATATTCGTGTCAAAGGCGTACAAGACTCAATTTGTCGGATTTAAGAACAAATTCGACTTACGAACGTGCTCCTGGAACGGAACTCATTCGTAAGTCGGGGACAACCTGTAGTAGAATGTCTCTTTTTGTATTATTCCTTACATGTGGAATTTTCTGTTCGATTTGATGCCTGGTGCCTGTTTCACCTTGTGGTTTCTTCTCCACAGGTGGAGGAACAGGTGAGCACCACAGAGCGTGTCTTCCAGGACAGGCAGTACCAAATAGATGCCGCGGTAGTGAGGATCATGAAGATGAGGAAGACCCTCAGTCACAACCTGCTGGTGTCAGAACTCTACAACCAGCTCAAGTTTCCTGTAAAGGTACGGCTCTGGCTGCATATTTACAATTCATATAGGACACTTTATAGTGTTAATTAAAAATTTATTCAATTTACTTTTTTGCCCATTCATGTACAAACAAAAACTTATAACTAAATATCTCACTAAGCTAGATTAAAGAAGCTCCAAATTAAGTACAGGTGCACCTTTACTGCTTCGATTATCTTGAGACGTCTCTAAAACACGACTGAAGTCCACAATTTAATTGATTACATGTGATTTTAGAATGGTACACACAATTCACAGTGCACATCAGACCAAAGACCAAGTCTTGAAGCCCAAATCAAGACATAGATCTAGTCCTTTTTAAATGCTCCCAGAAGGACATTGGGAAATGCAAAGAACCTTTCTAGCTCTCGAAAATTGTGCTAGGAGAGATTCAGTCAGGGATGTGGCCAAGAACCCATTCTAATGCAGCGTCAGTGGTCCTCCTCAGAGATATGAGAACCTGTTGTGAGGAAAACCTTCTCAGAAATGCTCTATTAGTCAGGTCATTTAGTTTAGACGGAAGCCAATCCCGAGAAAAAGCATGTAACAGGCGCTTATAAAAAGTGGAAATTAAAATAAGATTGCCTCATGTAATGAAAACTAACTGATAAGTCCTTTATCATGATGGATGATGGTGACATCAAATTGTTATGGTAGAAATTCTCCACAGCATGGAAGAAGAGACTAGTAAGAACTGAGGGAAGATCAATGCAACCAAATGTAAAGAGGTCTCCTGGACTCACCTTAAGACTGGGGTGAAGCTTCTCCTCTCAACTGATAGGCATCTATCATACAGCCTAGACAGCACTAGTCTGACTGCAGGACTTGTCTATATGTCCTTAAATATAGCCAGGCCAAGCCCAGACTTTAGCCCATAGTACAGTATGCGCCAAAATATATACAGTACTGAAACTCGCGCATCTTGGACACACGTTTGCGTTTTGACAGCGCATGTGTTCCCAGTAGTAAAAAGGAAGTTTTGTTTGTTGGAAATGTGTGTCTCGGCGGAGGAAAAAATATTCATAGTTCAATATTCGGTAGCAAATGTGGACCGAGTTTAAAAAGAACGATTTCTTCCCATACCAGTCCCCCGACCTTACACCACCTGATGCCTACTTGTGAAGGATGTTAAAGGAGAGTCTGTTTAACTGTGAAGAGCCACCAAGAACTGTACCTCCTTTTGCAGGAGTCTGCAGCGACCTTTGAAAATCCCCGTGGACGATATGAACACGGTCTACAGCGAAACACTTGCATTATGCATGTAGTCAAGCGGTTCAAGCCCCAGCTTTATCCAATCTGCAACTGTTGTGCCTTTAAGAATGGCCCTTAATGGTGCCATGTCCTGCTCTGACCCAGACCACAAACTCGGAAATGAATCAGGTCACCACCTGGGTTTACCTAAGCAAGATCCTTCCTTTGGATGGTTTTAAGAGGCTTCTATTAGATAATTACTGCCGTGAATAATATGTTTCAGCTGTTAAGTTATTTTAACACTAACTGTGTTAAGTGAGTAGCTATTTTCTTAAACAACCATGTCAGAAGACACATCCTGTGGTTGTGACAAAGTTGTTACTCTGCTTCAGAAGGGGTCAAATTATTGCCCTAAATCAAAAAAGAAGATGATTGTTGAAACTAGAAGTGGGTTAAGAACTATAAAACACATTTTTAAAACCTAAATAAGACAGTGGTGAACCATAATTGTCGGTGAAGAAATGTGGTCAGAAGAACATCCTGAATGAGCTTGATGGGAGATGTCAGGGCTATGTTTAATACTGAAAGTAAGATCAGTTCCACACACACCACTGATCAGTCAGGCTAATCTGGGGGGTGGATGTTGGGGGTGTCTTCAATTTGCTGGGGACCAGACCTTAACCCCCCCTTGAGAATTTTTGGGATGTCCTAGAGAAGACGTTACACAGCGGTCTGACTGCTCCTTTTAAGTTTTTGAACATCTGTTCATTGAATTTAACGTTTTACATATTAAAAAATCTCTTGCTTTGATAGTGGAGCAAATACTGAACACACTACCATATTGGTGTCTCTTGCAGCATAAATGTATTGCACTTCTATTTCTATCAACAGACCATTAAATAATGTTTAAAAAATATAAGTATGCCTAAAAATTGCACAGAGACAAGCAAAAATAAATCGCTAAAATTTTTGCACTTAAATGAACTGCCTTTATCGTGTCACTCACACACCTTCCACTTCCTCTCACAGCCAGGTGACCTGAAGAAGCGCATAGAGTCCCTCATTGACCGAGACTACATGGAGAGAGACAAGGAGAGCCCCAACCAGTATCATTACGTGGCCTGAGATCCAGTCAGGAGGCACAGGCACAGCCACTGATCTGAGATCTACCCTTTACCCGGGCTGCGCGCCCTAGGACAAGCTCTGACCCACCCTTTGAGGACCCTGATTATGCCCACCAGTAGAGTGACCAGGGTTGGCATGGGGGCTGGACTTTAAAAGCGGTGGTGTTAAAGTGTGACAATAGGACGATTGCACGAGGAGAATGATCAGCTGATGATATCCACAAGCAAGCACTTTGTTTTTTTTTTTTTTTCTTTTCTTCTCTTTTTTTCTTTTTGCTTGTTGTGGTCACTCTTTTTCTTTTGATGTCTCTCACATGTGCTTATAGTTTGTTTCACCTTTTTTTTTTTTTGGTAATATTCATGCCTGCTGACTTGTCAGGTTTTTGCTAGAGATCCGGGAGCGTGTTCGGTTTAAACGTCAGCAAGCTGTGTTAGCGTCAGGGTTTTCGAGAATTTTTCACTCAGGCTACGGAAATGTTGATAAACCAAGCATTTTACCTGCAAAGGCTTCACTAACATACAGATACATACTACAGGATTGGTTTCTACGATGTGTTCTCTAGGTCTCACGCACTGAAAAAATGTTTAAAAAAACGAATGACAAATTGTAGGCTTTTTTATGACTCAACAAAAGCACATTTGTGTGTGTGTGTGTGTGTTTGCGTGCGTGAGTGTGTGTGTCTGGATATCTGCGTGCTAGATTGTTTTGTTTTTTTTCTTTCTTCTAATTCACCACTAAAAATATTCTGAGCGACTTTTTTGGCTCCTTACATTTTGTAGATCATGAGGTTGTGTTCGTGAATGCAGACAGACATCACTTAAACCATGTTTGTGGCATCAGACACCACCATCTGCTTAAGAAGTGTTATTTTGTTTCAGTGTTCATTCTTTATACTTACATAAAAAAAATTAATAATGTCTGAAATCTGGATGACCAGGAAGACACATTTTTCACCTTGATGCTCAATAGGGGAATGTTAATATTTAAAGCATGCTTGGTGCCCGACTGCGTCCTTCAGCGATTCCCAGGTAAAGATGGCACATACCACAGTCGCGGCTCGAATCTGGATCCTGACTGCCGGATGTCACAGGGGTGTGTGTTGCAGAATCAAGTCTGTGTATCCATATGCACTCATGCTCATTTCTCAAAGCAAGCTCTTGAGAAAGACTCCAGCCTGAGTCACTTAACCTCCTACTGGATTACGCAATAGCTTCTATAAGGCCCAGCTGCTCGCTAGTCTAAACGAGAAGTGGTTGATGGTAAAACAAAGGAGGAAAGTGCTGGACCTCTCAGGCAGCTGTGAAATAGTCAGGGCAATCAGTTCTGACTTAACACTTACACACTAGTTGCTCTTTTGTAAATACTCATTTCTGACTTAATAGGTTTGTGCAGTATTAAGGTCTTGGGCAAGTATGACAAAAAAACAAACAAACACAAGATTCCTACTTAGCATGTGGTTTATTCAAGTGAAAATTATATAACACTTCTCAAAAAACTTGTGACACATTGTGTGTCATATGACTGACACACTTTGGGAGGCAATAAGCGGAAATGCCACTGAAGGACAAAAGTGATACGTGTGAATTGATCTGACCAGAATGCTGTCCGCCGTACTACTCACTATACATATCCACAACTTTGCACTTCTATAATGAACAAGATGGTCAAATTGTACAAACTCCTGAAAATGTTAATTAACCCAATTTATGTGTCTTTGGGCTGTGGGAGGAAACTTGTAGTACCCAGAGGAAACCCAAAAAGCACATGGAGAACATACAGACTCCATGCACACAGACCTGAAGATCCCTCGATCCTGGAGGTGCAAGGCCACAATGCTGACCATCACGCCTCCCTGCGTCCCATCAAACTTACTTGTACGCAGTTGTACTTTCTTAAAAGGAAAAAGGCCACGATTTTGAAATATCACATTACTATGAGTACAGTAGTAGCAATTTTTTCTTTTTGTGTCAAGATGTTTTTACAGACTGTATGGCCAACAACTCAGCATCACATCAGTATGTCGTTGTTAAATTCAGTGTTTATTTCCACTTATTGCTGTTATAATATATTAATTATTATAAATCATTATATTATTTATTATATTTATATCCTAAATAAGTATTATATTATTTATATTATAATTCACTTTTTATATGGTTTATTATATAATATTTTAATAGTGAGGTCTGACCCTTTATAGTAAGCAGCTTCTAAATGAGGAATTTGTTTTGTTGAAGAAAATAAAATAAATATGTTCTTCTCCACTGTCAGTAATATAGTTCAACATGGTGGTTCACACACTACGGGCAAATTGAGAACGGCAATTAGCCTAATCTGCATACTTTGGACTGCGGGAGGAAACCATAGTACCTAAAGGAAACCCACCAAACATGGGAAGAACATACAAATTCCATGCACAACACAGACCCTGTTGGTGCACCTTTAGCGCTGACCACTACTCCACCGTGCCACCCATGTACTATACTACACAAATACTTGACCATATTATACATTACATTATAAATGCCAATAAGCCTAATCTGCCATTCCTATGGGAAGGCCTTCCTTCATATTTTTTGCATATGACTGGTCAGTATTTCAGTTTATCCCAAAGGTAGTTAGTGGAGTTGCAGCCAGGGCAGGGCTCTTTAAATAAAAAACATTCGGGTTGTTCGACACCGACATCGGGAAACCATGTGTTTATGGTGCACATGTTCATGCTGGAACAGCACAATTTTAAGGAAGAACCACATTCGAGTGTGATGGTCAGGTGTCCATAAACTTTTTAGCATTCATATGATGAGTACTCATAAGACAGTGGTGTAGTGGTTGGCACCTCTGGGGTTGAGGGTTCGGGCCCCACCTCGGGGTCTGTGTAAGTGTAGTTTGCCTGTTCTCCTTGTGCTTGGTGGGTTTCCTCCGGGTACTCCAGTTTCCTCCCACAGTCCAAAGACTGAATGAGTAAATGAGTGCCCTATAACAGATACTTGTACAGAAGAATAATTCCTTTGTACATACAGTAGATGTAGTTTTGATGTTGCAGATCAAAGTAGATCAAAGAAGTACGAGTTTTGTTTTTTCAATGGCGTATACAATTATACCACGTCATAGATAAATCCTAAATTATCATTTTTTTTTAATCTCAATCATTGCCCACTCACAGCATGTAAAAAAAAGGGGGGTGACGTTTTTAGACCTCCATGACTTCTGAGCGCGTGAGGCGCGCATTAGAGGCGCGTGCGTTGAAGGCCCTCAGGGTTGCGTTTACGTTGCGCAGGATGACGTAGTGCCGACAGTGCTTTCTGCAAACCAGAACGTGTGTGTGTGTGTGGAGTATTTAGTAAAAGGTAAAAGGTGTGTAGAACTGTTTTTTTAAAAGATGTTTTTAAAGGATTAATCGCGTTTTTATTTATTATTTTTTTTAAACGCATTAAAAACGGAACGGAAATGTTGCGCGTGCGCGACGGCGTGGTCACGTGATCATCCTGCGCCGCTGCTGGGGCGACGCGCCTGACTCACATGACTGCTGGAACATTCCCGGTGTTGATATTGAGCGAGCGACGCTGGAAAGAAACACGCAAACACACAAGAAGAGCTCGGAAGTGACGGGTTTCACGGGATAAATCTCAAAATACAGACGAGATTGGAGGACTGCTGGGCTTTATTTATTTGTTTTTTTGTTGTTTGAGCAGCGCGTGACTCCGGGAGGTGTTTACTGTCCATTTTTTTTATTCTTCTCATTATTGTTAACATCTGTGTGTTAAACCATGACCCGCAAACTACACTCAGGCGTCGCCTTTGGCTGCTTTTTCATGCTCGGTGAGTAAGATTTCTTTTTCAAACTACATCATTAAGGCAAAAGGTGTTAGAGCTTAGTTTCAAGTAGACCATGACAGTGCTCGAAAGTTCTGCAGAAAAAAAAACACCTCTGTAACGTCAAACAGCCTGTTGCGACTCACATTGTCATCTTTTATTGTTCTTTCAGTAAAAAAAAAAAAAAAGCCGGCCTGTTGTTTAAAACGCGTTATAAAACTACGCCATAAGTGCCTGTACGCGCGCCAGAGCGTTTCCGCCAGGGCCTGAAGCGCGCGTGCGTGTGTGTCTTTATATACACTCGGGCTGTAATGTAATAGAGCTGCTGGGAAATTGTGCAGGCGTTGCTGCGCGAGCGGTGTCCGGCCTCGGGTCACGTGACCGCCCGTGAGCTTTGTGCACTCTTTTTAACAGTGGCGTCTCTGTCCCTGGGTCTGTCTCAGCATGGCTCAGGACAGCGTGCATAAAGAGCACTACACCACATAATGTGTCCTGCCACACACACACACACACACAGGGTCACTATGAAGCAGTTTGGGATTATTTTCCAAGTCTTCTCAAAAAAAGGATCTTTAGTGTGTGTGTGTGTGTGAGAGAGAGTGACAGCTCGACAGACTGTACCCTGTTTGTGTAATGACTTTTAGACTTTAGACTAATCAAAGTCGATATTTCAAAGTTGTTAATGCTCCATTTGGACCGGATACGTTTTAAATATATTATTATTATTATTATTATTATTATTATTATGTAGTTAAGTATAACTTTGTCATTGCATACTACATGTACTCAGCAATGAAATGCAATACTGTATATATTATTATTACTACTACTACTACTACTGCTATTCTTGCACCATCTTGTACCTACTATTAAAAGGACGTGTTAAAATAACCCCAGCAAGCTTCCTGCAAACGGTGGCCCATAAGTCCATAAGCAAACGACCAAATGCAATAAAATTAAGCAGCAACTTCTATATGTAGAGAATCCTGTCTCATATAGACATGGACAACCTCTTATTTATTATCTATAGGCTTTTATTTATTAAGGTCACTAGCGGTCATATAAGCATTTTACTGCATATTATATTGTGTATGACTTTGTATGTGAAATTTGAATTTGATTTGATTTGATTACTGTCTGATCTTCTATTAGTTTCTCTTTTGAAATAAAAAGAAATCTATTAAATTTAATTTAAGTGAGAGCCTACCTGTGGATTCAGACATTTGGGACCAGATTTAAACTAATAATAAGAAACAAATCTGAGTTTAAAGTCACAATTCTGAAATAAATGTATTTAATTTTATGGTGACTTTAATCCTCTTACATACGAACAGGACATACAGGATGGCATAACAAAAAAAATAAAAAATAAAATTGCAAACATGCCTGTGAATTTTTGGGCCATCATGTATAATCCTGTTTGAAGTCACAATTTAAAGACCAGAGTCGAAATGATGGGGAAACAAGTTTAAGTTTAAAGAAATATTAACTTTATTACTTTTTAATGCACCCAGGATATACAGGATGGTCTAAAAGTCTGAATCAGGTCTGAAATGTATATTAATTATATACATGCATACATCTACACACATACACACACCCGTATAATGTGTATATATATTAAAAAATTCGATTTAAGAAAAGTCAGTCGTTTATGAATAATAAAAGAAATTCAGAATTTCCTAAGAATTTTATTTGTTTGTGTCAAACTGAATCAATTTCAGTACTCAAATGTGTATATATTTTTTAACGGTGGCCCTAACTCTACTGCGTATGTTTAAATGAACGTGTCGGTGTTGTTTCTTGTAAAGAGATGGAGGTTTCACATTGTTTTTTCATTGTGGAAACATCAAAGGAAGAGACGTTCTCTATGGCATCCTGCTGAAACCAAACTCAAAGTATACTTTTATACTTCTCATGATGAGGCTAAAATATATAGATTGCATATTTATACAAAAAAACAACAACAACAGATACAAGACAATTCAACTTCAGGGCAGTATAAACTCTGGTTGTTTTTCAACTTCTTGAGTTCCTAGCAAAGGTTGGAAATGCCTACATCCCGTGTTGTACATCATGTGACCTGCATGTAAAGCCACAGCAAATAATAAAAGTGAAAATAAGCAGTGAGTAGTAACATGAGCCTTAGATGACTGTCTATACAGGCTGTACATATGTGAGAATACACTCGTATGTCTGTGATTTATACGATGACAAAACAGTATCTGAAATCTAATGCCTTCTGAATAGTACTTTTGTTCAAGTTATTAACACGAGTCCAGTCTTTCACTCACTTCATTCTTTACAGTATGATGCCTGTTTGTTTGGAAAAGTTTGTCTGGATCAGATAGATATGAAATAAAACAGGAATAAATTGAACGTTTTGTTATTTAGACTTTAAAGTGAATTCACAAATCTAGAATTAACATCTGAGGAAATGTACAGACACGTGTGCTTGTAAATCCTGTTTCCTCTTCCTTTTTTTTTTTGTTTGAGACACACAATAATGAAAGTTTCTTTGTGGAATTTTTGTGCTTGCACAGCCATTTCCCCCCCCCCCCCCTTTTTTTTTTAAAACAATATACTGTACAAAAGACTCGAAGTAAAAGTTCTATCAGCTTTTATTAATCTTAAGCAGGTTTTTCTTTTTTATTCATTTGTATTTGTTTTACACGCTGAAGACAGATTTGATGGATGTGAATAGAGAGTTGAGTTTGAGCTTGAATTTTTGTCAACGACTCAGATAAATAAAAACAACAACAATCTTTCAGAGAGTGACTCAGCATTTTAAGGATCAGTTTAAAAAACATGCATTACGTAGATGTGTGTGCGTGTTTGTGTGTGTATATTGCTTTCTAATCTAACAAGGAAGAGTTTGTAACACACTCCACACCCATAATCAACTCAACCCCTATGGGCTTGTAGTATTTCGTGTAGTGCTAGTGAATCAAACAGGCCAGTGCCAGCATGTGGGAGCTGCTGTTGTTTTACATTTTGCAATAATACACCCAGAACTAGAAGCTCAGTCTTCACTTTACGCTTAGTTTATATTCAGTGTGTTTTGTTTGTTTCTCAGTATTCAGCATGGCACACAAACGCAATAACGTCGACATGTTCGACTCCTTTATTTCAGTTGACTTCACTTTTATTTATATAGAGGCTTTAGCAATGGTTATTGTTGCAAAACAGCTTTACAGAATAATACAAAAAAAATCGGGAAATAAATATGAAATGTGAGAGAAACTATGTATAAATCATAATGATCAGATCGTCCCTGATGACGGTGGCGAGGAAAAAAAAATCCCTGAGATGGCAATAGGAAGAAACCTTTAGAGGAACCAGACTTAACAGGGAACTCATCCTCATTTGGGTGATAACGGAAAGTAGGGATTGTTTGTATAATGCGGGAAGTTCAGTACAAAAAGGAGATGTGTTTAAGTTAATATAGAGTTCAGTTTCATTATCAGGTACAAAACTGTTTGTGGGAATTCCAATCCTGAAATAAAGCTCGACTGCAGTAGGAAGAACTGCCTGTCGATCAACTTAAACTGTATGTCTTTTGGACTGTGGGAGGAAACCGGAGTACCCGGAGGAAACCCACCAAACATGGGGAGAACATGCAAACTCCATCCACACAGAGACAGGACTCAAACTCGGATCCTGAAGGTGCAAGGCGACCGTGCTAGCTGCTAAGCCACAGTTCCCCGCCACCAAACTGTAGTTAATACGGTATATTTATATTTAACTGATTTGTGTTATAGATTTAATTTTAATAAATAGGTGTATATAAATTGTCCTTGAGTGAAAAAATATGGTTTGACTGAATAAAGAGTGAAAGAAAAAGTAAAGAGTTGTAAATGATCAATTAATTAATGATCATTAATACATCAGCGCATAATGTTATTCAGCACAACTTTATATGATTAATGTGTTAATTAAAGCGTAAATTTATTAAATAGTAGTCAAAAAAGACAGTCGTTCCCTATAAGGACGCAATATTCCACGTGTTACACTCGTGTTCTCCTGCTGTAGGAAATGGATAAAAGTAAGATAAAATCTTTTGTGATTGCGGCAAAGATTATTAAGGCTAACAGTACTTAATTTTAATGTCTCTTAAATATTTGCTATTTTTGCGCCCTTTTTACACACCTAACACTGAACTGTTCACTATTGTCTCACTAAAAGAGTTAAAGCTCGACTGAAGGCTTGTATCGCCCTCTTGTGGTCATTTAAGTTAGTCACATTTTTTTAGTGTGCTGGTATCCAAGTCTGTGTAAAGTAAAAGGAAACACTGTGGTGGTGTTGTGTGTTCCAGGCTGGCTGAGTGCGGCACACGCCGTGATATTGGAAGTAAAGAGCGGGAACTCGACCTGCATCAAAGCAGACATCTCGGCCAACTTTACCATCACGTACCCCATCACCAACGGGACGGTAGGTGCCACGTACACACTCAGCAGTTTTAATACATTGTGTTAAGAGAGAAATTAATGATCCATTGTGTCATTGGAAAAACAATGCCACAGTGTTCTTATTAATGATTTAACAAATAGCATTTTATGCATCGAAATCTATTTAAAGGCTTTATAAAAGGCTTACAACATGTGTAACTATGATGTCATGCCATACAGATACAGTATGGTCGACATAAATTTATAGTTTCACTTGTTAACATGCACGTCCTCGTTACTGTAAGCAGAACAAGGTGGTTGTACCGCTCCCGGAATCGGCAGTCGTGGGAAATACCAGCTCCTGCGGAGACGCGAAAAGCTCTGCAGACTTGGTGGTCAACTTCGGCGATGGTCACTCTCTGGGTCTGGTGTTTTCCAGCGATGGCCGCGTATATCGTGTGGCCAACCTGAGCCTGACCTACAACCTGAGTGACAGTGCCACCTTTCCCAATTCATCCAGCCAGGGTATGAAACACTAGACACTACTTCATGTTGTGCACGTTCATTGTCCGTTTTTTTTTTTCTCCTTCTTTTTTTTTTGTTTCAGAACATTATACATTTCACACTTTTTTTTTTTTTCTTTTTTTTTTGAGGGAGTCTGTGAAGTTGCCATTGATGTATATGCTGTATTAATAATAATAATAATAATAATAATAATAATAATGATGCATTTTAATTAAATAGGCGCCTTTCTGGTCACCAAAGGTCGCCATCCAGCTTAAACCAAGGATAAATTAAACGATTACAGACAAAAACAAAAACAATATAACATTGATAATAAAGAAAATGTTGTGTAGTAAAAGAAGAATAAAACAAAATGAAATGAAAATAGATTTTTTTTTTAAATGAAGATTTAAAGGATGTTAAAATGGAGATTTGAGTGCAGCCTTATATCATGTATGCAAAAACTCTAATTGAATTATGCCAGCGTGTGTATGTAGTAAGGTGAGTAATCATCAATGTGTAGTCGTTAGTAATCATGTGACCGTCAGTGGGGGGGGGGCGAGTTTATGTTGAAGTGTGTGTTGTTTTTATTAAACCTTCTGTTTGTACAATATATATACATTTGTCTCCAGACAAACACACAATGGCTTTTTAAGTTGATGCAGAATGATGAAAAACGTAACACAACTAAACAGCCGAGCGAGTTGGGTTCAGACTGACAGGAATGTTTTGTTAAAGCAACGCATTCTTCGGGGCAGTGGTAGCTCAGAGGGCTAAGGCAATGGGTTATAGATCGGTAGGTTAGCAGTTCGAGCCCCACCTCCACCAGGTTGCTATTGTTGGGCCCTTAAGCAAGCCCCTTAACCCTATCTGCTCCAAGGACGCTCGCAAGATCATCTGACCAGAATAACGCTGGGATTATGCGAGGAAAGAATTTCACTGTGCAATAATGTATATGTAATAAATAAAGGCTTAACTTAAAACTTAAATTAAGGCCTAACACAAGATGCAGCTTTTATTCCAACGGAGTAGAAGCTACAGTGCAGAAGCTGATAGTCTATTGAAAGCCAAGAATGACTCATTAACCAGACGTGACCACTGCTTGGTTGGAATAAAAGCATGCACCCACATGGTCCTTTCTGGATCCAGTTCGACACGCCTTCAAACCCTGAGGCAGACTGGATTACTCCGGCTGCTGTACATTAAGTGTACACAGTCTCAAGACCACATCAGCCGAAGTTATTGATTGTTGGTTTTTGTGTGCAGATATCAAGACAGTGTCTACAAACGTCTCTGAGATCTCGGCATCGATGAACACCACCTACAGGTGTAAGAGCTCCAGTTCAGTCAGTTTGGGAGGCCCCGGAGTGACCATTACCTTCTACAATATCCGCATGCAGGCCTACATGCCCAGCGCCAACCTGAGTACTAACGGTACTGTTCGTCCTGATCGTGTGCTCTGATTGCTGAGATGATCATAACTTCGAAGTTTATTTTAAAGTCTTTCAAATGGCATAATACACTACTGCACACTAATGCTTATGTGTGTGTGGGTTTTTTTTGTTTGTTTTTTTTGTTTTTTTTTTCTTCTCCATAATATAGAGACTGTTTGTTCAGCTGATGCTCCTCCCACAACTGCCGCACCCACAACCAGTGTCGCACCCACTACCACACCGGTCCCCCCAAGCATCCCTGAGCATGGCAACTATAACTTGACAAACGCTAATGGCACGTCCTGTTTCCTGGCCACAATGGGGCTGCAACTGAATGTGACCTATTTCTCCAAAGCTCAGAATAAAGTAAGGACGCAGGGAAATGTTGTTATTGTTTGTTTGTTTACTTTTTTGGTTTGTTGTTTTGTATTTTGCATAATGCGAAATGCAACCGGATTACTAGCAAATCATACTGCACAACGTTTAAAATGCGCTGTGTGGCCAAAAGTTTTGGGACACCTGACCATCACACACTCGTATGTCGAGGGTTTTTAAGTGTGGCCCTGGAGGACTTCGCCGAGTTCAGTGGGTGTGTTTAAGTGTGGGTGAATTATCTGGACTGGACATTATTAGCCTTCCAGGACTCGACTTAAAGACGTCCATCAATATGCGCTTGTTTAATATCTTATTCCAGGTTTAAGTCCCCTTTTTAAAAATGTTCTTTTTACATTTTAAGTTACAATAACCTCAACTTTTCTAGGAAGTCTTTACACTAGATTTTCACACAACCTGTGCATGTTCAGTTTGAAGAAGTTGTAAGTTGTCTGTATTGGTGCTCCATGTGCTGATTTTATACAGTTATGTACATGTTTGTTGTACAGTTTTGCCTAAAACTGAGTAATAATGTTTAATATTTGACTCTCGACGCGATTCCAGTCTGTCGTGGCGGTCGTGAACGTGCAGCCCAGCAATATGTCTTTTAGTGGTTCATGTGAAGCCACAAATGCTACTCTGTTGCTGACCGGAGATCTCGCCAATCTCACCTTCATATTTACACTGGTGAGGGTTTTTTAATACAAGCAATTACACTCGCTCTTCTTCAATCTTTTACCACAGCATGTTCTGATACAGCTGTCTGTTTATACCACAGAACTCCACCACCAGTAAATATCACCTCAGCACCTTGAAGATGTCTGCCGACTGGGAGGATATGACCGGTAATGAAGAGGATACACGGCATTACATTATGTTCTCTCGCGTTTGGTTCCACACATGACTGAGTCACATCCTATTTCTCTAAAAAACAAAACAAAAAAAAAAACAGATTTAGATCAGTGCTCAGCTTCAAGTACATACATATGACACACAAGATGTACTAGCTGCTGTTCGTCTCAGTAGAGCTTTTATTATATTATACAGTGTGTGATAACAGACGAGTTTTATGACCAAATGCAGGCACATCCATAAATATACAAACAGCAGTAACCATCTGCATGTTTGTCTCCGTACGCCACCACTGTGGATTTAAAATGGAGCAGTCATTTTAATTTAGATTTAATTAAAGCGTCAACACTTAGCTTAAAGTCAGTGGGTTTTACAAAAATATTGCATTAACACTTTGTTTAACACAAAGGAAATGCACGTCTCTATTCAGAGCTGAACATTTTGTGATTTATAACCTGTTCAGTATTCAGGGAGAGAGAAAAATCTGGAATCGATGCTGTCCAATTTTTAATCGATCTTTCAGTTAATTGAATCAGTGGGTCGGGATTTTAAACCACAATCGATTTACACTCTCTTTAAATCTTTCAGGTAACCCATGAAATAGTTTCAAAAAGGACAACTTTCTTAACAATATCTGATCTACGTCTTGCGTCTTCTTTTACTTTTAGGTTCATGGAAGGTTAGTTGAAGAAACAAAAAGGAAAAAAAAGATTATTGTGTTATACAAGACAGACCTTATACAGCAAGAAATGTAGCTGTTTGAGACAAATCAGACTATAAACATTAGTGCGATCGAAGTGAAAGTAAAAGAAAAAACTAAATGCACTAAATCCGGATCTGTGACTCACCTGGAATCTAATTAGTTTAATTAAAACAAGATTGACGCACATTCACTGAGGTTTTAATTGTTAAAATGATGTATCGTTGTGTCTTGGTGAAATCGTGAGTCTATGCAGTTTGAGTATTAACTTTAACAATTAGATCTTGAATGTAGTTTAAATGATGTGTGTGTGTGTGCGTGGGTCCCGGTCTCTTCAGGTCCACTCACCGTCAGTAACAGCAGTCTGCAGTACATGCGAGGGACCCTGGGCCGCTCCTACATGTGCAGCGTTGAGGAGACTCTTACGGTGGTCAGCAATTTCTCCCTGAACACCTTCGACCTGCAGGTGCAGCCCTTCGGGGTCCGCGACAACAAGTTTGGACCAGGTACGGTAAACTTAAACCCATCGACGAGTTGCGTTTACTCAAGACAAAACCAGAAAAACGTTTACAATTTTTAGCAAAAGTGCACGTAAAGAACCAAACAACAAACAAACTAAAAGACAGTCACACTATTTCAAAGTTCCATGTGATGTTGCGTAGCAAGTTACAACAGCTCTAAACGGTCACAACCTCGCCAGCTACCCCTCTTTGTTTTTTTTTTGAAGATAATTAAAGATGAAAAAAAATGCAGCTCGACTTGTTCCTGGGAAGCTCAAAAACGTGTCCTCGTGTCTCTCCTTCTAAGGCTGCACCATAGCAGCAACGACGATTAAAACAATTTGAAGTTATTATAAATTAATATGTTTGTTGCAGTTATTATTTAGTTAAGCAATGTGTACAGTTTCCTGCGTAATTTTCTACAGAAACAAAAACAATAGAGCGAGTGCGTTAATATAAACCTGTGAGACCACTATAGTTATAGAAAAAAAGAATCAACACCCTTCGACCAATCATATTAAGGAATTCCCATGTTGTTTTACAGGCTGAATGATGTGACGCAATATCTAGATTATTAATCCTGTCATTTTCATGCGGCTTGTTTTTGTCCATTTAGCTGATGAGTGTCAGATGCAGAAGGACAACATGCTGGTGCCCATCATCGTCGGCGCCGCCCTGGCCGGTCTTGTCCTCATCGTCCTCATCGCCTACTTGATCGGCAGGAAGAGGAGTCACGCGGGCTACCAGACTATCTAAACCACTATTCTCTCATATGGACTATTTACTGCGTGTGTTCGAGAGTTTTTCATTTTTTTGGGTTGTTCAACTTTTATCTTCATTCACTCACCTACTGTTGGAGTTTGTGGGGAAAAAAAATATCGAAATATTTCTTCCAGCTATATTTCACTGAAATGTAGATTTGCCAGAGAAATCTGGCACTTGTACAGTAGGTGGCAGTGTAAACCTAAATTAAGAGAAGACATGTTGCCACTCTGGTGCCATGTCTTCCTCCCCACTCGTAATCCAGTAACACCCTCGTAACACCCTCGTAACACCCCCCCCCTCCCCCCGACTCCCCTAGGGATTAGATAAAGCTGCATTTAAAGGTTGTAACTTGGAAATTTCCTCCTCCAACCAGGGAGGGAAAAACAAACAAAACACCCATCAGCTTGCAATTGCGATTTGCAAAGTTACCATAATGCTCAAATCTTAAGTTCAAAACATCAACCATAAATGAAATGATCAATTACTACAGACACATCAGTGTGATCTTTAGGGGTTCAGCGGATCACAAAACACATCGTTTGGATCATATCACTTTTTGTTGTCTATTTTTCACTCATTAATGTTCAAAAGAAGGAGGAACTGATCTTCATTTGAACACTACTGAGTTTAAAACAAATTATTAATCATAATAATAATGTAAGTACTTTTTTATTTAAGGACTACAGTTGTGGGTAAATGTTAGTGAAACGTTTTGCTACAATGAATTTCCGCCTTATGAATTGGAATCCTGCGTCGGCATATGAAGCATATTCGGTATCTGACCAAATCGAACCAAATGCCGGTCGAGTCTCAGAAGCCGTTCAAAACTTGTTTGCCAAGCCAAGCCAAGCGAGTTTACACGTTTTACGGATTCCTTTTTTTAGTCAGCGAAAGCTGTTTCAAAAGAGTCAACCCACAAATACCAACATTGTCTTTGGCAAGAATTTAAAAGCTACGTAATTCTTCAGGAATCTGATCGAATTGAACTATAATTTGTGTGCAAAAAAACTTTGCAAGATTTTTTTTTTACCAAGAAATGGGCCCAAATATAACACCATGTATCGACAAAAAAAAATGTATTTCACACTATGATTTTAAACTTAAGTGTGTGCGGAACCGTGCAGAGAGATTCATACAGGTCGACTGTGATCCGTTACATCACTTCCTCTTATGCAGTTTGTTGTTTTGAGCAGATAAACTCAATTAGTATGTTAGCTAAGCCTGGGTGACCTGAGCATATCAAAATGCTGACAATTCTTTCCAACTTAAATTTATTTTTATTTTTTTATTAATTCTTAGTTGAATGCAACATAAGTTTAATAATTCAGAAGCAGGTCACTGATTAGATAGTTTAGAGAAATGGAATTTCCAGGAATAGTGTGATACAGGTTTCACTGATTTGCCAAGTCTTTCTCAAATGACCCCCCCCCCCCTTTTTTTTATTTAGCTTTACTGGAATACGAATGGGGGGGGGGATAACATCTCATCATCAGTAGCTACATCCAAGTGAAAGCTGATAGTTGGAGATAACTAGGTAGCAGCAGTGTATTGGGGTTCCACCTCAGCAGTATTTATGTTAAACAGAAAGCAAAAGTAACGGCCACCTTTGCACTTGGATAGCTCTACAGTAGCTTGCATGTTGGTGCCGTATTGAAATAGAACAGATGATCATACAACGGCCGTACTGAAAGTGGGTGCAGTTTATTTTTTACCACCTGGCATAGATTGTTCAAAGTGCACATTGTTACTAGAGTAACTCTTCCTCTGTACTAAGGTGCTCCTCAACATGATCTCCATCACAAGCAATGATGCATTAAACTCAACTCTCAAATCTTCATGGTCTCCCTGAATGGTGATTGGTAACCACAGATACGGTTTCCCCTTCTGTAAATTTTCTCATCTATCTGCGGGCATTTTTCTCGTCTTCGTTCACATGATTACTGCATCAACGTGGGAAACCATCAACTGTGACATAAAGGATTGCACAAATGCATCCACCGCTTGTGATCGAGACTGTCGAATAGTAGATTTGTACGGTAAAAGAGTCGCTCTACCAATGCGCGCAATAGAACAACATATGCCAGTAAAAAAAAAAAAAAGAAAAAGTTATGCTCTTATACTTTCAACATGAAAGTGCAAACAAAGAAGACCAGGCATGCTAGGCAGCTGGGAAATGTGTATGCCAAGCATAAAAGCTTAAATGGCTTAGGCTAACGATTTGGCTAGCTAGCACATAGCCATTAAGGTTGGCATTAGAAAACCAGACGAAACTGTTGTGAATATTAACCAGGGTTGGAAAATCTGTAGGAAAATATTGGAAATGATTTAGAAAAATTGTGGAGTAGCTCCACAGCATCAAGCACAAGCTAACCTTAAGCAGTGAATAACACAAGATGTGAATGTGGAGTGGCGTATGATACAAAAGACAAATCAGTTTCGAGCGTCTCATTAAAGATTAGCGGAGTTTAAAGGAGCAGCTCAGATTCTATATTTAGTAAGGCACATTCGATGGAGGTTTGGCGAATTTTTGGTTTTGTTTGTTTTATTTTTGCTGTATTTGATTGGATTTATTTCATTAGTTTTATTCATGAGCTAATGGCCGACCTCTTCGTACCAACATCTCTTCAGATCTCTTTAAGAGATCATTTAAAAAAGTTTTAATGTTTTTGTTTAATAGTTCTGATAAATTGGTATGTTTTGGAGGTGACCATGTAAAATGGTTGTTTAGACTCTGGAGTTATACAGCCTCTCATTGTATGGCACAGATGTTCAAGATTTAAGATTCAAGGGTGGGGATGTGGACTGACCCGTGCTAAAGAAGTGTTGCCACATGTGTGTGTGGCTGAGAGAGAGAGAGGGGGAGAGAGAGAGAGAGTACAATACCAGGCTTGTGCGACATCGGCATCCAATGTCGAAAGGCTTACAAGCTCAGGTTAAATAATTGATGCGTCGGTCTCAGATTTTCTCCCAGGTGGGAGCTTGTTTTAAGGCTCGGATCTCATTCGCGCTGACTCTGTCACTCTTTCTCTGAAAAATTTTACCGAGTGTATGTCCTCAGGTTGGTGTCAAGAACCTTACGCTCTCAGCATGTTTAGAAAACTGTCTTTTAAGCAAAAAAAAAAAAAAGATTAACTGACAGAAGTTTGAACAGCAGTGTTCAGTGATTGGTCGGTTTTGGTAAATATTTATACACACCTCCTATGATTGACCATCTTGAACCTGTTTCAGCATTTTTTCTTTTTTTTTTTTTTTGGGGAGTATGACACACCAAAGACCAAAGAGATCTTCCTCAGTATCGATGTGTATTTAGGATTTCAGTGGATTGGCTTAGTGTGAAGTGCAGAGGATTTTCTTTTCTTTTAAGTTCATTTAGGTATTTTAATTTTTTTTTCTTTTTCATTTCTTCATCTTTTTCTTTTGTAGCCATTTTAACCTCTTTAAACTTTCTAAAGATTCCAATGGAAAAAAGGGAAAACCTTAATCATCTATACGCACACATTTTTTTCACTGATGTTAACGTCTTGACCCTTTACTCATGACTAACCTTCTATAATGGTCTATTTTTTTCTCAAAGTAAATACTACAATAATAATAAGAATACCTAATCCTTAAAAGCAGTTTAATTTTTTATGGTTTTATGTTACAGTATACGAAAACTGTCCGGGAGATGCATTAAAGAGGGATAAATTATATGATGTTGGGTGAAGCAGCTCTCTGTGTGTAGAACATTGAGAACTCCTGATATTATCTTCAGGGATATAATCATTCCCTTCAGCACATAATGAAACCTTTTTTTTTTTTTTTTTTTTTTTCCCGGTGATACTGAACAGGACTAAAGTCAAACATGTCTCATTTCAGTGCATGTGTTTGCAGTTTGGATTTTTCTTTTCTCCCTCTTTCTCTATCTCTCCGTTGTACTGTACAGCAGACTTAACGCTTTTTCATCAAAAAATGTTGCTTTGTCTAATTTCTCTCTCTCTTGGTTGAAGGTTTGCTCATATATATAATTGCAGTGATCTGATCTTTTATTTTTGTAGACAACATTTTTAATGCATGGTCAATAAATGAGGTGAACAATGTTTTTTTTTTCTGGTCCGCTGTTTTATTATTTCACTGAACCATTTGCTGTAGTCATACCGACTAATATCTACAAAATTAAATTTCTTCCTGGATTCAGGCTTTTAAGATAACCTGGTCATTCTGTACATTCAGGTCGTCAGCTGACTTGATTTTATTGCCGTATAACGCTGCTAAGTCTGAGTAACCTCAGATCATAAGACTGCGCTTCCCGTCTTATCCTGACACTCTGGAATAGGAATCAGTCTGAACTCATTAGACCACGTGACCTTTTTCCTTTGCTCCAAATTCCTTGCGATCTTTCTGCTTCCTAGAAAATACAAGCTTCTTGTTTTGATTTTTTTTTTTCTCGACCACATTTCTTCAACAAAGTTAAAGGTTCAGCGCTATCCTTACAGGTTTTAAAAATTTTTTTTAACCCAATTGCAAAGATACAGGTCAATCATTTGACCCTTCTGGTTCAAACACTGGTTCATTTATTATGGCCCAGGTAGAAAAAAATAAGTAAAAAAAAAAAACTAATTTGCAGGGAATAGGTACTGTATAAATCTTATACTTCCATTACAGCAGCAATGAAAGTCCTGACGCTTTCATAAACAATCATATCCTTAAGGAATTTTTCGGCCATATCAGTAAATACACACATTTGTCAAATAAAAAAAGGTTTTTTTATGTAGGTTATGTCTTCAGGCTGTATAAAACAGGCTTAGTCACACTCCTGGTTCCCTGCAACTTAACATTTCTGCAGATCATAGTTAAAGATAATGTCAATGATTAAACGTCTTTGTGATAAAACGGTTTCTTCCTGCTTGACCGGATTTTCCTGTCGACATGTCTACACTCGGAAAAAATAATTATATCGGCTGCTTTAGGTACATAAACAACACACACACACACAGGTGCTAATTTTAATACAGATTATTTTAATATTATCGAGTAGAAAATCAGAATGCGTTAGAAACTGCAGCACAAGAAAAGCTTCATTCTGTCGAGTATTTAAAGTCATTTCAGGTGTCTTGAGAACTCATTTTACAATCAGAATTTCCCGTCACGATAAACTTATTTCATTCTCTTCATTAAAAAGTCCCAGCTCATCTGCATGCAGGGAAATCTTACAGGAACGCGCTGGCTGCGACAGTACAGTACTGAGCTCTTCGTTTCACAGTAGTAGAGCGACGTTTGTCATGAAAATCTGATAGATCCCCAAAGTGGGCTATCGAGAGAAATGTGCAAAGTAACCAAAATAGAAATGTACAGGCTTTAGAGAAAAAAGGCTACTTCATGCTTATAGCTTTTAAACGACTCGTGCCATCACCAATCATGACCAAAAAAAAAGTTTACTTGGCTCATCGACTGCGAGTCCATAGGAAAGTACGGTGTCTGAGTTTGTTAAATATAAAGTGTACTGGAGAAGTACTTATACTAAATAAGCATACGACCCTGGTTTGTTCCTGTAGTGTAGAGTTTAGTGTCGAGGTTCTATAGAGATTAAAGCTCCCTAAACACCACCATCACTTCATTATCATGAGCCGGGAAACAGTTTCTTCAGCCATTGTGTGTTTTGTTTTGTTTTTTTTTAAACATAATAAGAGGACAGTGCAAATACAAGTCTGGAATGTCTGAAGCGTTCAGGGGCGACTCAAGATTCCTCGGCCGTGACCCGCGCCCGACACACGGCCCGCAGCTTGGTGACGGTCGTCATGGAGAGGCTTCCCGGTTCTTTAAAAATGTTCTGAGAGAAAGACGGTAAGAATTATTAGGTTAGAATTCATGAATAAATATAAAACATATTAAAGATTTCATTTTGATCGTAAAGGTCCCATACTGGATCATTTCTTTAACACAGGTCATAGAGCTAAGGCTACACAGTCACCTTGCAATTTTTGCATGGGTTCTCTGTGTGTATGGAGTTTGCATGTTCTCCCTGTGCTTGGTGGGTTTCCTCCGGGTTCTCCGGTTTCCTTCCAAAGAATGAGTGTGCGAGTGTCTGTATGTGTGTGTGCCCTGCGATGGATTGGCACCCTGTCCAGGGTGTACCCCACCTTGTGCCCCAAGTCTCCTGGGATAAGCCTGGGATTTACCCTGAATACAGGAGGTATCTTCTTATATGAGGTCACAATAGGGGCGGGGGGAAGAAAAATCTAATTGGCTCGTTTAATCCTCTGTTAATACAAACAGGGAAAATGGATAAAATGTTTTAAAATGTCTAAAAAGTGAACACTGCATAGTGAGTACCTGCAGGTAAAGCAGGGTTAGGGTTAGGGTTAGGGTTATGTGATTGAACTAGCGCAAACCCACCTGCATGAACGGGTGGCAGTCCTCCACAAAGGCTCCTCTGGTGATCTGTTTGAAACGGTCGCAGATATCCGGGAGGTTCTGAGCCTGTGAGATCAGGGCCTGGTTGTGACGGATCAGAGTGAGCGCTACACGGAATAGGATCTTCGATCCCTCGTAGAAAAGGCAGTCCCATATGCGCAGGACGGTCTTGAAAAGTAACACAGGAAGTAACATATTAAAAGAAACTCTGGAAAAGACATCCGTAATACAGACTCTCCAATCACACACTCAGAACTCATCTTAAGACCCAAGCGCTTATCTCACATTATGTAAAGCTGCACCCAAATCTCCATGTGATTTTAAATGTTTTAGGTGACGTCCACTCAGTGTTAGTAATGTATCTCTTGTTTGAATTGGACGGCGACCTTGGGTGACGAGAAAGGCGCCTACACTATATAAATAAAATGTATTATTAGTACTTATTAACTGTTCAAAAACGAGGCGGCATGGTGGTGTAGTGGTTAGCACTGTCGCCTTGCACCTCCAAGGTCTGGGTTCGAATCCTGCTTTTGTGTGCATGGAATTTGCATGTTCTCCCAGTGCTTGGTGGGTTTCCTCCGGGTTCTCTGGTTTCCTCACAAAGTCCATAGACATGCAGATTAGGCTAATTGGCGTTCCCATTGCCCGTAGTGTGTGTTCGCCCTCTAATGGGTTGGCACCCAGTCCAGACTCTGTCTACAGGATAAAACGGTATAGTCGATGAGTGAGTGTTGCAATTTTTAATTTTTTTAAAAGGGCTCATAAATGAAACTATCCCCGTCTTCAGCAAACCTCTTCCTTGAGGTTAACCATCAGTGCAAACAAATTAAATATCTTTGTTAAATACCGTTCAATATCTTGACGCCAACAACGTTCTCCTTATTTTTCCCGCACCACGCTGTTGAAGTTGTCTTTCTCGACATCCTTGCGCGTTTCTCACTATGGACATGATGTCCGGGCTCTTACCTCAACCGGGAGGACGTCGATAAAGAGGCAGATGAACCAGCGTGACACCACCAGCGTCCACATGACATTTTGTTCCACCATGACCTGCCAAACGGCTGGCACCTTCAGCTTCACCAGCTCTCCCAGCACCTCCTGGTCCGTCTTCAGGCCCAACATGGCTGGTGTGTAATAATCTAGAAAATAGATGGATAGCGTGGCTCGATTATGTTTTGCTGAGGGATCAAAGAAAGGGAGCTTGAGAATTCAAATTTAAGAAGGAAAACAGATTAGATGGGGTGATAATCCCTGCTGCCTTTATACCACAAGGCTAATAAGAGGATTCACACTGTGACGCAGGTTCTCAAGAGGTTCGCGCTGTCTAAAAAAACATGAACACCATCACATTCAGTACTTATATTAATATAATCACTGCACAACATCGTCCTAGACGGTTAAACTCCCTTAATGTGGACGAGCGTGCAGGCTCTTTCTGCGCACTCGGTGTGAGAGACATGTGTCTCTTTCTCCCAGGGTGTGACTGGTGTCTAACAGGATTTGAACAGATCAGAATCATGTGACCTGACACTCCTTTTATTAATAGCTCGGGAAACGAGATGAGGTGCTGAGAATAGCTCTGGACAGGGCACCTAAACACACTCCATTCCACGCGAACACATTTATAGCTCCAGCCATCAGAGATACAGTGAGAGTACAGTAACCCGACCACGCAGAAGAACAACAACTTGAGCACTGAAGTAATGGTGGTGCAGCGGTAGTTTGCATGTCCTAAGGGAACGGCGTCGTGTTTTAAATAGCGTCTTATATGAGTGAGAGAGTGCCGTGTTGATATTTTGTCTGCAGACAGACAGACAGACGGTGTAGCACGACAACCTGAAAGTGGAAGAGATGCATTATTATGGAGCCAAAATATTAACCCTTGAACACCCTGACTAAGAACAAAGCCATCCATTCATGTATCTACTGTAGAAACCTTTATAGTCCAACTAGGCACCGTAAAGGCCGACGGTGATTATATACCACTGTATTTAATCCCATTTTTATGACCTGGCAGGACATCCGGTCAAAAGAACAAAGCAGTGGAAATGTTTAGCTGCTTTCATTTCCTTAAGGTAATAATACCTACAAATACCAATCTTGTTTTTAATAGTCCCCAGTATAGGCCTCTTCCAAAAGGTTGAGATGTTGCTCCATGGTAAATATATCAGTATATTTACAAATACCAAATGAAATGTTAAATTGTGTGTGTGGTGGTGCAATAGAACAAATGTTTGTTTGTTTGTTTTTTTGCAATAAAAACTACTTTATTTCTTATGTTACAAAACAATTACATTTAAAAACACAGCCTCTTAATCTAGTGTATAACCTTAAACCAGAGTACACCTCAACCGAACGGTAGAGATGGCTCAATCAGATTAGATTTGACATATTTTTCACTTAGATCCATGTGTTCGAAATTGATGGGGTAAAATGCACCCTGCACCTTAAAAGGAAGGTACTTTTGTGCGTGATTTGGATGTTGCCCGGTCCTAAATGCATGCAGTTATTTTCCACAGGTATTTCTCCCATGGATTTTTTCAATTTTAAAAAATATATATCGTGATGTATAACATTTCATGACATGAAATTCTCCAAATTATAATAGAAGGTGTTGTCTGCATCACCAGCTCTACTGCACTGAGAGCTGCACTGGAGTGAACCAAAACCAAGAACACGAACATATTAGGATGACCCAGTCAACGGCCAGACCAGAATATGGTCACTAGACCCAAATTCTTGATTCAGTGTTGAGAAATTTTGCCCCTGATGTGCAAAGCTAGTAGAATTACACTACCGATCAAAAGTTTTAGAACGCGCCAATTTTTTCAGTTTTTTATTGGAAATTATGCAGTTTTATGTCACATTGCACTCTGAAATTTAAGCATAGTAAAAATGAACAATTGGAGTTAAAAAAGAAATCATGGAATCAACTTATAGCCCAAAATGTATTCTAAACTTTTGACTTATCAAAGTAGCCACCATTGGCAGATATAACAGCTGAACACACTCGTGGCATTCTTTCTACAATAGAAATCAAATATTCTTCAGAAGGTTCTTCCCATATCTGTTGCAGAAGTTCCCATAAATGTGTGGCACTTGTAGGTTGCTTTGCTTTCACTCTTCTGTCCGGTTTATCCCAAACCAGCTCGACAGGGTTTAAGTCTGGAGACTGTGCTGGCCACTCCATGTTTTCAAGCTTACCATCTTGTTCTTTTTTCCTGAGGTAGTTCTGGCATAGCTTAGACTATGTTTTGGGTCATTATCTTGCTGTAGGATGAAACCCTGCCCAACTAGGCGCATACCAGAGGGTACTGCATGGCGCTGGAGAATGCTGTGGTAACCGTTTAGGTTCAGGGTGCCTCTCACTCTGGTCAAGTCACCGACCCTGAATCTAGCAAAACTCTCAGAAAAAACTCTCAGAAAAACTCTCAGAAACTTGTCCTCTGATGCAGTTGTGGCTTTGGGTCTGCCAGACCTCTTCCTGTCAGAGGTTGCCCCAGTTTCTGAGTGCCTTTTGATGGTGAAGGAAACTATACTCACTGACACCTTGACTTTCTTTGAAATTTCTCTGTAGGAAAGCCCTACATTTTTAAGTGTTATGATGGTCTGTCTCTCTTCCATTGTTAATTGCAAATTTTTCTCGCCATTTTTGTAGCAACACACTATTATCTGCAGTACAATACTGTTCAACTGATGCTCACGAGGGTATGGTACCACAGTATGTTCAAATACTGCTTTTATGCAGACAGAGGGGGTTGTAAGTGATCCAGAAAAGTTCCCAGAAAAAGGCCTTTTTGTATAACTCTGAAATGTATATATTTTTTCAGTTTTGAGTAACCTTACCTTTTTTTTTTTAACCTCTGGCAGTTCACCACTTAACTTTGTACCATTTTAAGCTATTTATTGGACTTGAATGACTTAAACTGCAATAAATAACTGGAAAGATTTGGGCGTTCTAAAACTTTTGACCGATAGTGTATATCCCATGAGACATTGGGGCCAAATGTGGTTCTGACAAGCACTGGAGGTAAAGAGTCATCCAACAAATATAAAAACATGTCCGTGGACCTCCGAGTGACGCAGTGGTAAAGTGCTCATCCTATCATCCGGGGATCGCTGGTTTGATCCCCGGGTGATGCTGTTACCTCTCACAGCTGGAGGTCTAGAGAGAGCTGATTGGCCGAGCTCTCTCAGGGGGGAGGGATGAGAGGTACTTTGTGCTCCCACATTAATGACAGCCAATCAGGGGCGCCTGTGAGCTCGGCTCATGCGGCCGGCTGGCGTCACGCGGTTCGGAGGAAACACAACTTTTCTGTCTTCGGCCCTCCCGGCTGAGTGGTAGTAGTAGCCTTAATGTGGGAGACCCCTAGTGACGGGAAGGAATTGGACACGACTAAATTAGGGAGAAAATCTGAAAAAATAAAAAACATGTCCGTGCTCCGATTTTACTAAGTAACAAACATTTGAAAACCTTTTTTGTACAGTAACATTTGAAACATTTGAAAACCTTTTTCAGGACACAAATTCCTGCATGAGTACAGCTAAATAATTAACATGTTTTTATTTTTTTGCATTTGACCTGCTTGTTGAAAAACTAATTGCTTAATTATTAGTTGCACCTCTTGTGTAATAAATAATGTTAAACCATGCAAAACACACTCTGTGGTCAAAACTCCATATTAAAGTGTATGTATTTAGACACACTGCAGTCATTGCAGGTTTGGTTAAATACTTTTGTCCCTATAGTGTATATGCAAACTGCACAAACCTGGAAGTATCCTTCCTAGCAGAGCCTCCATCAGCCAGAAGGACTTTTCTTCATCTTTGGTGATGATGAGGAGATAGCCAGCGATAAAATTCATCCCCTGTAAGAGCAGGAATTATGAAGGACAGACGCTGGAAGACAACTAAATGCATCATAACAGTACTCACTGAAACAAACAACAACCAAAAAAAAACAGGATAGAAGTTGTCACTTTAATGCTAAAAAAAGAAAAACCTTTCATTTAAAATGTATTGGAAAATTGTAGTTAGGTGGAACAGGAAGAACCCACACAGGGAGCAGGTACTTTGTGAATTCATTTGCATTGCAAATCGATGTCAGGTGCTACAGAAGTGCTGACGGTCGACGCAAAAGACTTTGTGTGCGTCAGGACTTTGTCACACCTAGAAACCAGATGAGCGTGTTGCAATAAAAGTCCCGTGCTCATACGCTGACTCAACGGCTTCACCCTGGAAACTGCATTAATCCTTCCCAACACCTGAGCGCTTTAAAGATTAACTAGCACCTAACACTTCCTTGTTTACTCCACTGAGCAGGTCACTTCCTCATCGTGCAGCTGAAATCAGCAAAGTAAAGAGAGCAAAGTTTACGGTGGAGAATCTTTTACCTGACAATATCCCACTGCCATGTTGTGGTGTCCGTACGCCAGCAGGACGTTATACAGGGGCTTCTGCAGGCACGGCTCAGACGTCTTCCTGAACTGCACGTTGTCTGGGAACGTCCTGTGCAAATCTGTGGACGGAGTGGACAAGTGTGGGCTCGAGGACTAAAACTATAAAACACTAATTGTAGCGTCATCAAAATATGTTAGCCAGCCATCAGCTGAAATTCAAGCATCCCATAACTAAAACATCTGTCTCTAGATTATTAAGAGAAACATTCCGTTCTTAACAAGGCAATAACGGGGCCTCCGAGTGGCGAGGGAGGAAAAGTGCTCGCCCTATCATCCGCGGGTTCGATTCCCTGGTGATGCTGTAGCCTCTCGCAGCCGGAGGTCTAAAGAGAGCTGATTGGCTGAGCTATCTCAGAGGGGAGGGATGAGAGGTACTTAGTGCTTCCACATTAAATCACTGCTCTACAGCCAATCAGGGGCATCTGTAAACGCTGTCCTCCGAGTGTGTTACGCCGGCACCAACGGTGCGTGAGCAAGCAGTTCAAGAAGATGCGATCAGCTACAGTCATGTGGTTCGAAGGAAACAGGTGATAGTCTAAATTGTAGTAGAGGCCTTAATGTGGGAGCCCCCTAGTGACGGGGAGGAATTAAACACGACTAAATTAGCTAGGAAATCATAAGTAATCAAAATAACAATAATATTGTTTTAGAATTAAATTTTTTTTTATTCACTCGTGAGTAGATTCACACTAATCCACCCAAGTTATCAGAAACACTTCATGAGCTGAGGGTCATACCGACCTGTTCGGATGGTCTCCACCAGTCTTTGATCGTGTTGCGCCTGAAGGAGTGAATGGTAGTAGCCTGCATTATTCTCCATCCGCTCCTGAGCGCCGCTCACCGTCATCCATATCAAAGCTCGGTGTTCATTCGGGATCCCTTTTCGTACATAACGCTTTACTGTAGGGGAGCAAACACAAGACAGAAAGTCAGGATTAGTGTCAAAGATACAATGTTGAGTTCTTAAGGGCGAAATTTCGTATTGCAAAACGTATTTTCACATAGGAAATAACGTGAACGCAGATAATACGTTCCATCCACCTAAAAATATCACCAATATTACCAATTTCCAGCATTATAATCATATTTTTGCATATTAAAACTATAAAAACATTTAGAAAAGACATGTAAAATATGAAATAAACAAACATTAACCCTCTCTTAACCTTAATTTATGATTCCACCGGCTGCTTTAAAAACCAAATCAAACGTTTGTCCCTTTTCTTCTTGCTACCCATCCTGCTACGTCTTTACTAAATCTTGCGCAAAATGCAAAAAAAAAAAAAAAGAAAAACAAAAATAGAAAAAAACGGCTTTCCAGTAATGCAAAGTAAATTTTAAACAGCTCCCAAATGTACGCTCAACTGACCCTATCATTTGGTTCAGTTTGGCTCGAAAACGTTTCTTATACCAAGGCAAATTTTTTGCATAATTTCAATTCATAAGACGGGGTGTTTGTGTTCCTCTGCATGCGTCTGGAGTCGTCCTCTAGAAATGTTTGCGTTCAATGGCTTGAAAATGTTCTCAATGTTTTTACTCTTCCTTTACAGCTAACAGAGAAATAACTAAGGAACATCTGGTAGAATTGGTAAAATATTACTGAGAAAACAAGTAGAACCTGATGACAAACAATTTCGATAGGGTTGCCTCTGCCACAAGTCTAGTCGACTTTATATTAGAAACTTTCTTTTTTTTTTGTCTGATTCCAGCCCGCCTTTTTACTGTAGGTCACTCCGCCATCAGTAACAGTCACCCACCAGGAAGGGCGTATACCAACACATTCCTCCTTCGACACGTCCGAGCGCATCTTTTCATGTGTCGCTCACACATTGTCGGGGGCAACATATCACAGCGCCATCTACCTCCTTTCACTTGCGTGAACTCACAGTCGTTCATGATTGACTATTGTCACTATGACTGAAGTGGAGTGGAAGTGCAAATATGCGAGCGCTAGCCTTTATCCTTCAATCTTATATTGATCTAGTATTGCAGTAACAACTCATCACTGATGATAAGTGGATGTTTTTGTCGGAACTTCTAATCAGGATGACAGTAAGTCAAAGATTATCCACGCCCCAGTTATATTATATATATTATATTATATATATATCGTCTCCCTAGTCACTGCTGTGCAGGTGTCAACATGTTACATGGGTTCATCTACAGAAAGTGAAAGCTTAGACGAAAACATCCCAAACCGCAGACTTTAAAAGTTAAAAAGTCAACCATCAGCTGGAAAATTCATCAACACTTACAGTTTTTTACAGTGCATAATGCGAGGACTATAAGAACATGGTTTGTTGAGTTCGGTGTAGAAGAACTCAACTGGCCCCAACACAGAGCCCTGATCTCAACCTCATCAAGTACCTTTGGGATGAACTGGCACGGACATTGCGAGCAAGGCCTTCTCATCCAACATGAGTGCCTGACCTCTCAAATGCTCTACAGAATGAATGGTCACAAGAAACACTCCACAATCTTGTAACAGCCTCCAAGAAGAGTGGAATCGGTTATAGCTGCAACATAGTGGATCAACTCGATATTGAAGTGTACTGTATGTATTTAGATGCACTGCAGTCATTTAAGGTTTGGTTAAAACCAGTTTTCTGCGAGCACTCTCCCCTGAGGGACACGGCCAATCTCCCGGCTCCAGATGGCTGTAGCATCACTGGGGAATCAAACCCACGACCTCGAGTGTCATCGGTCTGTTAATGATTAGGTTGGCTTGGAGCCCACTGCAGTGGTTCTTATGAACAGAAACTCGGCTGGGAGTTATTGCCAAATCCTCCGTACAGTCCTGACCTCGCTCCAAGACATTTCCACATGATTGTGCTATTAAAGGAGTCCCTGGGAGGCCGGAAGCGGACAGTCTAAGCATCGAGTATACTAGAGATTTTCCACCTTGATGTTGTCCAAGCACTATTGAAACGGTGGGATGAGTGCATTACTGTAGCAGAGGATTATATAGAGAAATAAAGCATGCTTTTACTCATTTTTTGTACAATCAAAAGTCCCGGTTTGTCTTGAACGCCTCTCATACTGTACAACCACGATTTCATTTCAGGCTCGACTATTCGTTCCTGAGATATCACGCTAACAAGAATCTTGGCGTGTCGACCAACAGCTCGGGGGTGGAGGCGTGATAACGTAGTTCTTTTCTAGATATACAGACAAACCCGCGCGTTCAGAAATGCAAACGTGGCCAAATCAGCTGCTGTGTCGTTCACTTAGACAGTAGAAACAGAAATAGACCACAACAGGTCACACTTTGATTTCAAACAATCATTTCTGACACTTCCTGTCATCGGCACAAAAGGAAAGCTGCCGGTGAGCGTGTCGCATTATGAGCGTGTCGCATTATGAGCGTGTCGCATTATGAGCGTGTCGCATTATGAGCGTGTCGCATTATGAGCGCTCCTTTGTGTATGAACTCGGCCTCGATGTCATATGCGAGAGAGACCTGTAATGAGATCTGATGGTGCACGGTGGTGCATTTTAGGCAAATGGTGTCATTTGTGTGGGAGTGTGGCACAATCCAGGACAACACATTTTGGACAACTGTATAACATTGTAGAGCTTTCTAGCTGATCCAAGGCCGTCTTATAATAGACTAACATTTTTATAGAGATGTGTGACTGCGGCATTTAAAACGTTTATTCATTATTCATCAACTACAAATAAATAACCCACCTTTCCCTTCACTGGAAAACAACACCGTGATGATGTTCATCAGCGCTTCCTGTAATAGTGGCTCAATAACCGTAGTGTGATTTGTGTGCAGCTTATTTACTTTTAATTTGAAACGAAATGCTTCTGAACGCTTCCAGTGAACTCGTTGAACGTTGTCTCGGCGAGATCTGGGGGACTTGTGGTGAACCGTTGAACGTGATGATTGCTTTCTGTTATGGGTGAATATTACCGGGTAAAACCTGCTGCACTGCTTTCAACAAGGTCACTTTGCAGTTTGTGTACGTAAGCGGCTCTTATGTGTTCAGCTCTAAATAAGTAAGTTAAAAAAACAAAACAAACACTGCTCACCTTTAAGACTTCTCTCGACACGGCTTTTCCCCTGCAGCAGCTTCGACCACTTGATTGACCTTTTGGTAAGGACAGCCAGATACTCGGACATGAGCTCCTCGTAGGAGTCGTAATCGAAGTCGTTGGCCCTCTCGAAGCCATACGGGTCCACGCTGTGGAGAGACCGGATTCAGTAAGTGGAGCAAAAGCATATACACTTGGACAAAAACTGTGACCAACGCCTCTTCCTTCCATTTGGATCACTACACTAACAGCCAAAACTAGATACTGAAAAGACACCTACACTACCGGGTTCACAAGCATCATTGCTTGAATTCTTCAGTATTAAAAATAATTGACACAAACTTGGTGGCACGATGGTGTGGTAGTTAGTACTGTCACTTTGCACCTCCAGGGTCCAGGGTGTACCAGGAATTGGCTCCATGCCCCCCGCGACCTTGTATACAGGATAAAGCGATATAGACGATAAGTGTGTGACACCAACTTTATTCTATCCTTCAACCTCTGATCTTATATCGATCTGGTATTTCATTAATAACTCATCACTAATCATTAATATCGATAACAGCTTAGCCCTAATAACTAAGAGGGTGAGTCAAAAATAATTCTGCTCTTAAAACTTGTGTTTCCGCAGTGTCTGTCTCCTCAGTCACTGCTGTGCAGGTGTGAAGGTGTTACATCAGGTCATTGCAGTACAAGGTGCTGAAATATCTCACAGAAAAGCGTAAAAAAAAAAAAAAAAAAGCATTCTGCAAACAACATTTGGAGCGATACTGTAAGGAAGGTAAAAGTTTCTTAAAGAGAATCGTTACTGCTAATGAGACATGAATTCATCACTACGAGTCTGACGCTTATTAAGACGCTTATTGACGAGCTGAAGCATTAAACACAGAGGACTCCAGTTCAGGTGCACGCAAAACACACTTCTAACCACACTGTCAACACTCTGCAAAATCCTGATCTCGCTTCATCAGACTTTTCAACAGTTTGATCCCCTGAAAGCAGCACTACGAGGACGAAGATTCACTTCTGATGAAGAGGTGAAGACAGCGGTGCATTCGTAAAACATTTTTAACGAACGAATACGAAATCTGGTTGATAGATGGACAAAAGGAAAATGATGTGTTTAGTCTTTTCTAAAAGTAAATTCTATAGCCAGAGTGTGGATCATTTTTGACTCACCCTTGTATAAAAGGCCAATTCCCACTTTTACAGTTTTTGCTATGAATCGCTGCAACTTAAAATCCATGTCTTTTTTTTAAAGAAGTTGCGCTTTAGGGCAGAAGGCTTGAACTCTTCTCGTCACATGACACGGCACGGCTACAGCAGCTCGTCATACAGGTCAGAGCCCTTGGTCTGTTACGACCGCTTGTGTTTGGATACAGAAAGTCACAAATAAACCTAAAGCAGCTCGAACCAGACCAAACCAATCCGGCCTTTCCCTTCTGACCCCCATCAACAAGCCGTTTCCACCCACAGAGCTGTCAATCGATCAATTCTGTATAGACTCTAGAGACTGCTGCTTGTGAAATTCCCAGGACCACCACGCATCAGCATTAACATCACAATTAAAGTCACAGAGATCAAACTGTTTCTTCCACCAGATCATGGACCTGCATCTGCATGATGACGTAAACTGTGCTGCTGCCACGTGATTGGCTGATTAGATAAGGACAGGTGTCTAGGACAGGTGTGCACAGAGGGCATTTAGTAAATGGGCATATGCTGTATATAATAAATAAACATTAGCACATGCTTTAGTGTAATTTATTAAGACACAATGTCAATACTGTAAGTTAAAAAAAGACACACAAAGGAACACCATTATCCTTACATAATAAGACACTAATCCAGGAGTGGAGGAGGATGATTTGTGACATTAATGGCGTGATGAACAGACTTTACTATTCCTTTACACTCCTTTACTATTGATAAACTTATATTACAATATTATATTATTAAAATTAATAATAATAATATTATATATATATATATATATATATATATATATATATATATATATATATATATATATATATATATATATATAATATTATATTATTTAAATAAATATTTAAATGAAGATATGGAGATTCATCCATCCCTCTATGAACCTCTGTAGACCAACTAGGGATAAAACTAATGGTATTACTATTGTACAGTATTTTTTCCCATTTTTATGACCATGGTGAGCCAGAAAAAACATATAGAGGATGCAGGATGTATGGGGCGACAGACAGTGCTAAGACAGACCACTAAGCCACCGTGCTGGCATTTTAACTTTATACTAAGAATAAAATTTGTTTTGGTCAATTTATGAGTTCAAAATAAATAGACAATAAATCTCACATTGTCAGTGTTATAATATTTTGTTCATGTAAGAAAAATACTAGTTCCTAAGACAAACTAACAATTATATCTCATACCTTTAATAATAATCATTTTATATAATAATAGGCTAAGTACATCGTTGACAGGAAAAGAGTTTGTAGAAAGAGTTAAAAGGTTAAAGCTAAAAATAATCTGATTTACTGTAATCAGTGATAATAATAATAATAATAATAATATTTCAGGTTGAAGCCCAAGTCCATGTCTGCCTGCCTTTCTGTACTAGAAAACTCTGTCTAACTTATTAATATAAAAGAAATAAAAGTGTGTAAGGTTGAGTATCTTGCGCTTTGTTTAAACCTTCTGCTTTGTTGTTCTTCTTTTATCGTCAGCCAAAAACACACCCTGTTCAGTAAATCTATCCGATGTAGATCGGATAAAGATGAAGTTTTGTCTTAAAACGACTCCAGCGTGTTTAAATTCACTTGTACCACTACAGCAATGTTACTTCAGCAAAAGTGAAAATATGAACTAATACCAGTAAAAATATTCAGTTCATCTTTTCTAATTAATATTTATTGGTGCATCCTATTTTAGAGTAGATTATTTAATCCGCCACATAACTGTTTTACATAACATTTTGATTTCACTTATGGTGCAGGTTAAACTTCAGACAAAAATCCAAGAACAGTTCTGAAAAGGTTGCGTTAACTTCTGATTTACGGTCCAGACGGACATACTGTATGTAGACAGGAATATTCCTGAGACTGGTTTCAGGTTCTTTAATGTATAAAACATGAATGGATCGATCCTCATGGACAGACAGAACCTTTATATAATAATCTGTATGTCTATCCATCACGGATTCACACAAAACAGCCTGAACAGAATAAAAAGAAACCTCTGGAGTAACTCTGGTTAAGTAACCTGAAGTTAAACCTGCGCCATGAAGGAAATCGAAGTGAAGTTATGTTCGGTTCTGAGGAAGTTTTGACAGCGTACTGCGCATGCGTCAAACTGTGCGCGGGTCTCAAATCGAACGCGTGACGTAATGAACGGAAACTTTTGCAGTTCTGTACTGAGATGTCTGCCTGAGGTTTAACCTGCACCATAAGTGAAATCATAATAATAATTAAAATAACACACATCTACTTAAAAAAAAAAAAAAAAAAAAGCTGATAATTTAATAATTTATTCAAAAGAGGCATTTTATATGTATTGGAAAAAACAAAGTGTAAGATATTTAACCTTACAAACTTTTTTCTCTCTAAATACATAAAGCAGATCAGCTTATATATTATTATCATTATTTATTTTATTTTTTTAAGAGGTTTGAGAGCGATCTAATAAAGAGCCATGAGATGCGGGACTGATGCGGTGTACCTGGACACTCTCTCCCTGGCTGTACTCGGGACGTTGATGCGGTGCTGCGGCTGCTGCTGCGCGCCGTTTGCCTTCTCCATCGCGCGCGCTTCACCCGCAGCTTTTCACGCGCAGCTCTCCCGCCTTCATATCAAACCCGAAGCTCATCGCAAAACTCAACTCCACCGCCGCGCTTATTCCCGTCTCCTCGCCTCCATGTCCCGGTGAAGAAGTCCCGAGCGCAGGCGAGAAGTTTATTACCGCAGGCGGGAATCACGCGTGGACACGCTCACAGTCTTCTCCCGACATTCGCTTTGCCAGCACGTTAGTTTATCAGTTCCACTCTACACACACACACACACACACCCTTAAACAAACCAAGCAGCGTCCATGAACCTGTCCTGTCCCAAGATAACATTCCTGTTTATTCCTCACCGCGGGTCTTCTTCTCTTTCTCTAAACATCCGCGGTGCCGTTTCATCCGCTTTCTCACACACACACACACACACAGCTCTGTTTGCGGGATCGCTCCCAGCGCCACGCTTTATCAATTTGTTTCGCCTGCTCAAGGGCAGACGTCAATCAAACTGTGGAGGCGGAGCTCTAAGCCACGCCCCATTCTCCCCGGAAGATGTTCTATGGGCACACAGCGCCCTCAATGGGCTCTATGGGCAGGGATCGGACTGGCCCAAAGCTGATGGGTTTGGGTTTTTTTTTTTTTTTTGCGACTCAGATCTGGGTTTTTCCCCCTTTTTCATAAACAGTGTGAACAGCACAATGCAGATCTCATCTTCTATACCGCTTTATCCTGTATTCAGGGTCATGGAGACCTATCCTAGGAGGCTTAGACCACGAGGCAGGGGTACACCAATCCATCGCAGGGCACACACACACTCATTCACACACTACGGGCAATTTGGGAACCTGCATATCTCTGGACTGTGGGAGGAAACCCACCAGGGAGAACATGCAAACTCCATGCACACAGAGACGGGAATCGAGCCTGGCCAGGAATCGAACCCAGACCCTGGAAGTGCAAGGCGACAGTGCTAACAACTACACCACCGTGCCGCCAGTTTTCAGTTCTGATTCAATACATCAGATACAGGTCTAAAAAAAACAGGTCTTTAAAAGCAAAATATAAACTAACCAAGCACACAAACCAAAGACGTTCAATTGCATTTAATTTACATCCTCTTGAAACCCAAATGTCCTTGTCATATATGAGGACATGACATCTTCTCCCAACTACATTGTCTATATACAGTATAATACTTGTACAAGTATATACTTGTACTTAAGTCAATTTGGTATAATTCTTATGATGAACTTCTTCCTGAAGAAGCAGTGAGGAGAAAGTGCAGTCTACACAACAGTAAAGTGCGGTGCTCAGGAGGATATAGCGCTTTTATCAATGGGAAATGCGTCCGAACTGCAGGTGGCATGGTGACTTAGTGGTTAGCACTATAACCCAGCACCTCTGGGGTCTGGGTTCGATTCCCACCTCGGGGTCTGTGTGCAAAGAGTTTGCATTTTCTCCCCCCATGCTTGGAGGATTTTCTCCAGAGACTCTAGTTTCTCCCACAGTGCAAAGACATGCAGATTAGGCTAATAGGTGTTCCCAAATTGCCCATAGTGTGTGTGTAGATTGGCACCCTGTCCAGGATGTACCCGCCTCTAAGTTTCCTGTAATAGGTTCCAGGCCCTCCATGACCCTGTATACAGGATAAAGTGTTATAGATGATGAGTAAGTAAGCCCTTTAACAATCGCCATTGTCGAAGAAACCAAAAGAAAATTAAGGAAATCACTACGAAATGTGTGAGATAAGATGTATAAATCAAAATGATCAGATTGTCCCTGATGAGCAAGCTGAGACAATGGTGGAAAGGATAAACCCCCTGAGATGGCAATAAGAAGAAACCCTGAGAAGACACAGACTCAACAAAGAACCCATCCTCATTTGGGTGATAACAGAAAGCAGGGATTGATCTACAGTCATACTGTGTGATATAGGAGGCTGGAAGTTCTGTATAAAAGGAGAAGTGTTTAAGTTAATATGGCGTCCACTTTTGTCTTTATCAAAACTGTTTGTAGGAATTTCAGTTCTGTCACCTGTCACCTCACACAACCCAAGCAGAGCATGCTATTAGATCTTTAACCAGAAGCGGGGCACCAGGATGAGTCAGACAGGTCCTGAGGGCAGAGGGCGTCTGGATCACTGATAGCTCAGGAGCGCCATGTGTAGCACAACAGAAAGAGACTGGGAGAGAGAAAGAGAAATAACAGTTAGGTATGAAGTGGCCGAATAACTTGCTCTTTTTAAGAATCCTTTATTCGTCACATATACATTAAAGCACAGTGAAATTCCTTCATTGCATATCTCCGCATAGCTAGGATCAGAGAACAGGGTCATCCACGATTCAGTACTCCTGGAGGAGATAGGGATAAGGGCCTTCATCAAGGGAACCACCAACTTTTCCATGAGTAACTCAGTGCCTTATCCCTATGATCTACCACATGCCCAAGCTACCACTGCCTTTTTACAGCGACCATAAACACACATCATGTTAAATTATATATACAGTACTTTGTATACATTGGGTCAGTTTAGGAGTGTTCAGACTGATTTTAGATATAAGGCCACATTCAAAACAGTATTTACAGCCTAATCAGCCGAAGATTAAGGAGTGTACAATCCAAATATTGCAATATTACACTAACAGAGCTTAGTCAAGGTTGGAAAACATTACCTGACTATACAGTACAAGTAATAGTCTATACCATACTTTATTTGTGTTATTTTACACTTAATTTCTACAATACCTTCATAGATGGCCCAAAGTATAAAGAAAGATTTGTATCGACCAAAAAAAAAAAAAAAAAGGTTTTACAAAGTTTTGAATAAATTAGAGTTTAATTAGAAATTATTAGAGTTTTTAAAGAAATTAGACCATGTATGAGAAACACATCTATGTGAACAATATCATTTTAAACCTATTTAATAATAAGAATAATAATAACGATGATGTAAAAGTGATATAATTTCGGAGTCCATGATAAAGACAACTCACAGGCCCTTATGAGTCTCCAGATGAAGCACCATGGTTCTCACCACAGTAACTCAAACACATGTTTTGGTGATGGATGAGACCAAGTCCAGATGATGACCAGATACTTTACCTCTCCGAATTATTGCTATTAGTTACATGGCCATATCTTTGCATTTATACCATCGTAGATTTGTATGTTACATGCCCACATCTTTTCACTAATGTTATTTCCATGTGTGTGATGAGCCTGGTGTATCCAAGCTGTGTTTCCGTCCACACTCTATTCTCTTCCTCTCCTCATCACTCTGCTGTTGTGGAAACAGGCTTAAAGTAGATTAGTGTCATAATCCATTAGTCCAGATGAATTCTGTGTACTCTGCTGGATATTCTCTAGTATGATCATTTCACATTCTAACCATCATGAGAAAAAAAAAGAAAAGTGTATCATTAGAGCTGAATGTACAGTAGGTTATGTTATGCCTAAACGGCACGGTTTAAACAGAGTTTAATGATTTGGGGAGGTTTTCTGTAGTTATTAAAACTCTGGTGGCTTAGTGATTATAATGCCATGTGTGCAGAGGTAGCCAAATGCTTTAATGCTGGTTATTTGATAAGAATTTATTTTCAGTACTTATGATTTTAGGTTGCACGTAACAATTAAGTGTCAGGTGTACATTCCTCATGGCATCTTGAAATGTAACACTTGAGTGGAAAAGACATTTCTTACAGTTTACAGTTCACATAAGTCTGAGAAAATGTGCTCCTGGAGATAAGGCTTTTCCAATTAAATAGGATCCGGGTCAGTTTCCAAGAAAGAGCTTACCTCTAATTCTAGACTAAAATAGGATTCAAGCATTGAATCACTGAAAGCATTTTTTTTTTTTAAATGCAGTGAACATACATATTGTATCATAAAGTTTGGACACACCTTCTTATTCAATGGACTTTCTTATAGTTTTCAACATTGTATATTAATGCTGAAGACACAAAATTATGAAATATATCACCAAGAATATGTGTTAAATTATTGATTCTTTAAATTAGCCCTCTTTTGCATTAGTATTTTCTCAGTCAGCCTCATCAGGTCACCTGGAATGCTTTTCCAATAATCTTGGAGGAGTTCCCAGAGGTGTTGAGTCCTTGTTGTCTGCTTTTACTCTTACTCACTGTCCGCTTCAACTCGTCCCAAACCATCACGACTGGATTTTGATCGGGTGATTGTGGCGGTCATCTGAAGCAGCACTCCATCACTCACCATCTTGAACAAAAAAACTCTTAATTGTTTGGAGTCATTGTCTTGTTGGAAAACAAATGATGGTCCCATTAAGTGCAAACCAGTTGGGATGACAAAAAGTGTTCCCTCAATTTTGACTAAGTAACCAATAGAGAGCAAAGCATCCCCACATCATCAGACCTCCTCGTCCTTGCTTTACAGTCTCATATCTCTTATCTTAAATCTCATATTTAGACTCATCAGACCAAAGCACATCTTTTCACCGATCTAATGCCTGTTCTTGTGTTTCTTGGCCCAAGCAGGTCTCTTCTGCTTGTTGTTCTTCATAAGTTATGTTTTCTTTGTTGCAATTTGACCATGAAGGTCTGTCTCATGCAGTTCTCTCTGAACAGTGGAAGTTGAAATATGTCTGCCACTCTAAAACTCCGAGAAGCATTTATGTAAGGCTGATCATTCTACTAAACCTATCCTCTGCAGCAGAGGTAGCTCTTGGTCTTCCTATCCTGGTACGGTCCTCATGAGAGATGTTTCATCATAGCGTTTAATGGTTTTGGCCTCTGCACATGGCATCCATTCAAAGCTCTTGAGATTTTACAGAATGACTGACCTTTATTTCTTAAAGTAATGATTTACTGTCTTCTCTCCTTACTTAACTGAGCGTTTCTTGGCATGATATGGATTTGTACAGTACTTGTAGCAGCACTAATAAGGCTATTGAATCTGTACCTGCCCTTCCACTGCACAAGAAATGATGAGAGAATACCCTGAGTGTGCCAAGTTGTCATCAAAGCTTTTTAAAGCTATTTTGAGTGATCTAAAATATAAAACATATCCAAGTGTTAAACATACTTGTTTACTACACAAACATAGGTTAGATTTCTTTAGTATTAATGTACAAAGTACATTAAAAAACACTAAAGGAGATGGTGTTTTCAAACTGGTAGTGTGTACAGTATGTACTGTATATTAGTCACCTTTTGCATTTTTATTATATATGGCCCATCTTCATTGATTGCACATTCCACCAAAGTAAGAGCAGAGTGTAAAGATTTAATTAGCAGAGTAATAGCACAGTTTTGCTTAAAATATTGCAATGCACACAACATTATGGGTGACATATCAGAGTTCAAAAGAGGACAAATTGTTGGTTCGCGTCTCATTGGCGCATGTGTGATCAAGACAGCAAGACTCTTTTGATGTAGATCGAGATCCACGGTATCCAGGGTAATGTCAGCATACCACCAAGAAGGACGAACAACATCCAACAGAAAGCTGTCTGAAAGGGATGTCCGGGTGCTGACCCGGATTGTATCCAAAAAACATAAAACCTGCCCAACTCACTGCAGAATTAAACGTGCACCTCAACACTTCTGTTTCCACCAAAACTGTTTGTCGGGAGCTCCACAGGGTCAGTGTACATGGCCGGGCTGCTAAGGCCAAACCTTTAGTCACTCGTGCCAATGCCAAACGTTGGTTTCATTGGTGCCAGCAGTAAAAATCTCAGGCTGTGGACAATGTGAAACATGTATTGTTCTCTGATAAGTCCACCTTTACTGTCTTTCCCACATCTGGGTTAATCCGAGTTACGGTGTGGAGAAGCCCCAAAGAAGCGTACCACACAGACTGTTTCATGCCTTCACTAATATATATATATATATATGTACACACTGTATATATACTGTAAGCAGATCCTTTAAATTCATCAAAAATATAAAATTACTTTTATTTTTACTATAATTGGAAAATGTTGATGGTTTGAAATGCCATACGATTTTACCAAATACCCTGTTGCTGAAATCCCATTGAAAAGGACAGGGTTATTTTTAGGTATCTCGCTGTAGAATACTGGGCCAGGTGTGTTTCAACAAACAGTTCTCTCATTAATCACATGACGAGCAAACAGACTGATGTAGTTCAATTTTGTTTTGTTTTTAAATATACAGTATACACACATAATAAACAAACCTTAGAAACATGCATTAATCCCCAGATCATTCTACATTCACAGACGTCTCTGCTATAGACAATGATATACGTAGATAATAGCTTGTTTTTCCTTTGAAGAGTTATACCACTCCCTTGTGATCCGGTTGTGTTGCTCATATTACAGAACCTCCCACTGGAATTTCCATGACCTCACTATATTTGCTATGCATCATTAAGTACAATAGCTTAGGTCTAAACTGCTTTTTAGTGTTAAGAAACGCATTACACAGTAAGAAACGCACAGGCAGGTGGAGCAGGGTGGTTACAATACCCTCCACAAATATTGGGACAGCGAAAGCAGGAAAATACATAGTCACAGCGTAGAAAGCTCAGCTTCCTCTGTTTATCCTCGAATGCATTCATATTTAATGTGTATGGCATGTTATCGTCAAATCAATAACAAATAAATTCTCCAATTTATTATATCAACATAAGTTAAAGGTGACATTCACAATGTTTTCATGTATAATATAACGTTGATGGTTCCCTCCATGTTTCTATATGCACTATACAATAACATCGATGAAATACAGATACTGTATGAGAAATAAACAGAAACACAAAACATTCACCTTCCTGTTTTCTATTGATTCACAACTACAAGGTTCATAAACCCACAGGTCAACGTTCACCGTTCTTTCCTCTTCAGTGAATTTAATTAGTGCCTGCTGACAAAGAGGAAAAGTGTATTTTTTTGGATACGTTTTTGGACACCTGGCCAACATTCCCATATGTGCTTTTTTAAAACCTTCTCCATGATTTAGTCAAGGCTCAGTTGATCTGAAAAGGCTTTTCACCAGGTTTCTACTGTGGCGGTGTGTGTTCGTTCTGCTACAAGAGCGAACAGGCACTAAAGTCTTCCAGCGTCTTTTGAGATGCAAAGTTGAGGGCAAACACATTTACACACTCACACACACACAGTCACACACTACGGGTGATTTGGGAACGTCACTTAGCCTTATCTGCATATCTTTGGGAGAAAACCGAGGTACCCTGAGAAAATCCACCAACCATCGGGAGAACATGCAAACAGAGGCTGGAATCCAATCTGGACCCAGAAGGTGCAAGGTGACGGTGCTAACCACTAAGTCACGGTGCCATCCTTTTAGTTCCAGTTAAGTGAAATCATAATTAACAGCATATGAAGAAATTCCATATCATTATATGCGTCCAACTTATGTATAGTTTGCTATCGGAAAAGAGTTTGTAGAAATATTTAAAAGGTCAATGCCAAAAAAAAATCTGTTCCGCTTTAATTTAATCGATAGTATTCTTATTTCAGGTCGAAGCCCACCTACATGTCTTCCTGTAACACCCTGGTTTCAGAACATATGAGACAAAACTTTCCACAGGTAGAATAAACATACATTGATCTGCCCATTCATCTTTGATGGTTTAGTTTTCATAGGCTACTTTTCTTTTTTTTGGAGCCATACTTTGTCACATTTCCATTTGTGTTTTGTGAGAATTTTGCTTAAAGGTGCATTATGGTTGTTTCTGTGTTTTTTGCAAACTCTGTCCATGCACGATAAACCATCGCGTTAATTGGCTTGGATTTTGGAATTTGAAAAAGCGTAAAAATATCATTGAAATGGCGAGTTCTGACCAATGTACAGACAAAACCTTTCTTCCATTTATATAGATATCTTTTAGTCGCCTATATTTCGAATAATCTGCTTAATTCTTTACTGAAGCCGACTAATAAATAAGGAGTTTATAAATGCTGACTGCATGTTGAGGGCTCGGAAGTTGAAAGTGCCAGTGAACCTGAGAGTCTTGGGTATACACATTCATATCGCTGTGGGATCACTTTAATTAAATGTTGAGTATTTTGGACACTGTTTTGTTGTTGGAAGATCCTGACTATCTTTTATCATTTGTAAAATTTGTCTGTTCGATGTCTTCCAGCTGCATGAATTTCCTAAGGGATAACGTATGTCTTGCTCAGAGTCGATAAATCGTGGCAGGCTTTTGCTGTGCATAAGGATATACATTAAGTTGTGTCTTGTGACATACGATTGTCACAGTACTTGTACTACAGTATTGGTTTTGTTAGAGTAAGTAACGTTGTAAAAGTAGACATAGGTTCCAGACTTTCACTATGGGTTTTCCTGGGTTTACCCACCACTACTTCTGATGGAAGACAGTTGTTGGAAGTCCTGCTCTTCTCTGGTGAATGTGATCCACTGGATCTTTGTAAGATCGGAGATGCACGATGGATCTAACTTAGGTCCTGTCATAAGGGGATCTTTTTCACAATCTCTTGATGAAACTCCATTGTTATATCTTGTGCAAATTCTGCTGTACCGTTTTAAAGGATCTCCTACTGCATCTTAATCGCAGAGGCCAATGGCTTCATGGTTTGTAATCCTGCCTGGTCAAAGAATAGCACATCTGCACCATTTTTAGAAGGTTGGAAATGTTTCAAGCTTACTTTTAGTTGTATAGGCCAGTTCCCAAACATCAGGGTGTGGTAAGACTGTGGCCAGATTCCACTTCTGTGGGTTCTCCATCACTCGAAGTCCATACTCAGACTCAAATTGGGAGTCCACCAACAAAGCACTTAAGGAAATCATATTTACTCTTCCAAACCTTAATATCTGCTTAGGCAGAGGTAAGGTTTTGTTCAGCCTCGAGTAAGCTGCACAGTGAGCCCTGTAATATTGCTAAAGAACGTTTCTGTTCAAGACTTCTCCTGTGTCTTGCAGCTGGTATATTTACCTGGCATCCGTCTCTCTTGCTTATTAATAAGGAATAAAGTTGCACTTTCTTTTGTTTATGCACTTTCTTCATTCCAATTGGGTTAGACTGATGAGCACAGTGATGAGCACAGTCTTGCTTCTTATATTCAATTAAATCGCTTCGTTTTTGCAGGGTTGACAGATCCTCAAGCCACTTCATCACTTCAGATAAAACAGCAACCTTGGTAATTCTTGGTCTCCAGTCTCCAGTCTTGGCAATCATCTCTTGAACACTGAACCCCCCTCCCTTAACCACTTGCCCGTGATCACTAATAGGTTGGTCCAAATTGTTGAGTCTTTGGAGTGTTCTTATATTCAAAGAGCCCACTTCTTCTCTCCTAAGGGTTACCACTGGCTTTGGAGTGGCTAACAGAAACTTGGACCTGAAAGGTGGTAGGTTTCATCATATTCCTACTCATGGTGATGTTTTTCAACTGGGTATCCCGACACTGCTTCGGCAACTCCTGAGTTACATCCTGCAGTAGAGTTTCCAGGTTCTCACGGACCACCAGAATGGTTGAGCGTTCAAGGATTAGCTGTTTAAGCGTTCTTTCATTTCCTGCTATGGTGCTGTGTGGAGCAATGACTTCTTGAGGCTTTTCCTGTTCTTCTCTGTATGAAATAAAAGAGTCCTTCAGCGATCCTCAATAGACCATCTGTAATGCCTTCTTTTTTTTTTTGTACAGAGGCCTCCACATAGCAAAAACTAAGGGAGGAATTGGGATTGGGTTACTCTCAAGAACAAGACACTCTGCTGTATAGCTGCTTTGTGCACTGGAGATGAATAAGGGTTAGGTTTAAAGCAGGGACATAACAGAGCTCCAGAAGATTTAGAGTGGGGAAGTTTCACACTACATCATTTTGGATATTTTGAGGGGAAATATTAAAAAAATTGTGTAGTATCGGATATTCAAAAGCATTATATTATATTGTGCCAATGCCCCGAACAAAATCACATCAAGTGTGAAAGTTTAGAGGATACTGTTTGTGTATGTGCAAGATATTTCTTATAATTCTGAATTTACAGAATTCTGGTAAGAAAGCAAATTCTTCCAAAGCAAGGTTGATTTTTAGGTACTTTAATTTACATAATATACACGCACCAAAGCATGCACAGGGTACATTACACTATAATTTGACCAGGCAACCTTAATTGGCAAACCCTCTGGCCAAAATATATAAAAGTCTTTTTTGGAGCAAACAATTACACATTTTGTGGGTTTTTTTTTGTAAGTTGCACATACTTGACAAATCTGCAATCGATAATTTGTTTAGATTATCTTCAGTTCTTCTGGTTATTTCAATCCTCGACTTAATTCTTGACTTAATTTACAGTACAAGTCTGTTAACAGACAAAGCATGGTGTCAGAGGGTAATAAATAGAATGCCGAGAAGAGGTACAGGAGGGGTGTGTGGCTGCTGTAGCTGTGCAGCTTATAAACCATATGAACTTCCTGTGTGAACAAGGAGGTGAGATGCAGAGTGTTATTTCTCTATATCCTTTTCTACAGCTGCCATGTTGTACAGTTTGGCTCCAAGCTCTTCCAGCGTCTCCCTCTTGTCCAGGTTTTGGTACAGTCCTGAGGGCACGTGGGTCAGTCCGTAAAGCAGGCCGTAGAGACAGCCAGCAATCAGACCTGTAGCGCTGCTCTCTCCTGGAACAGTGCAGTCAAGATTGATTGATTTATACTTGTATAATTGTATTAGTCCACCATATTTATCTGAATAGGTACATACATAAAAGCTTTGGCCATTCATTTAGGTTTGGGTTAATATTGAAACTTTACCTCCGTGAAACATGGCCCGCTTGCACAGCTCGCCCCAGTCTGAGCCGGCAGCCAGCAGAGCATCGTAGGCGATCATAGGTGCATCGTGGCCCCTGTGCCCTCCTCGGCCTTCTGAGCTCCAGCTCTTATACACCTGAGAGAGAGAGAGAGAGAGAGAGAGAGAGACGCAGAATACTTACTGACAACTAATTATATTATATTTTAAAATAACAGTTGATAAAAGTTAATACTTGGGTGTAAGAGTAGAGTAGGTCTAATCTAAAAGGGGCGTTCGAGTCAAACCGGGATTTTGATCGTGCAGGATAACAGAACATACAGTAGTTATGAGAGTAGGAACTCCCTTTATGTTTTACATCTAAAACGCTGGCCTCCCAGGAACTCCTTTAATGGCCCAAACATGTAGAAATGGCTTGGAGTGAGGTCAAGACTGTCTGTATGATATGGCAATAACTCCCAGTCAGTGTCCCTGTAATGTGGTGTGTATACTGTAGTTATCCCTCGATTCTCAAGGATCACACGTTTCATCCGCCGAATGTTTACAGGAACGACTGCAGCGGTCCGGACGTACAGCCTACTTAAAAACGTTTTCACCATTCAAATGTTTTGCTAAGAGTCTCTTCACTGTAGTGTTTTTTAAATGGGAGTGAAGTTCCCGGTTTGACTTGAACGCCGCTTGTATAATCTACTTGTCTGTGTCTATAAAAATCACAACTACATAAGAAACCTATTAATTGGTCATTTCATTCATTTATTCATCTACAGTAATTTTTTTTTTTTCCTGGTCAAAGTCATTGTGGATCTCAGGGACAATAAACCCAAAGTGGGGAATACGACCACGGTTGTCCAGACCATGCAGAACTCCACATAGACAGTAACCTGAGCTCAGGGGCAAACTTGGAGCTCAAAGGCAGTAACAGTACTCGCTGCACCACCACGCCACACCCACTGCTTCCAGTAGAGTGATTATTGTGTAGGATTGGTATGTACAGCTTTTTGTTTTCGGGCTGCTTTGCCCATGGGTGTGTGTGGACTGAATCACAATTGTTAAATACACCTACATAAAACCGGTTTATATTACTTTTATTAAATTAAACTGGATGGACCGACCGACTGTAACAGATCCACCGCCACCTATTTGTCAATTCCAACTTTGGAAACCTAAAAGGATGTGCTTGTACAGTAGATTCAATGATAAATGGTGGATAAAACTAATTAGGTCTAACCTTATCCGTCATATCTGCATCATATGAATCAGGGAAAAGAGGCTTGTTCTGTCCGTCCTCCTCAATCTCTCTTTCCTGTAGATAGAACTGCCACTTGGCTTCAAAGTAAAACCATTTCTCCTGGTACTCTGAAAACGGAGGGTGTTCAGACAGACATCTTATAGGATTACACAGTGTCAACAAAATATGATCGCTCTGCAGTACTTTGCAGGGAGTTCGAATGTACACTTTAATAGGAACACCTGCACTTTCTCATCATTCATTCACACAGAGATCCAAAGAGAAATATCATTAAAGCATCTCGCATCACAAAACATGCTGAACCTTGAGAAAGATCGCTAACAATAGCAGACTGTATCATGTAAAGGCATTCCTATTAAAGTGGCCAGATGCTTATATATATTACGTCTTGTCCAAAAGTATGCATACTCTTACAGTACATACTGATGCATAATAGGTTACAAACTTTAAATATATATTGTATGTACTTTTTTTTTTACGTGCGTTGTTCTAAGGGCTCCTCACCTGCCATGTGACGTATAGTCTTCCTACAGTATTCCTCAGCCTTGGGGATCACCTGCATGAGATCACGGCCCCAGGTCACCACCGGCTTGCCTTGGATTGCGTACGAGGCGAAGAGGGCAGTGCAAAGAGATCCCAAAAAGCCTGCACATGAAGGGAGTGTTGTGGCTTTCATTGTTCAGTTCTAAACCTCGTTAACAGGCATTTTAAGTGTATTTGTATTCAAGTCATTGTAGTAATTGATCCACTAAAGCATCCAACCATCAATAGGTCTAATAATTATAATCCATAAATAATAAGTTTTAATGATTAAAAGCCGTAAGAGTCATACAATAATGCCGAACAATAGGAAGAGGAATCACCAGGAACCGTTTATACGATATTATTATATTTATTATATTGCACAGTGTTATGTGCTTTTTTACAATATATTATATGATTTGCTTTGCTAATCTGTATTAGAATTTTATTAATATTCTGATTTATATATATATATATATATATATATATATATATATTTATTTATTTATATTAAAAAAAAATTAACTCATTTGCTCCTACCACAGTTCAGAGTACTACCACCTGTAGGATTATACAGGGACTGCAACATTTTACCATCATTTAAATTATAAATGTATTTTATAAAAAATATGAATTGCAATACAAAAGAAAAATGATATGTAACTAAATAATTTTTCCCCCATCTATACTGAACAATTTGTGTTTGAAATCACTGAACCGTAAGTTTTCCCAAAAAATTATAGGGGAAATTCCAGTTATTATCAGGACAGTGGTGGGTCAGGTGGTTAAATTTCTGGATTTCCGATGAGAGTGTGAAGGGTTCGGGCCCCACTACTACTGGGTACCCAATTCCCTATTCAACCCAGCCACTGCATGCAGGGCTGATACCCGAGCCTGGTTAGAAACTGGGAGGGTTGTTACAGGAACGGCGTCCATCGTAAAACCTGTTCCAGATATTGAGGATCAAATGATCCGATGTGGCTACACCTAGTATAAAATAGACAAAGCCCAAGCAAATATCAACAACAAAAGCTTATATTTCCAATACAAGGAAATGTGATTTACACTCCCACATGCGCAAACGACAGGCTTTTGGACCCTCAATTTCCATCAGTATTGTTCAAACTGATCATGATTAAGAGTTATAGATCTTCAAGTTTTGTATATAAAAAAAACATTTTAAGCGGTTGACTGATAAATTAAAAGCAGTGACTTGGAGCAGCTGTTGCTTAGTAACAAACCAAACAGAACATAAGAAGTAAGATGGCATGGGGTGATGGTGAGCGCAATCTTCCCAGAATCCATTTTGTAACATTCTGTGAAGATTGTGAAATTCTCATGACATTCCATAATACAGCCATAGCCAAAAGTTTTGAGAATGGCACAAATATTAATTTTCACAACATCTGCTGCTTCAGTTACTTAGATCTTTTTGTCAGATGTAAGATGGGAGAAGCAACCCCACACATGGACGGTCTCTGGATGCTTTACTGTTGGCATGACACAGGACTGATGGTAGCGCTCCCTTTTTCTTCTTCAGACAAGCTTTTTCTCTAGATGCCCCCAAACAATCAGAAAGAAAATAACTTTACTCCAGTCCTCAGCAGCCCAATCCCTCTACCTTTTGCAGAATATCAGTCTGTCTCTGATGTTTTTTTTGGAGAGAAGTGGCTTCTTTGCTTGTACAGTATGAGGGTGAGCGCTACCATTAGTCCTGTGTCATGCCAACAGTAAAGCATCCTGAGAAAATTCATGTGTGGGGTCGCTTCTCAGCCAAATGATGAGGGTGACTCTCAATTTTGCCCAAGAACACAGCCATGAATAAAAAAAATGGTACGAAAACATCCTCCAAGAGCAACTTCTCTCAACCATCCAAGATCAATTTGGCGTTGAACAATGCCTTTTATAGCATGATGGTGCACCTGGTCATATAGGAAAAGTGATAAGAAAGTTGCTTAGGAGAACAAAACCTCTAGGAAAACCCCCCAGACCTTAATCCTATTGAGAACTTGTGGTCAATCCTCAAAAGGTGGATGGACAAAGGGTGTGGCCCAGAAGTTGATTGACAGCATAAGGGCGAATTGTAGAGGTCAACACTGCAAATATTGACTCTTCGAATAAACTTAATGTAATTGTCAATTAAAGTCTTTGACACTTATGAAATGCTTGTAATTATACTTCAGTATACCAGAGTAACATCTGACAAGAAGATCTAAAAACATTGAAGAAGGAGACTCGGCCATGGTTGTACAATGTTAATAAAATGTCTTTAAAACTTTGTTCTGTGTTGCATTGCACTTTGGATGGTATTTTAAAAGCCTTCAGGGGTTCCAGCCATGTGGGAGCACTGAAGATACCTAGACCATGTGATACCTATGGGGTGGTTGTGGGTCATCCGGCCTATTTCGATGCTCACTTCCACCAGGGTGTCCAGTCTTTCAGGCTGCCAGTAGCGCATACCTACACACATAGCCTTCGTGGCGGCTCCAAAGCCAGAACCTGTTAGTATTGTCACAACAGATGGTAATAAATACACACAGAGCAATAAGCATCTGAGATCTGGTACAGGACTGGATGGATGGCTGTAATGGTATACCTTTTTCATTAAATGGCGTGTGCCAGGCCAGCAGGTAGTTGTAGGGTTTGAGGTAGGAACAAGCTTCTACCGTGCTGGGGTCGGGAGCACGACCTTGAAGGGACACCATGGCTGCTACATAGAGCCGCACAACCTCTCTGTACAAGTCTTCCAGACACCAGTAATCTTTGCGAAACAGCACAATCCAGTTACATTACACAGTCAGATATCCCCTTAAATTTTGCCAAATGATGTCAAACATCAGGACATTGAACACTGTGATAGTGTTATCATGCTTGGCATTCCTGGCAACTGGGTAGTAGTGTTTCAGGCTAAATTTAGCTGTGTGTGTGACACAGTAGGGGAGGGATACTTTTCAGGCATTAGTGAGGCTCATGAGTAGCCACGCACCCTCTATTCTGTCTGTCCACGTCTCTAAAACAGAGCTCATATATAGCTCGAGCAGGCTTAGGCTTCAGCTTCCCGAGGCATTATTAAAGGGCTTATTATGCAGTTAACCTCTTGCCCTTTACCAGACTCAAAGCAAACTAGAGTCTGCTGATTTGTCTCAGTAGGATTGAAATTTGAATAAGCAGAGACCTACTCCATGACTTATTCCTGCAAGGAGAACCACAGAACCCTTAGACCCACCAACGGCCAACACTGTCCAACGGATCGGGTTTAAGAACTATTCTCAGCTTGGTGGCAACAAGACAATGGTGCTTGGTCTCCAAAGACAATGGGTTTTAGGTGTTCCATGATACAGGATGCTGGGTTCTGATCTTAACCTCGATGTTTTAAAGGGATTAAGGATGGTGGGGGTATCCCTAACTTGGCTTATGCATTGCTGCAAATGAATCTAAAGCCGAAAACAACAGGATGAAGTCAAGTTCCATTCTTGTACTTATGAGCACACAGAGATAACAGGGCATGTGTCACTATTGTGAATACACATTTATGAATCTCATCAACTGTTTATGAGATCGAGTGTCTGCCTGCATCATCATCACCAGGGATAATGATATGGGTATGTGCGGTAGAAAGATTATTCCGAGATGTGTTATACACATACTGTATGGCAAAACTAGAGACACAGACTGCACTGACGACCACTGATCTTTCACAGGTTTAGTCATTAGATTTCTTCATAAAAGCAGTTTTTGTAATCTTAATATGAAAGACAGGATCAGTATTGGATTTTCTCATTTACAATAGGTGAAATAGAAGCAAGAAATCAAAAAAATGCATTAGTTTACATTTGTAAAACATAAACTCAAGTCAAATTAACTCACAAGAACAAACTATGATCAATTTTCTAATGGGAAATGTTTAGTTGGTAAACCAGTTTAGCTTCGAAGGGTTGTAGGTGGGATATATGGCCAACAACTGGCAAGACTGAGTATAAAGATTCCTATTCCTTACTTTTTAACTTTGACTTATTATTGCATAATTTATCCAAAAGTATACTCTTTAGTAATTGAACCCTTCTACCTAGGGGTGCATCCTTACCTGTAACAAGGGCCTCCGCTGTGGTCATGTGCATCAAAGCTCCATCACTCAAAGGCCAGTTTTCTGGATCCAGTTTAAGAGCCGCCAGTCCCCCAAGCTCCGAGAGCTCTTTCTGTATCTGAGACCCTGACATGCAGCCTTCCCAGCGGCCTTTGTAGTACCCTAGAGCATCTCCTACTGCCCCCAGGAGCATTGCGGCCTGGAATTTCTCCATCGGTTGCCTTCTAAACCCAAGCCATCTAAAAAAAATTCTTCAGGAATAAGCAGTAACTGATGTTCTTGGCAAGACTTTTTGCAAGACTTTCCAGGAGACTAAACTGGAAGTTTTTCCCCAGGCCTATCTTTGATTTGGTTTGACTACCTCAGTGTCCAAAAGCTCTACAGAGAACGGCTCAACCCAAAACCAGCAAATATCCCCTTCTCTCTGTCCCCTCCCAGTCACTCGTCCTAATAACCAGACACACGCACACAACCAGCAGGCTCTTATCATCAAGCCTTTTTTGTGTTGCTGTGATCAGGTGTCTCCTAAAAAGGCAATCCCCATGGAACTATAGCGGGTGTCCAGAATCCCGCAGCTGGTCCAGGATCAGCACTAAATCCCCTCCCAAAGCCACGGGCAAGCATGGAGTCTTAGCAAAGAATCAAAAGTCATCACTCTACAGTACATACAGTGCCTGGAATGTGGATGTACCGTATTTTAACTTCTAACATTTTTTGCAGAGTTTTATTCATTTGGAATGAAATGAACTGAAATAGGAATTCGGAATAGTTAGCACGATTGTTTACACAAGTTCTGATGACCGAAATATTTCCTCTAATTGGAACAACCGTTAAACAAGAAGTGGTTAAGCCTGGTTCACCTGCCAGCAGGCCATCAACCCTAAGCATGCTTACCGCTAAAGCTACACTGGATGGGTTTGAAACCGACAACTGGAGTAGGTTAGAATGAAAAGTGAGGTCAGCAGTTTCATCTTCATCCATACCACCTAATCCTGCATTCAGGGTCGCAGGGGGCCTGAAGCCTTTTCCAGGAGACTTCGGACAGGGACGGGGTACCAATCCATCTCAGGCCACAGACACACTATGGGAAATTTGGAAATGCGAGTTAGCCTAATTGGCATGGACTGAGGGAGGAAACTCACCAAGCACAGGGAGAACATGCAAACTCCATGCGCACAGAGGTGGGAATAGAACCTGATTGGGAATCGAACTTAAACCCTGGATTTGCAAGGCGACAGTGTTTAACCACTAAGCACCGTGGTGCTAACATCAGTTTCATTAAGATGTGGCAAGACTTTAAAATGACTGTTTACTAATTGTGTCCATTCAGTAACTCGAAGCTTAAATAATTTTGGCAGAAATAATGACCATAATGATGAGGATCCAAATCCACAAAGCTAATTCCTAATTGTCAAATGAATGATTATGCAACCAACAAACATCTTTTTCTTACAGTAGCTTTTACCCTTTGATGATGATTATACCATTATTTGTCACATGTATAATACTGTGCAAAAGTCTTGAGCCCCCTCATTGCTTCATATTTTGCTTCCAAAGAGACAAACCTTCTTGGTCTTGAGGAATAGTTCGCCAGGCTTCCTAAAGGACTTTTTTGTCTCTCACTGTACCTAAGCAGTTTCAGAGGAATGTTCTTGGTGCGTCAAGCAACACAGTGACCTATAAATAAATCAGGGATAAAAAAATGTGTAAAGAGATGATCAGGACACTGGTTACCATACTGGTGATGCTGAATGCTGAGGGGTTGGAACAGACGAGAAGGGAAAAGAGGTTGCTGCCGTAAACAACCATTTTTTAATTGTATCTTTAGGCACTTTGCATCCTGTCACAGCAAAACATTTGATCTTATATCTTTAATTTAAATTATATAATATCATTTTATTTAATACTAGAGAGAAATGAGGGGTTCTCACAACTTTTTTCCCCCCTATATTCCAGTTTGGAAGTTGGTGATAGTGTACATCGTCTGTACTGAACCAGTACACACTGAAATCATCTTCTCTCACACCAACTAACTTTGCTCTTCCTCTAGACCTCCTGCCTGGCAGTTCCAACCTCAACATCTTTCTACCGATAAATTCAGAAGCTCTTCTCTGGACATGTTCACACCACCTCTCTCCAAGAAAATCTAACAAGGGTTAGTCCCTCTGATGGAATCATTCTTGATCCTATCCATCCTTTCCACATCCAAAGAGAACCTCAACATCTTCAGCTCTGCTACCTCCAGTCTTTTCTTCAGTGGCTGGCAGTGTCTCCAAACCATAGATCTTAGAGTTTATTACTGATTCTGATAAAATAAAAAGATAAACATCTACGGAACCTATGTGTATGGTGTCAAAAGTGAGAGTTTAATGTGAACAGATAAAAATTACATTTTCTTAGATACTTTTTCTTAATCATAACTGTAAACCTAAACAGTACATTCAATCGTCTTCTACACCCCTTATAGACTATAGACTGGAGGCTATACCCGGAGACTTTTGGCACAAAATGGCACAGACTGGGCATACCCGGGACAGTGCGACAATCCATCGCAGGGCACGCACACATACACACACAAACAACGGGCAATTTGGGAACACAGATTAGCCTAATCTGCCTGTCCTTGGACTGTGGGAGGAAACAGGAGTACTGTACATGGAGGAAACCCAGAAACCACAGGATCAAATATATAAAAACGCAGAAAGCCTGAACTGTAAAGGCAAACTGAAAACTGAACGAAAAAAGAAACAAACAAACGAACACAATGTGATTACAAGTTGTTTTAATGTTTTTAATTTCTGGTGTTCATTTAAAGAATAATTTTCAGGTTTACTCTTTCAGGTTTAGTTATGTGTGAGATAATGCATTTCTGGATTTTATTTTTACACCCACAATTTACATTTTATGTGAAGCTGACAACATGGGACTAGTTTAGAGCATGCTACCTGATGGATATAGACTGTAAATAAAAATAAAAACAGTATTTTATGAAATTGATATTAAGTCAGCGTGGTGATACAGGGGCGGCCTGGTGGTGTGGTGGTTAGCATTGTCACTTTGCACCACCAGGGTCTGGGTTCGATTCCTGTCTCTGTGTGCATGGAGTTTGCATGTTCTCCCCGTGCTTGGTGGGTTTCCTCTGGGGAAACCAGTTTCCTACCACAGTCCAAAGACCTGCAGATAATTGGTGTATGTGTGTGTGCCCTGTGATGGATTGGCGCTCTGTCCAGGGTGTATCCCGCCTTGTGCCTACCAAGTCTCCTGGGATAGGCTCCTGGCCCCCGCGAGCCTGAATACAGGATAAAGCATTATAGACGATTAGTGAGTGAGTGATGATACAGGAATTGGCACTAAATCGATTTTTCTGTTTCCAACTTGGGTGTATGAGTGTGTACATGCTTGTGTGCCCTGGACTGGATTTGCACCAAACTCAAGGTGTACTCTGCCTAGTGCACAAAGTCCTCCAGTGACCCTGCATAGGACCAGTGAGTGAGTAGTCACAGTCTTGGTTATTTTTGTTAAAAACATGCTTTATTTAACACCCTCTTTAATCCACAGTCAAACAAACTGCATTTGCATGATTTGCCGTTTCTTTTTTTTTCTTAAATAAACTTTATTTACATATGCAATAATACTGATTTGACGAGCTGAACTCGACGTTCGAAACATTCTGCAAAGCGTACCTGTACCGCGCGAGCAAGACGCTGCTTTCCGCATGAGGGGAAATAAACGTGACATCAAACTGGACAACAATGGCGATCTGTAACGAACACGCGAGGCAAACCAGAACACCATAGCACCTTGTCCAGAACTCTGGAAGATATATCTAACAATAATAATAAACTCTAGAACATATATGCTTTAGTGCTTTAGTGTGCACACAAATAAAAGTAACATTATTCACTGAAAATCCACGCTCACACTAGAGGTTAGTGTTTTCTTTAAGTCTAAAGGGAATTCATTTTAAAAATCATCAACTGAACCAGAAGTACATTTTTGATGGTAACAGATTGATATATGCATATTTTAATGGATGTTAAAATAAAACAAGAAAAATCAAATAAATCTACTATTTAAAACAAACCTATAATCCGATATTGCATGTTTGATCTTTAACCAGCACAATGAACTTCACGCAACAATATTTCTGTATTCTTTCCACATCACGTCTGTATATCACTTTTACACACACAGTGCATTACAGCTGGAGCAACATGACGTCTGCTGGTGTTCAGAGCATCGCTGCGTGTTTTCTCACTTTCGTGATCGCGGATTTCGAACCTTTTTTACATCTTTGAAAGTTCACGCGAACATCCTCGGTCTTAAATTAAAAGTTGTCAAAGTTGTAGAAACTTGATTGTAACATTGCTAAAAATCTCACTTAAAACTCATCAACTGAAACAAAAAATAACATCATCCTGTATTCCAACATCTCCTGGGTTTCAGCCTTGGCACTTGAGATGCTACTGCTAGCGGCGGCTGCAATGTGCACACTGGTGGATGCTGGATGGTTAAAGTGTACTATAAAGTATGTTTCCGTGCATGCTTTTGTATCTGAACCTGAACCTGTTTTCATCAGCTGCTGACCACAACATATAAAAAAAAAGAAGAAAAAAAAAGTGGCAGCCAAACACATCCCTCCATTCCACGAACTCCAGAAAACATTCATCCTCCTCAGTCATCTTCATCTTTGTTGTGATATTTCAGTTCTCAGTAAAGCTGAGTTAAAAACTGCTGAACGGAAACTCAGATGTAGTCACACTTGAAAGGCGGGGCGACTGGAAACAGACGGCGCTCCTTTCCTCGCTCCTCGACGCCACCGTCTCCCCCTGGTGGTGATGCGCATGATGCACTCGGGCTCATTCCTGATGCAGCTCTGCGTTACACTGTACTCATCTCTCACGTTTGGTAGCACGTTTGGGACTCACATGTTTAAAGTCTTCTTTTTTTTCTATTTAAATATTTTTTTAATATAAAAATGTCTAAACAGAGAAAGATGACACTTCTCTCTCCAAGAGGAAGGGGGGGGGGAATTATACATTTTTGCGTTTGCCAGCTGTAATGATTGGCCTAGCAAACTCCACGAAGTCGTCTATGAGGACTGGCCACGCCCCTGTAAAGAGAGCGACGAAAAACATCAATAATTTTAAAGCCTGTAATCATTACCTACCTATAAAAAAATTAGGTTTTTTTGTCTTTCTTTTTGTAAGTAGTTTTGAAAGTAAGAAAAATCTTTGAATTAAATTACGGTAACTACAAACTTCATACCTAAATGATCAGAAACATCACACCTTCAACACATATTTATACATATACACAAGTATATATTATATTATATATTAAAAAAGAAGATGGAGCACAAATACTTATTTTGTGTTTATTGCCTGCAGACATAAATGAGGCAAAAAAAAAAAAAAGAACTGACATGGCATTTTTGGATCATGTCTGGGGGACTACACACCGGTTAAGCTAAGAGGCCAAGCCTGTAGAGCCATAACCTGGGGGGCCGGAACCACCCCGGTGGCACATTGGTTAACCCGGAAAAAAAAAAAAAAAAAAAGGGGAGAGAATTAGCCTTGCCGTTCCAATACTTTTGGCTGGGACGCCATGTCCATATCTACAGATGAATGCTTCAAGGACAACAGATTTATTTTTTTGACATTCCAGTTACCCAAGTCTAAACTACACAAAAAAAAGTGTGAAGTGAGCTGAAGAGGAGAGACGGGTTCTACAATCTGTGGAGGATTTAGACTGAGATTAAATCATTTGTACCTTACATTACAATAATTGTTTCCCAGTTAGAAAGCTGGAGTCAGAAGGTCAGCCAAGATAGAGCAGTTCATCTAAAGTAGTTTGGCGCTAGTGGGGGTTGAACCCCCAACCTTCCCATGAAGCCAGCAGTGCTCCTGGATCTGGATTGATTCATTCTTGAGTCTTGAGGAGTGATCTCACGTTTCTTGATAAATGGAACAGTGGCAATAATTGGCAGATTTCACTTAGAAACTAATATAAGCTTGAGTTTAATTTCTTTTAAATCATTTTACCTTAACTAATTTTGACTAAACTATTCCCTCATTCTGTGGATCTGATTTCCTTTTTGGTAAACAAGTCTTTGCGTACATCTGTACACGACCCAGCTCACCTTCCTCGTCATAGTTCGACATATCATCGGCGATCATGTTTCCAAAGTCTAAAAGAAGATTCCACGTGTCTTTCGGGATAGAGCGCTTGTGATGCTCCTTCAGAGAACAGAAAAAATATAATAACATCAGTTTCATCGCTCAGTTTACAATCTAATCCAGCTGTGTTTTTGTATAACTTTGTGTCTAACTTGTATACTGTACTTCATCACTCTACGTTCTTTTCATTGTTATTACTAAAACTTGTGCATAAATTTCTCACTTACTAATGTATTGTTATCGAAACACTTGAAGTGCTGTAAAAACTGATTTGCCCCTTCCTGATTTTTCAAATTTTAATATTACACAAAGATAACCTGCGTAAATACAAAATGCTAATTTTAAAATTATGCTTTCATTTATTAGGGTAAACCGCTACACAAACCTGTCTGTCCCTATGTGAAAAAGTTATCCTTCCCCCAAAACCTCATAACTAGTTGTTCCACCCTCGGCAGCAAGAACTGCAAGCAAGTGTTAGCGATAACTGGTAATGAGTCATTTACTAACTTTTTCGCTGTGGAAGAATTTTGGCCCACTCATCTTTGCAGAATTCATTTAATTCAGCCACATTTTTTAAGTATAAATCTTCTTCTTTGTCTTTCGGCTGTTCCCTTTCAGGGGTCGCCACAGCGAATCATCCGCCCCCATCTAACCCCATCCTCTGCATACTCTTCTCTCACACCAACTAACTTCATGTCCTCTCTCACTGCATCCATAAATCTCCTCTTTGGTCTTTCTCTAGACCTCCTGCCTGGCAGTTCAAACCTCAGCATCCTTCTACCGATATATTCACCATCTCTCCTCTGAACATTTTTTAATATAAATGACCCGTTTAAAAAGGATCAAGGAGCAAGGATGTGCTTAAGCTTGAGGTCACAACTTAATGGCTGCACCTTCAGGATGTTCTGGTAGAGCGCAGAATTCATGGTTCCATGATGTACCACCATGTTTGACTGTTGGTATGATGTTTCTTATTTTAATAAAATGCTGTGTTAGTTTTACACACGGTGTTACAGGGGACACACCTTCCAAAAACGTATAATTTTGTCTTAACAGTCCACAGAATATTTGCCCAAAAGTCTTGGAGATAATCAAGATGTTTTTTGGCAAAAGCTTTTGTGTGGTCTTTTTGGTCAGTAGTTTCTTTCGCCTTGGAACTCTCCCACAAATGGATGCCATTTTTTGCCATCTTTATTATTGTTGAATCATGGACACTGACCTTAACTGTGGCAAGTGAGGCCTGCAGTTCATTAGATGTTGCTCTGGGTTCTTTTATAAGCTCCTGAATGAGTCGCCGTCGTGCTCTTGGAGTAATTTTGGTAGGCCGGCCACTGTGGGAAAGGTCCACCACTGTTTCAGGTTTTCTCCATTTGTGGATAATTATCTGTTCTTGAAATTCTTTAGATAGTGTTGCATTTTTTTAGATCTTTTAACGTGCTTTCTGTCAGACAGGCTTAAGTATTTGAGTATTTTCTTAATTCAACAGGTCTGGCAGAAAAAAGGCCTGAGCTTGGAAAGTGAAATTTACCTCAGCTTTCCAAAAATACAGTTAATTCATGATTCAGCAAGGAGGGGGCAATTACTTTTTTCCCCCCACATAGGGCCAGGTAGGTTTGGACAGTTTTTTTCCCCTAACAAAAATAAATCATTTTTAAAAATGCATTTGTATTTACTTGGGTCATCATTGTGTAATATTAAAATTACTTTGATGATCCCAATCAAATATGCCAAAAATAAAAGAAAGTGGGAAGGGGCAAATACTTTTTTCGTGGCATTATTTAATTGTTTCTATGTTCAGGGAACTACTAAAAAAAAAAAAAAAAAATTACATACCAGCAGGAACGTGTTCCAGAGGTCCAGAAACTTGAAGCGACCCGTCAGGACCAGGTTCCAGTAGGCCACAGCCATCTCTAAGTCTGAGCAACAGACAGACATGGTAAAGAGAAAGTGAAGTACAGGAGAGACGTAACAGAGAGTGATTGTTTAAACAGTGCCCTACTGTGAAGCACTAATTAGGAGGGAGAGTCAGTGCAAACTGACGAGCTGTATCATCGTGTCTACGCCAAGAAAAAGCCAGGACACCAAATTGGAAAATAACTAAGAGGTGCACCAAAGCTTCTGTAAAAAAAATTAGTTCTCCATTAGAAAAAGCCTTGACAAATTTATGCTCTTGCAAAAGTGACCGGTTATATTTAACATACTTCAGTTTAAGTTAATTCCTACAGCACTTTTAACAATGCACAAATTTACAAAACAACCAAGAAATATACAAATTCCACAATAAATTTTACATTTATATATTTATTCTTAACTAGCAAGTTTAGTGAACAGGAAACGTCTTTATTACTTGATTAATTGCTGTTAAAAATGTAACCATTTACAAATTATTAAGTGATGAGGTTTGTTTTGCATGTAATGGGAACCTCGACAACCCGGGTGTAATCCAACTTTAGCTTAGCGGTAGTTACTAGTTTACAGCCTTGCTCGCTGCGATTTCTTTTTTTAGTCGTATCCAATTCCCATTACTACGGGGCTCCCACATCAAAACTCCTACAACCAGTCAGAAGACTATCACGTTTCCTCCAAACCATGTGACGCCGCCAACCGACCTTACCGCTATCCAGACTTTGAGCTCACAGACGGCCATTATTGGCTATAGAGCCGTGATTGATGTGGAAGCGTTAAGTGCCTCCCATCCCGCCCCGCTGAGAGAGCTCGGCCAATCAGATCTCTCTAGGCCCTCGACAGAAAAAAAAAAAAATTGCACACTCCAATTACTTCATTATATGCTTCTTGCTTTAATTACAGCCATAGCATCGTCTTAATAAGCTTACGCAATGACATAACATTACATTTATTTCTCTCCAGAGTTCCATTAATTTCTTCCCAAGATCTTATATTGTACATCTTATTGAGGTATGTTCGTGGAGGGGCGAGGCTATTCACAGACGGATGTGTGTTTTCCTGTGTGTGTGCATGCATGTGTGATGGGGGGAGGGGAGGGAATCAATGTTCAGCGCACAATTACATAACGTTTTACCCATTTTAACAAATAAAACAATAGAAGATTGATATATGGAGGTCAGTGTTGATACTGTGGCAATCAGCGTGTGTGGAAACACTAGACTGTGCCGCCAAAACTGTCCAAATAAAACGTTAATTTCAGGTAAAATTTGCATCTATTTTCATTTATCATTAATGGTTAATCAATTATTGGTTAACATGTCCAGCTAACTGTTAAGAAAAATGAGCGCCATCTGCATGGTGCAATAATTGAACTTTTACTATAACCTAAAGTATAATAGAGCTTCTGGACTACTTAATCCTAGTTTCCGTCTACTTCGTGTCAGGTAGCAGACCAGAGACTGACTGAAGGCAGTAAAAATGTTGCAGTTGAATAGTCGGATAGAGGTTTCTTTTTGGAGAAATATTTAAAATCTGTTGAGCAGTGTCCCGAATGTCACCATCGCCACACTTTTTGCAAAATGTAATCCCGAATAAAAGCTTAAACAGACCATGAAGCTCCGCCCTTGTAACTAATATTAGAGTTCAGAGCTAATCCCAGCGTTACGCGGGAAACCTCACAACCCCACAACAACCTACAGGGAAATGTCACATGTGTTTGACCAGAATACAGAGAGCTCTGGGTAGTGCGGGGTGATATGACCTCAAATCTATATCATGAGTAATTGTATGCTTTATGATTAATGAAAGATGATTGTTTTTTTTTTTGTCCTCATAGTTCCCTAGTAAGATTTCTGATGAAAGATTTCTCCTCCTTGCCTCTTCCATGTCTCAGACTGGTTAGGGTGGAGTCATGTGTTTTTTTAAGGGGACAGTACATGAACACACACACACACACACACACACCCTGGGGAAAGTATTAACATTATATGTTAACATTACATTATATATAATGTTAGTATACTGTATATGTAGCCAGGATCCTTATGAACCAGAGGATACAAGCACATCACCCTTATTACTACTACTATCGACCTATAAAGCACTAAATGGTCTCGTGTCACAGTACCTGACTGAAGTGCTAGTGTTTGATCTGCCACAGCTACTTCTATAAAAGGGTGCAGGCTGATTGTCAGTACCTTGTAGAATGAAAACTACAGCAAGGCGCAGAGCTTTTTCTAAGAAAACCCAAAAGTTATGAAATAGCCTTCCAATTATTGTTCGGGACTCAGAAAACAGTCTGACTGTTCAGGGGTAAAAAAACCTATTCATTTAGCCAAGCATTTTTGTAAATAAATTTGTATCATTAGGTGTAAATGTAGATCTGGGGGACTGATGGACGTAGAGTATTATAGTGACCTGGTATGTCTGGATGTGCGTGTTTTTTCTACTCTCATAGATCACTCAGCCTCGTTGATGGTGAAGTGACTGGTTGCTTTACATCCCAGTAAGCCTTCATGTTTGTCTTTCCTTCTGGCTCTCTATTTTAGTTATGCCATCATAGTTAGTCCTGCCGAAGTCCCTGGTGCACTCTGCGCTAAATATACATTGACCTTATACATGTGACTGTGACCTCTCTTATTCTCTGTCGAGCTACACAAGGCACTCCTGAGCTCACAGTGATCCAGACCCCCTTTTCCCTCCGGACCTGTCTGACTCATCCTTTGCCCTGTGAGGTCTGCTCAGGATGCGCCTGGTGACTGGGGACGGTTCGACTTTACCATGAAGATGGTCTTGGACCCGGGATGCAGACAGCTCTTAAAACAGTGTTGTACCCATGCTTCCAATAACAAACCTGGACTCCATATTAACGTAAACACATCTCTTGTTATACTGAACTTAATAACACACAGTATGACTGCAAAAACAATCCCTGCTATCTGATATCACCCAAAAGAGGATGGGTTCCCTTGTTGAGTCTGGTTCCTCTCAATGTTCCTTTCTGTTTTTCTTTCCACCGTCGCCCTCTGCTTGCTCATCAGAGACAATCTGATCATTATATTTCATATATATTTCCTCACACATTTTAAACTCATTTCCCTAATGTTCTTTTAATTCTGCAAAGCTGCTGTGTGACAATGAGCATTGTTAAAAGTGCTATATAAATCAAATTGAATTGAGTATAATGTGGATTTGAGGTTCTGGATGAGATTTCAATTCATTTTAGATTAACTGCCCAGCCGTGGCTCTGGACATTGGATAGTAAGTGCACCATGTCAATCCACAATCTCAGGTTGAGAGGGCATAAGAGGTTTAAAAGGGGGAAAAAAGCCAATGATGTAATTTAACCATTTACAGTATTTTTAAATTTATATATAGACTTTAGAATTTTTTTTTTTACATTTTTCAGAACTTACAATACAATGCAACACTGTTTTAGGCATGAGGTATTATTTGGATTAACATATTATCGTGAAATCTCCTGGTACCTGTGATGAGGGTGTCCATTGTGGGACGCTTACCTAATCCTTTCTGGCCGGGATTCTTGGCGAAATTAAAGGTAAACTGGTAAAAGTCCTTAAACTTTCCAGGGTCTTTGAGCTCCTGTTCTAACCTGGGTAAGATGGCCTTCAGTTTCTCAGGACTGTCACATCTACAGTATAAAGACACACCAGCAACATCACTGCAGATGTAGCAAATGACGTAGCATTACAATAAGGACCATGAAGGTTTTTAAAAGTCTTACCCCAACTCGGTCATCCCATCCAGGAACTCTTTCCGGCTGAATTCGCACTGCGTCGCTGCCCGAAACTTCCAGGCCACAACCAGGATGCTCATGCTAGCTGGATCCAGCGTGAGGTCATCACAGAACTGCTGGATGCCGTCAATGCCGATTTTATTCTCATCCTGAGGATCTGTGGAGAAATTTTTTTTTCAGAAATTGCCTATTGTTCATTATGAGCAAATAATAAATCAATTCTTCTTGTTTCCTAACCAACCATATCAGAAGACATGCACTACTGCTCAAAAGATTGGGATCATTTGCAAATGTCTTTGTTTTTTTGTTTAGTGATTTATTTTCTACATTCTATGAGAATACTGGGGATTTCAAAACTATTGAAGAACACACATGGAATTATGTAATTATGTAACAACAACAACAACAACAACAGTCAGTTGTTATTTTAGGATATGGAGGTCAGCCTTTCTGTAACCCCTCAAGCTCCATGATGAAACTGTCTCTCATGAAGACCTTCCCAGGAAAGCAAGACCAAAACTTACCTCTGCTGCAGAGGAGAAGTTCATTTAAAGTTACCAGCCTCAGAAATCACCAATTAACAAACAGCACCTCAAATTAAAGCCGTTATGAAGGATTTTCCAGATCATGCGTAGTAGATTCATCTTATTAACTGTTAAAAAATATTGCATATTTTGGACACCTTCAGCATTGTTTTACAGTGTAGAAAGAAATAAAAATCAGGTGTTGGAAAGTGATTCCAAACTTAAGAGCGGTAGTGCATCCTGTGGTCGTGGCAATGACTTTGTTTCAGAAGTGTCAAATTATTGTCCAGAATCAAGCAACTGAAGAGACTGCTTACCTGAGATGCAAAAAAATTGGGTTAATAACATTATTAAAACCTGGAAGGGAAGCGGTGAACTTTCATGTTTGAGGAAGGAATGTAGTCGGAAATACATCCTGAATGTTTACTGAACACTTAGTGAAATCAAATTATAAAAAAAAAAATGAATAATGAAAGTAAGAACTCAGGGGATTGGGACTAAACTGCTGTGCAGCCTTAAGAAAATGGTCTGATTTACTCTTTTCCAGAGTGATAGGAACATCAGGGTAAGGAGAAAGGCAGATGAAGCCAATGGTATGATCCGTGATCTTTCTGTTGGTCTGTTCTAGGATCAGGAACATTATGTGGCCAAAAATGAGGTCAGCTGAAGACCTAAATATACTGAACAATCAGGTTTTTTTCGTCAATAAATGTTTTATTCCCTAATGACACCAGCATATTCCAAGATGTGTAATATTTTCACACATGAATTCACCACAGCCCAAACCTAAATCCCATTATGCTGGAGAACGCTTTACTCAGCCGTCTTACTTTACCATCATCAATACAGGTAGTCCCCTACTTATGAATGAGTTCCATTCTGGGAGCATGTTTGTAAGTCGGATTTGTTCTTAAGTCTGACAAAGTGAATCTTATAAGACTTTGACACAAATATACAGTGTAAAGCACACCAATCCACTTGACTTAATCTCTGTCCCCTTTCCCCACACTGCCATTACTTGGCCAAAAACTGTAACCGCGCCTCAAGAGATTAATCTCACAGTGAAATGTAACAGTGTTGGCTCTGCGCCTTTAAATCGCGAGGGGAACCCTGGCTATTTTCTCTCAGAGCAGTTTTCCACTGTATTGGACTGTGAACTCGGTTTTGTTTAGGGGATTTCCAAAATTAGGATTATTTACTATCAGGACAGCCATTTTCTATCATCGTGCTCTTGAACTGATTCATTAAAACCGGTGAAGCCAACTAATTTCTCTCGCACCCCAGCGCGCGCACACACACACACACACACACACACACACACACACACGCATACAATATACTGAACTTTAGACATTTTATACATTTACTTACACACTGAAAATATTGTATATAATTGTAAATATTGGTACCTGGTGCACTGCAGTGACTATTTATTGTACAATATACGCGAGCTACTTCCGTGATTTGTAGCTAACATCTAGTCTGTTCGTATCTCGTATAGCTCATAAGTCTGAGACTACCTGTACAAGATCTTGAAGAGAAATTAATGTGACTCTGGATGGAAATAAATGTTGCAACACTGCATATGTTTATGGAAAAGATGCCAATCAATATATTAGGTAGTAATCAAATATATTATATATTAATTTCCGGAGTGTGTAAAAATGCTTAATCAGGGAGTTACAAATTCAGACTTGAACATGTTTGAGGTTAGAGTAGAAATAAAACATAACCATAACAATGTCTCGAAATCTATAGAAGGCTGCATTTTTATCTACAAAAAAAAAACAGATTAAAGGAAAGGATTAAGGAAGAAACACATTTTCAAAGAAACTAATAATTTCTAATCAAATCTGAATACTAACATAATCTCCTGATTTACCTTTGTACCGGTTATAGAGCTGCTCCAGCTTCTTGCGGTCCACCGCGGTTTTCATGGATTCCTTATAGTAGAGATCAGGGTTCTGGAAGTAGTTGTCTGTTGCCACTTCTAGTTTCCAGTCATTCTGTGTAAGGCAGTAGACGGCTGTCCTCTCGCCAGCCTGAGTGAAGGACATGAACTGACGGACCTTCTCTTTCTGCGATGATTTCAGCTTATGCTGTGGCGTGAACACACACAAATAAAGGATCAATTCTACTTCATAATAAACACCTGGGATGTTTAATGGAATCTAGATATTCATAGTTTTAGTGTTCAACTCTGGCTTGTTGATCACTGAAACCACTCTGCTGAACAATGACACATGAACAGGTTAACTGAAAGATTCCCCCCCAACAATACCATTCTACACAGCCAGGCATTGTAAAAGGCCCGGGTTCAATTCCCACCCAATGCCCAAACCCCATGCAGTGTTGATGTCAAGCCCTCACTCATTCACCAGCTATACTGCAGGAGCGTATTACTGGAGACTTAGGGCACAAGGCAGTGTACACCCTGGACATAGTGTCAATCCATCACAAGCCATACACATTCAAACACTCACATACTCATTCGGGAATGGCAATTAACCTAATCTGCATGTCTTTGTGGGAGGAAACCGGAGTTTCAAGCACAGGAAGAATACACAGAGAACCAAGGGGGTACCTGGAGGTACAAGGCGACAGCGTTAAATAACCACTAAGCCACTGTGCCACTGATGATGCAAAACTACAAACACACCGATCTCTTCAAGTAAATGCCGGATGGGAATTACTATCAGATCAGAGTTTGGATGAGAAAAGTGGCATTGGTGTATACTTTTAAAAACAAGACAAAAAACAGGGTACATACAGGTTCAACTGTGCCCTGTGCATTTGACAAGTGTGTCCAATGATAGAACAAGTAAGATTTGAAAAGGTGTCCTTCATCCTCATCACCATCACCATCATCATACACACATTAGTGTTGTGATGCTCAGGATAAATGCAGGATGCAGATCAACCAGGACAAGTGATGTGAGGAAGGTTGATGATCTGGTGATCCACCGACCTACACAGGTTCACTACCACACACACACACACACACAGGACTAACTCTGCACAGGAGGAACAAGTGCATGCTGTCAGCGTTCACAATACCAACAAACTGTCCTCACACACATACACACAGAGAGAGAGAGAGAGAGAGGACAACTCCCTTAAATATAAACCCTCGTCTAAGCCGGGTATGTGGAATAATATCACTACACCTCTTTCTCCCCCTCTCTCTGACTCTCTGTCTGGATATAAAGTTTGTGTTTATCGCTATTTCCCTTTTTCATCTTCACCTACCATTTTTATCTCCCCGCTGTTTGACCAACTTGATAGGCAACAGCGCGCGGTGCGCATGCGCGGGACTCTGCCGGGCCTGCGCCAGAGAACGTAGCGATGACGTCAGGAGTGAGGTTTGTTATGAGCGTTGTTTATTTATTTATTTAGTTGTTTATTAGTCTGTCGTCAATTTAAATCTTCCTTAAATCTTAACTTTATGAATTATAATAATTGTAATTAAATATTTAAATATAAAAATGTGATAAAATATATAGTTTTTGGTTGTTGTTGTTTTTTTTTACGTCCAACAACAGGTTTAAGAATCCGGGTTAAATTAAATACTGATCGTTTACATTAACTGTAATCTAATAATAAAATAATAAACAGATAATAATAATAATAATAATAATAATAGCTGAGTAACCAGAGCTGAAAAACTACCTTACCCACAATGCACTTCTGTCAATCATTCGGTCAGATTTAAAATAATTTCTCTAACTAACGTTAAGTTATTAACGTATCACTAACTGACTCGCATGCGCATTTCCAAAAAATGACGTCACGCGACAATTTTCTCTATTTTTTTTTTAAACCAGAACGTCAAAAAAAACTTTTGGAGTAAAATTAACACCTGCTCTCTTGGATCTTGTAAAATGCTAGCGCGCTACGTTAGCATGAGTCGACTCCCTCAAGTTAAACTCTTAGTTAAATCTCAGACACAAACAAACTCTGTGTCGCTTGGTAGCTTGGCGGATGTTCTCGAGATATTAAAGCTAAGCCTAAAGGATCTTTGGTTTTTATTAATTTATTAAGTTCACACAGCACGGGTTTGTCATTGGGAAACAGAGAATCTAACCTACCTGTGGGAATGAGAGAAACACTGACGTGTAGCCACAGCAAGCCAACCTCCTCCTGTGCTGCGTTCAAGCGCTCCCGCGGTTTATTAAACCTACAGCATGTACATGAGCGCTGTCCTTTCGATTCCTATACTGGGCTGCTAACAACTTTTACCAAGTATACAAAAGAAAGAATGCGTTTGTATGTTGCGTTAAATGTTTTTTGTTTGTTTGTTTGTTTGTTTTTACAAGTAAATCATGCAAAGGCATCACCAGAGACTCCTCTCAGCCAAATCACAAAGTTCGTGAACTCCTTCAAAAAGATCATTCACTCCAGAAACAGCAGATTCTTCTCTTCCACAACTATCACACTGCTAAACTCTACACTACACCATTAAACCACTTAAACAACTGACACCTTGTTATCTGTAATACATTTTACAACTTACTGTGTACCTTTTCCCCCATTCTCACATACAGTATATAAAACTACTGTATAACATATCTTTATATACATTATACCAATAATCTGGCATTGTTCTTTTTCAATGTATATATTGTCTGCTTATACTGTATAAGATAAGATTCCATACCGTGTTCCTCCATGTAATTTCTATTATCTATCCATTATCTATTTAGTTTGCTGCATATACACTCACTGCCATTTTATGTAATGTTTATATATATATATATATATATATATATATATATATATATATATATATATATATATATATACACACATGTGCATCTCAATAAATTATAGAAAAGTTGATTAATTTCAGTAATTAAGTTTAAAAACTTTTATATAGTGTAGATTCATTACACACAGATTGATGCATTTTAAGTGTTTATTTTTTTTTATTTTGATGATTATGGCTTACAAGGTGTATATAAGCTCCTGGAGCCTATCCCAGGAGATTTAGGATACAAGGCAGTTTACACCCTAGATGGGGTGCCCATCCAATGCAGGGCACACACATCCACTCATTCACACACTTAGACTAACCTGCATGTCTTTGGACTATGAGAGGAAACCCACCAAGAACATGCAAACTCCATGCACACAGACACGAGGTCAGAATCGAACCATCGACCCTGTAGGTGCGATTCGTTTTATATATATTACACACATACAGTATATCTCGGTCAATTTTATGGACATTGTGAACGTTTTTTTTTTTAACATAAATGATCGTTGAAAGATATTGAAATAGACACTCAAAACATTTGTGTGAGGCTGCGGTGCCCTTTTGAGTGCAGTTACAATTTGCATTTACTCCAATCCCAACTCACAAACAGTACACAATCCGTGGAGCACGTGAAGGCACCACGACTGCCGCAAACCGGTTTGTGAACGCGGCGCTCGCTCGCTCGCTCGCGCGCGCTCCGGTTGGGCTCCAGAGGAGTTTTAGTATGTGGCGGCCGGAGAGAGGGGCGGAATCACAACAGCCCCACTGTGTGGATCACTTCACCAACAGTAGGAGCACAGGACGACGGAGCACAGCCGGAACATTCTCAGAGGTATGCGTTTTTATTCCTTTACTTATTATACTCTATATCTATCTTTTATCCCGAGTTTAGGAGGTGATGTCACTCCTGACGGATGACGCCGCGTCCCTTTGATCTGCCGCGTTTGTAATCAGGAAGTCAAATGTAGCTAATGGAGTGTTTAGGTGTATCTAAAGAGTGTGCGCGAGCTCGGGGCAGGAATCCTTCCAGGTAAGCACAAGGGCATCTGTGATGTGGAGTACAGTCAGGGCTTCACATGCATGCTCACTCTGATCATACTCAAGTATCAATTAATTATTACTGATCAATTACAAAGATAATTAAACCAGTCCTGAGTTAATAGACTTTTTTTTTAACCCCCACCATAACAGACCATCACTATAATCTCATGTTATTAGCTACACTACACTACATCCACTCTAGAGGCACTTTCATACAGTTTAGGTCAGTTTTAATGGTAGCCTGTGTTACAGTTCAGTATAGAAATAGAAAGCGAATGTGTGAATATACTGTAGAGGTTAATCTCTAATGATCTGAACTCTCTAGGAACCAGACTAAAAAGAAAACAGGCAGGGGTAGCTGATTGGTTAAGGTGTTGGACTGCAGTACGATTTGGAAGGTCCCTACCCCAGCACGGCCAAGTTGTCGCTGTTGGGCCCCTGAGCAAGGCCCTTAACCAACTGCTCAGATAAGAGTGGATAAGATAAGAGTGTCTGCCAAATGCTGTTTAAAAAATGATCCCTGTACAGGTCTGGTCAAAAAAAAAATGACACACTCGAAGCTTCCATTTCATCTTCAGCTTTGATTACAGGAAACACATCCCGGCCAGTTGATGAGTGAAAATGATCCCTCATGCTCCCAGGAAGAAGAAACAAACTCCATAGATGTGATACCTTCGGAACATTCAGGTCGTCAGCTGACTTCATTTTATTGCCACATAACGTTGCTGAGCCTAGACCTGACCAACCCCATGTTGGGTGCATCGCTTCATGCGCCTCCCTTCCTACCCTGATCCACCCTCGTTCTGGGGGATTTCATCGATCTGGATTTAGTTGTTTTCGTTGCTTGATGCAGCCCAATTATGGTGACTGTTTTTTTTTGTTTTGTTTTTTGCCAGGCAGTGTATATCAGTATGCTTCTGCAGTTGTACTATGCATGTTTTATTCATTCAGTCGAAGGTGGCACAGTCACGTACAGTACTGGTTAGCCTCGAACTTCTAAAGTCAGTGTTTGATTTCTGCCTCGGATCTGTGTGTGTGGAGTTCGCCTGTTTTCCCCATGCTTGTTGGGTTTCCTCCTAGTGCTCAAAGTCTCCTCCAGCCCCCCATGACCCTTAATACAGGATAAGTGGTATATAAGATGACTGAGTTAATTATTCATTTTATTATTGTTTACTATATCACTTATCCTGTGTATGGACATCGTATGCACACCAGAGGTAAGATTTGAACCCTGTAGGGGAAGCTCAGTACTAGCATATGTATATTAGTGCCTTACATAAAAAAAGTCACCTAAACAGTAGATTACATAATAAAACAGACATTAGGTGTATATCTTTCCTATCAGGTTACCACCCAACCAGAGTAGAATTCACACCCGTTGTGATGTTTAAATACCGAGCTGTCACACAACAGGATTTGTATTTAATTGTTTTTGTTTGAATAGCTCAGCACCTTGCCCCACCTATTTGAGCTCAGTTTAGTCACATGCGTTGTTGCAGGATGTTCGCAGAACCAGATGGAGCAACCCAGTGAGAATTCCAGGCCAGAGAAATAGTGTGAAAAAGTAAAAAAAGAAAAGCGTCTTACCCATAAATCTTTTTTTAGGCCAGTTTTTCAGCATTGTTGAGCTGTCTTGCTGATGGACACTTTATAACTGCTGTGATATAACAGGTTAATAAGTGTACCTGGTCTCATTCTGTCACTGTATCTGCCAGTTTTTACAGTATAACAATGGCATTATAGTTCGAGGAATGGTCCCTGCTATTTAACAATGTATATACAGTTTATATATAGGGTGTGTTCAAGACAAACAGGGACTTTTGATTACTTTTCATTCTCCCAGTGATTCACTAGTGCTTGGAAACCATCAAGATAGAACGTGTTCTCAGTACGCAGGAGCCATGATCGGTCTGAAACGCTGGCCTCCCAGGAACTCAGCTTGAAGTTATTAGCAGAACTCCTGTACGGTCCTAACCTCAGTCCAAGCCAGTGGTGACCTTAAACGGTTAAGGTTCTGGGTTACTCACCAAAAGGTCAGGAGTTCAATCTCCAGTATCACCAAGTTGCACTGTTGGGTCCCTCAGCAAGGCCTTTAACTCTATCTGCCCCGGGGGAAGGGGGCGCCTTATCCTGCCTGCTTCTGTACTCGGACCCCAGCTTCCTATCTGTGGTTTGCAGAAAAGAACATAATTTTACTGCGCTGTAATGTACATGTAACAAATAATTGAATATTCATCTTAATTTCCATATGTTTGGGCCATTAAAGGAGTTCCTGGGAAGCCAGCGTTTCAGCAGTGACGATGATATGAAGCAGGCAGTCCGATCATGGCTCCTGGCTGTACTGAGAAAACGTTCTAACTTAGTGAAACAGTGGGATAAGTGTGTTAGTGTAGCATGGGATTTATTGAAAAATAAAGACAATCAAAAGTCCTGGCTTGACTTAAACGTCCCCTTACAGTATACATGTTTTCATCAATTTTCATTCTGTTTCCAGGACTACATTCGAAACACAGATACATGCCATGCAGTGCTTCTGAGCACCACCAGTTCTCAACTCTGAAGTGACCGGCCAGCTGAATGCAGACCCTGTACGCTCTGCTGTGTTTGGGTCTGGTGGGGGCGCTGCAGCCGGCCGAGCACCTGCCCCGGAATGTCCTTCAGCGCAATCGTGGCAAACCGGTGCAATCGTCCGCCAGCGGGCACCGCTGGGTGGCCGAGAACTGCCGCCGCCTCTCCAGCCTTCTGCGGCAGAAGAACGCCGCCGTACGGAAGCTGGGGACGGCGGCTGCAGCGGTGGAACGCGACCAGACTCTATCGGATGCTGAGCGCCTCTTCCAGGTGCACACGCTCGAGGTGTTCCAGAAGGAGCTGAATGAGAGCGAGCGTTCCCTGTTCGAGGCTGTGCTGGGTCTTCAGCGTGTACTGAAGGGCGACTTTGGTGACGTGGCGAACATGAAGGAAAGCAGCCGCCAGAGGCTCGAGGCGCTCAGGGAGGCCGCCATTAAGGTGAGGCAAACTCGCAGTTGAAAGTCGAGACTTTTATTGAGTAATTCCTTTCAACCCCTGATGGCCTTCGGGTTACAGCAGCAATTTGTAGAGTAATAATATGCTTGGACGTCTAATACTTGGACTGTTTCAAAGATGGTTTCAGCCTGCTTTTCCCATCAATCAAAGAACTTTTAATGAAAATGCAAGTTTTTACTGTTGTCAAGGAGACGGGAAAACATTTGCACATAGTCACAATTTGCATCAGAAGCAGAAAGCAGCACTTTCGTTTAATTAAAACATCTGGATATGATTAGGGACCTAAAAAAAAAAAAAGTATGTGGGAAGTGATTGTAATTGGCAGTCCTGGTTTCCATGGTAGCACCAAAATGAGTGTTTGTTTCCCTGAGGTCATGGAGCTCTTTTTGAATGAAGAAGATCTCTTCTAATCAGCGAAGGACAACACACAATGTTTCTAGAGACAACATGAATTACTGATAACACTCTAGTGTTTTTGAATTACCGCCAGGTCGAGGTATAATGTTCATGAGGGTTCTTATTTGTATAGCAAGGGCGTAGTCACAAAACAGATTTACAGAAGTGTCAGTGCACAAGCCATGGCCAAAAGTTTTGACAGATATATTGTGTCAAATATATTATTATTATTAGTATAATATTAGTATATAGTAATTAAAAGCATTTCAGTCCAGTAAGCCATCCTGAGACCATTCATGTGTGGGGTCGCTTCTCAGCCAAAGGAGTGAGCTCACTCACAATTTTGTCTAAGAACACAGCCATGAATAAAGTATGGTGCAAAAACATTCTCCAAGAGTAACTTCTCCCAACCATCCAAGAACAGTTTGGTGATGAACAATGCCTTTTCCACCATGATGGAGCTCCTTGTCATACGGCAAAAGTGATAACTAAGTGGCTCAGGGAAAAAAACATTGGCATTTTGGGTCCATGGCCAGGAAACTCGCCAGATCTTAATCCCATTTAGAACTTACTCATTGAGAAACCCACAAAATCTGACTTCAAACTCCAAGTCTTGATTATGCAAGAATGAACTGTCGTCAGTCAGGATGTGGATTGATAGGAGGCCAGGGCGAATTGCAGAGGTCTTGAAAAAGAAGGTCAACACTGCAAATGTTGACTCTTTGCATAAACCTTAATGGAATTGTTAAATAAAAGTCTTTGACACTTATGAAATGCTTGTAATTATACTTCGGTATACCAGAGTAGTGGTGTAGTGGTTAGCACTGTCGCCTTGCACCTCCAGGGTCCGGGTTCGATTCCCGTCCAGGCTCGATTCCCATCTCTCTGTGCCTGGGGTTTGCCTGATCTCCCCGTGCTTGGTGGGTTTCCTGCGGGTACTTCGGTTTCCTTCCACAGTTCGAAGACCTGTAGGTTAGGTTAACTGGCGTTCCCAAATTGCCCGTAGTGTGTGAATGTGTGTGAGTGTGTGTGTATGTGTTTGCCCTGTGATTGATTGGCACCCTGTCCAGGATATATCCCGCCTCATGCCCTAAGCCTCCTGGGATAGGCTCCAGGTACCCGTGACCCTGAATACAGGATAAGCGGTATTGAAGATGAGTGAGTGAGTTATTCTCAAAACTTATTCTCAAAACCAAAGTTGCAGCTCTACAGTAGATCCCCAAAAAGCAATTAATGGAATGTGATGAAATGAAAGCCCATCCTCATGCGAGAGATCTTTCCTGACAGGAGGAGCAGGAGTACGTGGAGCTGGTCGCAGCCGAGAAGCACCAACAGGAGGCGCTGAAGTTGGCGCAGGAGCGGAACAAGACCCTGTCCATGCTGGACGAGATCCTGGAGGACGTTCGGAGGGCTGCCGACCGCCTGGAAGAGGAGATCGAGGATCACGTCTTTGACAACAACAAGCAGGTCAGAGTCTCTTCTGTACTGTATCCGATAAAAGACATCCCTCTTGGTTGGTTTTAATAACTTCTCTCGAAGTTAAAAAGAATTTTCTTTGCTTGGTCCTTGTTGCTTTTTTTGTTTTGATTCGTTATTGTCTTCAGATGAAGGGGGTCAATGTGGAGGCAGTCCTGAGAGTAGAGGAAGATGAAGAGGACAACAAGAGGAAGAATTTGTCGTGGCAAGGGGCAGAAGGTGGCCTGGGACTGAGTATGCTTATTGATTCACAGAACAACCAGTATGTGCTGACCAAACCCCGGGACTCCACCATTCCTCGCGCCGACCACCACTTCATTAAGGTCCGTCTCTGAACTCACTGCTCATGCCAGCTCTTCATGACCTGCCTTTATTATCTTATTTTTCCAACCAATTCCCATCCAGTAATTAGATTTGACCTGGCACCAAGCACAAAGGTTGAGGGGTAGGTCGTGTATGTGCCTCCTCCAAGGAAGGCACTTTTCAAAGTGTACGTTCCATCTCACAGGGGAACTAAATACTCAGAGGGAGAAACACTATCTGCCCTCTTCAAATGTCTGTCTGACCAACAGAGGAGAGAGAACGACCATTTTGTGAGAGTTTATATTGCTGTATGACTCAGAGACAGTAGTACTGATTGTAATTCAATAAGGGTTTAATTCATTCACTAAATTCTTATATATGACCCTGCTATATGTTTCCATAAAAACACCTTAAACACGGACTTGGGGAGTTAAAATGAATGAATAAAAGCATTACTTAACAGATAATAAAAGTATAATACAGTCCCGTTTGAAACGGCAAGGCGAATTTGTTTATTTTTATTAAGACACCATAGATTTCCTGGATTAAATCTAGATGTGTTAAACAACTTGTGACCCCTTCTGTTTAAACCCATTCTGCTTTCTAGTAATTGAATATCTTGGAAAACACAGGTGTTTTAATCCAGATGTGTGCTGTTGAAACGCTGAATAGCTCTGAAAGTCTACTCTTGGTTTCCGAGGGCAGATTTTTGCCTGTGAAGATTACTATTGTTGTTAAACAGGATGAACCAGAACAAAGACCAGAGAGCTGTCTGTGGGAGAAGAGCATTTCGAAGCTGACAAAAGAGGAAACATCAATCAAACAATTGCACAAGCATTAGGCATATCCAAAACCTAATGACAGAAACATTGTCGGGCATGTAAAGAAAAACCCAAAAACAACAGCCAGCAACCGCACAAATGATCTCCATGGGGCAGGGATGAAGGTATCACAATAATCCATGATTAAAGTGAGAACCCTCCCAAAACCAACAACAAGCTGCACAATGCTTCGGTTTGGTGATGTCGTGTGCATTGGCAGCTTATTGGAAGTCATTGCAAATGAGGGATGTGCAACCAAATATTATTAATTTTACTTTAAGACTATATTTGTTCGGGTGCTCTTCTGGCATGGTGGCTTAGCACTGCCGCCTTGCGCCCCTTAGGAACAGGGTTCGATCCAGGCGCCGGGGTCTGTGTGCATGTTCTCCATGTGCTTGGTGGGTTTCCTCCGGGTGCTCCGGTTTCCTCCCCCAGTCCAAAGACATGCAGAGTAGCCTCATTACAAGATTGATCTAGAGTGTTGACGGAAGGTTCCATCACGGTCGTAAGATAGGAATGGTACTGTAATCACAGAGGTTCCTAGATGGATGGATGTTCCAGTACTTTGGTTAAACGTTGAGTGGTTTGCCACCAAAGGTGCCATGTTCTAAGCTGTTCAACAAATCTGGATCGAAATATTAAGAACCACCCCTTCTGAAAAAACCATAAAGGAAAAGAGAGTATCTTTCAGTTTTAGATCTTTGATAAAATTATTTCCTAAATGTACTTGCCAATACTTCATTATTTATGAGGATTGATCTGGCTTTTGGAACTTTTTGGGTCGTTGCAGCACTTGCGTCCTAAAAGCGAGTTAGACATTTGTTCGTTCCCACAGGACCTGGTGTCAGTGGTGATGCTGTCTCTGCCCTGCGGCTGGCTCTGCACACTGGTCGGACTGCCTCCCATGTTTGGTTACATAGTGTGCGGGATTCTGCTAGGTCCCTCTGGGATTAACAGCATTAAAGTAAGTTACAAGCAATTGTTGTAGCGTTCTGCCTGCTTATCTCTAAAATAACGTATTGTACGTACAGTAGAGTACAGTGTATGCGTTCTCATTCTCAGTGTGTTTTCTGTTTGCCTGTGTCTCAAGTCCATGGTTCAAGTCGAGACGCTGGGGGAGTTGGGTGTGTTCTTTACACTCTTCGTGGTTGGCCTCGAGTTCTCTCCTGAGAGACTACACAAGGTAAAAATAAAAATCCATGTTTTATGATCTTATGTGTGGACACGCAAGCTCAGCAGAAATAAAATCACTTACCTTCACCAACTGCGGCACCTGGGCCAACTGGACCAAGATATATATTGAGTTTATTATAATATTGTAGATATTGTAGAATAAAATGTAAACTTCATCTAAAGACTTTGGCTTTGATTATGGTGCACAATGTGGAGGTCAGTTCATGTATAAAAATGATTCCTCATGCTCCTTTTTCACATCTTGAGTCCTGGAAAAATTTTAAGCCTGTCCCATGAGAGAAGAAAAAACTCTGTAGATGTGATATCCTGGTCATTCAGTACATTCAGGTCGTCACCTGATATGTGACATTTTATTGCCACATGAAACTGAACAACCCCAGATTACTGGATCATATACAGTGGACACTATGCCTGATAGGTGCATCACTTTATGTGCTTCCCTTCTTACCCTGATGCACCCATCGGTTTGTAATTAAGGTTTTTTTCTGATTAGTCTCATTAACAAGTGGATTCCGTACGCCAGACAGCTATTTAGGCCCAATACTGTGAGTTCTCGTCACACCGTTCGTGTAGAAAAGCTCTTAATTTCACTATTAATCATTGATGTTTCTATTCTATGATTTCTACTGTCTGTGATGCAACTTCCAATGTCCAAACGTTTAAGTGATCACCTTTTCCGACTTTTTTCCTCCATCACATTCCTCCCACAAAGTTGACAGTTTCACTTTTTCATGTTTAGGTAAGATTTTGCACTGTTCTTACCTAAATTCCAGTACAGTTAAACTTTGAATTGCTTTGAAAATTCGTTCCAGGAGCGTGCTTGTATATCAAAGCATTCATATATCAAAGCTAATTTCCCCCATAATAAATAATGGAAACTTAGATAATTCGTTCCATAACCCAAAAAATATTCATATAAAAATAGTTAATGCAAAATTTAAAGTGAAAACAGAAACACTGCTCTGTCAGGAACCTTCTTTAACAAGGAACCTCTCTAATGACATTTCGCGCGTTTGCACACATACACATACACACTTACGGAATCACTGCTTCCTGACAGAGTCAGAGACTGAAAGTCAGCGTACTGATTAGCTCATATTAATGCACTACATTCCAGACTTGATGGTTCTCAACTATACACCATATTTGTGCCTTACTGAAAATGTATGGTATGATTCAAGGAATGTAGAGAAACTGCACAAACATTAGAGTAAAGGAATTTAAAATATTCAGTATAAAGCGTTTACAACCTTGTTAGTATTGAAACCATAAAAACATTTTTGTCCATATATACTGTATGAGTACAAAATATCACTAAGTGCACATGTTTGTGTGTTAATGTCTGTAAAGTTCTTTTGTTTTCGTAGAGTGCTGTTTATGCACAAGGTTCAGTCGTGTAGATCTCACGCGTCTGCATTCCGCTTCTTAATGTCCCTGAAATTTAGCTTATTTCATTGTGACATTCTTTTGATCTGTCTCGCTCCTCAATCAACTTCAATTTTTCTTATCTGACATATTCGAGTTACGAATTTCCGCTGATACGAAATGGACCATGGTTCTACTTACAGTTTAATCACAGAAGTAGCTTACATGTATTGTATAAAAAAAAAATAGACACCGCAGAGCACCAGATACCAATATTTATGGTTATAAACAATATTTCAGTGTGTAAGTGAAGGTATAAAATATCCAGAGTCCAATATATTGGATGTGTGTATGAGAAATGAGAAATGAGTCGGCCTCACCAGTTTCAATGAATTAGTTCGGGAGCATGATGATTGAAAATGTCTGTCCTGTAAAGCTGTCCTGATGGGGAATAATCTAGTTTCGGAAAATCCCCAACAAAATAGTGGAAAATTGAGACAAAATGGCGTCAGTGATCCCCCTCACGGTTTAAAGGCGCAGAGACAACACTTACATTTCACTGTGAGATTCATTTCCTTAGGTGTGATTACAGTTTTTGGCCACATAAAGGCAGTGTGGGAAAAGGGGACAGATTTAGTCAAGTGGATTGGTATAATTTACTTTGTATATTCGTGTCAAAGGTGTATAAGACTCACTTTGTCGGACTTAAGAACAAATCGGACTTACAAACATACCCCTCATTAGTAAGTCAGAGACTACTTGTGCGAATTTTTTTTTTCTTGTGCATGATTTCTTTTGTGTCGTTCTTTTCTTCTGCAGGTCTGGAAGATCTCTGTTCAGGGCTCCAGCTACCTCAGCCTCCTGATGGTGGGGGCGGGGCTTATTTGGGGAAAGGTGTTTAGGCTCCACCCTGTTCAGACTGTGTTCATTTCCAGCTGTCTGTCTCTGTCCAGCACTCCTCTCGTGTCACGCTTCCTTTCTGGCGGGTCCAGAGGGGATAAGGAAGGTACGGGGACGCGCATGTGTGTGTGTGGGAAAAGCCAATGGAGAAATAAGATCTTTTTAAGATGTTTTGTGTGTGTGTGTGTGTGTAGGTGAACTGGACTATAGCAGTGTTTTATTGGGTATGCTGGTGATGCAGGATGTTCAGTTGAGCCTTTTCATCGCCATCATGCCAACACTTATTCAAGCAGGAAGTGGTGGAATGGACAGGTATAAACCTTTTCTTCCAAATCAGTTCACTCTATTCTGAAGAAACATGACCGGTCCATAACAAAATTATAATAAAAAGCAGCTACTTTGGCTGAAAGCCTAATTCAACAGGGATATTACAAAGAGAGAGTGAGAGAAAACATTTCCGTAAAATACCTGTTCTCAGATGAAATAAGATAAGATATATCTTTATTCGTCCCACAGTATAGAAATTTCTATGTTACAGCAGCAAATAAATATACAAATATAAAGTAGAGACAGTACAGTGTATAAATACAAAAGAAAAGAAACAATACAATAGTTACACTTGCAAAGAAATTGCGCTAGATAATATTGCACAATCAAAATAGTGTTATTGCCCAGTTGCTATTGCGCAAAAATGTTAAAAACAGTAATAACAGTATGCACATTCAGTATCACTCAGCGATTAAACCGTTTCGTACAGGATAGGGTGAGATTCGTTCTCCAGCGATGATTATAGCTCAGCATACAAGCATCCTCGTTTCCAGGGGAATCCCCAGGACTGATCCGGCCTTCCTTATCGTCCTAATCAAATAAGGCGATCAGACGAGCTAGTGTGCTCTGTAGGGTGTCCAGTCCCTTGTTCCACACACCAAGTAGTGCCCTTGATCAAGGGTTGCTAAGGGATTTTGGATTCAGCCTTTAAGTTAGTCTAGACGATTCAGAGGCATGACGTTATCAGGTGTGTTTTCACTTGACTGTGACTGGTTTTAAATGTGGGTTTTGGCAGACAGCTGCCCTCTCCGCTTTCCAGTACTGCAGACCATACAGACTACTTTCACCCATGGTGCCTTAGTGTAATTAACATACATATAGTTAAACCTCGCAATGCTTTTACGCTCTACATGACTACTTGTTACAACCTGTTCCACATAGTATTTGTGAATTTGTATTTACTTGAGTTATCTTTGTGCAATAAAATAATAAAAATAATTTTATGACCCTTCCGCAAAGAAAATATATTTCACTCTATATTAACTGTCAATATATTAAATGGTTTGGTTTTCTGATCTGCTGGTAAATTGAAAAGATTTTATAATGTTAATATTTCTCGATGCTACACTGACTGATACTAGCTAATAATTAACAGAAAAGAAAGATATGAATATTTAAAAATATATTCACAATATGCAGAATAATATACGTATTAATATATTACAATATATTCAAATATATTCAAATGTATATCATAATATATGTAATTTTATATTCAAAAATATACTTCATAATATATTGAATTTGAGTGAATATACTGTATCTATTTCTTTATATATTTTTTTACAATATGCTTATACTGTATGTTAATGTAGTTCATAAATAAAATGGACTTTATAGGCATTAATCAGAGCAAAAAAGTGTGTATAATTCTTAAGCAGGCATAAAGTTTCAATATTGTTTCAATAAAACAGAGTATAAATATAATTATTTGTGTTTTCAATGCACTATATATCCATATAATACATGGTCCATTTATATATTGCAGTACATTTTACATATATTTTTTCCATAAGGGGATGTTTTTTTTTTTTTTTGGATTTTTCCAATTTCCTAATTTAGTCGTTGCCAATTCCTCCCCGTCACTAGGGGGCTCCCACATTAAGGCTACTACTACCATTCAGCCGGGAGGGCCGAAGACTATCACGAACCGTGTGACAACAGCCGACCGCATCTTTTCAAACTGCTTGCTCAAGCACCATTGGGGGCGGAGTAACACACTCGGAGGAAAGCGCTAGCCGCTCCTTCCGCGTGCGCGAGCTCACAGACGCCCCTGATTGGCTGTAGAGCCGTGATTATTATGGGAGCACTAAGTACCTCTCATCCCTCCACTCTGAGAGAGCTCGGCCTCTCTCTGTGAGAGGAAAACAGCATCACCCGGGGTTCGAACCAGCGATCTACGGGTGATAGGGCGAGCGAGCACTTTACCACTGCGCCACTCGGAGGCCGTAAGGGGATCCCTATCATTTATTTGTGACCGAGTAAAATGTTAAATTTCATTGTGTGTGTGTGTGTGTACATGTGTGTGTACGTATATATTGTATATATATACAGTATATAATATGTGTATAAATGGATGGATAGATATATAGAGATGAATAGATGGATGGATATCTGGCTGTATGGTAGCATTCTTCGATTGGTTTCTCCTTCTCTGTTTCAGTGCTCTGATTGGAGGATTGCGTGTACTGGTTCTGCTGTCTCAGGTGGTCGTCTCCTTCGCTGTCGTGCTGCTGATCTGCTGGCTGCTCAGGTCTCATCTGATTGGTCCATTCTACAGAAAACTCCACGCTGAGAGTAAAGGGAACAAAGAGATTGTTGTGCTGGGAACCGCAGCCTTTGTATTCCTAATGCTGACAGTGAGTGTTCGTCAGGAGTCTGAGAAAAGGGTTGTTACACGATGCGAAGAAAGCTTTGATGATGTCCCAGTTGGAATAGACACATGCATTTCAACCATTGCCTTGGTTATCCTGAATCCATAATGAGCTATGGGAATATAACAATACAATAACTTTTTTTTTAGATAACAGATTTCCTGGACGTTTCCATGGAGTTAGGCTGTTTCCTTGCGGGAACGCTGCTCTCCTCACAGGGTCACATGGTTACCAGTGAGGTCATGAGCTGTATTGAGCCAATCAGGGACTTCCTGGCAATTATCTTCTTTGCATCTATTGGTGAGTGGGTTAATAGTCTATTGAGTCTAATTATCACTTATCATGCATAACACAGTGTTGGTGCTGATTTTATAACTTTATTTATGATTATGATTCAAGATTCAAATAACTTTATTAATCCCAGAAGGAAACTGCTTATTCTTAGTTACAGTTGCTTATGTTTTTTTCCGGGAGAAAAGGAAAAGAGTAATAAATTAGACAAGGAGGAGAAAAAAAAGTCAGTAAGACGGTAAAAACAGTAAATCCCTAGTTGCACGCTAAACATAATAAAATATACAGATATTGCACAAATTATATGATTAAATATCAGAAATTGCACTTGAAAAGTGATTATCATTTATTATAATTATATAATATATGTAATTATATAACTGATAGATAATTCTATATTATATAATCATATAATTATTAATAATAGTTTTACATATATAATTTATTTTATTATATATAATTGTAATTATAATTTTATATATAATACAGAACATGTGCCTGCCAAAGAAGTTTACGCAAAACTTCCCTTTTCAAAATTTGCTAATTTCAGCCATTTTGGTATGCACCCAAAAAAATGGGCATTTTTCAGCGTTATACCTTCTCACTTTAAACGATAATAATTGAAAAAGGAATTAATTCATATTCCTTTATAGGTATTGATACTAAAATTGGTGTAAGCCCTTAGAAGCATATTGTTGCTTAAATTAAAGCATTCCGTGCTATATTAAGAATTTTCCCCTTGCAAAAAAAAATAAATAAATCTCCGTAACCATGTAGTGTCCGTAACCATGTCGAATTCATGCTGCAATATCTTTACCATTTTGCATTTTAGAATAACCCTTTTTTATTTTTCAGGTTTATGTCTTTTTATGTGAAATCTAAATTGGCCGACTTTTATCTGAATGACAAGTTAAGATGATTGAAAGATTTGAATTTTAAAAAGTTCCATAAAAGGACATGAAATTATATTTCGAAAATTTGTTTTTTTTTTATCTGATAAAAGTATAAATGTGTATGTATATTTACAAAAAACACAAAGCATGAATAGGGAGATAAGGAGCATTAAGTATTATGGAAAATGGTGTTATATCCTGGTCCTATCTGAAAATTCACGTTTTACAGTACATTACATTCACAATACATTACTTTAATCACTTTTTTAAAGATAATTCCAGCAAGTAAAGAATTCTCCAAGCTGTAGGTATTCCAGATAGGAGGAAAAAGCTTCTTTAACTCTCAAAAAAATGTTTTTGTATGGTTTCTTACAGGGCTGCATGTCTTCCCGACATTCGTTCTATACGAGTTAACCATCCTACTGGTATTGACTCTGTCAGTGGTGATCATGAAGGTAATGTCGAACACATTTCTGCTATTTAAGGGGTTTTTGCATTCTGAGATGCATTCATTTTTCCCTCTCTCTCTCTTTCTCTCTCTCTCTCTTTCATTCCACATTTTCCTGCTAAGTTTGTCCTGGCAGTGTTGGTGCTGACGACAATCCTTCCCCTGGGAAACCGACACATCCGCTGGATCGTGTCAGCTGGCCTGGCCCAAGTCAGCGAGTTCTCTTTCGTCCTGGGCAGCCGAGCTCGCCGGGCTGGCATCATCTCAAGAGAGGTGAACCACCGCAAAGACCATTTTAATGCTGCTTTGTATCTAACTTTAACGTATAGAGATGTTGTAATAATCAGTAGTTGATGAGACTCCAAAAAATGTGCTTTAGTGATCGTAAACAGCTGGTATCATTCGAGGACATTTAGTTTCATGCTTACTAACTTCCTGAACCGTAATCAAAACCATTTTTTTTTGTCTCCTGCAGGTGTATCTTCTCGTACTGAGCGTCACTACGCTAAGTCTGCTGTTAGCACCCGTGCTATGGAGAGCCGCGACTCTTAAATGCATTCCTCGGGTTGAGAAGAAACCGTCCACCTGATGCACTCTCAGCATGAGGACACTTGGTCTTTTCTGACATGGTACATGGTGCATCGTTGGGCACCTTTTGGCTTTGACTCATCATCTTTGTGCTCCAAGCCCGTCTGGGACGAAAGGGACTGCGGTGTTTCACTTTCTAACGATGACCATATTTTAAAACCTCATTCATGAAGCATACTTAGCAAATGATGCAAAAGATCACAAGACTTGAATTTTTTATAGTCATGACTCTGAGCTTACTGTGTTTTAAGCTCTTGATTGCGTTAACTTTATTTAAACTGTATTTATTCATGTAAATTTCCAAGCTGAAGGCTGTTCTGCTCGTATACATAAGGAAGAGCCTAACCGTGCCTTGAAGTCAACAGACGTACCAAATAAACTTTGGCGGCAAAGTAGATACCAGTTTGTCCAGTTGCACCAGCCTTTGAAATCTTAGCAGATTCTTTTTTGTTTTCTTTTTGCATGTGTACACGTTTGCACATTCCTATTGACTGTTAAAAAGGTCAGCAGCTTTCTGGGCTGAAATCAACTTACTGTAGAAGCAGACGTGACGCGAAAAACAGCGAACGCATTCCGTGAGTGGCTGAGGTTAAAGTTCTCACCAATGATTTTTAGGGAACGTGAACGCTGAGATGAACACTTTTCAGATGAAGGAGCTGGCCGTGTTGTCTTGTTAAACTATGCGCTGTACTGTAGTAGAAATCAGAGTGAAGACTATATGAAACCATGCATATTAAAAGAAATTATGACTCATGACTTGCTGCACTGTTTATTGTCTTTGATTATAGTGTGTCTTTATCTTCACCGATCCGTCATCTATAATTCCAGGGCTGGGTTCTGATAGTTCGGACTGAATCATGTTCACGCGATTTGCAGACCATACATTGTTTTTTTTTCTTTTGTGAAATGTTCAGACACGCCTTTTAATTCAGTTGTTTTTTCCTGATTTTAATTTCCTTCTACCTTGTAAAACAATGCTGAAGGTGTCCAAAGTATGCAATAATCTCTTTTAAACTCTCGATATTGAGATGTTTCTGCTACTTACTGTATGCTCTTTATGTAAAGCCTTTATAACAGCTCTAATCTGAGGTCTAATTAAGAACAGAATGATTAGATGTAGAGTAGATTAAGTGAGCGAACAAATGGTTTGATCTGCAAACCGGGGAGAAGGTATAGCATATCTTCTGTGCCCAGGTGAATATGGAAACCAAGCACATTACACATTTTTTTTTTGTGTTATTCAATTTAAGCTAAGGGTCCCAGCTAGAAATTGCTTGCACCCTACGTTAGGGGTAGCTCAGTGGATAAGGCATCGGACTACTGATCAGAAGGTCCCGGGTTAAAACCCAAGTACCACCAAGTTGCCAATGTTGATCTTTCCACAAGATTTTGGAGTGTTTCTGTGAGAATTCATGCCCATTTATTCTGTAGAGGTCTGGCACTGATGTTAGACGGGAAGGCCTGGCTCGCAATCTCTGTTCCACTTCATCCCAAATGTGTTTAATGGGGTTGAGGTCAGTCTAGTTCTTTCACACCGAACTTCCACAATTGAACCACAATACTGTCTTTATAGTCATTGCTTTGTGCACTGAGACACAATCCTTCATCCATCTGTATACAGTAGGAACCTCTGTAGACCAACTATCGATCGTGATGGCCAATGGTGACCATTGTAATTATTTAAGACAAAGTCATGTTGGAATAGAAAAGGGCCTTCGCCAAATTGTTGCCCAAGTTTGTTTGAAATTCAAAAAACAAAAAATGAAAAAAAAAAATCACATACTGTAAGTATAAAGACCTCCGAGACAGGATTGAGGCACAGATCTGGGAAAGGGTATGAGAAAATGTCAACAGCATTAAAGGTCCAGATGAGCACATGGGCCTCCATCATCCAAAAATGGAAGAAGTTACAGTATGAACCACCTAGAGTCGGGCCAAGGTGAGCGATCGGGGGAGAAGGGCCTTAGTCAGGGAGGTGACCAAGAACCCAATGGTCAGTCTGACTTCCAGAAGAACAACCATCTTTTAGCATCATATTCTTGAGGTTATAATTGGTGCTAAAGCTGCTTCAACAAAAAAAAATAGTTTCTCATGGTCTAAGAGTCCTTCAGGTGCCTTTTGGCAAACTCCAGACAGGCTGCAGAGATGGTTGTTCTTTGGGAAGGTTCTCCTCTCTCCACTCTGGATAAATGTAAATGTAAAAAGTCAATCACAGGGATTACAGCTCACATTGCAGACAGAGACATACCAGACCGGTCACTTATCAGTCATGCATTGTTATACAGCTGTAAAATATAATATAAAGATAACATGGACTTCTTTGTCTTTTTGGATTCATGGATTGTTATATTTCATAAAACACAAGTTTTGTGAAACTTCCTCCTGCTATTGAAATAAACGAGTGATTTAAATCTAACGGCATAATCTGTACATGAAAGTGGAATCAAGTTGTTATTATTTATACCATATGAAGCCGATCAGTCGAGGTTTTCATTAGTCTTATCTATCCGCACTCATGAGCACGAGTAGAATATGAATGTTTTCCTCAGATTTCCTGGATTTTCCTAAATGGGTGGTTCCAGCGTGAAATGTGCCTTTTGGACTCATTTGGTAAACAAAAAGCCTCAAGCTTTGTCTCAGGGAATTAATTTGTATAACTTTAATGTGAACTTTTCAGCTGAAAATAGCAAATCTTATAGCAAAAGTTATATAATCGCATATAATTTACATCTTGGAAATTAATTCCTTTTTGAATTGAGCATTTGATTAGTGTTATGGATGTCACATTAAAGGGACAAACTTTTACGAGAGCACAGACGTTCCATTAAATCTTGCAGAAAGCGTTTAGATTGTACCATAAAAGAGACTTAAAAGGAACTCAAAAAGTGTTGCTTTGAAAATGTTTGTCTTAGATGATTAATAGATGATTTAGAACAAACTGGTGTTATGGAGGTAACGGGTTTTAGGTCACGGTTGTGACATGGCTGAATCAGTCCTCTAGAAACTACATAAGGAACCATGCTTGAATTGTGAATTTTAACATAAAACATTTGCAATAGTAATTATAAAAATAAAAATAAAAACATGAAATGATTCATTGGGGGAATGAGGATTCAGATTTAGATTGGATATTGATAGAACGACAACTTACTTCCCCTTTCAGGCCAATAGAGGCTCTTTCCCAAAATTCAGAGGGGGATTTAAAACACCCAATGAACAACCCAATACTGCGTCATTCTAAAGAGGTGTGGAAAATTGCCCACAAAAAATGTCGGATTTCTTACTGGTGTCAACATTACTCTTCAATATGGAATAACCCTTACATTAGAGTTGGTAAAAAGTCCTTGTTTTGGGGACAGTGGTTTAGAAACGGAATACGTACACTAAAGGATTTATTTAGTAATAATACGCTTTTGTCTTTTAATAATCTGAAAGAAAAATTTCAGTTAGAAGGCCGTGATCAATTCTGGAAATACTTACAAATTAGGCACTGCTTGATGGTAAAGGTTCCCATGAAACAAAATAAAAATGTTTTAGAAAATGTCCTTGAACTACCAAGACCTGTCCAAAGGGCATCTAAATTTTACCAACTCTGTTTAAGGATCAATGACAATAACTGTGAAAACCTAAGACTGATTTGGCAGAGAGACATCGATAGTGACATAGATAAAGACACCTGGAAGAGAATTTTGTCCAACAATGGAAAGTATATAAAAGAAGCAAGAGGCAAATTTATTCAATATAAGGTATTACATAGGTATTATTACACACCAGTTCGACTTTTTAGAATGGGTTGTAGGGAAGATAATAAATGCTGGAAATGTAAAGAAGAAAATGGTACATACATGTATATGCATGTTCTATGGGAATGTTCAAAGATTCAACCTTTTTGGAAAGCTGTGTTAAAATATGTAGGAGAATGTTTGGGAATTGACATTCCATTATCACCCACTCAAAAACAATGAGTTCTCTCTTATTACAGTGGGTGTAGTCACAGCAATACGACTGATACTTAAATTTTGGAAAGATATTCAATGTCCTACAATTAAAATGTGGATTGAATTTATGACTGAGAATGTATCATATGAAAAACTGCTAGCCAAATTGACTCAAAATTATAAAGATGTGGAAATATGGGAGAAATTTATTCAGACTGTGGTTTCAAAGGATGACTGATAATAGATCCATGTTTAGATTGTGACTTGCTTAATCTGTGGTAATCTGATTACTCGGTGATCACCATTGTTGTGTAGTTTTTTTTTTTTTTTTTTTGTGTGTGTGTTTGTTTTGTAAATAGTACATTACCCTGGCTGTTGTTGGATTTTTGTACTTGTATGTTATGTTTAAGAAAACCAATAAAAAAAACTTAATTTTCAAAAAAAACATAAAATGATTCAATCAGAAATTATTCCTTTCTTCTCTGTTAATTGTCATTTTCTTTTCTTCAGAGTTTTCATCCTCTTTGCATGCTGTGGCTTTGAACCTTTAACTTTGATTTCTGTCTTTGGGTCTGTGTGTGCGTTGAGTTTGCATGTTCTCTCCATGGCTCTCCGGGTTCCTCCCACAGTCCACAGACGTGCAGAGTAAGCTAACTGATGATTCCAAATTGTGTATTAGTGTGTGTGTTTATGTGACCTGCGACAGATCGCCACCCTATCAGGGGTCTACAGTACTCAGCCTAGTGCCCCGAGGCCCCTGGGATAGACTCCAGGCCTCCAACAGCCCTGTGTAGGATAACCCTGTGTGTGTGTGTGTGTGTGTGTGTGTGTTTTTATGCTTAGCATTGGACTTTACTGTTTAATTTACATTTTAAAAAATATGTTATCAATTTAAGCAAATGCAGCTGCTTAGTATTTGGGTGTTTTAGGGTTTTTTCCCATAAGGTTGACTTTTGCATGGAAATCTACAAATATTAAATTGATCGTGTAAATGCATATATGAACAATATTCAAAAAAATTCATAAAATGTGACCTGATGTTCGGAAAGTTTCCTCTGTGTTCTTTACAATTCTTAAGTTTCTTATCTCATAATTTTCTATAAAAAATAACGTTTCCATTACTATACAGTATAACACACTGATAAAAAATTGTATCATTATGACTAGTGCAAAAGTTGAGTTTCAGTAACTGCCAACAATTTAGACGCATTTACAAAATGGAAATCCATCCGACTTTCATCCGATCCGCACACAGCTTGGCACTGGTTTTATGTCGGATGCCCTTCCTGATGCAACCCTCCCATTTTATCCGGGCTGCATCCGATGACTTGGGTTTGTGTATTGGATGGGAATCGAACATGGTCCCACTGAGCCACCAAAATAATTGCCTGTATTAAATACACTATTAATGTGTTCCTGTTGGCCCTAGTCATTAAACCCATCTTCATATGCAGGTAGGCACTGTTACAGTATGGTGTGTGTTAGTTGTACGGTGATGTGCATGATTGGTAATAATACATTAAACTATCCTGGAGAACATGACTTCTCCGCTCTGGAGCACAACACTACAAAATGAAATGAACTGAGACAAGGCAAATGTCTGTATTTACAGTATGTCTGAGCAGAGGGATTAGTAATTCTGCGTGTGAGGGTATGAGGAGAGCACAGGCCTGAATAAATGAGCTGAATCAATGGGATAAAAAATATGAAATAAAAAAAAATGGCATGGGGTATTGTAAAACTGTTTATTTTCTAAAAAACAAGCAGAACTTTTATTTATAAAAAGGACATATTTTACGGCACCGCATTTTGACAATATAGGCATTTTAATACAAATGTTAATAACCTATATTTGGTACCTTATTTATCTTTTTATAGTTGTGTTTGATGTTGTAGAACATCTGCCAGGTGAGATAGTTCCTGTTATTACTTACGATATATTATAGCAGCTATAAACATTAGAAATTATAGTTCTCTTTCTAACCAGCCTTTTTTTTTAAAAGTTACCAACACTTAAAAAAGGCTTGTCGATGCTTGTTTTGTCTGAAAGGCCAAAAGGTGCAAAGTCCTCTGTCCTGCAGGCTCTCCGGTGGCAGAAAACTTATTGACGTGTACAAAGCACTGACTCATTCTCAAATGCTGAGCAAACATCTTGTAACAGAAAACTTCAGCATATCAATGATGCTTATCAGTTAATCACTAGTACATGGGTGGATTGCTGCCTATGTGATCTGTTTGTAATTTGTTGTTAGGAATAGATTAATACATCTCGGTCCCCTTGGGAGGAACCTAAGCGTAACCCCGTCTCCGATGCCATTCTATAAATGATTCGAAGCACAGAGCCCTGACTCCCCTGACTCGCAAAACAACACATGCGAAATAATGCCAGTATTGGAACATTTATCAGTTAAAAGATTCAACAATCAACAGTGATTGTTACAGTGAGATGCTTATTGAAGACTCAGAGGACTGCTATCCACGGGCATTGTGATCTTGCTCCGTTAGACTTTTATCTGTTTCGTCCCCTGAAAGCAGGGTTCTGAGGACAAAGATTCACTTCTGATAAAATAGTGAAAACAGCAGTGAATTTGTGGCTTGCAGCTCAGCTGAATTTTTTTAAAATAAGGGAATATGAAAATTTGTTGACAGATGGCCACCATGTATTGGTAGCACAGTGGTTAAGGCATTGGACTTTGTTCGGAAGGTCCCAGGTTCAAATCACATGACCACCAAGTTGCCCCTGTTGGGTCCTTCTCATTGTGATTTTTTTTATCTTAGCCTATTTCTAATATTCTTCTACACCTTGTTGCTTGTATGTTATAATATTATCTGTGAACTGGCTGCTGTAACGTTACAATTTCCCCTTGAGTTTCCATCTTTATCTAAAAAAGTACTCTATCTATCTATCTATCTATCTATCTATCTATCTATCTATCTAATCTAGATAAAATACAATATAAGAGCAAACCTCTGGCTGGTACAATAGAAATAATAACATGTAGTATTAAAATTAATTTTTAGATGTTACTATAGAAACACTTACTCATCATCTACACCGCTCAATCCTGAATTCAGGGTCGCGGAGACCTGGAGCCTATCCCAGGAGACTTAGGGCACGAGGCGGGATACACCCTGGACAGGGTGCCAATCCATCGCAGGGCACAAACTCACTCTGGGCAATCTGGGAACACCAATTAACCTAACCTGCATATCTTTGGGTTGTGGGAGGAAACCGGAGTACCCGGAGGAAACCTACCAAGCACAGGGAGAACATGCAACACTGAGATGGGAATCGAGCCTGGCCGGGAATCGAACCTGGACCCTGGAGGTGCAAGGCGACAGTGCTAACCACTACACCTACGCCTAAGATTTGTTTATTATTATATAAACAATAAAATCCGCTGTTAGAACAAACTTCTGGTTGTTACTATAGAAACAATAACATGCAGTATTAAAATGAGTCTCTGACTGTTACTATAGAAACAACAACATAAAAAAAAACACAATTAGAAAAAATAACATGCGATATTCAAATGAGAGTGTCCGTCTGTTACTACAGAAACAACAGCATTGGGGAAAACGCTTCTGTCTTTTACTATGGAAACTATAAACCACACAATCAGAGCAAAACTTTAGCTGTTACTATAGAAACAACAGCATTCTAAAATGAATCTGGAAGTTATTGTGCAAATAATAAAACACACAATCAGAGCAAACCTCTGGCTGTTACTATAGAAACAATAACATGCAGTATTGATATGAGTCTCTGGTTGTTACCATAGAATAGATAACAAATAGTCTTAAAAGGGGTAACTGGATTTTACTATAAAAACTGCAGGGATACAGTATCAGTGTGTTTGTTGCTATAGAAACGATAACACGCAGAACAGAAGGGGTGCATTAATATTAATCTGTGATTTGAGTTACAGACGATTAAAACTGCTGTTAAATAAAAGCTTCAGCACACACAGCAGGAGACTCCGGTGCGCGCGTGTGCGTGCGGATGCGTGCGCGCCCGCGCGCGCTCTCGCTCAGAGCGGCTCGAACGTCAACGCGGCGCGCCAAAAACTGAAAACAGCGTGTGGGCGGGGCTGCGCGCCGACCGCCGTGGTTACGTCATATCGTGCGTGTCCAATCACGAGGCAGCACCGTAGGACACCGCCAAGATTAGTTTGATGGCTAACTCAACAATATAGCTGGGCTTGTAGTGGCTCGGCTAGTAGCTAACCTCCATAGCGAGTTAGCTTATAGCCTGGCTCACACTACCATTATCATTCATCACCATCATAATTATCATCACTAACAGCCAGCACCTGCAGCGCTTTAAAGTAGCCGCAAAAGACAACAACAACAACAACAAAAAACTTATAATGAAGACGCGAAGTGTGGAAACATAGCTGAGGTAAGCGACAGAGAGCACGCGCAGCCCTCAGGACTAACCTAGCTAACGTTAATTAGAGTTAGCCAGCTAGTAATGTAGCCTGCTAGCTCCAGTTAGCACACTCAGGCCTGTGAGCTAGCCAAGCACTTCGCTCTCAGGCTTGTTAACCCTTTTAAGGGTAGAAAACGTTAAAGTTCACTCTGGTGAATCTGTAAACTGGTGTCTTTGTTATGAAGGGGAATTATAGAAACTTTTCCTGCACAGCAGGTCGTTATTTTATAAACAGCAGCCGTGTCTTTCGTGCTGGATGTATCTAATATTAGCGAAAAAGGCTCAGAAGTTAAAAGTTTGTATTTTAATGTGTGTAAACCAACATACTTGAGTAAACATACAGATTTAACACTTAATAGTGACTCAAACATGTAGTTAGTTTAGTCAGGTATCTGGATGGTGCATTTTTTTGTGTGTGAGAGACCTTTGTTGTTGGATAAATATTTATGTATGGCTTATATATATACACACATTATATGGACAAAAATATTTGGCCAAAACCGTTACTTATTGAATTCAGGTGTTTCAATCAGACCATTTATCCCCACTGAAGGTCAATCTTAATGATTCAGCATACCAAGATATCTTGCACAATGCCATGCTTCCAACTTTGTGGTAACTGTTTAGGGAAGGCCCTTTTCTATTCAACCATGACTGTGTCTTCATGCACAAAGCAAGGACTGTAAAAACAAGTTTTAATGAGTTTGATGTGAAAGAACTCAAGTACACAGAGCCCTGTAACCTCAACCCCATCGAGCACCTTTGGGATGAACTGGAACAGAGATCACAAGCCAGGCCTTCTCATCCAACCTCATAAATGCTCTACAGCATGAATGGGCACGAATTTCCACAAGAAATACTCCAAAGTCTTGTGGACAGTATAGCTGCAAAAGAGAGACCAACTAAACATAATGAAGTATCAATTTCTACTGCACCGTCCGGAGGGTTTGGTCAGAATTTGTCGTAAACAACATAAAGGCATGGATTCGCCCTGCATTGCATCAATGGTTTGGGCTACTATTAAAAAGTCGCACAGGAATTAGAAACGTTAAATAAATTATTTATGAAATCGCCAAATCGCAGACATGCTGATTCGCATGGGACTAATGGTATTGCATGACCTCTGTGTTCTGTGAAATATGGAAGGTCGTTTGCGGGAGAATTTTTATTTTACAAATTACAGATATGACTGATTCGCACAGGATGAAGATATTATTAAGAATTATTACAAATAGCACAATGTCCTCAGGTAAAACATTGACATCAAACTGGTTTCTTTTACGTGACGATGAGTGTATACTCTTTAGCCCAGTTTCACAGATTTTCATGGCTGAGCATAGGAAAACGTTATAGTTGGAAATGTCATTTGTTTTGTGTGTGGTTACCTCTGCTAAATTTTTTTGGTATTGTTGTGTAACTAATGCACAGTTTCAGTTCTGTAATGAAGCAAATGTGGAGGATCTGAAGTGTCCGTCTCTTCTCCCAGGGAAAGAAGACCAGAAGCAGAGACGTGCAGCGGAGAAGACGCTCTTGCGGCCTCTGCAAGAGCCAAACATGATGGCAAGAGATGTAAGTGTCATGGACAGTCAGGATAATGACAAACGCCATGTAAATCATTGCAGCTTAGAAGACTAAAAGAGGAAACTGACGCTTGCTGATCCACATGTGTAGTGTGTCACTGAGCTGCTGTTTGGCAAATAGCAAAATCCATATTGTTGTATCTGTTTATCATTCACTTTAGTTATATGGGATTTAGTGTAAGAATTATGAAATCTGTTCCTGCACTTTATATCGATTCGGAAATTATCCTGAGAAACTACCACTGCATCGTTTTGTATAACGATGAATTGAAATGTTAAATAACTCTTGATTTTTTTTTTTCTTTTTAATCTCAAAACATATTCTCATTGCTTATACAATTGCAAGTAACACGGTTTGCGACTTTTTCCGCAAGGTGCACAAAGATTTTAAAATAAATTTTGATTCGGAAAACGAACATGTCTTAGTTTACGAGTACCGAGTATCGTGTATCACACATGCGCTTTTTTGACACCGAGGGTCACGTGATCACAACCGAGCCAATGTTTTTTCTCTCTTATACTGCGGAATTGTGGGTAATTGTCTCCCCTGCTGGGTCTTAGCAAAAGCAAGTCTCATTAGAGAGGTTAAAAATCCATTTTCTCTCTCCCTCTCCGTATCAGCCTGCTATTTGTCATTGGACACCGTGCCCTTTCCCAAACACACACACACTCTCTAATCGAAACACTGCTCTTTTGCGATTCTTTTTATTTTTTATTTTTACTTTATATTTTTTGTTAATTATTTTTATGTATTTATTTTTTGGGGCTGTGGAACGAATAATTTAAGTTTCCATTATTCCTTTCGGGAAAATGCACTTTGATTTACGAGTGTTTTGAAATACGAGCATGCTTCCGGAATGAATTATGCTCGTAATCCAAGGTTCTGTACTGTAAACCATTTTACGTGATATAAAAGAATAGTCTTCCCAAACCCTCCAATCACACCAGTCACATTTTATTTAATGTTTCCCCCCCCCCCTCCCCTCCTTCAAATGTTCTATAAATCCTGTAATTTTAGACAATTTGAGTAAAAAATATTACTTTACTCCATGGATCAGTTTTCAATTCTGTTACAAGCGTTAAAGGACTGAAATTTAAGAATTCTTTAAACATTTCACCACTTAACCAATCAAAACTGTTTACATTTTCTACCACATATTTACAAGGTACAAGTAGTACCCTACATTTAAATTACCAATTTCAGCGGATACGAACGAACCACGGTTTTACCCCCGGTTCGATCACTGTAGCTCACATGTATTGTAAAAAAAAAAAAAAAAAAAAAAAAATAGACACTCAAGTCCAAAATACTGTATATAATTATAAACTGGGTGCGTGAGGGAGAAATGAGTCAGCCTCACTGGTTTCAGTGAATCAGTCCAGGAGCACGATGATAGAAAATGGCTGTCTTGTAAAACTCTCCTGATGGTGAATAATCCTAATTTAACTAAAGAGTTCACAGTTCAATACAGTAAAAAACAGCTCCGAGACAAAATGGCACCTGGGATTCCCCTCACAATTTACAGGCGCAGAGACAACACTGTTGCGTTCATTTTACTATGAGATTCATTTCCTTAGATGCAGTTACAGTTTTTGGCCACATGATGGCAGTGTGGGGGAAATGGGTCAGATTTAGTCAAGTGGATTGATATGATTTATACTGTTCGTAAGTGGGGAACTAACTATACTCTCGTATTGTGAAATAATTTCTTCTTGAGTTCATGGGTTTATTCTTGAGTCTTATAGACTGAAGTATGGAGGGTGAGGGAAAGCTTATCGCAGCATACAACATAGGACGTTTAAACAAATACGACTTGCACAGCATTTCAGTGACTTTTATATATATTTATATATATATATTTTTTTTTATTTAATTTTTTTTTTTTTCGTTTTAAAATCTGTTTAGCTTTTTTGAGTCAAATCAGATAATTAAGCAATATCACATGAAGTTTGTTAGAGGCGGGAGCAGCTCAGTGGTTAAGGCATTAAACTCTACTGATCAGAAGGGCTGAGTTTCAGACTCCACCACCACCAAGTTGCCACTGCAAGGCCCTTAACCTGAAACGAGACATGAGCGTCTTCCATATGCTGTAATGCAGAAGGTGTGCTGTTGTACTGAATATTAGCATGGTTGTGGTGTGGTCTTAGGCACGAGGGAGCTGCCCTATGAATGCTATTTACTATCAACAAATTTTATCTGTTTATTTAATCAGTTGTTTTTGCTCTGCCAACACATACCCTACTGCGACTGGTGGAACTGGCTTCGCGCTGGTACCCGACAGTTAGTGTAATTAACGGGTGTGAAAATAGTTTTTAAATTTTACCAGTACTGTCTAGACAAACGATGAGGTGAATAAACCATGGAGGCGGTGGACATTTAACTTGAGAAACTTAATGAGTTGTATTTTCACTTGCTCCGTTTTAAAGTATTGGATAACTTCCAGCTTTCTGAGATTGAATACCCCCATGTTGATATGTTGGTGTACATTACTTTTTCCTGTACTGTACACTGTACAATTGACTCTAGCCAAACATATTTACCAAACTACGACTTTTGCTGCTTCAGTCATAAAGTCCTCTCCTTGAGGTGAAGCTGAAAGTCTGCACTCCAGTCACATGTTGATTGCTGAAATTTCATGAGTAAAAAATACGAACATTAAGCCCTTCAAATATGCCCTCCCACCCTGAGAGTTCAGCCACAGAAAGCTATGGTACTTAAAATTCTACCAAGCACTCTCTCACACTAGTATTACCGTACTAGTATTGCACTTGGCGCGGGTAAGGATAGTTGTCCCAGATAGTGTTGTCCCATGTCAGGGAATTCGCATTCATGTTCTTTCCCAATTTATTAGTTAATCAGCTCACCATATGATCTTATTAGGGATGTATCAGTACCAACTTTAACTTCTACGCTTTATGTACAGGTAGTCCTTAACTTACAAACATTCCAGTTACAAATTTCCACAGATACAAACAGACCACGGTTCTACTTGTGGTTCAATCACAGAAGTAGCTCACGTGTTTTATTTGGACACATTTTTCTTGCACATACACACTTCCAAATATTTTCTTTTCTAAAAAAATTCTTTAATTTTTGTGAATTTGCTTTGAGACAATGACCATTGTTAAAAGCGCTTTATAAATAAAATTGAACTGAATGTGTTGTGCAAAAAACGTATACTGCAATGCGCCAGATACATTATGTACAAGATTTTCAGTGTGAAAGTGATGTATTATATCCGGTGTGTGTATATGTGTATATATATATATATATATACACATATACACACACCGGATATAATACATGTATGTATGTATGTGTATATATATATATATATATATATATATATATATATATATATATATATATATATATATATATATATAATGTTGGGGGGGGGAGTGAGTCAGCCACACAGGTTTCGATTAATCAGTCCGGGAGCATGATTAAAGAAAATGGATGTCCTAATCCTAATTTTGGAAAATCCTCAAAAAAGAAATTTCTCAGTCCAATGTGGTGGGAAACAGCTCTGAGACAAAAATAGCGTCCAGGATTCCCCTCACGCTTTAAAGCATGGAGACAGCATTGTTACATTTCACTGTGAGATTCATTTCTTTAGTCCCGGTTACTGTTTTTGGCCACATGATGGCAGTGTGAGGAAAGGGGACAAATTTAGTCACGTGGATTGGTATGCTTTACATTGATTATTTGTGTCAAAGTCTTAAAACTCACTTTGACAAACTTGAGAACAAATCGGACTTACGAACATGCTCTCAGAATGGAATTCGTTCATAAGACGGGGACTGCCTTTATTTAATACTAATATTTATACATACTTCACATTTCTTATCATGGACATGGCAGAATTTCACTGAGACTTGTTCTTTATAACTTATAATCTTTAAGATTATAAGGGTTGCAGTAGAAAAAAGACCATTTCGTTCCAGTTTGTAAAACTTCTGGTTGTAAGGCCAAGCTGATTTTTAGTTGTTACTCTGACCACTAATCCCTTTTTATTTTGCTTTTTCTTTTTCTATAGGGTCTGAAAGAAACCAGTGGCGAGCTGAAGGTTTTCACCACTCAGAACGTGAGTCCTGGAGCAGGTGAGTACGTCTTGGAAATTCCGTGTTTGCAAACGTTCCTCAGGTAGTTCCTTATCAAGTATACTGTGAACCGATGTAGGGTGCACGTGAATGAATCACTTCACCAGGAGTGGACAATAAAAAAAAAAAAGTCCCTTTAGTTATAGCACCTTGATGGAGTAAAAAAAAAAAAAAAAACAGTTTGAAACGGGGTCATTTATTATTATTATTATTATAGAGGAAGGCATCATATTAATGTGACGCATTAAAAATGAGTACTTAATGGAGTATTTTTTAATTTTATGTAAAAAATAAAAATTAAGTCCTTACTATTATATATGCTGGTAATCTGTTAAAAGCGAAATGATATCTTGTAAATTAATCAAATAATGTGTTTACGAGTTGTACACATTTCAGTAATGTTGGATTTAATAGTATCTGTTGTTGTTTCAATAAATTTTTAATCTCCGTAGTATGAATTTTTCACAGTAGCAGCAGCAACAGGTATCTGAGGTGCTCATGTTACACTTTTCTCATATTACAACCGCTTAAAAAATTGAATGACATGCAAAACTCGATCCTAAGCTTTAAACAGGAGGGGGGAAAACTTTTCCTTCATACTTTATTGTTGAATCATTTATTTTGCTCGCTGTCCTCGTGACTCTGTGCTGAATAAGTATATGAATTTACACACTTGGACTGAGGTAGCTCCTGTGGGTCACAATCATTTGCTAAACCATTAGCTTAATGTGTTTGGAACGTGTGGAATGTGTTTAACTATAAAATAAAATAAAATACATTACAACATAATTATGTTAGCATATGGTATCATAATTACCACAGAGAGGCTGTGAAACTGGGAGATTATGATGGTATGCCTTAATGCGTCTTTTCTGGTTTGTGGTGTTTTTTTCCAGCGATTGTGTTACCACACTGTTTCCCCTTTTTCTCTGGTTCAATATGAAGAAAATGGGCCCAAATCTTCTTTTTTCGCCCGAGTGATACTGCTGTGATGACGAAGAGTTAAAGATGACTGAGCTTGTAACATCCCGTCAAAAAATAGAAATCTGGGAAACACTACTGCTTGCGGATTGTGACGAACATTTTCATTTCTTAACTAAACCACAATTAAGCCTCTTTTTTTTCGTCAGCAGTATTACATGCTGATTTCGTCACTTTTGCTGTTCATTAATATCTGTGGTATTTCGTCAACGTCTTAGTCACAGCAAAACAAAAAAAATAATGACGAAAAATTTTCACAAAAAAAATTAACACTACTGTATATACTGGGTTTCGAGAGAGAAAAGGCGGCCACTTGTTTTTTTATTTTTATAATTTTTTTTTAATGCACAATTTCTTGATTGCTGTTTGTAACGTCTTTTCCCGTATTGTCTCAATATTCAAACTTGCATAGTAGCAGTAAAATTAAGTAGGTTGTGAAAACACTACATGTAGTGCATACACTACATGATTACAGTATGTGTCATGTTTTAATGTTTTAACACCACGTAGTTGATTTTAAATAAGTCTGTATGATTCCTGTATCTCCAGCAGAGGGCAGACACCCTCTAGACTTTTGTGTTTGTTGTAATGGTCGCTTTCTCTCCCAACAGGTGCCTTGGTGTCTCTCGTGACCGTCCATCCTTCTTCCGTCACCGGAGTGAAGCAGATAATGCCTAAAGCCATCGGTGGCCCCGGCCTCAACGTGCTTTCACACGTGGTAAGAAGTCTAAGGGTCATCGCCATCCAGCGCTGCTCATCATGTCGACAGGACTTTCCGTTCCCAAATAAGACGTAATCCCGCCTGCTCCGTTCTCACACGTTCTGCCTGTTCTCTAATTAGGGCCAGGGCTCCCTCTAATAGCTCTTCTCTCCTCCAGTCAGGTTTCCCCGTACCTTCCTTTGAGTGTGTACGAAGCACAACAGTGCTAAAATCCTCCATTAACATTAAGCGAGGTGACCTGTGAGGGTTCCACCTAAGCTGATCATCACAGAAGTTTGGAGTCAGCAGGATTAGAGCGCAAATCATTGCCATCATCCAATTACAGGCGAAAGCTCTCAGCCAGAGCTGGGTGTGAGGTGAACACACCAGGATAGTGTTGGTTCTTCATTTGTCTCACTGGAAGAAATAGTAAAGTAGCCAGTTTTTTATTTTATTTTTTTTAATGAAGGAAGTTACTTTCAAGTTTTTCTTGCTTCTTTGGCCACCTAAAAAAATACCCGACACGTGATTTGTATTAACATGATAGTTAATATTTTGAAAATTAGGAAACGCAGATTTGATTTTTGAAAAATTTTGTGTAACTTTAAGTTGTATGACACTTTTAAAGCATTTTAAAGCCCTTTCTTTTTTTTCACCATAGTCAAAAACTTTTAACTGCACATATTTTCCTTCAGTGATAACTTCTGTTAATGTCCTTTGAGAGAACTCATTGGTTGATTTAATTTAAATTTAATATTTAGTCTCCCCCTGACATGTTTAAAGAGCCATTTTAACAAACAGGGTGGGAAAAACACTCTACATAAAGATATCTCGAACTGCAGCTTTATCACATTAAATGAAAAAATCTAATCGTTTAAATCCCACATTTTATTTAAGTTGTTGTACGCAAGCTTGTTGGAGTTAATCAGGATTTTGAGCTTTAATTTAATAAGTTCAGGGATTATTCTTCTTTTAATTTATTATTTTTCAAAGTTCCTCTATTTTTACAGGCTGAAAAGTCAATGGATGCCTCCCTTTTTTTTATTACAGCCAAAATGCGATTAAAGGTGCTAGAAGGTCTGCATTTAAAGTTTTGACTTTGGTAGCTGTTCTCAATATGTGGTGAAACAGATTCTGATGCTAGTGAAGGCCATCGTTAAGCTGGAGGGGAAAAAAAAAAAGATCAAGAGTGGCAAAATCAACCATTTTGCATTAACTTAAAAAGAAGGAATGCACTTGGCGAACAAAAAGCCTAAAAGCCAAACATAGGACAACTAAAGTGGTTGATGGCAGAATCGACAATTAACATTTAGCCGAGAATTAGATGTAACCAAGAAACAAAAGGCCGGTTTAGACTATACTAGAGAACATCTAATAATCCTACCAAGTTCTCCAGACAGATTTTTCAGATGGATGGAACCAAGATTTCAATTTAGAGTAGGAAGAAAACAATATGAAGTAGGAAAGAAAGGTTTTCAATTATATTAAGTTATATAATACACATAATACGGTAAATGAGTGCGGGAGTGATTAATGTACACAAAGTATAGTTGATACAGTTTAAACTGTAGTTTATACAGGTATCTGTGCGAGCATTGTGTCGTGGATAAGACGTGTCAAGATGAATACATGCCTGTCTGTGGTATGCTCATGAAGCGCTCAGAGCCTACATCATCCGTCAAACATGGTGGAGGCAGCAATTGACGTAGTCATAAACTGCTCACAGTGGGCCTGCGTTACTAGTGTTTATTGACTCAGATGTGATTGCTGATTAGAAGTTAACGGGTGGCTCAGCAGTTGCTTGTTTACATACACTAAAATGGCACATTCAGACAAGGAAGGCAGATGACGTAAAGCGCTGGCAAAGCAACTTAATGGAGGAAACGCTGCATTTTGAGAAGTTTGTGGTTTCCAGACTTTAAGCTGACAGCAAAAAAAAAAATTCCTTTTTTACTATTATGTATGTTCGTCCAATTATTTTATGTCCTGTGAAATAAAAGCACCGTGGTAAAAGATGTCTAATTGCCACGCTGATAATGCATGTATGTTCCTTAAACTTTTTTAAAAATCTATACCTATTATATAACAGTAAAGTTGTACATTGAAAATATTTGCGAGGAAAAATATTTTAAGGGGGGGGGATGCAAAATGAGTAATGGAAGACCTTAAGATGTTATTTGGAAATTTTGTCTGTTTCTGCAGGCATCACGTAAAAACTACTTTAATGGAGTTTTTACAGGTGTATTTGGACGTGCTTGAGGTTACATATAGGGTTTGTTTCATCGCAGTCGGCCCACAGGAAGAGGATATGTTACTTTAGGAAAACGCCCTTTGTAAATTTAAATAATAAAATTCATCAGATGGCGCTCTGCATTTATTTATTTTATTTTTCTTTGAGTGTGCATCTAAAATCTACGTACTTAATAGACATGAACTCACACTTTCATTCCATGCACTTCACAAGTAACGTGTAAAAATTGTAGTTCATTCCAAAATTTTAATCACAAATTTCTTAAAGTGAGTGTGCAATTAAATTCCACGCGCACATCTAGTAAAATTTAAACGTCTACATTTTATTCACATCTTAAGCAGATAATTGTTTATTAATACATTAGTGGACCGAGACAAAATATAAAAATTGTCTCCAAAGGTTAAAAAAAACTATGAAAAATATGTGCTATTTAACAGTACTGTTCTAGAATGTAGACAAAAAAATTACTCAAAAAAAAAAAAACTCTAATGGTTGTCAAAAAAAAACATGGCATGTATTAAAAATTTCCATGTTATTATAATTGTCATTGTCCAGATACTTATGGAGCCAAAAGATGGTTTACAATATGAAGGGGTTTCTCAGGCAACTGCGACTGTAACATTTAGATTCTTAATTCATTAGCATAATAATTTTTATAGATTTTTTTTTTTATTTGACATTAAGGTTTAAATTATTAAGGGTTTTTTTGGTTGTTAAGTGATTTATTGTCTACACTCTAGAACAGTACTGGAGATTACACTGTAAAATATCGCACATTTTTAATAGGGTTTTCTTTGGAGAGACTAAATTCTGATTTAACTCTGTAGAACACTTTTAGTTAACATTGCTGAAATTTTACAATATTAGACTTGTTTAAATGTGAATGTTGTCATGGTACATTTTGAGAATGTGTTGTGTAATGTGTATCTGTAGGTGATCGGCACTCCTCAGAGACCCACAGCTCCTGCTGGTGCCGCTCTGTTAACCAGTCCCAGAACTCCCAGTGCTCAGTTCCTCACACCACAGGCACACGTGCGACCCGAGTCCTCACCCTGGTCCAGTGGGTAGGTCATGTGCACACGGTACCACCTCTCGGACTTCGGCAGGATTTTAAAGACATGGCACATATTTATTTGTGTTCAGTTGTCCCAGTCTGTATGCTGAACTTACTGTGCTGTAAAAAAAAGTATTCGCACCCCCTCCCCCCTTTACACATTTTAATAATCAAATTTTTTTAATAATCAAATTTTTATATTATGGAAAGATAACCCGAGTACATACAAGATGCAGTTTTTAATTGGTTTCATTTGTTAAGAAAGAAAAGCTGTCTCTGTGTGAAAAAGTAAAGGCTCTATAAAACCTAATAGTTGCTTGGTGCCGGCAACAACTGCAAATCAAGCATTTTTGCAATAACTCTTACTCACACTTTCACTTTTGCTTTAAAAGAACAAAACACAGCACTGTATTTTATACAGGTTTAGACAGTATGGCTGTAATATAGTCTATTTATTAGAGTAGGCATTTCCACAAAACATAGTCATGGGGTGAACTTGACTTAACAGCTTTCCCTATCGTTTCTTCATTTTTAAAAATACAATTAAAAAAATTAAAGCAACATATGAATTATGTGATTATGTAAAATTATTTCAGATGCTTTAATGCTTATTTATAAATTTTTCTCACACAAAACCCAAATAAGTTCCTTTGATTATATTTTTATTTAAACAAGTATTTAAAATTAAATACCTGAACTAGATTAAGCAAAGTATGGAAAAGAAACACAAGAACAAATAATTTCATTAAAAAAACTTTGGCATTTACATAAATCTATTATTTTTTTTTTTATTAACCAAAAATGCATATGAAGAGAGTATTTGCAAAATCTCAATTTTTAGCTGTCGTTACAAGTCATACTTTATTATCGAAAATCAGAAAATAGCAAATAATTGACATTTGGTTGTTTTGATTAAGTTTAAGGTAACAACTCAACTGATTTAGGATCAAGAATTATACATTACAAGCGTATTGTCACATATATAGGTCGCGTTTTTGAAGAATGGCACTTTTTTGTTAGCTTTTTTTTTTTTTTTTTTTACAAATAAACTTTTTATTTTTCCTCAGTTTTTCAGTCTAAATTACAAAACAAAAATAATCCTCAGGTGAATGTATCCATTAAAATAACACCATAATTCCTTAATTCCTGCCCTTGCTAAAAGCAGGACAATGCTTTGTATAAATAACAACTAAAGCTCCTTAGAATGAATGAATCAGCACGTCGTCTTCGTGACTTTTCTCCCCTACAGACGTGGCAGTAGAAGAGGGGACAAGAATGGCAAAGGCTTGAGACATTTCTCCATGAAGGTGTGTGAGAAGGTCCAGAAGAAAGGCGTAACCTCTTACAATGAGGTCGCGGACGAGCTGGTGACCGAGCTGAGTTCTGGAGACAACATCTCTCCCAACGAAGCTGTAGGTTCCCACCGTTCACACGTTGATTGGTCATACGTGAGGTTGTGTTCTTTTTTTTTCTTTTTTTTTTTGAGATGTTTTAGTGTTAATAAAAATACAAGGGTGAGTTAAAAATTATCTGCACTCTGGAAATTATTTTAATTAACTCTTAGTAAAGATGAAGTGAATCCTAGTTCTTGTAGGGCTGCTCTCAGGGCACCAAACAAATTATGCAAATATTATGCCCTTGGATAGCAGGTAGCTCTTTAGCTCTTCAGTAAATGTCTCACTGTAACTAGCACTGTTGAGTATTGACCTTTTTTCCTAATAATGTTTCAATACTGGCCTTTGGGAATCTCAGAACTGTAAACATTGGTGAATTTTCCAGCTGAATGTTGACGTTTTAACTTTTTCTCGGTAGGTGATTAATGATATTTTCCGTTCTATACTCTGCCGTTTAGTTTAGGCTCGTAGTGATAAATTCTATTTCATCGCCAGTAACGATTCTCCATAAACTTTCACCATCCTTAGAGTATTGATCCAAATTTTGTTTGCAGATATCCAAACGCTCCTGTTTACGCTCTATAAGTTGTTTTGGCATCAGGTACACCCTTAGACAACACACACAAAAAATAATTTTAATCACTGCATGCTGCTCTTCTTTCGGGCAAATCACAAGTCCATTTCGCACCGCAGTTACAAATAAACTGATGTAACACATTCACACTTGCATGTCTATGACTACGGAGACAGGAGCCTGGAACTGGCTGATGAAATAGATTTGATATAACCAAAGTGCAGATAATTTCTGACTCATACATACAGGGGAATGTTGTGGTAGAAAGGGTAGACAAAATGAGTAAAAGACATTTTCATGGAAAGCGAGTTAAAATAAAATAAACTGCTGATCCTGATGCATCAGATGAAGTATTAACTTCTTAAATATACTAAAGATCTATTATTGTTACCACCACAGTCATTTTTCATGAATAGTAACTGGCATTAAGTGTTTCCTAAAATCCAAAAACATTTAGATTGAAAAATGACACTTTCACACTATTTACTCCTAGTATTCCATACAGTGATAAAATCAAGTAACAAGTCTTTGTAATTCTTTAAGTTTCCAAAAGCCTTGTTGTTAAAAAAACATAAGACTTATGAAGACCTTTTAAGTGAAGATGATGACTTAATAAAGACGTCTGTATTGAAATCAAAGAGTTACAATGACTTACTGATACAAACTGAAGACTTGGGAAGATTGAAAACAGGGCCTTTCGAAGACTTCCGTGAAAACGATAACATGCCAAGTCTGAATACAGTTAGGAAGAAAATGGTTTTAGGGCTTCAATCATTAACTCTCTAAGTTTTTGTCATCAGTGGTAAGGTTGTTGTACCGTTTCAAAGTCGTCCAACATTTTCAGCAATCACAATTGTTTTTCTTGTTGATTTTATCTAACATTCATGTTTTTTTATGTTCCCTTACCAACAGCACGTTTATGACCAGAAGAACATCCGGAGGCGAGTATACGATGCACTAAATGTCCTAATGGCAATGAACATCATCTCCAAGGACAAGAAGGAAATCAAATGGATCGGGTTCCCAACCAATTCGGCTCAGGAATGCAAAGACCTGGAGGTTAGGAACTAATATATACAGATGCATGCATTCAACATGAAGAAAATTATAACCCAGTGAAGAAAAAAGACAGTGTACAGTAGAATGGTTTACATCATGTATACTACCGCATAAAAGTTTGGGGTTTCCTGGAAATTTGATTGTGTATATCAGTTGTGATATGTTTCCTTGGGGGAAAAAAACAGGCATGAATGTGTTCTTCATAATTTTTTTTTTTTTTTTTTATTCATAGTACAGTCATAGGCATTCTATCCGTTGATTATTTATTTTTTTAAAGATAATCTGATATTTCACCCCATGTTTTCTGGAGCATCACCCACACGATGGATTTAGATTAATTAGAGTCTTCCTCCGTGCCATACGGTCAAACTCCTCCCACAACTAGTCGATACGGTCATGATCCGGAGACTGTGCTGGCTGCTCTGTTACAGCCGGAAGAAAAAAACTTTGTGAACTGCATAAAAATGTCTTTTTTCAAAGAAAAAAGTTTGGAAAACAAGAAGCAAGGGATCCCAAACTTTTGAGCGGTAGTGTACAGTATGTTGAGTCTGTTAAGCAGGCTTTTAAGATGGAAACAATCAACACATTACAAAAGTTTTTAGACATATTAAGAATCAAAGTGATAAACTCAACAGTAATTGTACATCTTGTCCATTTGAATGGAGTTTCGGTCTTTTCTCTCTCTCTCTATCCTTCACTGATTCGTTCCTTTTTCTCTGTGAAAGGCTGAGCGCCAGAGACGACTTGAACGAATCAAGCAAAAACAGTCTCAGCTTCAAGAGCTTATACTACAGGTACACACACACACACACACACACACACACACGTATAAACATGTTTATTTAAACCATAAGATGATTATGATTCCTAATCTCGCACTCCGTTGTGTTGAACATATAAAAATAAAACAAAACAAAAAAACAGCAAATCGCCTTCAAGCGTCTGGTGCAAAGGAATCGTGAGGCCGAGCAGAAGAACCACAGACCTCCTCCCAACACCGTCATTCACCTCCCCTTCATCATAGTCAACACCAGCAAGAAGACGGTCATCGACTGCAGCATCTCAAATGACAAGTGAGAACTCGTGCTGCCTCGTTTGCCTGCCGTCGCCACGTTAACTGAGCGCTCTCTAATGTAAATGTCTCGTCCTCCACAGGTTCGAGTACCTGTTTAACTTCGACAACATGTTCGAGATCCATGACGACATCGAGGTCCTGAAGCGCATGGGCATGGCGCTCGGGCTCGAGTCGGGCAAATGCACGGTGGAAAATCTGAAGATAGCCCGGACGCTCATACCTAAAGCTTTGGAACCCTATGTCACAGGTCAGAACACACACAAAGTAGGAATCATCAACCTTTCTCCTTCTTCTATATTTATACATTTGACACAATCTGTTGATGTGTATTTTTTCAGGAAATAAATTATGGAGCTCTACACTTTGACTTGTATCTATCTTTTGATCTCAAACACAAGTCTTTTTATTGTTTAGCAAAAAACAAACAGAACTGATTTTACATCTCCCAATAGTTTTGGAATCCTGTAAGTATGTTAGTGTGTATTAGATGTACTGTATATTTGTCTTATTTATTTTCTCACATGAACTTTACAGTGCAGAAATTATTTATTTATTTTTTCTTGCACATGCATATCTAAAGTGGTCGTCTTGCACCTCCAGGGTTCGGGGGTTAACTCCCGTCTCTGTGTGCATGGAGTTCGCATGTCCTCCCTGTGCTTGGTGTGTTTTCATCCGGGTACTCTGGGTTTCCTTCCACAGTCCAAAGACATCCAGATTAGGCTAATTGGTGTTCCCAAATTGCCCATGGTGTGTGAACGAGTGTGTGTGTGTGTGTGCCCTGTGGTGCATTGGCACCCTGTCTAGGGTGTACCCCGCTTCGTGCCCTAAGCCTCCTGCAATAGACTCCAGGCCCCCGCGACCCTGAATACAGGATAAAGTGGTGTAGACGATGAGTGAGTGTGTGCATTAGTGATGAAGAGTTTGGATCATTTTAGTGACTTGGTTCTTTGAATTTCGTTCATCAAAATGAATTGTACATCTTAACATTCTCGTTCATCTAAATTGTAGGCGCACATATTATATAATATAATATAATTAAATTATTACAGAAATTAACAGCAGTACTTAAACAAATGTGTTAAATGAATTAATAATTATACTCTAACCTGTGTTTTGTTTAGATATGGCACAGGGAGTTCTCAGACAACCTAACGGAGGCTATTCTCGTACAAACAGGTGATTTTCCTCGTACTAATGTTTCTTCCTTTCATTAAAAAAAAAATCCCACGTTTGTTTTATAGCTCTTAAACATTACAACACGTTAAAAATAAAACAAATTGTCATTAATAAGCAGCATACGACTTTATCATTGATTATTTTATATTTAATGATATATAATATAGATATATTTGTTTTCATTATTACTTTATTTTATTTATTTTTTGTTATTATAGTAATAACATAGCTGTTGCCACCGCGGCCTCCAGCTCCAACAGCTCGTACCATGGCAGCTCTCGCGATACTCCTGCATCCTTTCTGGAAGACGAGGAGGAGGATGAAGACGAGGACGATGAGGACTTTGATGATGACGATGATGAAGATTAACTTCTTGGGATTGTCCCGCCCTTTGACGCAAGTCAGCACTGCCTGGTTCTTGTACTTCTGTGACCTTTGTATCTTCTAGCCTTTAGAGTCTGCTAAGAAAAGTGCAGCTGCCTTGTCAAAGACCTCAGTGGTGCTTTGGAAATATATAATATAAAGCCCCCCATCCCCCCTGTTTTTTTTTTTTTTTTCCACCTCCTTCACTACTTTTTGCCTTCTGCTGGAAGTTAAGACCTAATGCTCGTGTAATCTTGTAATTATAATTTATCCTTCGTTTAAAATCTGTGTCCCTTTTCATGTCCAAAGATTCAAACATGAATCCGATGGCCTTTTGGACAGCCATCTTCTTTAACCAGCTGCCATCTTTTTTTTTTTATATACAGGCAACTATTTTTCCTAGGTGGGTTTTGAAACAAATAAACACATTCCACGAAGTGTCACCTCTAATTTCAACAGGTGTTCGTTTTTATGTAAAACAATTTTTTTTTTTTTTTTTTTTTACAATAATTTTTAAAACAAAGTCAGATATACAGATAATATACATTTTATATGGGTTTATACAGACATGGGGTTGTTCTATAGTTTTTGTTCAGTGAGGGTTAAAAGAAAACAATAAAAACAAGGTCTTTGTAATCTTTTATTCATTTGTTTTATTTTCAGACTTACTGTGTTAATAATTAACCTACATACCATTTAAATTAAGAATACATTTTAAACAAATAAATGCAACTAGATTTTATATATATATATTCCTTAAGATTGTCTCTAATACAAAGGTTGATTTGCAAAGCAAGTTTTTTTGTGTGTTACTGATTCATACTGAAATGACATGGAAAATAAACATAAAAAAAAATGAACAAATGTGTGTATAATCTTGTGTATATGGCTAACTCAGTGCATTTAAATGAAAGATGACTTTCCCTTCATAGGGATCGTAGAAGTTCTGATAAGCGATGTTGTTGGCCATTACCCTGCACTGGATCATTGCCTTCCTCTTGTTAACGAGATCGAATTTGACCGCCACCAGCGGGTTCACGTAGTTCGGCTGGGAAAGAGAACACAACATGACTTGATTGAGACATGACTTTCAGACAGATATCTCTAGGAAACTCAGTGCTGTACCAGTGAAGGTGCTGTACCTGAGCCAGCCTGCCGTAGTATGGAAAGTACGAAAGGTCGAGAGTTCCATTGACGGGGTAGTACTCGTAGCCACGAACGTTATCTTGACCTTCCTATGAACAGAAACACGCTTCCTATAAGGCTTATCAGTGTTTGACGTCTATTGACTTGTATGCAGTCCACACTCACCAGAACAGTGCAGTTCAAGTTTGGTGCGATGTCTGTTCCGTTGTTTGGGTAGAAATCGATGATCTGAGAAGAACAATTTGAATAATCATTCACTGTAGGCCAGGTTTTGGATTATTTCTCTAAAACCGTACCATACCCTGTTCATCTTGATGATTACGCATGGCTGGGCGGTGTTATAACCGAATGTTGGGTCGCTAATCCCAGAACAGTTGCCCAGTGTGCTTTGGTAGAAGGGACAGGACCACTTTGTATGATTCGGAGCAGTGAATGATCTTTGGATGAAGTACTTGCCAGTGGTACAGTTGTAATGGTTGCATTGTGCTTGTCTGGTATCATTGTATGCTGAATTAAAGGGGAAAGAAACAAGAATATTTTTTTTGGTCCATTTTCAATGCTTGTATTAATAAAAGAAGCGGGGTACATACGTTCGAGGAAGTCCTGAAGAATTTTCGACATCTTCATCCAGCTTTTCTTATCAGATATGTTATAGTTGATCTCTACAACTTCATCGTTATACGTGTCCGGCCAAACCATCACGCCTATAAGACAGTACTCTGAATCAGTGTCACTGTGTGTGTATGTGTACTGGTTTGTAAATCTCTAAAAATGTTTCTATTTCAATTTGTTAACCTGGCGATTTTAATCGATCACGATAGTCAGGGGTGTAGGGGTCCAGGGTGTACATGAGCACGTAGATGGCCAGGGAGAACAAGGCTGTCATCACCACATAGAACGCAACATAATACAGGCTGATGTACACTGAAATGGAATTTAAAAACAAAGCAAGTTTAAAAGCTTTTGTGCACATTTTAGTTGGAAAGCAATCTTTAAGCAATATGTAAATTGATATCCATCTGCAAATAATTGCTTAGTTCTCCGTCTGATCTGTCAGCAACACCCGTTTACCAAAAACAAATAAAGGACGCAAAAAATGAACGAGGTAGTCATTTGAAAGTCAAAGTTAAGCCTTTCTGAATGAATTGTGGAAAGATTTTAGATAAGACATGTAAAAACAGGATATGCCTGCGAGCATTTAGCAAAAACATACCGGTCCAGCTGTTCTGTTTAATTTTATTAAAGACTCCGAGGTCAACAGTAACACTCGTGGTTTCGAGGTTCTTTGGTTTGTCTTTAGTTAAAATCTTTTCAGAAGATTTCTATAAAGTTTCTACATTCCAAATTCCTAACAAATCTAAACTTTAACAGCAACAATTGTAGCATAATGCAGAAAAATCTATTCAGTTATGGATTGCAATTTTTTATATCAATTCATGAATCGCCAAACTAATTTATTATATATATAAATTTATATATAAATTTATATTTATATAAATTAAAATTTATATATAAATTTATATTCATAAAATTAAAATACAAATCAAACTGGCACTTAGGTATCGTGATAATATTGTATCGGGTGATTCCCATCCCTAATTCTTAGTATTGTAATCTGTTTCTTGCTATGTATTTGTAACACGGTTTGTATGGTGACGGCTAACTTTTGTCATTTAGCTAGTTTGAATCATGTTAGGCCAAAGGTTGCTGCTAGTTAGCCTCAGTTAAGTATCTCTCATTTTCTCATTAAATATACATGTACGTTTTTTTATTACTTTTCTACTGTAACTTAAGGAACTTGAATCTATTCTTTAACTTAAATGGAAAAGTTAATTGAGAATCAGTTGCGATTTTATTTAAGCAAAGAATTTGCTTCACTTACCCCATTTTTCTGGTGTCCTACCCATAAATTTCCCTTCATCAGAATTCCAAACAAAATGGCCAAAGTCTTGACACCTTTGGCCGCAGGTTCGCTTTTCCTTCAGAGTAGCCATTGTATATTTCTCAAATGGGCGCTACACGTTTTTAGAAAACTGTCGTTTTTCCTGAAAGCTTTCCTCTTTCAAAGGGGTTATCTTTCTCCTTTGGGTATTTCTTCTGATTTCTTGATATTGTGTGAGAACAATGGTCGTGCACCATGGACATGTCTTTTTATATATCATGATAAGCACACTATTAACTTGCATAATTCTGGGCAGGACTAACCACTCACAAGTACTTTCATTCGCCCAGGAATGGAAATGTGCAGAAGTTTGTTATGGTCACCTTGAAGCCTTGGATAAGATCTCAGCTTGAGTTTGAGTAAGGTCTTGGTACCTTATCAAATATTAGGTACAATTCAGAGATAAGCTGTTTGGCTTGAGTGTGAACATTGACCAGTGGAAGCAAATGCCAAGATTTTCTCAGTGTAAGTGCTATTCACTTAAACACTTTAGCAGAGCGTTTGGCTTGATATTGATTGGAAGAGGATTAGTTACAAGAGAGTTCATAACCTTTAAGATTATCTACTCAAGTGGTCAAGTGTGTCTTATAAAAGACAGATATTGTCATAAATCAATATCACAAAATAACCCAATGTGGTCCTCTTAATCAGCAAGTCCAAATTTTTCGAGTGAACTGATTTTACATAAATTTTTAGTTTGAAAGTTGAGTCCTCAAGGGTTAACGTGGAGATCCGGGAAGGTATTAAGGGGTTAGGAGATAAGGGATTTATGAAAGGTGATGAGACAGGCAGATCCGCTTGTGCGAGTGTCTGTGCCATAGTGCTTTGTCTTTCATGCTACTATCTGACCAAAGCCCCAAGCTGGATTCTGCAGTCACTTTCTCTGACTGAATCCTTCAAGACGCAATCTCTCCAGAATCCCTGGGTGCCCCCTGGGTTTTGATGTCTGGTTGTTCAATCGATTTCTATTCGTCTCCTTTATTGGCACTCTATCTATTGGGAGCGAAGCGCTAAGTACCAATGCTCAAGGCCTGAACAGAATAGTTGTCTTTCAACTCAATTGTATTTTTATCCAACCAAGTCCAGTGATTTGATACCATGGATATCGGTGGTCTCACAACAGTGGTAGCCAACTCGGCCTACATCTCAGCTCGTGGAAGCTTCGATGGATCAGCAAACCCAGCAGCAAATCGGGACAAGAAATACCATTCCAAGCTAAAACTGCCTCACATCACGGTATGCGAGGGCCTTAGGGAAACACTGGATCTCCAGTTTAACAGTATCTGTGTCGAACAACCCATTGGCAAGCGCTTGTTCCAGGAATACCTAGAAACAGTGAATGAGTACAAGGGGCCCTGTCGCCTATGGAAGGACGTGGAGGAATACGACACTGCTGAGGACAAAGATCGGGTCAGTAAGGCTGCCAAGATCCTCCAACGCTACATGGACCCCGCGGCCAAGTACTTCTGTCCGTTTCTGCCTGAAAATGACATCACCAATGTGAAAGAGCAGCATGACAAAGCTTCCAATGACTTGTTTGTTGTGATTTTAGCCTGCATACTTGATTTCCTTAAGGAGGTCCCATATACCTTCTACCTGGAGACCATGTACTTCAAAAGATTCCTGCAGTGGAAGTGGCTGGAGATGCAGCCCATTGGTGAGGACTGGTTCCTGGACTTCCGCGTGCTTGGTAAGGGTGGCTTCGGCGAGGTGTCGGCTTGCCAGATGAGGGCCACAGGAAAGATGTATGCCTGCAAGAAGCTGAATAAAAAAAGGCTTAAGAAGAGGAAAGGCTATGAGGTAAGAATCCTATTCAGAGTATCTAAGGATGGAGTTGATCAATTGCTTGAAAAGTCCTTAATGGAGATTTATTCAACATCATTTACATCAAACATGGTCAGTAATGTGCACACTGACACTTTGCAAATGACTAAAATATAAGTACTGAGATATGTACCGTATATTACATATTTGTTCATATTATATTATGAAATATCATCCTAGTCGAAACCAATCCATTGTACGTATTTAGCGTTAAAACCACCAAACTCCAAAGCAACTAATGCAGAGTTGTTCACCTTCATTGTCATTGTTACTCAGATTACAAGAGCTGCTTAGTTGCGTAAGACTCACTACTGTGGATTTTAAGGTGGCCCACTATCCTGTTCCCTAAGTGTCAGTAACTAAGCCCCTTGGATAGTATTGCTATCCAAAGATACTTCACTGTTACAATGAGAGGAAATTATTTTTGTTAATTAACATATTTCCAGTTCATACAGTACCAGTCAAAAGTTTGAACACCTTCCAATTCCAATTCCATAGTCTTTTAGGATTTCTTTTCTTTTTTTCACAAACGGTTTCTCCTATATCTCCTTTGAACAGTTGATATTGAGATGTGTTTGCTTTTTAAGCTCTGTTAATTAGTAATTTCTGAGGCTGGTAACTCTAAATGAACTTCTCCTCTGCAGCAGAGGTAACGTTTTGGTCCTGCTATCCTGGCAAGGTCTTCATGAGAGCCAGTTTCATCATGGAGCTTGATGGGTTTTGCAAATGCACTTGACACAATACAATGCACTTGTTCTTGTAAGAAATATTCCAAATATTCCACCGACTGTTGGTGTAACTTACTGTAATTACCTATTGCCATATGTGTTATTTTATAGTTATAGACTCAATGTCTAAACTTTGGACTGGTACTGTATGTCCATTTCATATTCTTACATAAGCTTCTCTTTTTATGTATAAATATGAACAGAAAGGGTTCGTTTGGGAAGATTTTACACAACAAGTAAAGGAGCTTTCGAAAGTTCTCAGGGACAACATTCTTAAATTATGTTTAAGTGCAATAAAGATCCGAAACCTTAAACATTCCTTTAAGTACAAAATACTTTCATAATATGCAGATGGAAAGATTATGAAAATGTAAGATACAAGCCAGGGGTTAACTGATAAACGACAACAAATACTGTACATTGGAAACACTAACCACAATCCAAAGGTTTCTGCTCTCTATACTAAACTCACTCTCTCACTCACTTATCGTCTATACCGCTTTATCCTGTATTTAGGGTCGTGGGGGACCTAGAGCCTATCCCAGGAGGCTTAGGGCACGAGGCGGGGTACACCTTGGACAAAGTGTCAATCCATCGCAGGGCACACACACGTACACACACACACAATCATTCACTATGGGCAATTTGGGAACGCCAATCAGCCTAACCTTCATGTCTTTGGACTGTGGGAGGCCTACCCGGAGGAAACGCACCAAGCACGGGGAGAACATGCAAACTCCATGCACACAGAGATAAGAATCGAGCCTGGCCGGGAATCAAACTCTGACCCTGAAGGTGCAAGGCGACAGTGCTAACCACTACACCACTGTGCCGCCATCATATTAAACTCCTCTGCTATAAATGAAGCACATTTATGCACATCTAAAAACTTGGACAAATCAAGACTTTTGGAACGACATAATTTGGTCAAATGAGATGAAAATCTAACTTTGGCAGTTATTCTGCTCATGTTTGGAGAAAGCCCATACCTACCCTGAATGTGAAGGTTTGGAGCATGAGGATATGGGGCTTAATCTTTCCAAATGCTATTGGGTTATTAAAAAATATTAAAATGAGTGATGTCCTATATTAGAGAATGAGAATGTCATCTCAGCATCCAGGAAACTCAATTCGAGACGAAAATGAATGTCTCAGCAAGACGTCAACCCAATACATGCAGCCAAAATATCTCCCGGAGCTGAACCAATCTCATGAAAATTTATGATGGACTTTGAAATTGTAAATCCATCCATCCAGCAGGAGCCTGGTAGGCTTTGAGAATTAAAGATGATTTGCCAAAAGGAATTTATTTAAACAGACAAAATTAAACAGTGCTGGGATTTACATCAAGTGGATTGGGAGTATAATAAGTAACAACAAAAATAAGGTTCTTCCTTTGATGTCAGAAGGCATCAAAAAGTGTTATTCAAAGAGAAATAAATACAATTTAAGCAATTTCTTTGATTGAACTGTTTAAAGTAACTCTATAGAAACCAGTAAACTATTAGTCTAGTGGGTGAACTGCCAAATTTAATCATCTTTAAATACAGAATACATTTTTCAAAATGCTTTAAATCAGGAAGATAGACTTGTCATGCATGCCTGCCACATTTGCTTTTTTTTTTTTACCTTACAGCACAATTAAATGATTTTTTCCCCCACATATCCCAGTTAGGAAGCTGTGGTCAGATCGCAGGGTTAGCCAGGATACAGCACCCCTGAAGCGGATAGGGTTAAGGACCTTGCTCAACGGTTCAACAGTGTTACAGTAACTTGGCGATGCTGGTGCTCAAACCTCCGACCTTCTGATTAGTAACCCAGTAAACCATAGCCTTAACCAAGTGAGGCACTAACACTGTCATCAAACTTCTGAAAGAATGACATCTTTCATTTCTTAATTTGATTATGTCCTTTTAGGTTTTATGCTATGCTATTTTTATAGTTCTCACCTATTGCGAACTTTCCATTAACATGTACCTTATGGAACCAATTTTTCCATTCAATCTGTTGGTCTGGTCTAGGGTGCCATGGTGGAGAAGAGGATTCTGGCTCGTGTTCATAGTAGATTCATTGTTTCCCTGGCCTACGCCTTCCAGTCCAAAACCGAACTTTGTCTGGTCATGACCATCATGAATGGAGGAGACCTGAGGTTCAGCCTACAAGCACCTCTATACAATATTATACCCATTTATAATGTCTTGCTAATATTAATTTAAGATGCTAAAGGAATATCTAAAATGAGCTTCGCTGCTTACTTTGTCCTTTGTTCAGGTACCACATTTATAATGTAGATGAGAACAATCCAGGTTTTGACGAGCTCAGGGCATGCTATTATGCCGCTCAGATCATTCAAGGACTGGAGCACCTTCATCAGAAGAAAATCATTTACAGAGACCTGAAACCAGAGAATGTTCTTCTTGACAATGAAGGTGAGAAAAAGTCTTTATTTACTCAATCCCTCATTCTCTATATAGCACTTAGCCTGTTCAGGGTCATGGGGGGTGGGGGGGGGGGTACACCCTGGACACGGTAGTCTTTATTTATTTTTCCAAAATTGCTGCTAAAAGCTGGAGATGTTAAGGAAGATCTGTGACGTATAGTAAAAAGGACGTACAAAAATGACGGACATAGTGCACTTAATCTTTGTGTAATACTGTATAAACATGGCAGTGATTGCTGTTTTAGGTGGAAGTACAATCTTTGACGTTTGTTTGCCTTCGTACTGGTGTTTGTTCAAAGGTAACGTGCGTATCTCTGACCTTGGATTGGCTGTGGAGTTAGCAGACGACCAGGAGAAGACGAAAGGCTACGCTGGGACTCCGGGTGTGTTCTGAAGTTCCAGTTGGTGCAAAAATCCTAATCTCCCTTTTCCTGTTTCATTTCTCTAAATCCAGGATATAAATGATTCTATGCTAGTGAGCTTGTCAGAAAGGCAGAGAACCACTTTACAAAAAAAAGATGCTCCAAGACATGTAAATTGTGATTGTAAAACTGTTTTGCAGTATGAATATATGAGAAAACTTCTGACCTTTGAGGTTTTTCTATTCGGAATTCAGGATTCATGGCCCCGGAGTTGCTGAAAGGAGAGGAGTATGACTACTCGGTGGATTACTTTACTCTTGGGGTCACTCTCTATGAGTTCATTGCTGCCAAAGGGCCGTTCAGGACTCGAGGGGAGAAGGTGACTCAACAGACACAAATTTAACTTACAATTCATCCAGGGAATAGGGAATCAAAAAAAAAAAATAATAATAATAATCTGACTTATCCACAGTCTCTGAATTTTTTTTATTTATAAACCTGTCGGCTGTAACATAACACATAATCTATCTAGAAACCTCTGTAGTCCATCTTGGGACCATGGAGGCCAATAGTGACCACTGAAGGCCAATGGTGACAATTGTATTTATTCCCATTTCTACAACCGCAATAGAACCTCCAGTCAGAATTCACATAGGCATTCAGACACTACGGGTAATTTGGAAAGGCCGGTTAGCCTAATCTGCATATCTTTGGCATGTGGGAGGAAACCGGAGTACCCAGAGGAAACCCACCAAGCATGGGGAGAAAGTTAATGCTGGCCATGATAGAAAAGGACAGGGGTAGCTCAGTGGTTAAGGCATTCGACTGTGGTTCAGAAGATTCCAAGTTTAAACCCCACAACCATCAAGTTGCCACTGTTGGGCCCTTAAGCAAAGCCCTTAACCCTCAATTGCTCAGATGTATAATAAGATAATAATGTAAGTCACTCTAGATAAGGGCGTCTGCCAAATGCCTAGATGTAGATGTACTGTAGATGTAGAAAAGTGCCAGAAATCTCAGCGCACCACAGCTGCACATGGGATCCAGTAGGCAAAGAGGGACAAAGGACCAGGCCTCCAAACTCCCCAGATCCCAATCCAAACTAGCACCCATGGGATGCACTGGACAAACAAGTTTGATCCACTGAAGGATTCTGCTGGGCCATAGCCTTCCAGGGCTAAACCTTGACCTACAGAATTGCATTGATTTACATGGCATTTTGACAAAAGCTCTTATTCAGACTTACATTCATTTCATTTGTTCATTAGTTTTAAGGGCCCAGTAGTGGCAGCTTGGTGGTGCAGAAATTTGACCTCACAATCAGAAATCCAGTGTTTCAACCACTGAGCTCTCATTGTCCTGTCTCGTGTCCTGATCGGAATAGCATGGTTGATCTTATCAAATGATTTCAAATTCCCAGTCTTATGCTCCAAATATTCAGTTTAGGAGCTCCTCCTGGTGGGTGCATTGTAGAAACACGGTTACTCTTTTGAAAACACCAAGCCTTCATTCAGTTAAGTAGATTAGTGTGATAGATAGTGTGAGAGACTTTTCCCAAAATGTTATTTAAAGTGTTCTTGACATTTGCACAGGTGGAGAACAAAGAGGTAAAGAAGCGCATCCTGAATGACCCAGTGACCTACACTGAGAAGTTCAGTGAGAACGCAAAGTCCCTATGTGAAGCCTTACTAGCCAAGGAAGTGGACAAGAGGATGGGCTTCAAGAATGGGACTTGTGACGAGTTGCGTTCACACCCTTTCTTCAGCAGCATTAACTGGAGGAAGCTGGATGCAGGTATGATAGGATGGTAGCTATGATTTTGTGATGTTTCATATTCTTACTTTAAAAAAAGGTTGTTCTTAGTTAGAAGAGAGACACTTAGCTCTGTGCCTCTACTGCAGGAAGTTTTAGACAATGGGGGTCAGGTCAGGTCAGCAATTTTGCTGATATACAGTAAATTGATTTATACTTTTGTTATCCACCAGACTTTTCCCATTAAGCTGTCTTCTTTGTCCTCACAGGGATCCTGCCACCTCCGTTTGTCCCTGATTCCAAGACTGTATACGCCAAGAACCTTGATGACGTGGGAGCATTCTCCACTGTCAAAGGGGTCAACCTGGAAGACACAGACAAGGATTTTTTTGATGAGTTTGCCTCTGGAAATATCTCCATACCCTGGCAGGAGGAGATGATTGAGACAGGAATCTTCGGTGAGTTGAACGTCTGGGGTCGTGGCGGCACGGTGCCCGATGATCTACGCCGTGAGTCTATCCTGGAGCCTCCAAAGTCTTCCACTTGTACCATATCATAAACGCTTCTACACAAAGAGAACTCTTTCCCCTTTCCTAAATGCTCTCTGATTGGGTTGATGCCTGGACATGAAGAGAATCAAGAATGACCAGAGAAATGAAGTTATTTCATGCTGTCATGTTTTTATTGAGAAAAATGAACTGCTAAGCAGCTTTGAATTTATGGGTATTACTACTGTATAGCGCTGTTGGATTGATTCCGTTTGATCAGAAGGTGTTTAATATGTTTAGGTCACAGGTTCAATTTCACCCCACAACAGGGGCAGTGTCTAACACCTGGATATCCTCTCATAAACATATTTAAAATTTCTTGTTTAGAAAATGAAGGTTGCTCCTGTCCTGTCCTTGGCTGGTTTGGTTCGTTTTTCTAGCTAGTATGGTCACATGTTGTCGATTCCATATAGCCAACTTAAGTCAGTAGATCTTACATTATCATGTCAGCAAGATGCAATTGAGTCGCTAGTGTACAGTACATGTGCGACTTCAGTTTCTTTCGAGGATGCTGGGATTCTTGATTCTCTGTGGATCCTTGGAACCGTAGGGTTGCCCTGAGATCAATCAACAAAGCTGCAATCACATTTCTAAAAAATATGGAGCCTTTCGTACAAAAGACAGAAGAATTCATTCATTTCTCTCAACACAGGACACTCAGGTGCTTGTTCAGTCCCAGCAACTTATTCTCCATCTGTCCACCATTCATCTTCTGAAGCTGATCCAGAATGCAGACGCACGACTTGTCTCAAATTCAAAACACTGATGCTTGCCTGCAAAGCTTAAAACAGCTCAGCACAAACTTTCCTTATCACGCTCCTCACTGCACCACATTCTCTCCGATCCTCTAACACTGCTCAACCAGTCCCACCATCTCTCAGGGATTGAGGAAGACATGCATCTAGACCTCTTTATGTCCTGGCTCCTAGCTGGTGGAATTAACTTTTTCTAGACGTCCTACATCCGAGTAGCTGGCAATCTTTAGGCGACTGTTATTTAGGTGTTTGGGTTAACTCCACATCCCTTACCCAAAAATAATCTTTCCCAACAATGACTGATAGCACTTCTAGCTAATAACCCAGTGAACCAGGGAAAGAATATATCTAATGATGGACACTTTAAAGCACTTATATAAGTCGCTCTGGATAAGAGCTTCTGCCAAACACTTATTAAATGTAAATGTACATAATCTCAGATGACAGCCGTTCCATGGATGCTGTGTGCGCCATGTCATTTGGATCTGGATTGCACTGCCCAATGCTCAAAGTCAGCCATGGGTGAGCTGGTTCCTCACTACATTGTGGTGGAGTATCCAGATGTTAGACACCATGGCTTACAGTTAGAAGGTGATATGTGATAATCAAATAGGCACAAAATTAAACACTATGGGATGTTCTGTTATATGGAATGATGTAGCCTGATACGAAGCTACGAGCTAATGCATCCCTGAAGTTGATTATTTCTCCATAACAGTGCACCCTGCAATGTGTATCTACAGTAGCTTCCTCATTCAGTGTTGACATGTTATTTAATGTATGGACTGTCACTTCATTCTTGTGTTTTTTCTTTATTAAGACTATCCTTACTTATCTGTTGCATCAAAACTAAGAAGGGTATAAAGAATAATTTATGAACCAAGACTCTCGTATTGTAATAATTTACCATACAGATATCTAAGGGCTAAGTAATCCAGCAGGAAAATATAATATACAAGGTTTTCGCAGAATGATTACTAAAAAAATACAGGTGCTGATGGCTATAAAGGAAATACTTGTGCTTTTTATAGAGTTTTATTACTTTGCTGAGTCATCATGCCCAGATAAGCTTATTTCAGCCCTTTTAGAACATCATTTTGTGTAAAAAGCTGTGAATGAATGTTAATTGTGCAAACAATGTTATAAAGAATATCGATAATAATTTTTTTTGGGAAATATGTAGTAGGTATTACTGTATATTTATTCGATTAAATATTTTGACAGAAATCTGCTGTTTGGATTTGCTTTATTTATATATATATTTAGATTACTACTCGCATGATTATGTTGTAGTATATTTTATGACACTCTAATAAACGTAAAATTGCTGGTAATTAAAGTAACACGTTTCTATAAACACAGTAGACACCTGAATTTAGTAAACCATTATGCATATAGTCAACCACTTCTACGGCCACCTTTAGGAAAGTACAAGCTGTGGTAATACCCACAGAAAACACTTAAATATTTTAGGCCGGATTTGCTCAAAACTACTGTAAGATCTTGGGAAGCAAACTGGTAAGTTTTATTACAGCCACCATCATCATCGACATGTTTACTACTGAATTATTTACCTAGAATTCTTTCTAGATTTTAAACTGTTTGTCTAGTTGCTGGAACTAAAATGTTTAACTCAAACAGTATCCATCTCTCTATTACCCATACCACTTGTCCTGTGGATGATTTCAAGGGGACTTGAGCCTATCCCAGGGACTTACACACACCAATAATTGGGAAATGCCAGTCAACCGACACTGCATGTCTTTTGTCTGTGGATAAAAACCCAATAAGCATGCAAGGTCCACACACACACACACACCAGAGGTAAGATTCGAACCACCAGCCCACTTAACTGGTTCGACTTGGTTCAAACAGTTCAAAACTGAAAAACACACACTATGGACAATTCAATTAGCCTAATCAGCATGTCTTTGGACTGTGGGAGGAAACCAAAGTACATGGAGGAAACCCAACAGGCATAGGATGACCACGCAAACTTCATACACACAGACCAGCGGGAATCGATCTCCGACCCTGGAGATGCGCGGCCACAGTGCTAACCACTAAACCAGGGTGCTGCCGTTATTATTATTATTATTAGTTTTAATTGTTATTATTAAGAAATATATGTCATTTTGACACTTTTATAGCCAAGAAACAAGGTTTTAATTGTTCATCTTTTTTGTTGCCAGATCACCTTAACAAAAATCCCTCCTCTGCCATGCTGAAAATCCACCAAAAAATAAGTATTCTAATATAAGTATTAGAGTATTGTAGTAGTGTACATTTATACACTAAAATAGTGTAATTTTGGTTTATTAGGTCAGGGAAGGAAGCGTTTAATGTTTTTTTTTTTAAGGAAAATTTACCTCAAGACACAAGGAAGCTAAGCGTGAATAAGCCCCATAGGTGGCGCTAATGCAACATTCTGACTGCCAATCGCCGTAAAACAAGAAACAGGACCCAATCTGCATCCAGTTTGTGCTCACGTGATTACGCGCTCATTGTGATTGGACGAAGGTGCGTGACGTCGACCAATCAAATGTCGTTTGAAATTTTAAATCTCTTTTAGTTGAAGAGTTTGAATTTGCTCTGCGGGTTGATCGGTTAGTCGGGACGTTTAGTTCGTTACGGTGTAGAGGCGCAGGACGGACATGAGGGAAAGATGACCGAGGAGTCTGCGGTTAAAGTGTGCGTTAGGGTGCGACCCCTTATTAAACGGTAAGAAGTTACTTATATTTTGATGGTGAAGTGGTTTTATTGGGTAGCCAAGTGGGTTTGGGTGTAAATTATTCCCCTGACTGTTTTAGTCTGATCAGACAGAGAGAGAGAAAGAGATAAGTTATGATGCTGGGTTTATCTTCTCATGTTATCATAGTCTTGGTTTTTTTCAGTTGCCAAAACAATATCATTAGTTAGTCTTGTATAGATCAGATATAAATCAGATGAGTTTCAGGTTTGTAATGCATTTGTTTTTGTCCTGTATTGTAACTTAGTGAAACAGCAGAGGGGGTTTAGTTACCAAGCCATGAAAACCAGCTCATCATACATGATTGCACTACATTTTATTACCATAATCATTAGGTTAATGTGCTTAAAACTTCATTAAACCCAAAGACCTCATTACTAATGCAACAGTTTATCTATATCCTGTTTAACTGACATGATCAAGTCATGTTGTCACTTGATCACTGGATCTCACACACCCAACAGGCAGATGTTATTCATCGAGGTGATGTTGTCCTCCATGTCCTGCACACTGATGGACAGCAATCTCCTGCAAGCACTTTTTATTTCTCACAATAGGACAATGAAAGATCTTGGTGGAAAAAAACATCATGAAGCTGAATCATCGTTCTAAGATGTTGTTTTTCACATTTAATCATTATAAAGTTAACTCAAGTAAGTTAACGATTTACAGAAGTTCAGAAAGATCAGGCGATTCCTAAATGTCTCTCTTAATGAATGTCAACATTGTGACTTATTTTTCTTATCAAAAAATCTGTTTTCTTGTGATCCGGAGATAACGTGGTCGTGTCATAGTAATATTAAATTGTAGCAGTCGTTAGCACCTTGTCATGGCATGTCTGCAGTATTATGTCCTGTTTTTAAATTTTTCAGTCCCCTTGGTATTTTCGGTAATGTACCTGCACTTCCGTTCACAGAGACTATACTGGAATAATGGCAAGAAGGAGTAGTCATGTTGTTTCATTATAGCTCTTTTTCCTTACGATGAAATCAAGCTGGTGTGGAAAACGTATTGGTGCATGTTCAATATTTTCATGTTAATAAAACCCTCCTCACTGAAGCTTTATTGGGGATGAGAATGTGTTTAAGTCTAGAAGACGGTTTTATTATTTTTTTCCTGATATCCTAGGCTAGGTTTTTAGAAAAAAAGTATAGTTGAGGACTGACCCTTACAGGGACAACACTTTTGTCTGTGTACATGAAGCTTGAGTAAAACTATTCCTCTTCTCCAGGATCATGTCATGGTTGAGAACGAAATTAGAAAACTGCTTCCCAATCTGGCAGGTGTAGGTTCAGATTTTCAAGATGGCTTCTCAAGGTGTTGGTTTTTTGCTTGCCACAGTGGACGACACCACTTAAACGCAGGTTTTACACCAGATTCCCTTCCAATTTTATCCGGGCTTGGGACCGGCACTGCGTCCAGTGGCTTGGGTTTGTGTATTGGGTGGGATTCGAACCCAGGCCTTACGCATGCCGGACGAGAAACTCGGAAAGAATTCAGAGTACATACTTTAATTTTATATATATATTTTTTCAAAAGTCTGTTTTCAGTGAATTTTGTGTGTGGACAAAAAAAATCTAAAATGCACAATAGGTATGTTAATGGTCAGGGATCACATGATGCGATATTATCACGATACCTCTGTGCTGATTTGATTTGGATTGCGATCCTTATATCACGATTTTATAAATAGTTCGATTCAGTACTATATTTTCTTAGTTATACACAAAATAAGTAACTAATTATGCCCCTAATGCTGTTCTGCCTGCCAATGTGTGAATAGTTTAGAATGCACCACCTGGACTTGGTAACACTAAACTTCCCCAAATGCAAACGCGAATACCGTGAAACCTCGGCATACGAACGATTCCTAAAAATGATCGCTTTGCAAGAAATTTGCATCATTATAAAAAGCATTTTCGGCACACATACGGAACTGATCACCGGCTAAGTTGCGTGTGCGTTTAGGAGCCGTTCAAAACTTTTTTGCATCGGTTGAAAGCTAAGCGAAGCGCGTTCGCAAATTTTACAGTATTTTATTTGTTTGTATTTTGTGCAGGACTTGAAGACATGGTATGGGTTTAGCTGCGCAAAAGAATCTCATTTTTTACCGGAATCATTTTTTCTTTTTGCTCAAAGAAAGATACCTTGATCTTGAGCAGAAAAAAAAAAGTTTGATATTGTTGCAGAAGAAATATTATTAACTCTAAACCTTTTCCAGACTTTAAACATTAGATAGAATGTTATATAAAACTTTGTTTTTTTCCTAACCCTAGCGAGGAGGCGGAGAATGCGGAGCCTGTGCAGCTGTACTGGAAGGCTGATAAACAGGCCATACATCAGCTTGACGATGACTGCAACATGACCAAAAGTTTCAGCTTTGGTAAGTAACTTGCGCGATGTTGAGATCATAACCTTTACAACGGATATCTTGGGTAAATCTCATTATTTATTTCAATCTTTAGACAGGGTTTTTAGTGCGGAAGAATCCACCAATCAGCTCTATCATGACATCGCCAAACCCCTGGTGGTGTCCACTGTGGAGGGATACAACGGTAAGTCTGACGCCATGACGTGATCTACTGTACACTGTATATCGAGCTTGTAGTCTGACAGCAGTACTCCTGTACAGGAACTATATTTGCGTATGGACAGACCTCCTCTGGGAAGACCTTCACCATGATGGGCAGCGAGCACAGCCCTGGCGTCATCCCCCTTGCCATGTCGGACGTTTTCCATACCATCAAAAACGTACGACTTTCTAATAACAGTATTGATTCAAGCACTGATCTGAGTTCTCTAAGTGATCTGAATCCATAATGGCGTTCACTCGATTGATGATGTCGATCCTTATAGTGTCCGAAGAAAGAGTTTCTCCTGCGCGTGAGTTACATGGAAATTTACAACGAGACGGTTACCGACCTCCTGTGCGAGAGCTGGAAAAGGAAACCGCTGGAAATCCGCGAAGGCAACTACGTAAGTTTTGTGCGATTGTTTTCGTTCACTTTGAATGTGCAGCATCTAATGGTAAGTGTTTTTATTTATTTATTTTCGCTGGCAGAAAAACGTCTACGTGGCTGATTTGACGGAAGAGCTGGTGACTTCTCCGGAGCAAGCGCTGGCCTGGATCAGGAAGGGAGAAAGTAATGTGGTTGTTTGTTTTAGCAGAATTAAATTGAATGCGGTGTTTTTATTTTAGCCATACAGAATGTGTATAATATTATTATTATTGTTATTAATAATCAGCATCTAGTGACCAATCGGAATCAAGAATTCAATGGCATGGTGGTACATCATTCCTAACGACCATTTATCCATTTTCTGCCCTTAGAAAACCGACATTATGGGAAGACTAAGATGAACCAGAGGAGCAGTCGCTCTCACACCATTTTCCGCATGGTGAGTGCTTTACTGTAAATTCGCTCAAAATGCTCATTATTTCGAATCTTGTTTTCTGAACTGAGTTGACCATCTTTTGCCCGCAGATCTTGGAGAGCAGAGAGAGAAGCGACCCGGCGTCCGGTGAAAACGCAGACGGTGCCATCATAGTGTCCCATTTGGTGCGGGATTTCTCAAAGCTTATCCACATTTCAAATGAAATATGTTCATAGAAACGCTCATTATGTTTGTCATTTCACTCTATCTAATAAGCACTTTCCAATATTAAATTCCTGTTTCGAGCAGAACTTGGTGGATCTCGCTGGGGCCGAGCGAGCGAGTCAGACCGGAGCCGAGGGTAAGCCGGGGTCTCGTCAGTGCGGATAATTCTTAATGTTTTAATGAACGTTTATTGAAATGTTCATCTTTTGCTGCTTGTTTTGATTCAGGGACCCGTTTAAAAGAGGGATGTAATATCAATCGGAGTCTCTTCACCTTGGGGCAGGTCATCAAGAAACTGTCTGATGAGAGCCAGAAGTATGTATATTCTATACTAAAAAATATACCTGCTTCTACTTTAAACATTGAAGTAATCTAAAAGCCTGTTTGGATGCTGCTTTAATGCATAGTTTTTTTTTTTTAAATAAATTCGCATACACATTAATATTTTTATCAGGTAAAAAAGAAACACATTTGTTAAATACGATTTCATGCCCTTTTATGTCTGTAGTGTCAGTAACCTTTTTTAAAAATTCAAATCTGTCTATGATTCTTAACTGTCATTCAGATGAAACTTGGCCACTTTAGATTTCATATATAACTGAATATATATTATAATAAACAATATTTATAACTGAAAAACCGTATTCTAAAAAGCAAAATTAAGATATTGCAACATGAGTTCGACATTCGACAAAAATTTAATTTAATTAACAATTTAATCAACATTTTTAACGATCATATGCTTTTATAAGCTTAAAAACCAATTTTAGTATCAATACGCATAAATATGAATAATTAGCATTTTAAATGATTATTGTTTGAAACGAGACAGTATAACGCTGAAATTTTTTTTTTTTTTTGGGGGGGGGGGGCACATATAAAATCATCTCTCTCAATACGGCTAAAGTTAGCAACTTGCGATTTTAAGGGAAGCATGATTGCTCATTTCCATGCTGCATAAACTTCAGAAGTACATAGCTTCTTTGGCTATGAACATTTTCCGTATCATATGTATAACATTAAAAAAAGGGGATAAATTAAGCGGAGGGATTGAGGTACATATTGAGATTCTTTCGTGTGGCAGTTCATGTGTTGTCAAATTGTTCTTTTAATTTCTATATGTTTTTTTTTTTTCGTTCGCGGGGGTATAAAATGTTGCAGTTCCGCTATGATCCTGCAGGTGGTGTGACTTTAACTAGTCACAAATGATTAATCAGCACAGCATCTCTCGTGTTGGAGCGAATTTTGATTGAAATTGTACAAAGAGACAAAGACGATGTCTATTGTTAAAAGTGGCATAGAAGATAAAATACAATGTACATTGTATCTTAAACTCAAATAATGCATTGTCTCGTCTTCACGTCATCTTCCAGGGGTTTCACAAACTACAGAGACAGCAAGCTAACCCGGATCCTCCAGAACTCCCTGGGAGGCAACGCCAAAACTGTCATCATCTGCACCATCACTCCGGCTACTGTAGACGAGACAGTGAGCACCTTACAGGTAAGCAGAAGAACACACACACACACACACACACTCATGTAGAAGATCTATCAGTTGGACAGTTTGTTGATCTCGTGTTTGACAGTTTGCCAGCGCCGCCAAACGCATGAAGAACGATCCGCATGTCACCGAGGTCTCGGACGACGGCGCTCTTTTGAGAAGATATCGCAACGAGATCGTGGATCTCAAACGTCGTCTTCAAGAGGTAAATCAACTATTCAGCAATTTAGCGTCTCCTTTTAATAGCGAACATGCAAAAAAAAAAATTGAGATTTAAAAAATAAAATTTTATTCATTGTTGTTCTAAGGAAGGTGGTCAGTATATTTAAATCTCCTTTAAGCTCTACAAAAAAAAAATTAAATTGTGAGATTTATCGTTGCGATCATCCTATCTCACACACACATGCTGCTCTGGTAAGAGTTACACTACAATAATGGATAATTTTTTAATTCGATTACTGTTTTTACATCTGTAGGTCTCTTCAGTCAGCCAGACAACCGTGACTGAGAAGGAGACTCTGTGCCAGCTCCTCCAAGAGAAGGACCAGCTCCAGAGAGAGCAAGCGGACCGGATAAGGAACCTCACCAAGCTTTTGGTGACGGCCTCCAACGCCTTCCCGGCCCCTAAGGTAGCGTGAATCGTTTCTCTGGAGGCTTGGTTTTTGGATCAGTTGTGATTTCATGGCTCATGCGTCTCGCTGTTGTTGTCTAACGAAAGATTCCCAAGAGGAGAGTGACCTGGGGCGGGAAGCTCTTACGGTCGGCTCAGTCGGTCAGCGACGATTTCGTAGCCGCGGAAATGAGCTACGTCGAGCCCTTGTTCAAAAAGAGGAAAGCTGATCTTACTGTGACCGAGGAGACGGAAGGTGGGAATTCTGCTCTATCTAACTTCCCTTTTTTTTTTTTTTTTTTTTACGTACACATCCTTACCAGTTCAGTTTAATTAAATGATTTTTATATATATTTTTTTTGCCTGCAGACATGGAGGAGTTTGACGCACCGTGCTTTTACTCCCCTGGTGCGGACATGTCTATAGACCTGGAGATGACCCAGAGCAACGTTACCATGCGCAGCTCGGATGGGTAAGATGAGTTTACCATCTTTTGGGATGTGTTTATAGGCCGGATTCGGGAGTTTTGGCGGTTTTTATTTAGTTTGGAGATCTTGAGGCATTTCAGGAGCAGATAGCGCTGTCCTCTGAGTGTGTCACGCCACCCCGATGGCGTCTGAGCGAGCAGTTAGAAAAGATACAGTCAGCTGGCGTCGCGTGGTTCGAAGGAAACGCCTGATAATCTTTGGCCCTCCCAACTGAGGTGTAGTAGTTTAATATGGGTGCCCCCTAGTGACGGGGAGGAATTGGCCACGCCTGAAATCAGGGGGGGGGAAAATATTTTTATTTAAAAAAAAGAAAAAATTTAAAACATCTATATACAAAAAAAAACATACAATTGTGTACATACTGACTTTACTGGGACCAGTAAGAGTTGGTTACAAATGACTTTCTTTAGATATAAGAGGAGATTTAATCTGTAATTCTCCACTTTTTTTTTACTAAATTGTGCACACAGATTAGCCATTATGCAGAAACAGATTACCCAAAACACGGGTACAGATTATATCGTGTGTGTGTGCACCAACTAAAGGAAATATGAGTATTTATAATTAAATTAGTTTTTCACCCAAAGTGTATTCTAGTAGCCTTTTTAAATTTTATTATTTAATTTTTTATTGCATTTTTATCCAACTTTGCAACGATGTGCAAAAGTATTGATACCCCTTAACGTCACGTTGCAAGCACGGACATAAATGTATTTTACTTACACACTCGCTTATCGCCTATACCGCTTTATCATGTATTCAGTGTCGCGGTGGGCCTGGAGCCTATCCCAGTGATGCAGGCTTCAGGCCCCCGTGACCCTGAATACAGGATTAAGCGGTATAGACTACGAGTGAGCGATCAACACTAAGTGGCACCATGAACAGAGACGGGAATTAAACCTGACCCCTGAAGGTGCAAGTCAACAGCGCAAACCACTAAGCCGCCGTGGCGCCACAGTAATCATTAGTGCTATTAAATTGAATTTGGTAAGAAAAGAAAACCATTAAAAAAATTATTTGCTTCTCTGACTTTTGTATTCTAGGCTTCGCATTAATGCATATAAAACAACTCATTATTGACTTTATTACTCAATCCTGCATTTTGGTGTGGATAGAGAAGGAACTAACGTTTTGTCCCGTCTCTGAACTTTCTCCACCACTACCTGTCATCAGAGTCGAATTTTTGGAGCGTCGTTTGGAGAGTGAAACTCAGGAGAAGCAAAAGGCCGAAGAGAGGAGTGCAATGTTGGAGCAGAGGACACAAGAGCTCGAGAAACAGTTACAGACGTTGGAGGAGAAGCTGGAGACGGAGGTACAGGAGAAACAAAGAGCTGAGCAGAAGTGCTCCACGCTAGAGATGAAGGTCGGAGAACTGGAAAAGCCTTCTGAGCCGGAGAAGGATGACAGCGCCCGTGAGCAGGTGCGGGGACATTACTTTACACTGCGTTCTTTTATCTACATTTCTGTAGGACATGCAGTTTAATTTCTTTCTCTTTAACAGTTCTTTGCGGAGGCAATGCAGCTCTGTGACACTCTGAGCTCTGAGAGGGTGCGTGCTCAAATCTTCTGATTTCTGTGAAATGTAGATTTTAAATGAACCCTTTTTAGATGGCTTGTTCTCATTCTATGAAAAATTTTTAAAACTTATGATGTATTTATTATTTAGGAAGCAATTGCTGCAGAGCGGGACATGCTAAAGCAAAACCTTGAGCTCCTGATGCAAGACATGGAGAGACTCAAGCAGGACAATGAGACACTGGTGAAGGACAAAAACACTCTTCTGAGAGACGTCGAAGATCGGAAGGACGCGGAAGAGTTTGAAAAACTTGAAGCTGAGAGCAAGAAAGACTATGAGGTTTCATTAATTTTCATTAATTTAATTTTTTTCCCCTCAGTTGTGTAAGGGCTCACTTTAATGACCCTTGACCTCTTGTCCTTTAGCGGGAGCTGGAGGGTGAAATTTCCACGCTGAAAAAGGCTTTAACAGATTCAGAAGATCTGATCCAGAAGTTGAAGGTATAAATATACAGTCACGCTGTACACGTGACAGTAATGTGATACTTTTTAACGCTGCTTTGTAGTACAACTTTTATTTAATTCTTTCTCTCAATTGGGTTTCGTAGTCTGATCTGGAGGCGATGTCCGGGGAGCTGACGAAGAAGAACGACCTGGTGGCTGACCTGCAAAGTTTGGTATGTAAATAAAGGTTTTAACCAGAGACGAGTTCTTCAGGAGAAATTTCGTATTGCAAAGCACGTTTTCTCATAGGAAATAATGTAAATGTGGATGATCCGTTCCAGCCGCCCAAAAATATTACCAATTTCCAGCACTATGATCATTAGAAAAGACATGTACGTGAAGTAAAATATGAAATGGACATTAAACCTCACTTGACCTTAATTTATGATTCCTCTCGGCACTGGCTGCTTTAAAAAACGATCTGAAACCGGCTCCGTTTTCTTCTTTCTGTAGTCCTTGATAACATTCTTAGGATGCCTAGGTGATATGTATATATGATGTGATATATGGAAAAAAAAAAGGAAAGAAATTAAACGTGGCTTGGCTTTCTACTGGCACGAACAAGTTTTGACCCGACTTCTTGAGTATAAATTCTAAGATTTATTTATTTTCATATTTGCATTAACAGCATTTGGCAGATGCATTTTATCCAGAGCAACTTACATTTTATTTCATAATACAACTGAGCAGTTATAGCTCAAGGGTAAATTAGTGGTGGTGGGGTATGAACCTGCTACCCTCCGATTAGTAGTCCAACTCCTTAACCACTGAGCTACCTCTCCTCTTTCATCTTGCTTTAGTTGAAGGTCCGATGCTTTTGAGTTAATGGTGCATCATGAGACTTGAGTAATCTAGTTTGTTTTTTGTTTGTACAGAACGGTAAGGACCTCGTTCAGGAGGTAACGCGGTTACGCCGCTCGTTAGACGACGCAGAAGGGCTCAGTTTGGAAACCAAAAAGGAGTGGGCTTTCCTACGTAGCGAGAACCTCTCCCTTAAAGAGCGAGACGTAAGCATCGACCACGGCTCAATAAAAATAAAATAATTTGATGTTCTTTCATGATGGCGATTTAAAACACTATGAAATTCCCTTTACTAGGAAACTTTGACTGTTCAGTACACTCAAATGGAGACCGAGGTCAAATCCCTGCAGAGCCAACTTGAGAGAGAGAAATCCCGTTTCAAGGAAATGCAGACGGACCTCCAAAAGGAGCTGTTTGGGGCTTTCGATGAGAACACCAAGCTCACCGCTCTTCTGGATGGAAAAGTTCCTAAAAGTGGGTGTTTTGGCATTTTTCTGGGTGCGTAACATTGGATCCGCAATGGAATTACATGTCTCTTTATTTTGTCTTTAGACTTACTGGATAACCTGACGCTGGAGAAAACAGTTGCTGAATTAAAGAAGGAGCTTGAGAAGAGTCAGAAGAGTAAAGGCGCTCTGAAAGACAAAGTAGAGGAGTTAAAGAATCTGGAAGAGCTTCCAGCTAAAGTGGACGATTTGCTGAGACAGGTGAGTGTATACGTACTTCCGGCTATAATTTTAGCACTCGTATATTCAGCTCCAAAAGTATTGGTACCTTTGGCAAAGGTGGGTCATAAGATCTATTTAAAAGGTTCTGGCTAGCTTTTTAATTGCAGGCATGGAATCTTTCTAGATCCTTTATGGTCCTTCATGGGTCCTGTCTTGTGGGTTCACATGTTTTGCTCATCCCACAGGCTTTTAGTGTTTATAGGAGGTTATAAGGCTGACCAATGTGTTGATCAAGGAAGAAGGATTTTCATTTACATTTTTTTTTTTCTTTTTAAACCCTTGAACTTAATTGCCATCATGAATACAACAGCGTGTTGTTGTACTGGAGAAACACAAGCATTCTTAGCCAAAATTCTCTCATCTTTTGATCTAGCTATAGCACCCTATTGTAGTGAAAGCTCCACACTTCATATGGCAGTCCCCTACATACGAACGAGTTTCATCCCGAGAGCTCATTCATAAGTCCAGTTTGTTCGTAAGTCCAACAAACATTGTCTAGGTACTAAGGTTTATATAACTTTTCACGCAAATAATGTGTATTAAAAAAATGTTAAAAAAATGCATAGATGCTTTACTTCTTGTTCATTCGTAAATTTGCAACGATTAGGCGTTCCACTCGAGAAGCGACCTCGGCCAAAATCGTAGTACAAAGACATAAACCTTTATTTAAAACGTTTGAAGTCTTATGCCAGTATTAATCAGTTGTACGTCTTTCAATCAATTTAATCGCAAGTCCTTTTGATACCTGCTGTTACATGTTGTCAAAGTGGGACCAACTTTATCCATGTTTGTTTGTTTTTGTATTACTGTACAAATGTGTCTTCTACACATTATCTGTTCACAGGTAAATGACCTCACTGGTGAACTTCACTCTGTACAAGAGGAGAGGGACAATCTTGTCTCTGCTCAAGCTGAGGACAACGAGAGACTCAAAGCAGAGGCTGTGAAGCTCCAGGAAGAACTTGAGAAATCGCAGAAGGATTTGGCTGATGCGGAACTTGCCTCAGTTCAGCTAAACCAACAACACGCAGAGACAGCGGAGCAGCTTGCCAAGGTCCAGACAGATCTGGAACACCTCTTGGAGGAAAACGGGAGCCTCCTCAATGCCTTGGAGGAGGCAAAGCAGAAGGTTGATATGGCTTTTGTTTGCCACTTTAATTTAATGACCCTGATGTTTGACCTCCTGGAGGCTTAGTTATTTATCATGGTTTGGTTTATTTCCTCTATAGTCAGTGCAGTTGGGTGAGGACCTGGAGTCACTTCGCTGTGAAAGAGAGGGGCATCTGTCCGAGCTGAAGGCTGCGACTGAAGAGAGGAATCAGCTCCAGGAAGCAATTCACACCAAAGATGCCGAGACTGTTCAGAACCTCCAGACAGAGCTGCAGACTCTCAAGGAAGAGAGAGATCAACTTAAGAGAGACATGGAGGAAAACGTCGAGCTGGTATGTTTACGATCAAAGAACATTATTTAAAATTAATCTCTGTACTTTTTAATTTCGTGTTCTTTAGCTATTCTTAAATTATTGGTCTGCAATTGTAGATGATCGAAAATCAAGAAGAATTGAGGGCAGCACTAGAGACAGAAAAAGCACAAAAGGACAAAATACTTCAATTGGAAGAGGAAAAATCTCAACTGGAGTCCAGACTGTCGGCTGGAATCGACAACGCCCTTGTCGAGGATCTGCAAATTCAGGTACTTGCATATCATAAGTCAAGCTTTGAATCCAAATATTTGTGCACCAGAATTGGGTCGACTTCATCACCAAGAGGTTGGTAATGGTGTTGATTCTAGCTGGTTGTGGGCGGATGTGGACGAGGGCAGACAGCACTTTCATCGAAGTTTTATACTGCTAATCTATACGAAGGGAAACCTCTGGTTCTCAAAAATAATTCCAGTGCAGAAAACGTGCAGTTCCTCGAATGACCTCTAGGTGCAAAAGTGAGTCATTCCCCATTTAGATCCCTCAATGGTCAAATGCCCAACTATAGATCAGAAATAAACACGTTTTGAGCCGGGGTAAAAGTATGCATAATTGGGGGCGTGGCTGATTTGAGTGACAGCTGTCTCCTATACATTTTAACTAACCAACTAACTGGAATTGTAGTTTAAGTCAGAGATGATGTGTAGAGTTCAATCAAATGCAAAGTAACTTTAGCATGGAAGTTGTTAGCTAATGTTAACTTGGCGTTTTAGCTAAGCTAAAGCTAGTTAGTTTGTGGTAACCGAGGTAAAGGGACGTGTTCCAACCGACAGCTAGGCTTCGGTCATTTTGCACATTGATGGTGAAGACCAGAGCAACCACATTCGAGCGTTCTCTCTCTCACGTGGTATAAATCTCAGCTCTCTTGATGCAGTAGTCGGTCCTAAACAGAACTGTTTGGTTCCCAGGTGAAGCAGCTGAAAGAGGACCTGCAGTCGGCTCGCACTGAACGAGACGATGCTGCGTCTGAGAAACCGCTCGACTCCGAGTTGGAGAGGATGCAGACCAGGATCGGCTGTCTCACTGAAGAGAGAGACCAGCTACAGGAGATACTGCAAGGGCTGAGGGAAGAGAAAAGCCAGCTCATGATGGAGCTGGAGGAGAAAGATGAAATGGTGAGGGCAGACACTGTGTGTTTAATGGCCGTTGTGTTTTTCACCCTGAGCCAAGGTTACATTTTAATCGAATCCAGTAGCAGTTGTGTTCCTAACGAGGAGAGTAAGGTTACGACAGATATTGCTGTCAAGATGTGATTGGCTAAGAAAATTTTACAAAATGTTATCAATCAATCTGTAGATGCACGATCTGAAAAAAGAGGCTGAAGACTCGACTCCGGAGAATTCCCGGCTTAGAGCAGAACTGCAGGAAGTGACTGACAGGGTAAGGACGCCATCATGCTGGTCCTGCTTGCATTTAACAGAATGTTGCTTGATGAAAGTAATTATCTTTTAGCAAGACTTTTATCTAAAAATCCCTGGAAACTTCTTGGAAAGGTCTGTATTGTTGGTAACCGTTGGTAACGGTTATAAATAAATCCTAAACTAATTAATTTGTGGCCGTTATTTTCTGGCCTTTAATCTGTTTTTTTTTTTTTTTTTTTTTTTTTTTCCCTTCAGAGTGAATAAAAAGAATCTATAGATGTCTATAAAATATTTCCTTTATTATATAATTAATATAATAATTTAGTTATTCTGAAAGAAACCTAGTGATTTAACTTTAGATAATTTATATGCATTTTTTTTTTTTTTTTTTTTAACTAAATTTGTTGATTTTTGTTTTTATATGCAAAAATATGATTATAGTTCTGGAAATTGGTAATATTGGTGATGTATATGTTTTGGAACGGATTGCATTACATTATTTCCTATGGGGAAATGCATCTCCGTGCAAAATTTCTCAAACATCAAAGAACTCGCCTCCGGAACAGATTAAATTCGTATGCCAAGGTACCACTGTAATGGGGATCTTAAGATGTTGCTGCTTCTGTGTTGATTTGACTTTTTCCATTAGAAAGGCTGTTTTTTGGTTCTCAGATTTCAGCAAAGGCCAACTACTCGGTATGCTGACCCAACTGTTTTTTTTCCCCCCCAGGTGGCTGAGCTTTCGGGAGCGCTCAGTGCCGTGGAAGACGAAAAGAGCGGTTTGCTTGTTGCTCAGTCCGCCTTGAATGAAGAGCAAACAAGACTTAAGGAAGAACTGGATAAGGCACAAGAGGAACTCGTCAGGATGGAGAGCCAGATGGTTGACTCCCAGCTGAAGGAAGCCGAAATCAGTCAGCAGCACACGGAAGCTACCGAGCAACTCGCAAAGGCGCAGGCAGACCTCGAGCACTTCACTGTGGAGAATAGCAAACTGCTGACGTCTTTGGAGGAAGCTGAGAAAAAAGTGAGCTTGTTTTCAGCTCGCATGAATTTCCTATTTATTTCTTAGTTTATTTTAAATCTAATGCTTATGCATCTCTTATACAGGCAGCGCAGTTGGACGAAGAACTCGGATCTCTTCAACGTGAAAGAGAGCAGCTTCTAAGCGAGAAGACTGAGGGAGCATGTGATCAAGGAGATCTAGAGACCCTTCGTGCCACAGTTGAGTCCGTGACCGAGGAGAGAAACCAGCTTCAGGGGATTCTTCAGGGTCTGAGAGAAGAACACGGCCAGCTGAAGAGAGCTCTGGAGGAGAGCAATGACATGGTAACTGAGGTTTAATAATAATAAATGAAGGACTGACTACAGTGTCTCTGGTGCTGATGATGACGATGATGTGTTCTTCAGCTCATACTGGAGAAGCCAATGCAGAGTGAAATCAATTTACAACAAGAAGGCACATGTGTACAAGATGAACTTCAACGAGTAAGTCTGACTTCTTTCCATGGCATACAGTAGGACAACATATTCACAGACTTTCAATAAATAAATAAATAAAAATTTCTCATTTTGTACAGCAGTTACAAGAACAATTAGCAACACTGACTGAAGAAAACCAGCAGCTGAAGATGGATGCTCAGGAAAATGTGGAAATGGTAAACCATAACGAACCGTCTGAGACGCATCGTTCCTGAAACGAATGATCCGAAAACCATTTAATGGCTTGTTTTAATTTGATACAGATGATTGAGACTCAAGCGGAATTGCGGGCAACGCTGGCGGACATAAAACGCCTAGAGAAGGACAAGTGTGATTTGGAAATGCAGAAGGCTCAGCTCGAGTCTAAACTCTCAGAGAAGGACAACAGTGAAGAGAGCAAACTTGTGGAGGATCTGAAAACTCAGGTATTTATGCTAGGTTTCAGATCATCCCATGAATGTAGTCTCAAAATAAGGTTTAGACTTGGAAATATCGATTTCAGTTTATAAAGCTGAGAGGATTGAGGTGCTCGGGAACTGATCAGAAGGTCATCGGGTTAAGCCCCAGCTCCACCATGTTGGGCCCTTGAGCAAGGCCCTGAACCCGGTCTGCTCCAGGGGGACAATCATGGCTGACCCAGCTTTCTAACACACTGGCATACGTGCAGAAAGAATTTCACTGTGCAGTGGTGTTCATTTAACAAATAAAGGCTTGGCTTCAAAAAGGGTCACCTGTGGTGGTCAAAAACATGTGGATAAATATTGGTGCCCAGCTGAGGGGGGAAAAAAAAAGTTTTATAGTTTGTAATAGGACTAACGGAGATTAAAAGAGATGAGGATTAACAGTTAATGTTATTTGCCATTAAGAAGTCGGCAAGTTGAAAATTTATTAACTGAATGTTTGTTTTGCATAATATTTCTCAGTAGCTCACGTGTAGTAACTTGTATATAGACTTTGTATTATTAGACTTGAATGACAACAGAGATGAGCAGTATTTTTAACAGCCTTATAGTTTTTTTTTTTGTGTGTGAAATGTTCATCTTGTTACCATTTTAATGATTAAAGGTTAATTGACTAATTATTCCTATTTTCGATTAGCAGTTCATCATCAAAGCTTGGAGTGGGGTGTTGTGTTTTTTTGTTTGTTTTTTTTTTTCTTTTCGGGTATTATAAATATATTTTACAAAGTCAATATATTTAACAAAGTAAATGTTTTTTCCTTATTCGGTCCCATTTCTTTAATTTAACCTCAGATTATCCAGCTTAACGAAGAGCTCAAAGCGGTCTACGAGGAAAAGCAGCGTCGTCTTTCTGAAAACACTCATGACGATCTATATACAGAAGAGCTGGAACAAATGCGGGCAAACGTTAGTACTCTCACCGCGGAAAGAGACCAGCTACTAGATGTATTGCAGGGCCTGAGAGACGAGAAGATCCAGATTAAAAATATCCTAGAAGAGAAGGATGATATGGTCAGAATAATTTTTTTTATTATTTTTTTTTGATAAATCCTTACTCTTCATCAGGAATGTAAGCTAAATGGTAATGTTGATGTCGGTCTTTACAGATTACACAGCTGAGGCAGGAGCTTGAATCTGCTGCTGCAGAGAGGACTAAGGACGCAGTGGAGGACGCTGCACTAGAGACGATGCGTGCAAATGTATCTGCTCTTAGTGAAGAAAGGGATCAACTGCTGGAGACCCTGCAAGGTGTGAGAGAGGAGAAGAACCAGATGAAGAACCTTTTAGAAGAACAGGAAGACATGGTCAGAAGTTTTTTTTTTTGTTTGTTTGTTTTTTGTTTTTTAGTTGCTCATCATGCTTGTAAACTAAATGCTAATGTTGACGTCTTCTCAGATTCCACAGCTGAGACAGGAGCTCGAGTCCGCTACAGCAGAGAGAGATGAGCTACTGAAGGGGAGATCTGAAAACACTATGCAGGACGCTGCACTGGAGACATGTCGTGCGAATGTAGCTGCTCTTACTGAAGAGAGAGATCAACTACAAGTGATGCTGCAGGGCCTGAGAGAGGAGAAGGACCAGATGAAGAAACTTCTAGAAGAGAAAGACGACCTGGTCAGTATTTTACATTTTGCAAAAAATAATAATAATAATAATAATTCCAAAGCATTGATCATGAATGTAAGTGGTGGTGATGTCTTCTCAGATCTCACAGCTGAGACAGGAGCTTGAGTCCGCTACTTCCGAGAGAGACGAGCTTCTGTGCGTGAGATCTAACGACACCGTGGAGGACGTCGCATTGGAGATGGTTCGTGCGAGTGTAAGCGCTCTTACTGAAGAGAGAACTCAACTGCTGGAGATTCTGCAGGGCCTGAGAGAGGAGAAGGACCAGATGAGAAATGAGCTGGGCGAGACGAATCACAAGGTAAACCAAGTTTTTTGCTTGTTTTTGTGATCAAGTGATGGATATTTATACTAAACATTGAGGACAGGTGTTGTATTGAATCCTATAGGATCTAATGTTATTATGAATTTGTCTTCCAGATGATGCAGTTGATGGACGAGCTCCAAACTACTACAGCCGAAAAGGACGACTTGCTGGCTGAGAAATCCAAAGGTGACACGGATAACAAAGCAGAACTGGAGAGACATCAGGCCAGTATCGCAACTCTGACTGGAGAGAGAGACCAGTTGAAGATCGAGCTTGAGGAGACCAATGAAACGGTACGACCTTAAACTGATGGAGATTCTTCAGATCATGAAATTGCTGTACAAAGTCTACACAATGTCTTTATATTCGTTTATTTTCCAAAAACAGGTGATGCAATTAAGGGAGATGCTTCAGTCTGAAAGTGCGGAGAAAGAGCATCTTCTGTCAGAGGTGACCGCAGTTCACGTGGCTGAGCTTGACCAGGTTCAGGCATGTGTAGCCTCCATGACTCAGGAGAGGGACCAGCTTCTGGAGCTGCTGGAGGGTCTAAGAGAGGAGAAGATTCAGCTGAAGAAAGATCTCGAGGAGAAGGATATAATGGTGAAGGAAAAAGCTTTTTTTTTTTCTTTTTTTTTTAACACTTTTGTCAGCTTTTCATGCAACAGGAATTTAAATAGCATGAGCATGTTCCAGGAGAGATGTGCTGGTCCATATTTTTGGTCTTTTACCTTCCCTTTCACCCCATTCACAACCATTTTAGAAGCATTGGTTTCCTTGGTTTTAGCCAGGCTATTGAAGTGCATTAATACAGGCTAAGATAAATAAATAAATGATTTATATAAATTTATTATATAAATAAATGTTTTTTTTTATTCCATCCATGCACACTACATTAAAACTAGTTTAAATAATTTTGCTAGTATAATCACTATTTCTTAAAATAAACCTCATTATTCTTTTATTTTTTTTTATAGGTAGCCAGTTTGTGTGAACGAATAATACAGTAGCATAGCAAGGAAATCTGTTTTTACCCCCTTATTGTGGCATCATATAACTTGGATGTCCCCCCCAGTTCACTGCTCAGCCCTTCTCAGTTCTCTGGGAGTCATTTTAAGAGCTATAAGAAATAAGGCTAGGCTAGCAGGTAGTAGCTAACTGCAAAAGGATAGGATAGGCTAACAGTCTTTAGCTCTTTAGGAGGCCACCTCTGGTATGTGTGTGTGTGGTGTCACAAACATCTTCCTTTATTTAGAAATAGAGGGAGGAAAAAAAAGAAAAAAAACAGTGTTAAGAAATCCCCTAAAGTTACAAAATTACCTCAGCATTAAATCAATGATTCAATGAGTCAAACCTTTCCGCCATTTCTGGTATGGGTGCGAGTGTTATTTTACCAGCTCACATATCCTAAAAAAAAAAATAATAATAATTTTAAAAAGTACATCTTTTTATAGCATATTTGATTTAAAAAAAATTAATTCAGAGGACCTAGCTTAGTGGTTATCTGCTAAATGCTAATGACTAAATTAACCTTCAACTGTTAGTTGTTTAATATTTATGTGGCGTGGTTCTTGCCGCTGGTTGGTACTTGCATGTACGTAATTTGCGTAAAAAAACATTAGAAGAACCTAAAAGTAAGATGTGTAGTGACTAATGTTAACTTCTCTTCTTCAGGTGATGCAGCTGGAGGAAGATTTCCAGTGTGCTAACAACGAGAAGGATCGCCTCATGGCCGAGAACACCAAGTGCAACCTGGAGAGCGGAGAGGAGCTGGAGAGACTTCGAGCCAACATCATGTCTCTCACTGAGGAAAGAGACCAGCTTCTAGAAGTGCTGCAGGGGATGAGGGAGGAGAGGAACCAGCTTAGATCAGACCTGGATGAGAAGGAGAACATGGTAAGAAGATGGTTAATGGTGGTACTGGTTTATTAGAAACATTTACATCAGTTTGTGGTTTATTTATTTATTTCATGTTTCTATTGAAGATCGAGCAGCTGAAGGAACTTCAGGACGAGAGAGAGCGCTTATCGAGCAGCACTAACCCGAATGAGGATGGTGACAGTCTCCAGGAGCTACTTCAGGGAGTGAGAGAGGTATTAAAATGCAAAAAGAAAAAAAAGTTATGCAGTGAAATATGACCGGAGACGTTAATAAACCTGCTCTGTGTAGCTCATTCAGGTCCAAGGTGAGCTGAAGCAGCAGAAGCCGCTGAGTCCTAAAGCCACTCGGAGAGCTGAGTTTCAACAGGCCAATCAAATCGTAATGAAATATTATATCTTTAATCAACATTCTACTCTGTAATAAGTGCCTGCTCAGTTCTTGCACAACGTTCTTGTGTAATTCTAACCTCTAGAATGTGTTCTTGCATTGCTCCACAGATGCAGGCTCTAAAGGATGAAGTCGAGTATTTAAGGAACGAGAGGACGTTACTCAGGAAGGATCTTCAGGAGGCTGCTGAAACGGTAAGGACACAGAATGATCCGAACAAATTTGCACCCTTCTGCTTGTGCGGAGTAAAGGGAGTTCTTGATCCCTCTTTCTCGCTCTTTCTGTGCAGTCAAAAGCCTATCAGAACTTACTCCAGGCTACGAGGGAGGAGCTGAAGCAGCAGCAGAACACGGACTCGATGGGCCAAAGTGCTGAGAGAGAGTCCGCGCTTCAGCAGCACGTATGTCTGATTAGCTTTGTGTGTGCGCTGCTACTTTTTTTTTTTTTTTTATGCAGTATAATGATCAACTAGGAAGATTTATTAAAGTAATAAAGAATGCAAGAACACTGCCTTCATTTAACTTTAACTGCTTTATCCTGATCAGGCTCAACATTTGGTTTTTATTTGTTCAAACTTTTAAAGAAAGTGAGTTTGATGTTCGATCCTAACCACAGGAATCTGCAGGATTGGTCAGAATTCCATTGTGAGGGATTTGGAAAAGGATTTATTTATTTTTTTTCATCGTTTTTGTCCGATAAAGACATTTGAAATGCGTTACCAGATTAAAATGTCTTAATTACCCTAGTGTGACACGGATGTAAAAATAAACAAAAACAAATTCAGGTCAGATCCGAGTCACGTCCATATGCGGTTCTAGATCGAATACATGTCTGATGTGTAATCGTGACTTTTTGCCTCTGTGCATGAATCTATTGTTTGAAATAAATAAGTGGTCACACAAATATGAATTTTTTTTTTTTTTTTTTTTTACCCCGGATAATTTAAGCAAAGACGTATCGATGTGCGCATACTTGCCATTTCGGAGGACAGGCGCGGAGTTCCACACTAGTCAGAAAAAAGCTTCTTGTAATTATGAATTTGAACCATCAGGACAAAATAGATTTCATTTTAGCTTTCAGCACTGGTGATTTGTTTTTTTTGTTTTTTGCTTCTTTGATGTTCAGTTACGTATTCTTATTTACCTGTATCTATATTACATGTACACTATAAATGAGTCCTTTAAATTGTGCTTTTGGAATTGGAAAAGCTTTTCATTTCTCTCTCTCTCTCACGACTTTTCTTTGATAGATGATCCAGCTGAACACCGATCTTTCATATTTGAGAGAACAGCTTTTGGCGAAGAATGCCTCCAAGACTCAGAATCTCAACACCGAGGTGCAGAATCTTCTGACTCGCATCGCGTCTCTCGAGGAAGAAAAAGCAAAACTCCAAGAGATGCTCGAGTCAGCCAGAGAGGATGGAGCGAACCTGAGACGTGATCTTCAGGAGAGTGAACAAACGGTGAGCAGCACTGGCAGAAAATGTGTGCGTTAACTAATGGATTTTTTTTTTCTTTACAGTAAACTGGATTGTTTTATTCATTTGTAGAAACTCAAGCTGGTGGAAGAGCTTGAAAGTCTTGGGGGCATTAAAGAACAGTTACTTAATGAGAAGATGCATGCTGATCAGCTCCAGGAGGTTTTCCAAGGAGTCAGGGAAGAGAGGGACCAGCTCAGGAGGCAGCTGGAGGGGAAAATGGAGGAGGTAAAGAGGAGTACTGGATCGCTACAATATGTAAAATTCATTTTATTTTTTGTTCATGCAGCAAGTAAGAATAATGAAAAAAATGTGTTTCAGCTGACGCACATTGAGGAGAAGGTTCATGGGCTAGCAAAGGAGAAAATGCAGCTCGAGTCTGAGGTCATGTCTTTCAGCCAGGTTAGTATTCACCAGTTTCAATGAATCAGTCCGCATTCAACGATGATTGAAAATGCCTGTCCTAATGGTAAATAATCCTAATTTCGGAGAATCCTCAACAAGAGAGTTCGCAGTCCAATACAGTGGAAAACAGCTCTGAGACAAAATGCCGTCCGTGATTCCCCCTTACGATTTAAAGGCGCAGAGACGGGTGCAGTTATGGCAGTGTGGGTATTGGTATGCTTTATATTGTATATATTCGTTTCAAAGGCGTCGAAGACTTGCTTTGTCAGACTTATGAGCAAATCAGACCTATGAACATGCTCCCGGAACGGAACTCGTCAGGTACTACCTCTATATGAATAATTTGAGGTCCCAAATGGTCTATGGAAAAGGAAAGCTGTCTAGAAATTCATTGAGTTGGTCCTTACCCCATCAAAAAAAAAAAAAAAAAACTTATTATAACCAAACTGCTTGATTTATACAAGATGCTTCTATGATAACTTCCAGTAAGACAGCTTTAAAAGTTTTAAACTACAGTGATTTTAATCAAATCAGATTTTAATGTGCGGAACTAATGTTTTTATCAACTTCTCTTTCTAGTGCCATAATGAAGTGAGTGAACACACCAGTGCACCGTCTAATGAGGGAAGGCTGAAGGTGATTTCCGAGATTGAAACCTGTAACGAAAAGCTTAAGGTAAAAAAAAAATTAAGCATCTCACTTTTAAAATAAAGATTCATTTCTAGCTTCAGTAACGAAACATTTGTTACCTGGTTTCAGTGTGTTGGTTTAGAAATGACACTGAATTCTACAAGGCTGTAATTGCTTTAGATTCTAATCTAATATCTTTTTTTTTTTTTTTTTCCCCTCCCCCGTTCATTCATTTTCCACCCAATCTAGGTTGCCTTCTTGAAGCTCCAAGCGATTGTTGACCGTCCAAAATCCAAAGATCATCTCGCAGAAGGCAGTAGCAAAGAAAAGACCTTGTTTTGTCAGCTGTTACCACTCGTTCCGACGTCCGATAGAGCGGCGATCGCTAGTCTGACTTCCAAAACGAATCATCTGGATGATCTGCTTAGGAAAAATGAGGTGTGTCTCCGTCTTGTCTATTACTAGATACATTATTCAAACAATCTGCGAGAAACTCTTGAACTCTGCCATTAAATTCGCAATACAAAATATAAAATTTGTAGAGATTTGAGATGATTAATTTTCCTTATGTATAAACTTCTTGATTTTTCTCCTAAGGTGACCTTGCAAAGACTTGCCGCACTGCACAAGGCTCACTTCATGAAACAAGTTCAGCGTGATGTGGCGTCCTTCGAGGAAAGAAGGCTGCATGACGTGCTTATTCGCCGAATTCAGGCTCCTTCACAACCCCTCCAGGTTCTCCCTGGTGACTTCCAAGAGATTTGGGACCAGAGACTGTCGGAGCTGTTGGACAAACGCAGGCACTATCTGCAGGTCTGTTGCAGGACAGAATGAGTGCAGATTGTTCAGTAAGAACCAAAGGTCTTTGGGATGTCACCTGTCTTGTTTCAGGGTATTAAATAAACTCTTTGCTATTGGCAGGACATGAACAGCATTTTGGACTTCCTGGAAGACGGTGTTGCCAAGCATGCAGTGACGCTCTCGGAGGAGCTTCAGGCACGGACCCGGTCCAACGAACAGTGTATGGCACTTGCTGGACCCGCTGACACAGCTGCTATCGTTCAGTTCTTCGAGCGAGAGCTTGTTCGGCGTGCAGCTTTAACAGACCGCCAGAAAGCTTTCCGCAAAGTAGGTTTATTAATTATTTTAAGGAAATATCCAACACTATTAATAGAACATAATACCATGTTGAGTTCATGGGTTTATTAATCCTCCTTCCATCCTGTAGAACATGTTGGAGAAATATAGCTCTGCAGTTTCTGCCCTAAAGCCCTTAGAGGATGAGGCAGTTCACAGGCTGAAGGAGGAGAGGAGAGAGAGTCTAGCACTGCTGCCCTCTCAGACCAATGAGAAGCCCAAAACTGAGGCTGACCTACTGCAAGACAAGCATCGCCTCTCACTTCAGTTACATCAGGCTCAAAAGCACTTGGAGGTAAGATTAAAACATGACAAAATGGGTTTAGGTGGGGATTAGAGCATTATGTAGTAATTTTCATTCCATGGAACTAAGAGGTCCAAAATTGTTCCAGTAGGAGTGTGCTCAAAGCAAAGTCCATAAAGGCATGGTTTCCATCGTTTTATTTATAGGGACATTGGCGTCCCTTCCATTTTTACGGACATCCACACAACATTCACAAACTATGGGATATTTGGAAAGTCACTAAGACTCTCCCATGTTTGAAAAAATCTCATAATACAACCCAGCAGCTGAGGATTGAGAGCCTTGGCTTAAGGGCCCAGCAGGGGCAGAAATAATATCATGTTGGAATATTTGTGTTACTTTAGCGCTTAAATTTGATAAATCTGTCCTGGTCAGGTGCTTCAAAAGCAAATCGAGGAGTTGAAGGCGCAGGTGGACGTGTCGAACCAGAAACATGCTGCTAAACTTGAGGAGCTGAGCTCGGCTTCAAAGGAGAAAGAGGAACTTATCCAGAACCTGCAGATGAAGCTGAAGGAAGCTGAGGTGGGTTTAAAATGGGTCACGTGATCACAATCCTGATGGTGATTCCGGTTTAATACCGCTACTCTCTGTTCCTCTCCAGGCACTTGCAAAAGTGAAGATGTCGCCAAGTGCTGCTGAAATGGAGACTATGAAGGATAAACTGGTGAAGATGGAACTCGACCACATTGCTGTAACGACCGGTCATGAAAAAGAGTAAGGCGTTTTTGTCTGGGTTAAATTGAATGAAATTTAAAGAGTTTAATTTGCCAAACCAATATTGCGCCGTTAAATAATGTAATATCGGTGTAAATTGTAAACTAACGGTGTTAAAAGGGTTGAATTTCTTTTATTTATGGTTTAATTAAGTAATGTTACATGGTGTACACTTGCAGTCCAGTTGGAGTTGAATGCTGAAAATAGTTTGATTTTAGTGTTTAAGTGGTAAAATAATGATGTAAATGGTGTAATATTTCATAATTAAGTGCACATCCATGTAATCATCCATCTTTATTTTTTATTTTTTCCCAGGATAGCACAGTTAAAGTCAGTGGTGGAGCACAGGGCTGATGTTATACGCAAGCTGAAGGAGACTCTCCGAAAAACCCAACAGCTGGAAGAGCAATCATGTGAGCACCGTCACACTGGCTTAATGTCTTAATTTTTCCTTTTTTTTTTTTTTTTTTAAAGCTAACGTTATTTAATTGCTGTTCTGATCTTTTTCACAGTCATGGAAGGTGAGGAACCTCATCCTAAACCAGGCGCCCAGGTCAAGACTTCTACTTGTCACAGAGAGAAAAAGATTGAAGAGCTGGAGAAAAAGACTGCACAATTTGAAAGGTAAATTGTTAAATGTTAATGAATCTAGTTTGTATTTAAGATATTGATATATTGACCTTTTGTTTAAAATAATCGGCCCGTGTAATATCCAGCCTGGTGAGCAAACAACAGGAAGAGATCATGAAATGGAAGAACAGAGCGTACAAGCTGAGAGAAAGTAAGAAAGAAGCTCCTCATTCCCCGCGGACACCGACCAAGCGACCTCCGCTGTTAGCGGCAACCGAAGTCAACTCCCCCAAGAAAGCCTTCATCGACTCTCCAAAAAGCAAGTTCTTCGACATTCGTGCCGGCACAGAGCCAGTGGCGCTCAACTGCCCAAGGCAGTTCTTTGATAACTCCAGCCTTGGAGCCATCCCAGGTATGTGTGTGTGTGTGTGTGTGTGTGTGTGTGTGTGTGTGTGTGAAAGGGAAACAATGGCTTGGTTTTGTTGTTGCTTTTTACCTAAAGTTTTCTTCTTATGTATAGCAGCTGAGCCAGCTATGGATGATTTCTCAGAAAGTGATGATGGTAATGTACTGTACACACTAAGGGGTTGGTGGAGTGCATTTCAGGTTTAACACATTTGGGGTTGCACTGGCCTGATCAGCTGTATTCATTTTTGTATCGTCACTGGCCTGATGGGCTGTATGGGTTTTAACATGTGTGTATGTGCATAATCTATGCAATCATATTTTATTACAACTAATAAAACTCACTGTAAGGTGTATATCTCGATTATGTATTGTTGCTTCAGCAGGTAGTAATTTGTACTTCAATTTGAGAAATTATGCATTTGATAGCTTTTATGGGAAGTGGATTATCTAATACACTAATCAGCTTTATTGTTTAGCAAAGCAAGCTAATAGATACATATTGGATATGTGCACTCATCAGGGGCTCCAACTCGGTTTAGTTGTAAAGCACGATTCATTTGTGTGGCAATTCACGATTCTCAATTTTATTTATTTATTATTTTTTTTAAATCCATTATGTTTATAATGGAGATAAAGCGGTCGATCAGCCAGTGAGCAGAATTGTCTGGTTTTCATATTGGTTGGCCTGATTGGTTGCACCAGTCTCAAAACACCATGAGCGCAAATTAGTTTAGTGTCCGCTCACTGTCAAGTTGACTTTTGGAGTCATTCTTGTATTCGAACTTGGGTTTGTATTATTTTGAATTCTGCACTTGGCTTTTTAGTGAGAAAACTAATGTTTTAAGAAAAGGACTACATTTAATTACTCAAACTTTTTTTTTTTTTAAAGGTTTAAATTTGTAATAAAATCAGGGGAAAATTGAATATTGTGATATTTATAGAATTGCAACTTTAATCGAATTGTGATAATATTGAATCGTTCCTTTACAAAGTGTTTCCTCATTATGCCTATATTGTTAATTAGTTAAGAAAATTCTGAAAATGCTCCTTTTTTTTTTTCCCCCTCCCAGACACCGGCCTCAGTGCAGCTGTCAGTTCTAGTGACACACACGCCGATAGCTGGTTTCATATTCCAAACACTTCACCCAAGAAGTCCAACCTGAATCTTGATGCCAACGGCTGTCCGACGCAGTGATTTTAGTTTTATTTGTTTGTCTGTCTGTAATTTTTGTATGTGAGTCTGTGATTTTTGTCTGTTATTCATTTAAATAGTTTGCCCTTAACTTTGTGATGTTGCACATATTTGAAAGATTTTGTCCTAATGGAAGTTTCTAGAATTCAATAACCCTGTTTTAAAGTTTTAAGAAACTCTAACTTTGTATGCGGATTCAGCAGCATATTTGTTGGAATTGTTTTAAAGGTTCTTGAAAAAGCCCTTTTCTTTTAGAACACAAGACCATGTAATAATTAAATTACTTGTTCGAAATAAAGTGTTTATTTGCGTAAGCTTCCATTATTCTCTGTGACTGTTTGGAATAACCAGGAGTCCGTGATGATCGGTGGCTAAAACCTAACCAACAACGTCCAACTTGCTGGCACTGAGCTCTGTTAATAAGAATAATGCATACTGCTAGATGCACTATTGCATTTATGTTTCAGCTCTAATTCTCTCAAAAAATTTGGTTTGATTCATCTGTATATCAAGCAAAACCCTAAACTAGTGCTTTTGTCATCTTGCACTTAGGTTTGTGTAAGCTCTGCTTAATGCATCAATTAATAACTGTTAACAGTAATCTATATTAATTTATTAAATCTGCAACTGGCAGATTAAAATCAGTTATCTGATTTCAATGCAGAATCTGAAACCTTAACCCTATGGAGGGACAGAAAGATGAATGAAGAAAGAGGTATGGATATGGTTGTGCAGGTACACTGATTTAGCCATAATATTTCAGCCTTAAAACATGAAGCCTAATATTCTGTAGCTTCCCTTGTACCACCAAAACCGTTCTGGCCACTTGGTTCAAGACTCCACAAGTCCTTTGAGAAGGACACCAGTGCTGTGGTGTGTGACACCAATAAATTACCAGCAGATCCTTTAAGTGCTATAAGTTGCAAGGTAGCACCTGCATGGATCAGAGGTGTTTGTCCATGGAGGTTCAATTAGATTGAAATCTGGGGAATTTGAAGGCCTGCTAAGCCCCATACATAGCAAGTTGCAGTGTTCTAATGCCTTTCTATCAGATTATCAATATGCTATATTGGCTTCTCCTGTGGGATCAGCCTGGATGGCCTAGCCTTTGGTCCCCACCAGCGTAAAAGAGCCCTGGGTGTCCATGGTCCGGTCACTGTTAGTTATGTGGTATTAATGTTATGGCTGATTAATGCAAACATTTTTAAATTATGATCTAAAGGACAATCCTAGCACTGCTTGCACTACCCAATCACATTGCTAACCTTATTCAGTCTTGTTAATTTCTTCTTTATAACATCAGAAGAATTTATGCATTTCTCGCCACACAGGCCACTTGGGTGCTTGTTTAGTCCCTTATTTCAAAACTTGAATTCAAAACTTCAAATGCAGCATGGTGGGGTAGTGGTTAGCACTGTGCCCTTGTACCGCCAGGGTCAAAGGTTTGAATCCCACCTTGGATTTTATGTCCATTAGGTTTTAATGTTCTCTTCCTGCTTGGTTGTTTCCTCTGGGTACTCTGGTTTCCCCACACTGTCTAAAGAGATGAAAATTAGGTTAACCTTACATAATTGGTGTTCCCAATTATGTATATATGCCCTGTGATGGATTGTCACCCTGTCCATGTTTATCAAGTGGAGTACTTTATCCTGTACAGGGTCGCAGGGACACAAACAGTATGAAAGTTGAATGATTGATTGCAAAATCAAAACCGGCCTAGCGCCTACTGACCTCAAGGCATTTATCACACCCCCTTTGCACCACGTTCCCTCTGATCCTCCATCTCTCAGGGATGGAGTTTTCTGTCCTATGTGGTGGAATGAACTTCCTTTAGATGTCCATTTAGCCAAGTCACTGGCAATCTTTAAGCAACATCTAAAGACCAGTCTATTTTAGGTACATTATTTGGGTTCTTGGGTAACTCCTCACCCAAAAATAAATAAAAAAAATTCTTCCCAACAGTTTTTAACTAGGTAGTAGCCTAGTTAACCATTGTAAGGCTCACTCACTCTCACTCCTTCATCCTTCAGGGTCGTGGGAACCTGGAGCCTATCCCAGGAGGCTTAGGGCACGAGGCAGGGTACACCCTGGACAGGGTGCAAATCCATCGCAGGGCACACACACATTCACACACACACTAAAGGCAATTTGGAAACGCCAATTAGGCTAACCTGCATATCTTTGGGCTGTGGGAGGAAACCAGTGTACCCGGAGAAAACCCACCAAGCACGGGGAGAAAATGCAAACTCCATGCACACAGAGACAGGAATCGAGCCTGGCCGGGAATCGAACCCAACGAGGTGCAAGGCAACAGTGCTGACCACTATACCACCATGCCGCCCTCATCGAAAGGCTACTAATATGCAACTTGTCTACTAATATGAGGCCTGTCTGCCTTACTGTCTGTAAGTCACTCCGGATAAGAGCGTCCTATATGCCTAAATGTATTATTACTGTACCAGCTCGTTCATACCAGCCTTACTTTATTTCAACCATAACTTTACATTCCATCTATTCATCCATCCAGGAACCTCTGTAGTCCAAACAGGGACTGTGGAGCCCACTGGTGACCACTGTATTGTACCATTCCATTTTGTACAGCCGTGGTAGGACCTCTAGTCAACTTCCACACACATACACACACTACAGGCAATCCGGGAATGCCAGTTAACCTAACCTACATGTCTTTGGACTGTGTGAGGAAACCGGAGAACCTGGAGGGAACCCACCAAGCATGGGGAGAACATGCAGTACACAGACCCCGAGGTGGGAGTTGATGTGTGAGGCCAGAGTGTTACCTATAAACCAGTGTGAGCACAGATTTAATGATGGAAATTTCAAAGCTTTTCTGTAAGTTGCTGTGTTTAAGAGCTAATTGTGTAATTGGTAGTTCTAGAACGTTCTGCGCTTTACCCGATTAGTGATGGGTCGTTTAATCATTTTAGTGACTCGGTTCTTTGAATTTCGTTTATCAAAATGAACGTTTTTTTTTTGAGTCATTTAGTTCATTTCGTTCTTTTGATCAGAAATAAAATAAAAACTTTTCAATAAAAAGACGCCCAATACGCCAACATACACAACTTTTGCCTAGAGTTTCAGAAATTAACACAAGAAACAGAATTGAACGGTTCGCAACGAATCTTTAAGTCCCGAGTCGTTCGTTCCTTTGTCACGTGACTCCCATGGACGCTATGCAGTGCAATAGATTCAAAAGAACGAACGACTCAGACTGGAGGATATAAGAGGTGAGCTACTCATTCTGTTTATTATAATATGTCCTGAGCTGCAGTGTAATATTTTCATGACTGGAACTATAGCCAAAATGTGTGTATGTAGACGTGTTGGGGGTCTTTTTTATTGAAAATGCGACATTTTATTTTATTTCTGATTAAAAGAACGAAATGAACTAAATGACTCGTTCATTTCGATGAACGAGATTCAAAGAACCGAGTCACTAAAATGATTCAAACTTCCCATCACTATTAGCCGTGTGGTGGCGCCGCGGTCTGGTGATAAACGGTAACAGCACACCACGGGGGCAGTTCACACAGCTCAACCACACACACACACACACCTGCGAGAGGAGCGCGGCGACACACACACACACACACAACACCTGCGAGAGGAGCGCGGCGACACACACACGCACGCACACACACGCACGCACCAGCCTCAGCTGGGAAAGAAGACCAATATTAAAAAAAAAAAAACTTTAGTTTGAACATTCCGTGTGTTTTTTGCTGTTAAAGTCAGACGGAGATGCAGCAGCCTTCAGTCACACCGAGCACAGACACAGAGCCCGCAGGTAAACACACACACACACACACACACCGCTGTGTTATATACTATTATATCATTTTTATCAACAAGTACAATATGTTTAAGGTTAAAACCTGGTTGTTTAACACTTTATATTGCTCAAAACCTAAAGTTAAATTAACACTTCTTAATACTGAACTGTTCACAAGGTAGAAATAATTTGTGTTAATATTAATGTTAATATTAAATAATATTATGTGTTAAAATGTGATTTCATGCTTTTTTTCTTTCTTTTTTATTGGGATTTATGAGATCTACCATTTATAGCACTATCTATCTATCTATCTATCTATCTATCTATCTATCTATCTATCTATCTGTCTGTCTGTCTGTCTGTGTGTTTGGCTTATTTGTAAATTGTTTAATTAAATGCCAAAGTTAACTTATTTTCAAATATGTCATAAGCAATGGTGTAACATATGTTATTATTATTATTTTTATAATTATTATTATTATTAGTAGTAATAGTAGTTGTAGTACTGTATAATATTTATTATGTTATTTAATACATTTACATTTAGGCATTTGGCAGACGCTCTTATCCAGCAGGTTTTTTAGAATAAAGGACTTTATACTAAATAATGATAAATATTTAATTGCATAAAATAACAAATGATTATTAATATTTTCTATTTTGTTATATAAAATAAAAAAAAGTGCTTTGAAGTTTGAAGATACTTGATAGATACTTACACTGGGTTTCTAGGTTACTACGTAACTACTGTAAGTGCCATTAGTTAAACACAGATGGGGAGGATTTCTATTTATTTATTTATTTATTTATTTATTTTTATCACATTTAATTTACATCCAAGCATTGAAGAAACAGATACGTCTTGAGTCGCCGTTTAAAGATTGCCAAAGACTCGACTGTACGGACATCTAGAGGAAGTTCATTACATCACGTAGGTGCCAGAACAGAAAAAAAGTCTCGATGCATGTGTTTCTCGATCCCTGAGAGATGGTGGGACCGGACGAGCAGTGCTGGAGGATCAGAGGGAACGTTTTATTATATAATAATATATGTAATGATGAATATGTTATTATATAATGATATATGTGTTGTGGCTACAGTATGAGTAACATTTCCAATATACATTAGGTTTGTGTGTGTGTGTGGTATTTTTTAAGACTTGTGGAATTTGAAACACACACTTACACACAGTAGGGGCCAAAAGTACTAACACTTAACATTTTTATAAAAAATAAACAATATTAATAATGATGACAATCAAGGTAAGAATAATTTGTTTTTATGCAGGTAAATATTTATCAATATTTAGTATGAAGTCCTGTCACTCGCTCGATTGAAAAACATGTGGTACAGAAGTTTAAGTTTAATTCATTTAATTTTTTTTTTTTTTTTGTGCAAAGATGACTACCCAGGCTTAGTAAAAATCCTGCCACATATTTGTTTCATTCATTATCTATACCAACTGATTCTAATTAGCACAACTCTTCAATCAGATTGGCAGGAACTAATTAGTGACATCATCTGTCTTGTGCACAGGGAGAACTACTGTATAATTTATGGCATGTTTTTTCTTTTGAAGAGATGCTAGGTTTTACAAAGTAATAAAAAAATATCACCAAAATCATCCTTGTAAAACTAGCAAGTTATTTTTCTCTTAGGGAACAATGTGGTTAAGTCTTTACACAGACAAAACTTAGCATTACTGCTAGAAGAAAAGTTATCATTACTTGTATAATGTGTAAATGTTGCCACTACCGGAATGTGGGAATGACGTCACGAAAAATGTAGACCTCTCAAAATCAGCATATTATAATTATTTTTGGTCATAAAAACAACCGAAAACAACCAGCAAAACACATGCTCATGTGTAACTGTACTATTTCTTAGCCTATGCAAATCATTATTATATATATTTTTTGCTCGGGCATGTTTGAGTAGTTGTTTAAAATTAAATAAAAATTACCGTCATCATATTGCATATTATGTGCTAAAAAAGGATACCTCACTCTATACTGCACAATCCCGAGCCCTATATATAAAATGATAGCATTAGTTTTACCTGACATATCATACAACACAGAATGGCATGTGTAAAGACTTAACCACATTATTTCCTTGGAGTAAAACAACATCTCGGTTTTAAAAGGGTTATTTTAGTGCTGTTTTTTATTAGTTTGAGGAACATAGCATCTCTTCACATCTTCACCTTAAATTTAGCTTGAATTCTGTGGTTGCAGTACAGCCCGAATGTCATGGTAAATAACAGTGACAAACATAAGAAAGGTATTTTTTTGTACACAGAATGCTGTAAAGACTTGATGAATAAACAATGTCAGTTTCAGATATTTGTCAGTAATTCTACTAAGAGCATATTGTTTGAATGATGATACCACTTAAAGTGACCAATGGATCAAAAGTTCAATATTTCATCTTGGAGGATTTCTTAAATGTATACAAATGTCTCTATATTTCATATAAAGGAGGATTTGAGTAATGATAATATAAAATCAAATCATATAGAAAATAATATAGGTTGAAGAATTTATTTTTCTTCTTTTGGGAAACCTTTTAGACAATATATGTAAAAGTCTACATAAAATATTAAGTCTAACTAAGTCTTCTTAAAATATGTATATTTTAAAACCCTACACCAGAGAGTATCTCTTTTTTTTTTTAGAAAAGATTCCTCAAGGAAGAAGCGTTTTGTACCCTACAGTGGAACAGAGCCCTTTTTGGAAAACCCTTGAATGTTATTTGCAGAATTATACATTACTTCAAAGTTCAATGTTGTAAAAAATTACAGCTCATAACTAATAAGACTAAGGAAGCTTTTTATTGTATTGAGTATTGATGTGTTTGTGTGTTTTGTTGGATCATTCCACAGATCAGTACTCAAAGAGACGCTGCACTGCGATATGGTGCACCGTGGCTTTACACGCACTGTCCGTTATCATCCTGCTGATCGGCCTCATGGCTGCTACACGCACTGGAAACGTAGCAGTGTCTGGCTACTACTCAGGCATCATAGTGAGTAACACCGTCTGAACAGAAGTCATCTCTTATATGGCCAAAACACAGTGTTGGTGCTGATTTAATGCCGTATAATACAGAAAATGTGCCTGCCAAAGAAGCTACTTATAAAGTTTATGGAAAGTGACCGATCTTGCTTCCCTAAAAATTTTAAGTTGCTAACTTCAGCTGTTTTGGAGAGATGATTTTACATGTACTCCAAAAATGGAACATTTTCAGCGTTATACTGTCTGGCTTCAATTCATTATATTATTCATTATTTGTTATACTGTCTGGCTTGTTATTTATATTTCTTAATGAGTATTGATACTAAAATTGGGCTAAGCTTTTAGAAGCAGAGGATTACTTAAATTAAAACATTCCACACAAAATTATTATAATTCTTTTTAACCGAAAAGTCCGTAGTGTCCGTAACCATGTCAAATTTATGTTGCAATATCTTAACATTTTTGCATTTTAGAATACTACACTTTTTCAGGTTTATGTCTTTTTATTTGAAATTTAGATTGGCCGAGTTTTCTTTAAATGACAGTTAACATCATTAAAAGATTTGAATTTTAAATAGTTACAGACATGCAATAAAAAGGTCATAAAATTGTAGTTAGCAAATGTTTCTTTTTACCAGATAAAAACATGAATGTGTATCAATATATTTTTTTTTTTAATAAAGCATGGGCCTGAAGATAAGAAGCATGAAGTATTATGAAAAATGGCGTTATATGATCCTATATGAAAATTCACATTTTCACCTAGGTAAGACACTTTAGCACCAATACCATGTTTTGGCCAAAGTCTCATTTGCTTAAAGGATGTGAGCTGAAAATGGATCTGGAATTCGACTGTCTATAACCTAAATTAATATTTTTTTGTCCCCCTAGCTGAGCTTCGGGACGTTCTTGGGCATTGTTGGTCTTAATGTAGTGGAGAATCGTAGGCCGATGGTGAGTAGAAGTTCAAACTTTTTTTGGCTTTCAAACATAAAAAGAAATCAAACTGACCTTTTGTTATACTTCATAATCACAATTATTTATCTAAACGTAATGACTGTTGTCCACAGTGTATGCGTTGTCCATGCATACACTAATGGCTGAAAAAAAGAATTAACCAATAATATTCACATCACGTTTTTTTTTGTCTGTTTTTCTTGCAAATTTGGTTCTGGTTTTACTTTATATAACTTGGTTTGTCAGGAGGTGAACAATATGTAAAAATATAAATTTCCCTCAAATGTACTGTGCAAAAGTCTTGAGCTACCTTTCGTTTCCTCATATTAAATTAAATAATGGAGATTAAATGAAAGTCATGGGAACAAATGTTTTACTGTGACAGGCTGCAATGTTCCTAAAGATACAAATTAAAAATTAGTTGTTTATGTAACAACCTCATCAGCGACCATGTTTCCCCTCTCATCTGTTCCAACCCCTCAGTATTCAGCATCACCAGTATACTAATCACCAGCCTGATCATCTGTCATCATCTGCACCTGTTTCTCACTGATAAATAAATTATTTCCTGCTAGAAATTATTGGAAACTGATCTAAATAAGACAAACACCTCACTCTTTCTTTATATTTTAAAATGCAAGAATAAGGGCAAATATTTTTATTTCAAAAAATGCCTCCCGGTAATGCGTTTTCACAAATCGAAGGTAAATGCATTTGAGTTATTCGTGTTGCTATTCTAGATAATTTCTCCAGCGTGTGTTTTTCCCCTTTAGGATTATTTTGGATTTCAGACTTTCTGTCATTAGCCATGTTGAATAAATCAATCACAATTTAATACTGAAGCTTCTGTTTATTTCTGTCACCGAGCGATTGTGTTACACAGGAAGGTGCACAGGGATCGTATTGCAAACAAAAACATTTTACCTGGAGGTACACGACAAATACAATTACAGAATAAATAGGCCTTGCTTTGTTTAACTGTCTGAGTCGAGGTGCGGTCAGCAACGTCCGCTGTGATCGGGTAATGGATTCGAAAACGAGCATAAAACTAAATTACATTAGAAATGGTAAAGGGCCAGAAAGCACAGCTCGAATTTCTCGACTTTAAAAAGTCTTTTTTTGCAAGCATTTCCCAGATTTAGGCCTATGTGTAATCAGTTACACACTATACACTTAGACTTTGTTTATATGTGCAATTTAATTACCATTATCAGAAGATTTTTAGGTTTTGTTGGGAAATGTAAGTGAACATTCACTCAGAAGCAGAGCAGTCATACGTTAACATAGGTTTTATTTAAATTCATTTGGGTCACTGCCTCAGAACAAACACTAAGACACCCTAGGTTTATATACTGTACTCTCTACTGTCTCTACTGTATGCGTGACCTTGGGAAAGGTGTCATAGTTAGCTTGGTTCTTTTCTATAACCATGTGCTTCAGCAGCAAGGATCAGCTAGTCCCATGCTGAAGCTGTTCACATTCTCACTCCGTGAAACTCTTATGGGAATAAAACGATAACAGGACGGGATGTGCCTTGGAGACTCATGATAAGAGCCCTATGGTTTGGATCTCTAACCAAGGTCGCGCAGACGAGAGCAGAAACAACATTTTGTACAGGACATCAGGTCAACTTTAGGTTGGTTAGGTTTTTTGGGGGATTTTTACACATTCGTACGTTTAAATAAATGTTTACTTTGTGTTGTTAATATATACTGTATATTTTTACATTAGACGATTCCTTACTGGGTTACCCACTCACTGAAATACTTGAAAATTTAAAATATAGAAATTTCAGAACTTTTTTTAGGACTTTTATTTACTTTTCAAAATGTTTCATTGTTGTCATTTTTACGTTGTTACCTTATATGATTTCTCGACCAGTTACAGGGTGTAGCTTAATAATTTCCCCCCCCAAAGTGTATATATAAAAAGTATTTAAAACACAGATGACATTTATTTTAACATAAAAATATGCTAAATACAAATATACCAAAAAATTTAAGTGAATATACACAATAGTGTAAAATACAAAAATATACAAATGTTTTGTATGTTTTTTTGTATGCCTTGATTTGCAGCATTAAATGACAATGGAATTAAAAAAAAAAAATTTACATCACAAAACTAGAAAGGAAAAAAAGGATTTAAATTTTGAATTTTAAAGTTTCATGACGGCTTATTTTTCAACATAGATGGCTACAGTGTAACTCTTGAAATTAATTATAATCAATAGTTTATTCTACTTTGATGAGTGAAAACTCATAAATCCTTTTTCTCTGACAACAGTGTTTTATTTACTGTAAGTAAATCCAGGTCACCTCATTAAATTCAAATCTTGAATCATTTTAACAAGGTTTGATGTTGTATAAATAAACTGTGGTTAAAGCATCAGTGTAACGTCCTAGACTCTTTTATGCATTCCAGACCTACAGTAATAAGTCAATATTAAAAGTGGACGTGCATGATTCCTTGGTTTAGAGAGGCAAGTTTAACTAACGTCATACTTAAGTTTCCTTAAAGCGTTGACTGTGAAATTGAACAGTGGTTTAATTTATCTCGCTAATGTAATAAACAGGTTTGGAGATAGCGCTCTAATAGTTTTCTTTCTACTGTTTATCTTGTCAGCTTGCTTTACAAAATACAAGAGCTTTAAATTCAATTTAGATCTAGTCATGCAGGCTTTTTACAATAAATAATGTGGCACTTAATATGTGGCAAAGAAAAACCTCCCAGAGACAACATGAGAAAGAACGCGTGAGAGACTAGATAGGCTCTCTGCTCTTCTGTGAGACACCAGATAGTGAGATTATTAATAAATCATGAGAGTCTACATGTACAGAGGAGTAAGTGCTGAAAGGATTGTCAGTATGAGCGGATCATCTTGGAATAATGTACAAATCCACAACATTTATGTCAGACGAGTTAAATATACAGTAGGGTTTTGAATGGGCTGAGAAGAGCCTTCTACTAAATCTAGTCATTAAATAAAATAGCAGTATTTGGGGGATGTACTATTGCCACCTTCCTGCTATAGCGCTAGTGTTACGAATAAAGTTCCTGATCTTCTCACAACCAACGTGCACAATCCAACAATATTATTAAACCTCCACAGTATATGAGACACACAAACCTACTGTTACTATAATCGTAGAACGTGACACTGTAAAAGTGTACTGTTCTTCCTCAGTCACCCGCAGTAACAGAGTTGACATTTTATTAATTAATGGCGACTAGGTTTAGTGTAACCCGAGGTATATCAGTGTCTCAGACAAATTTCTGAGGAACGAAGGAAAGCACACAGTGTTCCACAGATACAGTATCCAAAACCTAACATATACTCTTACAGCGACACACCCTCAACGCTTCGTGTATAATTCAAAGCTTCCTCGTTTTTAAAAATCGTCTTATTTAAATCCGTGCTTTGTAACGTCATGACCAGTGTTTAAGACTTAAGTGTGGCTGTTTGTCCTGAACTCCGTGTATGATTTAAGGACATAAATCCCTCCTTTCTTGGTGCTGATCCCAGAACACCTATTAAAATTTTTATGATGGGACTTCTGCCACGCCCACACACACTCCGCTACAGAGATACACACACAGAGGGCCAGAGTTTGAAACCAAACCCCACTGATGCTTACACACACTCTATTATATACGATTGAATGATGTACGTACTCACTCATGTAACCTCTGACTTATACAGTCACACTTGTACTGTACATACAGTAATGTCCGTGAATACTCCTAGTTCTCACCGAGACACACTGAGGAAGTCTTACACATGAATGTGCAACAAGCCGTATCAAGCTACTACCGGCGGATCGCTAGTGTCAGGTAGCACGTTGGTGAGGTCATCTGCCCGTCTGCTATTCTGTAGTAATTGGAAATTGGGGAAAAAATGCATGTACTTGGATTGATGCTTTAATTTAACTCTTACACATCAACTATTATTAAAAAAAAAAGCAATAGGCAAATATTAAAAACTATATTTAGACAGTCCTTAAGGATCAAAATAATAATCAATTCAATTCGATTTTATTTGTGTAGCTCTTTTACAATTGTCATTGTCACAAATCAGCTTTTTTCACAATAAAAAAAAATTATGGAAATTTTATGAAATGTAAATGTGTACGAATCAAAATTATTAGATAGTCCATAATTAGCAAGGTGGCAAAAAAACAACAACTTTGTATTAAATAACAATATGATATGTTCTGCAAGCCACTAAAACCTACTTGAGCAACACCACACAAGAGTGTGTGCTGGTCGCCTTCTTGCCACGAATGCATCATAGCTGTGCTGATATCCAACCAACAGCGAGACCTCAAGTGCAATATTGCTTTTATACAACAGTTCGACAAACGCCATTTAGTATTAATTAATCAATCAATTAATTCAATTAAATTTTATTTATATAGCGCTTTAACAATGGTCATTGTCTCTAAGGAGCTTCACAACAAGGAAAAGAAAATTAGAAAAGAAAATATATGGAAGTGTGTATGTGTGAGAAAAATGTGTCTAGATAAGACTGAGATTGTCCCTGATGAGCAAACCAAGGGTGACGGCGACAGTGGCGAGGAAAAACTCCATGAGATGGCAATAGGAAAAAACCTTGAGAGGAACCAGACTCAACAGGGAACCCATCCTCATTTGGGTGATAACAGATAGAAATGATATAACATCATGTGTGTTATGCAGCTGAAAGTTCAATATATTTCCAAGTTCTTCAAATTAACATGGTCCAGTTTAGCACTGGGATTTAGGGACGGGAGTCAGCAGGTGCAGAGGGCAGATGGGGCTTGGATCCTCGCAGGGTTGGTCTTTGTCTACTGAAGCTGGCACAATCTCCAGATGCCTCGGGATGGGTAGAAAAATACAGAATAGGTGGAAAGAATTAGCGTAGTTGCCATTCAGGATAGATGTACTGGAGTATGAGGTTATGGGATGAATTGCATGTGTGCCAATTAATCAATTACCATTATTGTCATTGTTATAAATAACAGAGTATACATAACTAGATATCATTAGGACATCATCTTTCCCATAATGTAATAAAATGCAGCCCAACCATAGTGCAGTAGGACAGCAGCAATAATGGCTATGTGAAAAGGATATAAGGAGTTGGAGAGAGGGGGCACCAACCCAAAAAAATATTGAAAAATTAGCGTGTTTATTGTGTGTGGTACCTCAATTCAAAGTCCAGGTCACAGTTATTGTAACAGTGATGTGTGATATACTGTAACTTGACAACAACAAACTGGACTTCATATTAACTTGAAGACATCAACTGTTACACTGAGCTGGCTGCCTCCTAACACACAGTATGATGCAGATCAATCCCTGCTATCTGTTATGACCCAATTGAGGATGGGTTCCCTGTTAAGTGTGGTTCTTCTCAAGGTTTCTTCATGTTGCCATCTCAGGGGTTTTTTCCTTGCCACTGTCGCTGTCGCACTTGGCTTGCACATCAAGGACTAATCATCTAATCTAATTCACATTCACATGATTTCTTTTGATTGTGCAAAGCTGCTTTGCGACAATAACAATTGTTAAAAGCACTATACAAATAAAATGTAATTGAATTGATATGTAAGGATAGATGGGGCAGAGGGAGAGAGTGGGGTAGCTACTCTACCCCTGTTGAAAAAAGGCTGTGGGATAGTCTGGTTGTTCTGGCTTGTGTGGAGCTGTACTTTCTACCTGAGCGCAGTAAATGGACCGAGGTGATGCTTGACAAAGGAAGGCAGCGTGTGGTAATCTCTGGGAGACTAGTCTCGATGATTTCACCACCTGCTACTGTGCCTGTTGGTCCGTCTTACTGCAGCTGGAAAACCACACCAAGAGTCTATATTCCAGCACACTCTCTAAAGCACAACGGTAAAAAGTTTACCTAAAGTTGTGGAGAAAGATTGTCTCTTTTAAGTTTCCTTAGAAAATAAGAAGCACTGCTGGGCCTTTCGTATGGCAGAGGTGATATAATTACACAATGTTAGATCCTCTGTCACAGGCCAAGAAATTTACAGCGGGTGACCCACTCTATGCAATAATAAATTGGGTTATAATAAACCAGGTAATCGACAGATTATGATTATTTCTTTATTTATCTTGTTTCACCAACGCCACTTTCGTGATTCCACAGCAGTTTTTGAGACATTACCTTTAAAATATAATTGTGAATTTCTACAGTACTGTATGTTTCCATGATAAACATTGCACAGTTCAGGAATATGAGGATGTAACTGTACGTTTCTTTGTCACTATAGTTAAGGAAGTCTGTATATTGAAAAACTGTTAAAGTTTTACTCTAAAACAGAATTATGGTGCAATTATATGTACCTTAAAAAAAATAAAATAAAAAAACAAACACTACATCCACTCCTCCAGGTGAAAGATACATAATAAAGGTTAAAATAAAGTAGTACACTTAGCAGGACCATTAATAAATGACTGAAAAGTTTAGTTTTAATACTACGTGTAGTGTTACAATAAGTGATGTCTCTCCAATATATCTGCTGTAAAACATTTAAGCGTTTGCTCTTCTCTAGGTCACCTTGTGGCTAAAGAAGCGTTCCTGTCAGGGGTCATAATTCTAACTCTGGACCCTACAGTCCTTATTAAACCCATGACCACCGGTGTCATCGATCAATTGACCGCGCTATTCTGTTTGGCCTTGAGCTGATAGAGACGATCATGCTGGGGTACCAATGCTTCTTTTTTTTCCTCTCAGTTGTTCCGCTGAGTTGCTGACGGTGCAAGTGCTCTGATTGGCTGGGTTTTTTGGTTGAGGTTATTATTAAAGAAGAAAGGAGCAATTGCGTGGGTATTTTAGGTGATAGCAGCTGGCCAAAAATGTATGAGGGTCATTCAAGCTAAACTAAGACTTGTGATAAAACATCTTATAAATGAAGGCAATAAAACCAATTGACGTTTACAGAAGACTGCAAGCACAGTTCAAGCTGCAGTAAGAAATTTAACTGGTGCAAATGTTTTAAAGAAGACCGCATGTCCATGGCTCAGAGCCCTCGGCAGTTTGTTCCTGAAAACGTTCAGTGAGTGGAACGCATGGTCCTTGAAAATTGACAGGATCAAAGCCATTGACACCAGCTAGTGGAGGAGATACATCTTTTACAAAGCTAAAAAACAGCCCAGCACCCACATACTTCTCAGCTCTAATCACACATTTCACTGCACCACGTTCCCTCCGATTCTCCAGCACTGCTCGCTGGTCCCACCATCTCTCAGAGATTAAGGACGAAGTTCATCCAGACTATCTTTTGTTCTGGCACCTAGATGGTGGAATAAATTTCCTCTAGACGTCCGTTTAGCTGAGTCTTTGGCAGTCTTAAAACGATGACATGTCTGTTTCTTCGATACTCTCCCTTACCTGCCCCCACCAAAAAAAACTTCCCAACAGTGTTTGACTGATTGTACTTAGTTAGCGACCTAGTAACACAGTGTGAAGATCTATCTACTTAAGCACTCTTGTAAGTTGCTCTGGATGAGAGTGGAACTGTACGCACAATTCTCTATAAACACCACTTGCACCACACAGTAACTCGGCTGGATCTTATTGCCACATCTCTATTTTATATATAGCAGTAGAATAGCAGGAAATTGTATAGAGCTTGATTCCACTAATTTTACTAATTAGTTCCAACTCAGCAATCTGAGGTTTTCCACAACTGGTGATGATAGACGATAAGACCACTTGGATATTTGGCTATATTTAGTAGTCCGTATTCCAGGTGTTCATAAATTACACATTAATTATGACTGGTTTTAAAAACCCACATTCAAATCCAGTCATAAAAGCACTTTAAGCAAGAAAATCATGATAAATGGTAACTTTGCTAGGTTAAGAAAAAAAACTTTTGTTTTTAACTTTTATTTAAAACTTCTAACCTAACTAACATTTACATAGAATTGGACACATTGAAGAATTTAGATTTAAAGGCAATTTAACCTTTGCGCTGGTTAGATCAAGTCTAATCTTATATTGTGGACCATAATTCAAGCAACGGACTAAAGCTAATGTCCTTTTTTTTTGCATGGTCTGTACTTTAGCACTTTCATGAACAGCACTATTTCAGGGAACCTAATGGCTGATCAGCAGATGGACGAGGAGTCCAAAGTGACCACAGCTGTGATTTTAGCTGACGATACACAAGCTCACATGTGCTTAATGCCTCTTTTTTTTTGGCTGGACAGAAGAGTGGCATTTACTGCATCCACAGTTCATCATTCACTAATGATTTGACTCCATATGAACCGTCCCTGATTAAAAAAACTCCCAGTTGGACAGAATTTTTAGGAGTGGAGAAATTTATGATCAGACCAGGGACAGGAAGGTTGGTGAGGTTTCCAGGAAATCAAATCATCTCTTAAGAACTGAGGGGTTGCTGTTGGAGGTTTCTGAGAATGTTCAGAAAAGCAAAGAAATGTTAGAATGTAAAAGATTTCATGATTCACGGTAAGTTTGTGCAGTGTTTGGGGATTCAGCTCGGGGTGGGGAATGAGATTGCCCCTTGCTGAGCATTGTGTTGCCCTTCAGGCTGCCTTTGGTCAGTAAATTACCCATAAAGAACAGGTTGGCAGACAGTTTCACAGGCTATACATTTCCTTTATTACTCCAGTCCACATACAGACACTGAAGTTATCAACTAGAAGCGAAGAGACAGACAAGGGCATTTACAAAACACATGACCATGGCCATGACCAACTGTTTGTTTGTGTGTGTGAACTGGATTGCAAGAATGCAGTACAAAATTAAGTATGTATTTCATACTAAGACGCTGCATGTGTCACGTACAGATGTTTATTACAAGTAATGTCATTAACATAATGTTTAAAGCAGCATATAAATTATGAGTTCAATTATGAGATATGAATTTCTCTATGTGATATAAATATCTTCTAATACTGGCATTGTAACTAAATTTCAGTAATCTGATTTGTAAGATTATAATCTGATTATAATAGGCAGGATATAATGATATTAGTACTGGGTACTTCTATGGGTATCATCAAGTACTGTACGTGGGGTTGTAGCAGAGGTTAAGACTTGATGTTTTAATAAAAATAAACAAACACTAAACCATACCAAACTAAACAAACAAGAACAAAACATGAAGCATGGAAAAGCAGCGAGACAAAACAGGACAGAAAACAGCAGTATTAAACAGAACAGAACAGATGCAGGACCAAACCAAACTCAAGAAGGGATTATTTTTATTCAAACTAATTAGCAACCTCGGTTCAGGTGAGAGGTTCCATCACCTGACTGAGGTGCACTCTGGGAAATGAAGTTTAAAACCAAAAGTCTTTGAGGCAAGGCATCCTTTAAGGGTTATCCCTGACAGGAAAACAGGGCACTTCTATGGTCTAAGCTTAACTTTAAGGCATTGTATAGCCAAGAAAATAGCTGTCGGACAGATAGTCTTACATTTGCCTCTAGAATACTCATACAGAGAATACAGAGAAGATCATGGTCGACTCAATGACTACAAGGTGCCCAAGTCATGTGGCTGAAAACAGGGCAAAATCATCACCCCTCCACCACCATGCTTGACACTGGGTATGAGGTGTTTCACCTGAAATGCTGTCTGGTTTTTCACCAAACATGGATCATACGGCTGAACAACTCCATAGAAGAGGTTTCTTCTGGCAACCCTCCAAGCAAACCATACTTGTTCAGTCGTCTTCTAGATGTGCTGTCACAGACTTTTTAACATGCTCAGTGAGGCCTATAGAGTCTGAGAAGTAGCTCTTGGGGATGTGGGCCGGGACGCCCACTCCTTGGAAGATTGGCCACTGTCTTGAATGCTCTCCATTTGTGAATTATCATTGTCAGAGTATTGAACTCCAAATTGTTTGGAGGTGGTTTTATAACACTTTCCAAATTGATGTGCAGCAACACTTGCTTTCTTAAGACCACTGCTTATGTCTTTCCTTCTTGGCATTGTGTTTACACACACCTGAATGCTCCAGACCAGCAAACTGCCAAAACTTGTGCTTTAATAGAGGTCTGAACACCTGCTAATGATCAATTTCTTAAGGGTTGATGATTAGCATCACCTGGCTGCAACTCTTTTAGATCCTGTGGAAGCAGTAATGGGGTACTTTTTTTTTATTCTTCATTTTTGTTGAACAAATAAAAGCACCAAACTTAAATGGTATTGTTTATCTAAGGTTTTATTCGCCGAATGCTTGGACCTTCTATGATCAGATGATTCTTATTATGTTTCTACATTAAAATTACAAGTATTTCAACATGTCTCATTTTATTACGGCATAAACAGTCACATCCATAAGTACCGAAACAGCCAATTCAATTGTTTTTCTTGTACACTAAAGACCTTTGGGATTGAGCTGTAAAGACAAATATGAGACTATAGATCAGACTTTAATATTATGATATTTACATGTAGACTTGTTAACAAGACTAAAACATGATACTTTACATTTTTTTTAACATTAAAACATTTAATTGGAACAAAAAAAAAACAGAGAATGATGTTTTTCGCACACTGGTAACACATCTGAATGTCTATGAATGGCTATAAAGTGAAATTTGCATAAAACGTCACCTTCAAGTACAACTAATGTGCTAAAATGTCTGGTGTATATTATGTTTCTAGCAAACTTGTGGTGCCTTAATGCTAAGACTACTTAACGGACAATACACATTACTGTCTCCAGCCTGTTTTTGCTCGGTCTTTCAGCATCTGATCCAGCCGTGTCTGTGTGTTGCTTTTCTATTGCAGTTAGTGGCCGCCATCATCTTCATCAGCCTGGGTGTTGTCTCCTGCTTCTTCTGTGCCATCGTGGACGGCATCATCGCCGCCGAGTATATTGTAAGCAGCACATGAGAATTTTGTGTTCGTACATCAGACATCATATACACACATCCCTACACACGCAGACGTACAGTATATACACAGCACATGTATAAATCACGTCCTTATCTTTCGTCATACAATTTCTTTCACGGTTCCAGTTTTGGCTGTCAGCTTCGGTAATAAAAGTTTGCGGATATAATCAAACAGCAGCCCTGTTTCATTTGGCTGGGTGACCGTGGCTCAGTGCTCCCATCACACAGCTCTACCTCACTGCAGTCCGGTCACTGAACCTTACAAGGCAGGTTCTGACCTTAATTTAAAAATATTGATTTGTTTAAATTGATGCAACATTAGCACATAAATCAACCAAAGAAAGGTCACGTAACACCACCGTGTTTATTTGGTAGATTCTGTAGAATAGCATTTTCAGTTTATATACATCTTAGTGAATGTGTGTCATAATATACTACCTAAAAATATGCACCAGACACACTGTTATCTCACGGGGTTTAGGCTGTCTATGGCCCATAAAGAACAAATCAATTCAATTATATTTAATATACGTTGTCACGTGGCAAGGTGGTGTCGTGGTTAGCAACGTCTCCTTGCACCTTCAGGTTCCAGGTTCGATTCCCGCCTCGGGTTTGTTTTCTGCAGGTACTCCAGTTTTCTCTCACAGTCCGACTACAAAGACATGCAGATTAGGTTAGTTGGCGTTCCCAAAGTGCCCTGCAATGGACTGGCATCCTCTCTATCGTGTATCCCGCCTCATACTCCTGGGATAGGCTCAAGGCCCTGCAGTCACCCTGTATTCAAGTCTGCTTTTATTGTCGTTTCAACCATATACATACAGTTTAGTACGCAGTGAAACGATACAGCGTTCCTCCAGGACCAAGGTGTTACATACATACAACACAAATGAACAGAACTAACTAGCTTGCTAACTAGCTTATTAAGACACCTAATTAGCTGACTAGCTAAGACCACCTAAATTGACAACATAAATTAACAAAAAAGTCCTATACAAAAGACAGCAAAAAGACAACATAAAATGTGCAAACAAGGGCAACACGTCTTCATGACATGATGCTATATATTATGCAATATAAAGCGGTATATATGATGAGAGAGAGGAACGTTGTAACAAAGCAGCTTCACAGAAATAAAAATGATGGTTATAAAAAAAATAATAATAATAAATAAATATTTTGTCCTTAATGAGCAAGTCTAAGGCAACATTGTGAAGCATAAAGTCCTTGATATAAGGAAGAAACCTTAGGAGAACCCAGACTCATACCAGACAACAAGACCATAAAATCACCATGTTTAACAGGAAATGTTTGTTTTTTTGGTTGTTCATTTTTTGACATTACCACCTGTTCACTAGCGGATACACGGTTTTTAGTGTTTAAACTATTCAAACAATTGCTGTAATAAATCATCATAGTAAAACAGAATGTTTTTAATACCTACCTTTATGCCCATTTAAATATGACTGCACTCACCATTTGCTGTTAAATTATGAGAGAAATTAATAACCGTCATTCTTGAAGTTTCTTTGGATGAGAAAGATTGAATACGATGCCACGAGCACTGAAGCGTAAAGCTGGACTGAACATCTTGTGCTAATAAAGCCACAGAGACAGGTTTAATAAAATCTCATAGTTGGTTTATGTTCCTTAAGTCTGTGGTGAAATTAAAAAAAAGCTTCTTTTGTGAGTCAATAAAACCTTTCCACCCCAGGACAGGAGACCGCTAATGGAAGGAAGGTGCGAGTTTTATGCCAGCAACACGGGTTATGCGTATGAAAACTACTACAATGAGGTGAGTATAAAGTCTGCTGGAAGAAAAATCCACAATGTTCCACCGAACCCTTCAAACTTAGTCTCTCTGGTAAGTCATGTTACGATCTATAGCAGAGATCTTCAACTGGCAGAATTCACCCTTATCCAGAGCAGTTTACATTTTTATATCATTATACACCTGAGGGTTCAGGGCCGTGCTCATAATTTGATCAGTACTTTAATGCCTTGACCACTGAGCTACCTTCGCTACCCAACTAACTAATAACTAATATGATAATTAATAGGTTAAATGCTAGACACTGGCCCTCCCTATCCCTGATCTACAGTCTTGGTCTTGATCTACTAAGGTTAGGCACCCCATAATAAATAACAGATTTTGGTGATTTTTTAATTTAAAAGATGTGCAGCTGTGTAAGACTCATAATGAAAGTTATTGATGGCAGGAGAAGGCTACAAGAAAATAGCAGAGTGTTGTCAGCTTGCAGTTTCCGCAGTGAGAAATGTAATTAAGAGACGGCAGTTCAGGGGAACTGTGGAGGTCTAGATGAGATTTGGAAGACCAAGAAAACTCTCGGAGAGAACTGCTGGTCAGAAAGACAAATTAAAATCCCCATTTGACTGCAAAAAACCTGCAGGAAGATTTATCAGACTCAGGAGTGGTGGTTCACCGTTCCACAAGACCTTTATGGAAGACACAGCAGAAGAAAACCTTACCTGCTTCCCCATTATATAATCCAACATCAGAAGTATGAAACAGAACATCTACAGAAGCCTGATGTGTTTTGGAAACAAATGCTGTGGACAGATGAAGTTAAAATAAACTCTTTGGCCACAATCAGCAAAGGCATGTTTGGAGAAAAAAAAAAGGATCAGCATTTTATGAAAAAAACACCTTGTCAGCTTTTAAGCACGGGGGTTCATGTATCATGCTTTGGGGTTGTGTTGCAGCCAGTGGCACAGGAAACATTGCATAGGTGGAGGGAAAAATTAATTCCACTAAATACCAGCAAATTCTGGAAGCAAACATCTGTAACAAAGCTGAAGCTGAAAAGAGGATGGCTTCTCCAACAGGACAATGATCCTAAACATACCTCAAAAATCACTATGGAATACCTCTAGAGACGCAAGCTGAAGGTGTTGGAAAATATACCAAAACAGTCCAGTGATTTAAACATCATTGAAAATTTGTGGGTAGATCTTGAAAGAGCTGTGCATGTAACATGATGAAAGAATATTACAGAACTGGAAGCCTTTTGCAAGGAAGAATGGGAGAAAATTCCAAGTACAAGAATTGAAAGACTTTTAGCCGGCTATAAAAAGCGTTTGCAAGCTGTGATATCTGCCAGAGGAGGTGTTACTTAGGGGTAGCTCAGTGGTTAAGGCATTGGACTACGGTTCGAAAGATCCCAGGTTCAAACCCCACAACCACCAAGTTGCCACTGTTGGGCCCTTGAGCAAGGCCCTTAACCCTCAACTGCTCAGATGTATAATGAGATAAAAATGTGAGTCGCTCTGGATAAGAGTGTCTGCCAAATGCCTAAATGTAAATGTGTTACTAAGTACTGATTATGTACTGTAGGGTGCCCAAACTTTTGCACAGTGCCACAATAATGTTTTTATTTTTTATCTTTGTTTAATTTATGACATAAAAAGTAACTATGCATCAATGTTTGCTGAAAATATTGTGCTTTTTTTCTTTTTCCAAGAGAGAAACTGTGTTAGGGTCATTGACGGATAAGACTTTTTTTTGAAAAAGCCTTAAAAAAAGTCATCTGGGGCGACCGTAATATATATCTCAGAATTCACATTTTTATGTATCATTAAGACTAGTTGAACTAGTTTAACTAGATAAACTTTAGTGCCCTTTCATTTTGAACCATTATTTCACAAGTTTATTCTATAATATCAGTCTCCTTCATTATCCAGTTAATATTAATGTTTATCCCTATAAAAGGAATGAAAAATGGCTGAATTTAGAAAAAAAAGATAAAATATACAAATAATTATACTTAAACAATTAACTCTATGTATATAATTGATGTATAGAATATGAAAACTACAAATATAGGACATATATCTATCATTTAAAACATTTAGCAGTGGTCGCCCCACATGATACTCAGTCGCCCCATATGATGTTTTCAAGTTTACTCAAGTATAACAGGCTAACAGTTAGCCTCAGAAACCAAACTAGCTTCTTCTAGTGACAAAGCACTATCAAATTAATCATCAAAATATAGATTTGTGGAAAAAAATTATAATTCACAGTTTTGGGGTGGTCGCCCCACATGATGACCAAAAGTGACTACGACATCACAGCCGTTAAAAAACAGCTTTTTCTTACTATATGAGAGAGACTGATTTACCTTACAGTTGTTTCCAGGGGGTCTTCACTTGTGTGTGGCTGATGCAGTATCCCATCCTTGAGATGTTTTTTAAAATAAAGGTCCCAAAATTGTGGTTTGTTGATGGTCGCCCCGGATAAAATGGATAGAATCAACATAATTCGGACAACATTCGTTTGTATATCATGATAGAAATATATGAGCAAATGCTTTATAGTTTTGTCAATGGATGTAAAACATGTTTAAAATTATGCCAACTAGGAAAAGGGATATATTTAAGTTGATTTAAAGTGTTTTTAAACCAGTTTTCCTAACTAAAGTCAAGGCCGGATGGTCGCCCCATATGGTGTTTTGGCACTTCGGATAGCAGAAAAATGATGAAAAACTTAAAAATTTGGAGAAGTTAGAGTGGTTTAGTAGGTAAAGAAGGTATAACAAGTAGATGAGAAATTTTTATGTATTTTTTAGTTTTTTCTGCAAAATAAAATTAACCCGGACAGAAAAAGGGGGCGTCACGTCATTGACCCGTTAACATCTTTTCAATTGCAAAAAAATCATTAAAATCTGTTATTTATCAAGGGTTGCCTAAACTTCTGGATAAAACTGTGTACTGTGAACTTTAGTTTTTCTACTGAGAGACAGCACTTTTAAGAAATCAGTATAAATTGTATGGTGGTCTGTTAATCGATTACAGTTATAGGTCTAAGTGACACTGTGGCCTCACATCTCCAGGGTCAAGGGTTCGATTCCCGTCTCGGCTCTGTGTGCATGGACTTTGCATGTTCTCCCCATGCTTGGTGGGTTTCCTTCAGGTACTCCAGTTTCCTCTCACAGGGAGGTAGGCTAACTGGTGTTTCCAAAATGCCCATAGTGTGCCCTGCAATGGATTGGCATCCTGTCCAGGGTTATACCCTGCCTCATACCCTGAGATCTCTGGGATAGGCTTCAGACGACTCTGCGACCCTGTGCAGGATAGGTGGTCCAGCGAATGAGTGATATAACTGATGAACTACTGAATAAGGGCATTGGTGACTTAGTGATAATGTAGGTTTATCGCCTGCCATGGGAGGCGGGTTTGATTCCCAGCCAATGCCCAAAAACGCCAGCCACTGGATGCAGTGCCCGGATAAAATGGGATGGTTGCAGGAAGGGCAATCTGGTGTAAAACCTGTTGTTGTGCAGATTGAATGGCGACCCCTCGACTGGAACAGCTGAAATACTTATAACAACTGATATAATACTGAATGCTCATCATAGCTTTGCTGATTTACTAGACCTTTGGGTCCCAAACCTAAGTTTTTTGCAGGATGTTTTGCAAAGTTTATAGCAAAATGTGTTTACGTGCATTACACTTATAAAACTTGCTTAGGAAAATCTCTTGCAGCCCCATCCACATCTCAGCAGACCCCAAGGTAGAGAACCCATGACCTTGCCATTAGTGAAGAAGTTTTTTAGTGCTATTTAATGCTTTAATGTTTAAAACACAAACCCATAGAGACCCTGTGTTTTTATAATAGTCTAGCTTGAACTTCATTGCATCCTATAGTGAATGAAAGTCTGAATATGTGTGATGATAATGTTTAAAGAGCACCGTGCACCAGAAGACATTAAATGAAGCATATTTTCATTTTATACAGCTGCCTGCTGTGGAGGGTAAAGGGTTTAAAAATGCATGATGAATGTCTTGTTGCTTATTTACTATTGCTTTCCTATAGGTTGTGTGTCAGAACTATAACCAAGACTGCAAGCTGAAGGTGAAGGCAAACACCTGTTACTGCTGTGATTTATACAACTGTGAGAGGTGAGCTGGGTTTGAACTGCCTGTATAAAAACATTAGACTTGTAGTTTTTAATATACGGTACACATCTCTCTTGAAATGCACTGCTTTTACACGCTTTGTTTCTGGATTGTCTCTCCAGCCCAGGGTACCACACACACTACTTCGAGTTCACGGGTGTGAATAGTTGCTGGGACGTGGTGCACCTGCACAGACTGCTCTGGTCTGACGTTGTTCTCAATGTGCTGGGAGTTTTCCTGGGCATCATTACTGCGGCCATACTCGGAGCCTTCAAGGACCTGGTAAGATCTTTTTCTACCCTGAATTCAAAATGTTTGGAATCTAACACACCTTACCAAATTTAATATTTCCTAGCTAGCTAATTGTGATTACTCCGGTTTTCTCCCACAGTTCAAGGATATGCAGGTTAGGCTAACTGGTGTTCCCAAATTGCCCGTAGTGTGTAAATGGGCTTGTGAGTGTGTTTGTGTGTGTCCTTTGCGATGGATTGGCATCCTGTCCAGGGTGTACCCCGCCTCGTGCCCTAAGCCTCCTGGGATAGGCTTACAGGATAAAATTGTATAGATGATGACTGAGTGAGTGAGCTAATTGTGATTATATTTTAAAATAAAAAAAAAAAACATTTTAATGTTGAGAATGCGATAGATCAGATTTGTAGAATGAATGTGCAGCTGAATTATTTCTTATGAATTATGTGATGCCATCAAGTACAGTACCAGAGTCTTAGAGGAATATTTTCAGCATCTTATAGAATCCATACTATAAAGAATTGAGGGATACTACCTGCTATTAATTTGATGTTTCTAATAAAGTGGCCAGTGAGTGTATAACATATTGCAGACCTGTATATTTAAGCATTCTGTAAAAAAAAATACAATAAAAAATAAATTAAAATGTGGATTTTGTGTCCATCCCAATGCAAAACTGTAGGGCACAGTAAATGCTATCATTAACAAACAAACCAGATATAATGACATCATTGGATGTGACATCATTTTCATGCATCTCAGCTTTTATGTGTAGCATAAGTATTAATTTAAGGCGGCACAGTGCCATAGTCTTTAGCAGGTTAGCACTGTTGCCTTGCACCTCCAGGGTCTGGGTTCGATCCCCCTCTTCAGGGTGTGTGTGCATGGAGTTTGCATGTTCTCCCCGTGCTTGGTGGGTTTCCTCTGGGTTCTCCAGTTTCCTCCCACAGTCCAAACACATGCAGATTAGGCTAGTTTGCAAATTTGCCCATAGTGTGTGAATGTGTGTGTTCTGTGATGGATTGGCACCCTGTCCAGGTTGTCTCCAGGGATAGGCTCCAGCCCCTAACCCTATAGGACACGCATTGAAAAATGTAATTTTCTTACATTATTTCATCTAATCTTAAATACAGCAGCATTACAGTGTGAACAGGTCTCAGGATCCACCAGGCGATCAAGACCTCAACAAGTTTGCTAATTTGAAAAATGAAAAACGATCCTATTAAAAATGTTAAAGTATTCCTGTCACATTTGATGTGGCATCACTACATCAGGCATCTCATTTAAGGCTGTAAACCAGTACATTAATTGGCTGCCTATAAAATGGCACTCGGTACCACTGATGTAATAAAATAACAATAAAACCCTAATGGTGATTTTAATACACTGAGGCTGCAGTCAGGGGCACCTGCGCGGAAAATACCGTACTGATGTGACAACAAATCCTTTTTCCTCGGGTACTGAGTCAGGGTTAGAGCTCTCCATTACAGACTCTAATTTACTGTAATCGTCTAGTTCAGTTGTGTCGTTTGTGACACAACAAATAAGACGCGAGATCAAACTTTTAATCTCATATTTTACCTTTTTTTATAGTACAAACTAGTTAACACAGTCACACTCGCAGAAAACAGCAGAGCTGAGCAAAAAGCCAGGGTATGGGTATATTCTTATATGAGGTCACAATAGGGGAACATCTAAGTGGCTCGTTTAATCTCCAGCCAGGCTAAAAGTGGAAAAAGGACAAGCTGTATTTTCTGGAATACCAAAATATGTTTTTTTTTTTTAACTTAGTGCTTGAACAAAGGAAATAAAATACAATAAATAATTATGCAAACTACACGTCCTACAGCTCTTACAGCAGTTTGCATCTCCAGCAATTCTTGTAATTTATATTAGAACTAACATGTAAAAACTTGCAAAGTAATTTCAGTATTTAATCAGACGTTGAAAAAATATTATTAAACATAACTCCTTTGAATATTTAATAGAGGAAACAATTCTTTATTGAAGGTGAATTGTATTTTTTATTATTATAAATATTTAAGTAAATATATAAATAATCCATTACCATTATGTATTATTTGTTTTGATGCAGTACACACTAGTGTATACAGGGCATTGCTCAATTGGTGTCTTGTCTCCAGGTCAGGGTTCAATTCCCATCAATCCACAAACCACTGGATGCCACTGTGTGAACTGATCAGATGATCCACTGTAGCAACACCTTAATGAAAGCAGCTGAAAGACAAACAACAAAAAAAAGTTAAAACACAATCCTGAGCTCAGCCTCACACCTCCTGTCTCCTGTCTCATCCTGCAGGTTCCAGCTGTTCGCTCCCAGATGTCCCCGAGGCCGGCTCCTCCCCCACACATCCTTTACAATCCCACTCAGCATGTGGTGACCTACGCCGGGTTCTGTCCCTCTGCACAGGCCCTGCCTGCCTACCCCAACTACCCAGTGCCCATGCAGGTAATATAGAGTGTACAGTCAGGGGGCCGTATTCACACCCGCACTGAGAGGGTAACGCCCACTTAGTGCTCTCTCAAATAGCACTTTCACACCTCTCTCACACACACCTACCTCTCTCACACACACCTACCACTCACACACACCTACCATTCACACACACACTCACCACTCACACCTCTCACACACACACTCACCACTTACACTGCTCACACACACCTCTCACACACACCTCTCACGCACACACTCACACACACCTACCATTCACACACACACTCACACCTCTCACACACACACCTCTCACACACACACTCACCACTCACACCTCTCACACACACACCTCTCACACACACACTCACCACTCACACCGCTCACACACACCTCTCACACACACCTCTCATACACACACACCTACCTCTCTCACACACACTCACCACTCACACCTCTCACACACATACCTCTCACACACACACTCACCACTCACACCGCTTACACACACCTCTCACACACACACACCTACCTCTCACACACACCTACCACTCACACACACCTACCACTCACACACACACACACCCCTTACACAAACACTCACCACTCGCACCTCTCACACACACCTCTCACACACACCTCTCACACACACACCTACGTACCTCTCACACACACACTCACCACTCACACCTCTTACACACACACACACTCACCTCACACCTCTCACACACACACTCACCTCTTTCTCCTCTCTCTCTCTCTCTCTCTCTCTCACACACACACACACACACACACACACACACACACACACACACTCACCTCTCTTACACAAACTCACACACCTCTCTCATACACACTTACCTCTCTCACCAATCACACACACACTCACACCTCACACACACTCACCTCTTACACACACACATGCTTTTTCACCACCACACTCTCATCTGCTTGTCCATTTCTTACACACATACTTTCATCTCTTTCTAAGTTAACACTATTTTGGCTTTAGTAAATGATAACAAAGATTATTTCATTAATTAAGGAGTCTTTCAATCAATTGCCTTTTCCAATCAGAATGTCATCTGAAATATTTGATCAGACTAACCCTGAGTTGTTCAGTTACTGGATACTTTTGTCTTGTGATTCTTAATATATTGTAATATTGCCTTATCCAGGTGTGTTTCTTCACCTCCAGTTACCTTGACCTGGACTTTATTCATAACCTGTATCAGTAAACATTTTAATAATCACCTGGTTACACACATCCTTCTGTCCCGTAGCACCTCAACAATTTCCCAGGAGGCAACTCTGCTCAGCCCAGCCCTGATGTGCCTGTGACTCCGTCTGAAGAGAACCAGCCTCCCAGTCAGCCCAGCAATACCAACCCTTCAGTTCCATCTCAGTCCACCTGTCCAGACACCTCAGGCTACATGCTCACTCCAAACGCACCCTCACTCTATCCACACTCATTAGGGCCCTTCGAAAAGCCTCCACCCTATGCCTGCTGAAAGACCTGGGTATTAACAGTTGCTTGGAAAAGAGGGCACACAAACAGTCCTGGTATAACAGTGTCATTGTCAGGACGCTAGCTAAGATTTAGAAGTGTAGAATAAGATGCTGCCTTTTAATGAACATTATGTACAGTGAAGCAGGGAATATAATTTATTATTACTTTCACTAAGAGCTCCTGTTTTATAGAAGACCTCACAGCTGGATTTGAAACAATGACCAGGTTTTCTCTCTCCTAAGCACAGAGGTAGCGGTTTTCATCCGGATATCTTCCTGTATGCATATCGAAATTCATGAAGTCATATTATTTGTGATAAATACCACAATCATTCAGCCATCTTTAACCTTTCTTTATCTCTCTTCACACACCGTTCAGACGCTTCTCGCTAACAGCGTATTCATGTTATGAACGTTACTCCAAGTGGACTCTGAGGCAAGCAATGCTAGCTTATTATGTTTTAGCTCTACAGCCTTTTGTGTTGTTGCTCTGCCTTGAATTTCTTTACCTGGTTGGGTTCTCCCTCAACATCTTCTCCTGTAGTCTAGCATGTCCACACATAGCATGTATGTGTGGCTAGCACGGGTCAGTGCTATACCACACACTTCAATCTTATTAATACAGTATAGCGCTTTTAACAGAAAAAGCAAAGCAGCTTTACAGAACCAAAAAGGGAATTCGGGAAATGTGTGAGAAAATTTGTCTAAATTAGAATTATCAGATGAGCCTCATGTACCTGATGAACATGTCAAGTCAATGGTGGCAGGTGAAAAAAAAAAACTTGAAATGGCAATAGGAAGAAACCTTGAGAGGAACCAGACTCAACAGGGAACCCATCCTCATTTGGTTGATAAATAATAAATGGATGACTTTCTTCTTCCTGAGTCTGTTATTGTTAAGCTACACAGTAATCCAGACCACTCTGTCATCTGAACCTCTCTGACTTGTCCTGGTGTCCCACTTCTGGTTTAAGATCATGTCACATGTGTGTGATCTGTCTGGGATGCGTGTGGTGACTGGGGACGGTTCTACTTTACCATGAAGACGTTTGGAGGATCAAGTGTCCTGGCCTCGGCTGATGCAGACAGCTGTTCTTTGAGTCCTCGTGACTAGTTCAGGACTGGAATTTCCTACAAGTCTACCTGAGCCTCCAATAACAAACTGGACTCCTTATCAACTTAAAGGCACCAACTGTCATATTGAACTTCCAGCTGCCTAACACAAAGTATGATGCAGATCAATCCCTGCTATCTGTTATCACCCAAATGAGGATGGGTTCCCTGCTGAGTCTGGTTCCTCTTAAGGTTTCTTTCTATTGCCATCTCAGAGGGTTTTGCCTTGCCACCGTCTCGCTCATCAGGGACGGTCTGATCATTTTGATTCTACACATTTCATAAAAACTTAATTTATTTTGACTGTGTAAAGCTGCTAAATTTAATACAGCTGGAGTCCAATAACATCCATACCAGGGTTCCTATTTTGCTCACTTTGTCCACTGAGATTAGGATACTTACCGGTGACCAGATAAAGGTCAAGGGCCGTGTTCAGGAACCCAGCTTGCGGGTTGGTTATAATGGAATTCCATCTGACAAGTTTTTGGCCATTAGTCTTATGCCTAAAAATACTGAAGCTCTTGCTGCCCCTGTCTCAATTATTACCCCTATTATTTTTCAGAGTTAGGGCTTTCTCACTGTTTAACAGATCCTGTATGTAAGAGCTGCCATCATAATGTACTACAACAATTGTGACTGACAATCATGCAGTTCATTATGTGGTGTGTCCAGTTTACACCCTGGGGTACTACGCAGACCATAATGCACCCATTAACCTGCGAAATAAGGGGCATCCCTATTTAAACATTGACAGACCCAGAACATATCACCATGACAACCTTTCCCTTGGTTCTCCAAGAAAGACAAACATGGCATAAGCAGATTTCCAGTTGGCCTCAGGTGACACTTAGCCCTTACTCTGGCGGGCATGGTTCTGAAAATGTAAAGCAAATGCCAGGGTTTCTTGTCATTCAGTACAAGAGATGACATGATGAGAAATCTTTAGGACAAGATGGCTGCATGCACTTGGTATTTATTACAAATAGGGTGGCGGCGTGGTGATGTAGTGGTTAGCAGTGTTGCCCTGCACCTCCAGGGTCAAGGGGAGTTTGCAAGTTCTCCCTATGATTTGTGGGTTTCCTCCGGGTACTCCGGTTTCCTCCCACAGTCCAAAGACATGCCTGGTAGGTTAATTGGCATCCTAAAATTGCCCAGTTTGTGTGTGCATGCACCCTGCCATGGATTGTCTCCTGGCCACCCATGACCCTGTACAGGATTAGCGGTATAGAAGACGAATGAATAAATAAATGCACATATGGTAAGACAATTCTTTGCTAAATCCATTTGGCTTGTATTAAAAACTATTAACAAGCGAATGTAAGAAATAAACCATGTATCCAGGCTTACCCTCATGCACTACAGAATATGCAGAGCAAAACTCTGCACGAGCACAAATACAGTCTTATTACAACCACCTTTATTTTTTTGTTTTTTAACAGCACTCTGCCTCCAGTTAGACAAGAGGAGACCGCATTTCCCCCAGTACTAAATGCACCAAGGACTAACATAAGAGAATTACAAAAAAAAAAAAAAAAAATCAAATACAATACAGTCGATTAAAAAAAAAAAAAACATACATAAACAAAAGTAATGACAAAACATAAACTTATAAACAATTACTCTGAGCACCTACCCAGCCTTTGGTGGCAATATGAAGGCTTTTTATTCTAGAAAGGAAGATAGCAGAATGTTCTTTGATTTTTTTGTTTGTTTAAAAAGCATTGTAAAGTCACTTATTTACATCAACAATATGATACAGCTCTCTCTCTATTCTTTCTCGCTCTCAGTAGCTTGTGTTGTGGCGCAGTGCTTTTTCAGATGCCTAATGTACGTGTACACCTTCCATTTCTCTATGAGTATAATATAAATTATACAAGTTACAGTGTCTGTGATTGTGTATACGTTATTGGAGGCATGAGTATGCGATGATCTGTCGGAAATAAAACTCAGGTTTGAAATGTAAGAGTTGGTTTTAGTAGGAGTGTGTGTCTGTGTTTGTGTATTTGTTTGTTTTTTAATGATACAGATGATACGGCTCAGTAAGGCCATTTATCAGGCAATCCTAAAGAGCCAAATTAAAGTTTCCTTTGAAGTGAAATTCAACTGAACTTAAAAGCTCTCTTTTTAAAGGCATTTGGTTGCAGGGCTAAGCTTAAGCTAGGGCCGAGCTAGGTTGCCCTGGCATTTATTTTTTTTATTTTTTTCCCCTCTGATTGGTCCAGCTAATCTTTAGTGCTTCACTGGTGAGGGCCCACTAGAGGGCAGGCGTGAGAGCGGACATCGTTGTGCTTGTGTTGGGCCTCGTCCATGTCCAACAGACGGCCGTTAACTGTGACGTCCATGCAGCCCGTGTAGAATGCGGAGACCGGCGTAGACACCAGAGAAACATCTGCAGGACAGAGACAGAGCGTGTAACACTCTCTTAACACTGAATTTAAAAAATGTCCCATAGAATATTTTCAATGTGCTCACCTGGTATGCCTCCTATGAATGTGCTATACGAGGACGAGAGGTCTAGAGGCTCCAGATCCTCCACAGATTCAGTAAGGCCAGGCTGTCCGTCCACCTCCAGTATGGTGATGTTTCCTGCCACGGACACGTTCACAGTGTGCGCCTCCTCGTCACACAGGCCGACTGCAGCGCTGGCCACAATGACGTTGCCGAATGACACCAACACGTACTGTTATGGGAATACACAAAGAATAAAACCAGATGAAACTGGATTCATGTAGCCGGTGATGTAATGGTGAAAACATCTTAAAACACGTATGTGTGAACTGTTAAATTTTTCTGCTACAAACAACTCGAGTAAAGTTCCTGCAGTTCATAAAATATTCAGTGTTTATGACACATTTAGAAGCAAGTTTCTATGGGAACAATAGAAGATTTATGTACAACTAGATGTGCCCGCTACTTTGTCCACGTGGAATTTAATTGCACGTTTAAAAAATAAATGAATAAATAAAGTACAGTGTAATTTGTTGAATTTTGGAAAAAATTTAGATTTTTACGTTTTGCAGTGAAGGTGTGAGATCACTCTTAAGTTAAGGTTGATTTTTTATGATACAAGTCCGATTCCATTAAACTTTTTAAATTACCTCAAGCTCGTCTGAATACACCTTTGAAAACGCCATTTAAATTCGTTTAGTAGGTTTTTTTTTTTTTTTTTATACCAGACTCAGAAATCCTCATGTACTGTTTTCTGGAAAATATTTATAACCTGCTTATAAATGTGGCATGAAGGCCACAAGCTTTACATCCTTTCAAATGCACATAGATAAAATTCCACATGGGTATATTTAATATCAGTTTGATTAAATACATCGAGTGCTTCGAAACACACTGACCTCGGCCCACTGCTGGGTTCCAGGATGGTAGTCGGAGAAGGAGATGGAGAGAGGCACAGTATCCTGACGGACGAGTGCGAACAGAACTCCTACTGGAGAGGCTGGCCGTAGGGTCAGTTGCACGCTGAGCACCTGGGTATCACCTGTGTGTGAGACAGTGAATTCAGCGACAGGTCGCCTCCTCTACTCCTGTCCCTCACAAGCACTACTGTGAACCAGCCAGAATTAACTAATGTATCTGTATGTAAGACGGTTACTACTTAATGTGACTTAATGTGTCAGCGCAACATTGAAAACACACACACACACCGTGGCTGTGATTAAAGTAGGCGAATCCACGGCCTGGGAAAAAGGAGCTGTGATCCTCGGAGGCGTAACACTGCATGCGTTCGTTATGGCGGATGGTCTCCTGGATGGATGTGTCTTCATCAGTCAACCAGTGCCACTCTTTCATACAGCCGTCCAGACGTGGGTTCACCTAAAGTACGGAAAAAAAACACACACACACACACACACATACAGAGCTAACGTCAAAAAGGGATAAGTTAAAATTTTGCAGCAAGCAACGATGAGTGGGCCCAAGCACCTTGTGAACCAGAAAGACAATGTGCACATGCATTTAAAGGGGACATAATTTTTTAAAAGACCTCTGGGATTTTGTTTAGTCCTCCAAAAAGACCCAGATGCTGAAAAACAATAGCATCACACTATGATGTCACTCAATGTGATGTCACACAAAGATATTAACCACTTTAGTTTAAGGCGTCGTCATGGCTGACCCATTTGAGATATCAAAAATCCCTTCACAATTTTGCATCCTCGATGTACCAAGATCACATAGGGCCCGGTTTGTTGGTGACCGTACAAATCCTGTAGGAGGAGGACTTTAAAATCCATTGGGTGCGTTTTGCAAACAACCCAAAATAACTGACTTCCTGTTTTAGTGGAGCCCATGACGCAAGAGAACCCTTCACACACTATGAAAAGATGGGGCTGATGTCATAGTGCTTGGGCCCTAATTAATGGCATATGTTGCCAGGTAAATGTTTAAAGAATGGAAGAAGTAGCAGTGGTGTGAATGTGTACATTGCAATTGGAATATTTTTCTCTAAAAAATGTTTTGGGTTGGGTACAAAAAATAAATAGTAATTTTGCCTCCTTCCATCCGATCTATCAAATATGATTATGTATTAGTTAAGATATATAACTGCCATGCCTCTAAAAAAAGTATCATAATTCTCTTCATATTTCTTGTTTCTTCATCCTGCATGTTGTTAATTTATATGTGAATTATATATATATATATATATATATATATATATATATATATATATATATATATATATATATATATATATGAAAAACTGCAAATTTTGTGAACCTCTGACAGCATCCAGGCCAAGCATTCGTAAGACATGACTGCCTCCTAGTGGAGACAAAAAAAAGTCATAATTCTGCAAAGTGGCTATTGTGTTTTTTGTACCTTTTTTATTTTTTTGCAATAATAAGTAACAGAGAGGATGCTTTTTATAATTTCTACAACTGTTGTGTGGGAAGATCAGGGCTGTGCTCCACACTGAGTTAGCATAAACATGCACCTTCTCCTCGCTAACATTGTGCACAAGTTATAGCCTTGACCAAAAGTTTTGAAAAATATTTTGAGAAAAAAGAAGTTTTAAGAATTAATGAAAAGTAATATTTGTGTTAAAGTCTGCTGCTTCAGTGTTTTTAGATCTTTTTGTCAGATGTTCCTGTGGTATACTAAAGTATAATTTTAAGCATTTCATAAGTGTCAAAGGATTTTATTGACAATTACATTAAGGTTATGTAGAAAGTCAATATCTGCAGTGTTGACCCTTCATTTTCAAAACCGCTACAATTCACCCTGGCATCTGGTGTTAATACCTGCGGCAAATCAAATACGCGTGTCCAGTTATCTGTTATAGTGACCCCTAATGGTAGCAGTGAAAGACGACGGACATACAGTACTGCCTGACTTCATCCTCACCTTATTTAGCAGTCCATCTTCTTTAAAGGGAACTCCTCCCACTGTCAGGTTGAGCTCGTGTATACCCTTCTTCAGAGTAAAGAGATCTCCGTTTACTGCGATCTTCATCACTGCCTCCCTGTCAATCTTTATCACCAGGCTCCGCCCCTGCTCCTCTACGGAGATCTGGCAGCCAGTTGTAGAGAGCCAAATCGAATAAGGCAAGGTTAAGTAAGCATCTAAGTGTTGTAAGTTAGATTTGTGAAATGGTTTCGTATAAATCACGGTGTATCTAGTTACCGTTGATGATTGTACGTTTTTCAATGAATTAATTATTTTACTGAAGAAAAATACTGCTAGCGCTGAGGTTAGCACACACACCCACCCATAGATAGATTTTACTCCTTAATATAGTTGATGTACACATCATGGTTAATTCATTAAATTCAGGAGGAGCCCTGCGGGTGTTTGCTCACCTTGTGCCACTGTCCGTCGTTTACCAAAGGGCCGCTGCTGGTCACCCGGCTTACGGCGCCGTATTTAAGCTGCAGCTCCAGTTTCCCGTGGTGGATCGCCAAAACAATCCAGGAACTGTTTAAGTGACCACCGGCGAAGAAGATAACGCCTTCATCGTCGTATGTTCTCAGGTCAAACTCTGCTGTGAAGCTGAATAGGAGTAGAGTGTAAATACTAAATAAGTAGACAAGCTAATAATAATAATAGATAAAAAAAATTAGACAATTTTTCTATTTAATTTAATGGCTCAAAAGTTTGACCACTTTCTAACTCCATGGTCGTTCCTGATTTTTGTTCCATGTTTTATTTCATAGTTTTAAAATCCCCAGTATTGTTGTAAAATGTAGAAAATAAATAAAAACAAAGAAATTTGCAAGTGATCCCAAACTTTTTTTTTTTTTTTTGTATAGCTTTATTTTTAAAGAGAGAAAAAAAAAAAAACATATGTAAAACATAACATATAGTGTACTTGTAACAATACAACCACCTTTTTTCTCTTTTTCTTTCCATAAAAACAAAAAACAACAGGGTAAATAATATCAAAAACACACAAAACAAAAAACAAAAAACAAGAGAAAAAAAAAAAACAATGGGGATGATAATAATAAATTATAAACACGTGTTCATACATACACATATACTTGTATATACGTACATGAAATTTCGTCCCCTCCCTTCTCTCCCCGCCCCCCACCCCCCTGCATCTAATTTACTTTAATAGCTGGTAAATGCTCCAAAAATGAGCCCCAGATTTTTTCGAAAGTTTTTGGTGATTTCCTAACATTAAAAAGTATTTTCTCAGGAGTGCAGTATGATGCAAGTTCGTTGATCCATTGTTTTCTTGAAGGGGAGTGAGTCGATTTCCAGTTCTTTAATATACATTTCTTTCCTGCAGTTCCAGCCATAAGGATGAAATATTTTTTATGCTTAGAAATATTTAGAAATTCCATATCTCCTAATATCCAGATTCTAGGGTCACCAGGAATTGCGGTACTTATCACCATTGAGGAAACATCAATTATATATTCCCAAAAAGCTTTTAGGATATGACAATTCCAAAGCATGTGCAATAGATTTCCTTCATATAATATACACCTTTGACATTTTGAAGAAATGTTACCATTTAACATATGAAGTCTTTGGGGAGTATAATATGTCTGGTGCAAAATATTAAATTGAGTTTGACGGTGTTTAGTAGCTATTAACGTAGTCTGTACCCTCTCAACAAGTGACTCCCACTCAACCAAATTATATGTGCAGCCAAGATCCCCCTCCCACCTCTGCTTCAAAATACTATTATCAAATGGCTTGAAATTAGTTGTTAAAATGTTATATCCTACTGAAGCTATACCACTTGGAGAGGTCATTTTCTCATTAAACATGATATTTTCAAATGGTGATGCTATTGGGATTTTGGGAAATGTTTTATGAGTAATTTCTTTAATCCAGTGTCTAACTTGTAAGAATTTAAAAAAATTATTTCTTGGGATATCATATATCTGGGATAGTAATTCAAAACTTATTAAAGAGTCATTGACATATAATTTTTCCAACGTATTTACCCCTTTATATACCCATGCTCTGAGGGTTCCATCAATAATGCCTGGGGGCACGACGGGGTTCTCTAATAATGGTAAATTTCTAAGTGGGATGTTGTCAAGACCACATATTTTATGTGATTCCACCCAAGTAGCATAAGTATTAAGTATTAATGGGTTCCTAGTGAATGTAGATAATCTTTTTTTTGATTCGAAAAACGGAATAGTCTTTAATGAAATAGCACCCATCTCCCATTGTTCTATTGATAACCATCTAACATTAACCTTATCAGGGTGTAACCAAATCCATATAGGCCGAAGTTGTGACGCTAGGTAATAATGTCTAGATCCCAAACTTTTTAAGCAGAAAAGTTGCAATTTAAATTTTCAATGTTGATTTTTTTTTTTCAGTTAGCAATATGCGTTGTGATGCTTTCTTTTGTGGATGTTATCTCAGAGTCAACCACATGCGTAAACAACTGATATTTTACAGCACTGGTTCCCAAACTCGCGACACAGGTGGGTCACAAGAGATTTTATTTGCTTTGACAAATTTGTAACGATTTCTGACTGCAGTTCACTTTACAGTCACATAAGGGAGCTGGTTATTTTCTACCTCTGTGACAATTTCTGTCATAATTCCACTTGCAGTAGAGAGAATAAAAACATTAAGATAGTCTGAGATGTCTGCATATAAAGACATTTATTTGGTATAATTTGTAAATGCGTGCATACGAAGTTGTGATTTATCATATTTACTTCAATTCAGTTTAATTTTATTTGTATACAGTAGCTAGCACTTAACAATTCCCATTGTCGCAAAGCAGCTTTACATTTTTAAAAAGTGGTTCCCTAGAAACAATTTTTGGGAAACTTATAGCATACGGTCTGGTAAGGTTGGGAATCACAAGGTACATCCTGATACGATATCACAATATTTCCGTGCCTATTCAATTAAAATTGCAGTTCCTGATTTTCCTCCGATTTTGTTGCAATTTTAACCTTTAAAAAAGTTAAATGACTAATTTAATGTAGCCTGTTCCTTATAAAATTAGTTTTCTCATATTAAAACAAATAAAAGTGAAACACCACACAAATTAAATCCACCCCCACCCCAATACTAATGTACAAACCAGATTCCAAAATAGTTGGGACACTATACAAATCGTGAATAAAAACTGAATGCAATGATGTGGAGGTGCCAACTTCTAATATATTATTCAGAATAGAACATAAATCACGGAACAAAAGTTTAAACTGAGAAAAATGTATCATTTTAAGGGGAAAAATATGTTGATTCAAAATTTCATGGTCCCAAAAAAGTTGTGACAAGGCCATTTTCACCACTGTGTGGCATCTCCCCTTTTTCTTACAACACTCGAATAGACATTTGGGGACCGAGGAGACCAGTTTCTCAAGTTTAGAAATAGGAATGCTCTCCCATTCTTGTCTAATACAGGCCTCTAACTGTTCAATCGTCTTGGGCCTTCTTTGTCGCACCTTCCTCTTTATGATGCGCCAAATGTTCTCTATAGGTGAAAGATCTGAACTGCAGACTGGCCATTTCAGTACCCGCATCCTTCTCCTACGCAGCCATGATGTTGTGATTGATGCAGAATGTGGTCTGGCATTATCTTGTTGAAAAAGGCAGGGTCTTCCCTGAAAGAGATGACGTCTGGATGGGAGCATATGTTGTTCTAGAGCCTGAATATATTTTTCTGCATTGATGGTGCCTTTCCAGACATGCAAGCTGCCCATGCCATACGCACTTATGCAACCCCATACCATCAGAGATGCAGGCTTCTGAACTGAGCATTGATAACAACTTGGGTTGTCCTTGTCCTCTTTGGTCCGGATGACATGGCGTCCCAGATTTCCAAAAAGAACTTCGAATCATGACTCGTCTGACCACAGAACAGTCTTCCATTTTGCCACACTCCATTTTAAATGATCCCTGGCCCAGTGAAAACGCCTGAGCTTGTGGATCTTGCTTAGAAATGGCTTCTTCTTTGCACTGTAGAGTTTCAGCTGGCAACGGCGGATGGCACGGTGCATTGTGTTCACTGACAATGGGTTCTGGAAGTATTCCTAAGCCCATTCTGTGATTTCCTTTACAGTAGCATTCCTGTTTATGGTGCAGTGTCGTTTAAGGGCCCGGAAATCACAGGCATCCAGTATGGTTTTACGCACAGAGATTGTTCCAGATTCTCTGAATCTTCGGATGATGTTATGCACAGTTGATGATGGGAATTGGTGATCCTCTACCCATCTTGGCTTCTGAGAGACACTGCCACTCTGAGAAGCTCTTTTTATACCCAATCATGTTGCCAATTGACCTAATTAGTGTTAATTGGTCTTCCAGCTCCTTGTTATGCTCAAATTTACTTTTTCCAGCCTCTTATTGCTACTTGTCCCAACTTTTTTGGGATTTGTTGACAAATTTCATGAAATTTTGAATCAACATATTTTTCCCTTAAAATGATACATTTTCTCAGTTTAATCTTTTGTTCTGTGATTTATGTTTTATTCTGAATAAAATATTAGAAGTTGGCACCTCCACATCATTGCATTCATTTTTTATTCACGATTTGTATAGTGTCCCAACTTTTTTGGAATCCGGTTTGTACAGTAAATTGTGGTGTTTTTTTTTTACAAACTTTTTTATACATGTTTATTTTCTCTCTCATTACCTTCATTATGAAGTCAATACAAGTACGAAAAAATAAATCCAATTTCCAAACATTTATTAGTATTACAGCAAAAAACAATAATAATTATTATCTTGCATGAAAATATCTATAGGCATCTGTAATATGCAGAAAAGATATGCATATATGCAGCATATTATGTAAAAGGGAAAAAAAGCTTCTGGGTTTTGCATGTATGAAAAAAAAAAAAAAATCAAGTGCGACCAAGTTCTCAGATGGACTGTGGGAGGTTTTGCAGGATGTTTCAGTAAACCATAGCAGTTAATGTAGCTATAAAACTGCACAAATTGTACCCAAGACTGTATTTTAAGCAAAAGGTCGTCACACCAATTATAGATTGTTTCAATAATTACTGTTTTTTGCTTTTTATTGTAGTTTGTTTGAACCTAGAATTTTTTTTTAAAGATATCCTTGCTCTACAGCAGTTACTTTAAAGTATTTTACTCAGTACTGTAAATGACGATGGTAGGCCAGGCTAAGCTACAATGTTAGGTACTTTAGGTGCACAGTACAGTTGGACCTTGGACTGTGAACATAATTCATTCTGTAAACATGTTTGTAATCCAACGTATTACAAACATGTATACAGAATGTGGAAATTCGCTTCGTATATCGAAGCGAATTTTCACATAAATAATGGAAACTTGGATAATTCTAACCCAAAAATATTAATACGAAAATAATTGATACAAAATATAAAATGAAAATTAACCTGCACTTTACCTTTAAAAAGAATGTTGCTGGTGTGAGACAAAAGGAGGAGGAGGAGGAGCAAGGGGGACTATTGTGTAAAACGACTTTCTCACACACACACTCTAACTGGATCGCTGCTCTCTGACAAAGTCTCTGTTAGCTCACTGGAATTTTTTTCTTTTTGCGTGACTTTAACGAGGAACCTCTCTAATGAAACTTGCTTTTGCGTAAACGTGACGTTGTTTTATCGTTAAACAGATCTCCCGCACTGTTACAGCCTTTTTAACCTTTTATTTCACGGGGGCCGTTGTTGCAGTACAGTTACTAAAGAAGTCACTACACTTGGGCACAAAATTAATTAAAAAAAAAAAAATAAAAATGGTGTGTTACAGTCATTATCAGTGTTATAGTAAACAGTACACGTGCACGGATGTTGAAGATACGAGTGACGCACGCATACTGAGACTGACCATGGGAGACAATTACCCATAATCCCTCAGCGTAAGAGAGAGAAAAAACGTGATTGCATGACGCTCGGCAGACAAAGTGTATACGTACTACTCGTATTTCAAGACCTCGCTCGTTTATCGAGTTTAATTTTATTATTAAAATTTTTTCCTCATCTTGCAAAACACTCGCGGCTCAAGGTTTTACTGTATTATATTTTAAATTTATAATCGGGACGTAACATTCAATTCTAAGTCAAGGAGCATGTGCACATATCGTTCTGTTCGTATTGGTTGTATCTTTAGTTTGTGACCTGGTTTATTTAAATTGCCGGACATGCTAGGTTTAATAAAACAATTAGCCTTTTCACAAGACAACAATACACGTGCTGTTCTTACCCAGTCTGAACGAGGCGTCTGAATCGTAGCTTGACCACAGGAACGCCACTGAACATCCGGCCCAGGTACAGAGAGCGAGCATTCCTCTTTATATTCAGCTCCAGACAAGGCTCGATTCTCTAAATAGTGTGCACGTATAAAATGTAAAAAATAAATAAATAAATAAATAAAAATGTACAGAGTAATGGAATAAAACTGTTCAATTAAAAAGATATAAATTAGAAAAGTCCATTAGGTTGTTTTTTTCCCCTCAGTGGATCAGTTGCTCCATTTATTATATAGGTGTTGTAAGCATAACGTAAACATCGTATGGAAGATGAATCAAACCTATTCATCTATTACCTCACAGCTTCTCAGGTCACGCCCGAGCTTCTTCCCCTGTCTGCCGTCGCAGTAGCAGCGGAAACTCCCGGGAGTGTTGACACACTGCTCCTCACACACGGGCGATTCGCATTCGTCCACGTCTAGCGAAGAAAAACAGAATAAGTCTCCTCTATCCAGACATCAACAAATAGTCACCAGTGTGTGTGTGTGTGTGTGTGTACAAGAAAAACAAAAATGTCTGATGTCTTCTTTCTAGTATTACTAGAAAGTAATATTGTATCCAAAATCCTAATGAAAAGATGACAAGGATCCCAGAACGCTGTTATGGTTTAAACTGAAATGGCAACTTTTTTTTTTTTTTAATCAAATTATGGTAAAAGTAAACCTTATAATAATTTTGCGGGGAAAAAAAATACCTACACATGATCCTAATTCTAATCTAAACAGATCGCTGGAAATGGCGCACCATGACAGAGTGGTAAAAAGATTAAGACTGATCGGTTACGGTATGTTCTTTCAGACCAGTGCCAGAAAAAATACCTAATCACCAGTTATTACAGCGTGTTTCCTGGAAGATATCGCCTTTTGTGTATAACGTGTGGGTGAAGGCTTGGCGTGTCGCGATATCTGATGCTCGGAGCGACTGCTCCGAGTCTGTCTAGAGGGATTATGTTTATATTATTGTTGGATTTTTATCTGACTCTTTTTTTTGGTTTTGTTTTTTTAACGTGCTGTTACATGGAACATATGACTAAAGGCTGACGGCGATCTGACGCACCGTCACAGGTTTTGGTCTCGTTATTATAGACGTATCCGACGTCGCAAAGGCACTCGTAGGACCCTATGAGGTTCACGCACTGTGCTGTGCCACACACCCCGGGGACGTCGGTGCACTCGTTAACATCTGGAACAGAAGGAGGAGAAAATACAATCTACAATCATCTACAATTTAAAAAATGATTGATTGGGTTACAATCAATAAAAGTTTATAAATTAAAAAGTAAAGTATCTGATAAGTTTTTGTTGCTTCCAGTGTTTGAGCTTACACTCTCTTTCTCGATGTGACTTACCCATACAGCGGTGGTGCCCAGACAGTCTGTAACCATTGCGACAGGAACAGCGGTAACTCCCCACCGAATTGCTGCACTCATGATCACACTTCCCGTTCTCTTTACTGCATTCATTCACATCTGCCAAAACATGATGAACCGGGTCACAAAAATATGGGCGGGATCAGGCCTGACCAATCAGATTTGAATACCGCGCTCTTTAGACGCATTAGCTCAGGGCTGTGGTGTGAAACATCCCTCACATTTTCCTCTCATTTCTACAGTGAAAATGTGTGCGACTGTAACGCTGCAGGCTTTTTCACAACCGAGCTACAGCGCTCCCCTTTTTCACAGAGCTTTTTTATTTATTTATTTATTTTTCATCTACTTGTCATTCCACACTGGTAGGTGAATGAGTCACGGTGGATCTGTGTGCACTGCAGATAATCTTTTCACCGTCTGTGTTTAGGATGCTGACTCAGAGCTGCGACTACGGACATGCTCGCAGGTGCAAAATAATCTTGTGACAGTGACATGCAAAAGTATTTACATTGCTTTGAACTCTTCCTCATGTTGTCATATCACAACCACAATGTTATTGGGATTTTATGTAACACAAAGAGGCACATTATTCTGAAGTGGAAGGAAAATGATAAATGCTTGACTTTTTTTAATCCAAAAAGCGTGGTGTTCGTTTGTACTCCCCCTTTTAACCAAAATCCAGAGGAACCGACTGGCTTCAAAAGTCACCTCATTTATAAACCAGGGTCCACCTGTGTGTCATTTTATCTCAGTATGAATACAGCTGTTCTGTGACCGTCTAAGAGGTTTGTTAGAGAACATTAGTGAACAAACCAGCATCATGAAGCCCAAGGAAAACACCTGATATGCAAAGGTCAGGGATACAGTTGTGAAAAAGTTTAAAGCAAGTTTAGGATATAAGAAAAAAAAATAATTATATATACACACACACAATCTTTAAGCCCGGTTTAATCCATCTTCTGAAAATGGAAAGAGTGTGCCACAAAGACAAACCTACAGTATCAAGACACGCCTGTCCAACTAAACTGAAAGGCTGAGCAAAGGAGAGCATTGATCAGAGAAGCAGCCAATGGTAACTCTGGACGAGCGGCAGAGATCCACAGCTCAGGTGGGACAATCTGGAACCTGTACCACTATGGCCTTTATTGAAGAGCGGCAAGAAGAAATCTATTGTTACAAGAAAACTAACACTGTGCATGGTGGTGGCAGCATCATGTTGTAGAGATGCTTTTGTTCAGCAAGGACAGGGAAGCTGGTCAGAGTTGATGGAAAGATGGATGGAGTGAAATACAGGGTGATCTTAAAGAAGGAATGCCTGTTAAGAGTCTGGAAACGACCTGAGACTGGGACAGAGGTTCACTTTCCAGCAAGACAACAACCCTAAACATACAGCCAGAGCTACAATGAAACAGTATGTGTTAGAACGGTCAAGACAAAATCCAGACCTAAATACAATTGAGAATCTGAGGTGAGACTTGAAAACTGCTGTTCACAGACGATCTTCATCCAGTCTGACTGAGCTTAAGGTATTTTGAAATAGAAGAACGTGCAAAGATTTCACTTTCTACTTGGACATACCTTAAAAAAAAACTTGCAGCTGCGGTAATAGTGGCAAGAGGTAAATCTACAAAAGTATTGACTCAAGGCGGCTGAATACAAATTCACGTCACACTTTTCCAATTTTTATTTGTAAAAGAAAAAAACTTTCGCAAAGCATGGTACTTAACAATTACCCAGAAAGTTTACCCATTTATAAACCCACCGAATCTTTGTTATTGACGTCTTCACCGGCAACAAGTCTCATGCTTTGTGTTATGTCTTAACATATTAATAGCCTTCATATACAGTACAATTATACAGTATATACCCTATATGATGGCCAAGACCGTGTGTGTATCTCATCATCACATGAAGGTCTATTAAAGGTAAAGATATCAAGGTCTTTCTCAAACTGATGCAACAAACATGAAAGCAGACATTTGGACGGCAACAGCATGTCTTTGTATGCTGTAGAGTTAAGATTCGCTTTCACTGGAATTACAGTATGGCTATGTTCACATTACAAGCTTCATTCAGATTTTTTTGGTCAGATTGGATTTGCATGTCCTGATGGTCCACAATCAAGACATCATCTTTTATCTGACTCTGAAGCGGACGTGTCCGTCATCTGAAATAGCACGTCTTTGTTCACGTCATCTGGATTAAAACAAGCTTTAGCATGTATTCTGATCTGCCCGTTCTTATACAAGTCACATGACCAGGAGGACTTGGAATGCGGACCGTCCCCAGACCTTCTCCTCGTCTGACGTGTGTCCGATCTTACTCAAGCCCTTAAAGCTTAACGATTACAATGGCTACGCTCCAAAAAAATGGAAATCTAATGGAAAGCTTCGTCAGCAGAGTGAAGGCTGCGAGGGGTGGAAATAGGGATCGAGTTCATAGTAATTCCCTTGTCTTGCAAAGGGATGTTCAACAAGCCTGATGGACAGAAAAACCACACATTTTTGCAAACTATATGACTTTTGACCGATTACAAAATCCCTTAAACTAAAAAGACAAAAAAAAAAATCATCTCTTTAAAAATAAATTGAAAATAAAAAGTCACCGGTTCAAACCTTAGCACGGTCACTGTTGGGCCATTGAGGTTAAGGCCCTTAACCTTCATTGCTCAGATATAAAATTAGATAAAATAATAAATTAAACTCCAGAAGGACCAAAAGCAAATGATTTTTGACAACAGCTGGATATTTATCACGTACAGAGGACAAAGGGTCACTGACGTCCTGTGTCATCACTGTAGTTAGGTACGTCCTAGCGCTGACTTAAAGGCACCTTAAATACAATGAATAAATAAAGAAAAAAAATAAATGAACCAGGAAGCTTGCAGAAAAAAGTGACAACCTTTTAGAAATAGACGGGAACGTTACAGAGTGATTCTCTATTACTGTTTCACTCAGCATTACTCCGCACTCATACCCTTTCACTATGACCTCTGCTTCTGCTTATTTAATTCCTTTTTTTTTGCTGGAGAGTAAGAAAGTGAGCACCATGTGGGCGTTAAAAAATTATTGATATTCTTTCTAGGGCCGTCAGTATTAACGTGCTAACGCATGTGAGTAATCTAGAAACTTTAACTTGCGCAAATTATTCATATGACCAAGTTTGACCCTAGTGGCTTTCCATAATTGAAGCGTCACTACCCGACTGTGTGATAACGACACGTTTAGTGCGGATTAGTGACATGAAGTTTGGATCTTTTTTAGTGACTCGGTTCTTTGAATCTCGTTAATCAAAATGAACAAATCTGTTTTTTGAGTCATTTAGTTCATTTCGTTCTTTTGATCAGAAATAAAATAAATTGTTTAATTTTTAAATAAACACACCCCCAATTTGTCTACATACACAAATTTCGGCTATAGTTCCAATAATGAAAATACTACAATGCAGCTAAGGACATATTATAATGAAAGAATAAGCAGCTCACCTCTCATATCTTCTAGTCCGGATCTGTCGTACTTTTGTCACGTGACGCTCATAGACGCTATGCAGTCCTTTACACAGGAAACAGAACTGAGCAGTTTTTCTTACGAGTCTTCTAGTCCGAATCGTTCTTCGTTTGAATCATAGCCCTGCGTAGCGTCTATGGGAGTCACGATAAATGGAGATAAATCGCTCATTTTTGTATTCTGTACATGACCTACGGAGGTTTTGAGATGCTTTGCGCATGCGTGACCAGTAGAAAATGAACAAATCACTCTCCGAGACTACTCATTCTTCTGAGTCACGTTAAAGACTCGTTTAAAAAAAACTAATCCTTCATGGACGACCCATCACTACCACTGGATAATAAGATGACTGAGGAAACGGTGTGCTGAACGGCCAGCTTTGTTATAAAAAGCTTTGGATCCTGGAGTCAGCTTCAAAGGGAACATTTGTGGGAGTGGTGGCTCAGGCAGCTAAGGCTCTAGGCTATCGATTTTGGTATCTGAGGATCCAGGTTCAATCCAGGTGGGTTGCACCACCTCCATTCAAGAAATTTTTATTTCCTTTACTTTTTTGTAATCTTGTCGACGTGAAAAGAGGAAAGTCCTTATCCCCTCCTCTCCCTGTTCTATTTCTTATTATGTTCTTAAATAAACAAAAAAATGTGCGTATAGTGCGTATTGGAAGCCATAATTGAAGTCACATGCACAGTTAATGTTTGAGATTTGATAAAACTGCATAATCTGTTTGGTTTAACCAGCTTGTCATGCATTTCTTTAGTCCGACAAGTAAATCTGATAATTTTAAAATCATAATTAATCACAGACTTTTACTGTGATTAACTAGATTAAACAACTTTAATCAATTACCAGCAATCATTTTTTCATTATTATTATTATTATTAGTATAAAGATCATGTACACTTTTGATCACTTGCTCACGACCTTGTTGATCAAAAGAAGGAATAAGTAGGGCATCTTAAAGGACAAGAGGAAATATGCACAGTCATGCCAAGTCATAGTGGCAGAAGAGCACACAGCGGGCACCCTCCCAATCCACCTGCATCTTAAAATAGACATGTCAAACTCTCTAAAGGGATTCGATCTCTTTACAGTATGTAAAGAGGATGACTGATGACTGATGAGTCTTACCGTTCGCACACTTGGGGCCGGTCCACCCTGTGAAGCAGTGGCACAGGAAGTTGCCCTTTTTGTCCTCGCAGCGCACTGTCCCTGTGTGATGACAAGGATTAGGGGAACACTGGTCTGGAATGTCTGAAAGAGAGACAGAGTGAGAACAAATTGTTAGATAATAACCAAATATCTATAGTTCAGTTTTGCAGTTCTTCACAGCTGCATATTAATTTATGGGAGTGCTTAATATCGTCTTTCAGTTTCTTTTCACACAGAGTTGTTGTCTCTGACAAAGTGTGTGTGCTGACGCTGCAAAGGGCTCAAACTACTCAATCCACTAAGTCAGACATGTCTGGGCAGAGCTGAGAGAGTGCATGAGAAGCATGGGGTAAAGTTAAAGTTGAAAACAGAGAGAGAGAGAGAGAGAGAGAGAGAGAGAGAGAGAGAGAAAGGTGGGGGGGAAACAGCGACAGAGAGAAAGAGAGATAGAGAGAGAGAGAAAGGTAGGGGGTAAGCAGCGACAGAGAGAGAGAGAGAGAGAGAGAGAAAGGTGGGGGGAAGCAGAGACAGAGAGAGAGAGAGAGAGAGGGATGGGGGGAACTGCAGAGTCACAGCATCACAGTTACTGACTCAGGGCTCTCGAATCAACCAATAGGAGCAGAGGATTCTTATCCGGCACATTGCTGCCTCCGATTCAGTGCAAGGACAAGCCTCCAGAATGCGTCACGACACGTCACGCCCTTGCATACTCACACACACACACACCCACACACACACACACCCACCCGCCACCCAGATGCACAACTTTAGGGCACTGAGAGACCCCCAATATTCTCCCAAACAAACAATCCATATTGTACATCATTACTAATACTGAAAATCTGCAGTACAGACACAAACATGCCTCCGTTCCAAGTGTGTGATCTGCTGCAATGCAGTGCTCAAGCCAGACAAATGTTACGAGGCACAAGAGCACTGCGTTCCCAGTAAACTATTTATAAAAGGGAGCGAGCGGACACAGACGAGAGGTGTGTCGTCCAAAAGACGAGACACAAACGGGCTCACTCACTGTGGACGCAGGTGACCAGGTCTTCCTTCTTCTTGTCTGCAAATTTTTCCACACATGCTGGAGACACAGAACAAACACTGTTTATAAAGCTTAGGGAAAAAAGGGGAAGTTTACATTGTTACACTGTTTATGGTGCATACAGTTGAGGTTTGGACTAATAAAGTGGTTTCGCTCATATTTCAGAACTTACCCATATACCTGGGGTAGAAATAGTCCTGGAAAAAAAAAAACGTGAGATGTGATTAGACCAGACAAAGTCATAACAACAGACTCTCAGGTACTATTAAAAATATTTAGTTATGGGATCTTAATACATGCTACATTGATACAGTACTGTACACATTCAGTTGTGATCTTCTAATGGGGTTTTACGTAATGTTTTATTTGTTTGCTTTAAAAGATAGCTTAGGGTGCATGACGACGCAAATCCTCTGTTCTGAAAACCTTTGTGTGACGGATTGCGAACTAGTAATTCTGGAAAACCGGAAGCCGTGATATCGTTTCCAAACTGCGAAATTAATTAAAGCCTTTAGAAATGTTGTTTCAATGAAAACCTGTTATGCAATGCTTTATGGTATTATAAATACAATCCATGCCAGATTTCCTGAATGAGTAATCATTCTGAGCATGTATCACTGTCACATTGTAACAACTCCTCCACTTCACTGAAGCTGGAAGATGTGATGCAATTATTTCTGCTCTAAACCCTGCCTTTAATCTCATAGTCCTGTCACAACACGTTGGGTCGGAGTATCCTTTCATCTGTTTCGTTTCAGAAAAGTGTCTCAGGAAATGGATCAAACCACACTGAACCTGCAATCCACTGCAGTAGTACGAGGTGTGGCCGAACTGCACAACTGACTTCTTTGGAATAATTCTTCTGGGGTGTTTCCCATTCAGGTTTTATCAGCAGGGGTTCATTAATCACTGCTGGATATCAATCCGGATATCTATGTATATTACATACAATAGTTCTTACATACAATAAGTAGTTATGTACACTGCTGTTACTCTGCCTATATATTTATCCATCTATATCTGTCTGTCTTGCCACATATTCCAGTTATAGATCTGATACCATTATCCACAGATCTACTCTCCTCACGGTATGCGTGTAGCACTGACGACAGATAAGGAAGTGCACACTCGTACACTGCACAATTACTGTGCTCCATTCAGCAGCCGCATGTTGCTGAGTAACCGGGTCAATCGCACAGCTGCTGCAGTCCGAAAGCTGCGGAGGAGCAGAAATCTGCTGAGTCCGCTACAGATTCCAACCTGACTGAACCATGAATAATACTCACAGATATCTCCAAATAAATATACACAATCAATGTTATTATGGATGACTTGCACTCTATTGAACTGTTTACTTAACATATTTTACACTCAAGTGCTTGGGCCCCTTTATTCTTCTCTCTAGGGACCCAAAGGAAAAGGGGAAAAAAAGCTCAATCAATTATAACCAGTCTTAAGATTGTACGTCAGATACACGCGCTCGTGTAACAGGAATCCCAGAAGGAATGCATCCGAGATTCCTGGATTACCCCGTCACCGCCTTTTATTTTTTAATCGGTCGCTCTGAGCCACGCAACACAACATGTGCATTATTTACAAGATTACCTAAATGCACACTGCACTGACACAACACGTCATTTACAACCTAAAGAGAGGGAGGAAAAATACCACTTAAACCACAAGTTCCTTTCCAGGATGAGAACATTAATAATACTAATACTATTGGCTCCCTGTGCACTTTGTGTCAGAAAACTGGGCTTGTGTTAGGTGCGGGAGAAATATGCACATGAAAAATATTCATGGGGTTTGTTGCAAAAAGGATGAAGACATGCACACACTCCTCATTCCTCGTTCCACATCCCACACACACAGAAAAGTGCTTTTCAGGTTTCTCCCAGCCTTCTTTTTTTTTTGGAAATCTGACCTACTGGTGGTCGGACTTATCTCTAAGATGCATAGCCATGGTAGATGTGTCACTCATGCTGCTGCAAATCAATTCTCAAAGGAGTCCAAGGGCATGAACATATGCTGCATAATTTTTTTTTTATATATATAAAAAAATGCAAAGTCTAAAGCAACTCTCCATGTTTAAAAGGCATGAATAAATGTCATGCACAGAAGTTCACAGCCTCTAAGAAACATCATTTAGGATTAAGAAATGATCCATAATGTTATTCCAAACAGCAAATTTGCTCGAATCGACTCTGATTCATTCGACGAATCGATTCCTCAAATGGAATACTGTATAGAGAGTATGTAAACATTGTCTTGTAAAACCAAAAGTGACTTGAGAATCAAATGCCTGATAATCTATAATAACTTATATAAAATGTTTTAATCCTGAGTCATCACGGCGCGCGTTAATGCTTCGCGCGCTGGTGATGATTCGAAATCAATGAGTCGAATCAATGAGTCGACTCTTTCAGGAATCGAATCGCTTTCACCACCGACACGGTTAGCAGATTGACACTGATTTATCAGATTTATCAGATTCACACTGGTTTCTCAACAATGATTATTGTGTTACGCTACTATTATCATCACTATGATAAATATTTATTATAATAATTATTATTATTATTAACATTTTCTATGTACCGTTTCAGGGTCGTTTTCAAACACTTCTCTCGCCTCCTCTTTGGTGCACCTCTCCTCCACACACTCCCTCTCCAAATGCCCTTGTTTGGTTTCCTCAAAAACCTGGTTCGCTCTCCGGTGTCTCCTTAAAAACTGGTGCGCTTCATCAGGCGACAAGGACACTGAAACACAGAGAGAGAGACCTAACAGTCATAAGTAAGTGTGCAGAGTGAGCTGAGAGGTGAAGTTAGCAGCAGAGCTCTCTGTCCTTCACAGCCCAGGCTGCAGGTTTACAGTCACCACAGCACCACACTGTTAGCATTAAAGCTCGTGGATAATGCCGCGTTTGTTTACTCACACTCCGAGGAGCTGGCGACCAGCAGCAGGATTAACATGGAGCCCGACAGAAGCTCTCCCGGGGACAGAGACATGGCTCAGGCTCTGCGGCAGCTTCGGGAAGCTTCTGTGTCAGAGTGTCCGTTTTGTCCGTTTTTATCCGTAACACCCAACTCTACATTCGGCTCGGCCAAAATACCAACTGCTCCAATAACAAAGCTTATCAGCCAAACCTCCCCGCTCTCTCTCTCTCTCCCTCTCTCTTTCTCGGTCTCCTCCACACACACACACACACACACACACACAGGGACAATCTCTCTCTCTCTCTCTGTCGGTCGGTCGATCGTGAGACTCTGGATTCTGATTGGTGGAAAGTTTGCTGCACGCGCAGTATGCTCCAATGCAGATCTATTTCCTCAGCCAAAGAGCTCGTGAGCGTTCCTCACCTCCGCAGTACACTACCTCTCTCTCTCTCTCTCTCTTTCTGTCTGTCTTTCTTTTTATCCCTCTATCTGTCTTTTTATGTTTGTTTCTCTATTTCTATCTGTCTGTCGCTCTTTTTATCTGTCTGTCTTTTTCTATCTGTCTCTGTCTCTCTCAGTCAGTCTCTCTGTCTGCCTCTCTTTTTCTGTGTGTCTCTCAGTCGGTCTCTTCGTCTGTCCGCCTCTCTGTCTGTCTCTCTGTCTATCCTTCTGTCTGTCTGTCTCCATCTCGCTTTCTCTCTGTCTCTTTCTGTCTATCTGCCTCTTTAGCTGTCTTTCTCTATCTGTCTCTCACTCTTTCTGTCTCTTTATCTGTGTGTCTTACTCTATCTGTCTCTCTCTCTTTCCCAGTCAGTCTCTCTGTCGGTTTCTCTTAGGTTTTCTGCCTCTCTTTGTCTCGCTGTCTCTTGTCTGCCGCTTAGTCAGTCTGTCTGTCTGTCTCTTTCTGTCTGTCTGTCTGTCTCTCTCTCTATTTGTCTGTCTGTCTGTCTCTTTCTCTCTCTCTCTATGTGTGTGTTAAGCAGTAGGCACTTTATTAGCTTCTACATCCATCAATTTCTTATCAAGTAGTCCTGCCATCTACACTATATAGACAAAATTATTTGTCCAAACCTGTTAATTATTACAATAATTTCTGTTGTTTCAATCAGACCCTTTATCCCCACTGAAGGTCAATCCTAATGCTTCAGCATACCAAGACATCTTGGACAATGCTATGCTTCCAACTTTGTGGTAACAGTTTGAGGAAGGCCCTTTCCTATTCCACCATGACTGTGTCCCAGGTCACAAAGCGAGGACTATAAAGACATGGTTTGATGAGTTTGGGGTGGAAGAACTTGACTGGCCTCAACACAGAGCCCTGACCTCAACCCCATCGAGCACCTTTGGGATGAACTGGAACGGAGATTGCGAGTCAGGCCTTCTCGTCCAACATCAGTGCCTGACCTCATAAATGCTCTACAGAATGAATGGACACGAATTCCCACAGAAACACTCCACAATCTTGTGGACAGACTTCCAAGAAGAGTGGAAGCTGTTATATAGTAGCTGCAAAAGGAGGACCAACTCCATATTAAAGTATATGTACTTGGATATAATGTCATTGCAGGTTTGGCCAAATACGTTTTGTCCATATAGTTTATGTGTACGCATTCTTTTCTTCTCATCCATATGATCAAGTTTGAAATGTCATTTAATGTGGTAGATCATTACATTAGGGACACTGGCACACACATTGTGTATGTGATTCTCAGGTTTTAGTCTTAATTTCCATTCCAAGGAACTAGTCTGTCTGGCACATCCCTACTGGCAACTGACATCACCCTTGTCCCCCAGGCCAAAAAAAAAAGGGTCAAATTATTGGTCAGCATTAAGCAATGACAACAACAAAGAAGATATGCAATTCCTGGAACTTTCCAACACAACTTCATGGAAGGAATGTGGATGGGGAAAAAAAATCACAAATAGACATCACTTTCAAATCCACAGCCATATTTATTAGTAACAGCAAAGTAAGCATTTCCACATGCATACTGCAACAAGAACTCACAGGGCTGGGACTAAACAGCTGTGTGGCCACTTGCTAGCTAGAATCTTTTTTTTTTTTTTTATCAGTTTGCTTAGGAAAATGAATATTAGACTTTAGACCAATGGTCTGATGAGTCCTGAGTGACCCTATTTCAGAGCAATGCGTGTGTGAAGGTAACAAAGAAAGTGCATGAAGTGACATTCGCTCTGAGGTTCCTTGAAGTACACAAACCCCTTCACAACAACAAAGAGGACATTTAAAGAAGGATTCCTCCACCTAAACAATATCTGTAGCTGTGATCCTATGGTGGTCACACAGCAAAATATGAATTAGTTAGAATCAATGAACTATGGACTCTTTATAGGCACTTTTTCTGACCTTTTTCTGTATATGCACTGACATGTTATTACGCCATTTAATGATGTGCAACAGTAAATATTAACCAGTGTTACTCAAACTAGGCTTTTACAGTTTACTGGAATTAATAAAAATTTGTAATGAGTCTCCCCAATCACCACCCTGACTCCAATTCAGATGTCAAATGTGAAGAGATTATGGAAATTGGTTAGCCACGTCCTGCCCTCACTTGATAAGAATAAATAAATAAATAAATAAATGAATGAACAAGAAAAAGAAATATCTTAGTTGGCAACTAATATGAATACAATGCAGTCCTACAGAAAATGCACATCCCACAAAGCACTACACTATAAAGCCAGTGAAATCCCTTTTCCCAAGTCCTCATCTTTCTTTGACACTCCGAATCTCCAGATCATTATCTCCACACTTGCTGACTTGTGCATCAGTTCTTGCCTGGGCTGTTTTTTTTTTTTTTTTTTTACTAAATCTATTTATAGGATAGATCTTAATGTGTAGACTAGAGGGCTCCAGTTTCATCCCTTCTCAGCATTACTAAAGGGGATCCCCAGGGTGCAGGTCTCAGTCCACGCTTTTTCCCCCTTATCCACCAAATCACTGTGCCAAGTGATCAATGCTTTACTTCCTGCTGCTTAATAAGCTGTGAAACATGCAACTTTATCTACCTTAAGAGTATATTGAGGTAGCATTTTTCTATATTATAAATAGAGAGCTGTCAATCATAAACATCAACATTTACTTTCACCTACATTACCACACTGCTGTTTAAAACACATCCAGCAAAAACAGGGTGGTGTAATTATCCTGTTTTAGGTCAATGCACATTGTGTCCATAGTCGATGAAAACAATGTTAACACATGAGCCCAAATAAAGTGATGACGCTTAAAATAATGCTGGCATGCTTAATTTTTTATCGTCTTCCATCTGTCACCTGTCTTCTTGTATCCCAGTTTCTGTTTTTCCGGACATGCTGCTGCTGTTAGATTTTTCCCCTGCAGCTGTTTCCAGAATATCTGTTTTTTCCCCCCTCATTTCCCCACCTCTTATTTTGGATCTAGGTCAGATTGCATGTGCATATGCTAAGGACACAGGAATTACTTGCATAGGAAATATTATATTGAACAGTATGTCATATTTTTTGCATTTATTCCGAAAACCAAGTGTTCAAGTCATAACAGAACACAGGTATAAGACCAAAAACTCCCTTTATTTCTCTATATAATCACCTGCTACACTAGTGCCTGGATACCATTTAGATAGGAAGCTTTTGTAGTCGCCTGAGCCATGACCGGTATGCCTGGTTCACGTCTGAAATTCTGGCCTCCCAGGAACTCCTTTAATAGCTCGAAATGGTTTGGAGTGAGGTCAGGACTGTACATAGATTTGGAAAAATCTGGATAAGAGCGTCTGCCAAATGCCTAAATGTAAATATTTCCAGCTGAGTTCCTGTAAAGTTTCACAAGTTGGTGAAAGTTATCTGTAGATTTTTAAGGATCAGGAGTTCCACTCGCTGATTAGTTCACACGAACGACTTCACCTTGGCCCACAATCAGTTGTATGGCTTCATTTACCAGAAATTTCATCACAAGTCCAAGTTTGACTTGAACACCTCTTGTAAATCATTTATAACAGCTCTGTTCAAGTTGCAAGACAAAATTAAACATTTACATTATTGCATATTGTAGTGGTAGGTTTCTCACCTGGCATGCAGAAGGCCCGGGTTTGATTCCCAGCCACTGCAAGCCTGGATAAAATTGGGAGGGTTGCATCAGAAAGGGCATCTAGCATAAAACCTATTCCAAGCTTGTGTGCGGATCGGATGGTCCGCTGTGGCGACCCCTTGCCAGGAGCAGCCGAAAGACCAACAACAACATATTGCGTATGTCCGAGTCCCACTATTCTGCTGAAGAACATTTCTATATATTTTCATGTTTCTATAATAATACTTACAATAGGCCTTGAACTCTTGATATGGCTGGCCTGTAGTGTCTTAATGTTTAAATTTTAGTCAAAGTTGCAAATTTTCTCATAAATGAGAAAGTTTTTAAGACAGAGGCTTTGTGGGTTTTCTCTGTAGCAACACTTGCACCTGCATGTGTGTCTTAAAAACATTAAGAAATACAAAAAGGATCGAGGACATGAAGTAAGCGTTGACATGAACTAATCTGTTTCTTGGACATTCTACATTGGATGTTGTTATAAATAGTTTTGTTATTACAAATTCTTTGTTGAATAAACCAGTGGAATTCAGCACTGATAGTGTCTACGGGGATTCCTTCATTACAAAGTCTAGACATTTGACCCTGACCCTGTTTAGATCAATTCCAAAAATGAAGTAGTTGTTGGCTACAATGATAACACCTTATAAATCCTACAAACATTCACCATTTGCTACCAAGTATCACTCGAACCGGTGCACAAATGCCTAAAATCACCTTCCGGAGGCAAGGCATAATAAAAAACAAAGTTTTCTAGTCGTACAGGAGAAATAAAACACCTGAGAACAAGCTGGTATTTTTAATAATCGACTTTAGGGTGGTAACTTCATTTTGTGTCGGGCCGCATCACTCCAACCCTTTGTTGATTGTTTTCGTATAACAGCATGCCCCATTGTGTTTAATTCCTGGCATATGCCATGACATGTGTTGCAGGATGGTGTGCAGATGCTTCCTCATCACCAAGATTTGCAAATAAATCCAGCCAAGTATTGTTTATTTTTTATTAAAACTACTTGAATTCTAATTTTTTTATTCAATTGAAAAATCCTTTCATTTTAAAATCCCTCTTAAAATTTAAACATGGAAAAGTTTTCATTCAATAATAAAAAAAAAAAAAAAAAAACGAGATCAGATCAGATCATACTCATAAATGCTAATGAATGCAATCAAATCTTCAAACCAATCAAGGCTCTCATCCATAGGCTATGTGTTTACAATAAAGTAAATATACAGATAGAAATGCCCTTCAGTAATACAGTATGGAGGTGTAGATTTTGGAAATCCATAACTAAAGGCACCCCATGCCCCTCTTGTACTCACTCAGAACGTTCTATTTACAACACAACACAGAGCGAGTGTAATAACAGCATTACAGACAGTACTATTCGACTAGAGGTGTAAGGCGCTGTCTGGAGGGGTAACTGGGGGACACGAGTGAGAGTTGATGCTGTTGTGCTTGCTGACGGCATCATCGAAGTCAAGCAGCCGGTTATTTACGCGGATCTCCATGCAGCCATGGTAGTAGGCTGAGACCGGCATGGAGGACAGCGGGAGATCTAGAGAGAGACAAAGAGAGAGAGGGGGATTATTTGATATGATATCCTCCATTTCATTGCTGATGAACTGATTAGTACAGATCTTATAAGTAAAATCTTCAGTTAATACTTTAAACTTCTGAAGGCAGTTGGTTCATTGGATTTTAGTTATCAGAGTAAAGGGGGTTGAATACAAATGAACGTCATGCTTTATACAAAAAAATAAATAAAAATTAAGTTAATTTATAATTTTCCTTCCACTTCACAATTATGTGCCAATTCATGTCGGTCTACCCAGTAGGATCCCAATAACATACATTTAGGTTTGTGGTTGTAACGTGACGAAATGTGGAAAAGTGCAAGGGGTATAAAAACTTTTGCAAGACACCGTACATGGCCTATGTAATGCTTAGACTATGAAGCGTTTTATCGGTTACAAAAGAAAAAGAAAGTAGCATTTTCTCCAACTTTGTGGTTAGGTTAGGCTTCCCATCTTTTCCTATAAATCCCGCCTACTGTGTTATGATTGGTTACAAAAATTTAGTCTCATCTGTGATTGGTTCAATGCTTTACTATGATGGGGAGCCATTCAGTGCCGCTTAACCTGCAAGAGACCCGGTGGCTGAAAGTACTAAATACAGTAGTACTAAGTGAAGACAGGTGAGTTTTACGATCAGGAATGTAAGTGAAATTTTCCTGATGGAAACTCGTCCCATTACCTAATGTTACCCGCATGTGGGGCAGAAATGCGTAGAAAAAATATATTTATTCCAAAAGGAGAGAGAGAAACGAGAGGATCAAGTGTTTACATGGCTAATATTTTCTGTTGAGCTGATTATTAAAAGGTCTAGACCATTCCTGTCATTTCTATTGAAAATTTATATTGATCAGGCCAGACTTGAGTTATTATTGGTTATTATTATTATTATTAATAATAATAATAGTTATTATTATTAGGCATATTATAGTGCAGGTGGCACAGTGGTTAGCACTGTCTCCTTGCACCTTCAGGGCCTGGGTTCGATTCCGAGCTCAGGTCTGTGTGCATGTTCCCCCATAGTCCTGGGACATGCAGATTATGCAGATAGCAGGGTCAGGGGTAGGTCGCTTAGTGGTTAAGGTCCCAACAATTCGGAAGGTCCCAGGTACAAATCCCATGATCTCCCAAATTGCCCATAGTGTGTGTGTGCGTGTGTGTGTGTGTGTAAAAATGTTGACCTACCGCAGTCGTACAAAATGGGAATAAATACAATGCTTACCATTGGCCTCAACCGTCCCTAGTTGGAATACAGAGGTTCCTAGATTGATGGATGGTTTATTATTAAACGAATATTAAAGTGCAGACGGCATGGTGGCTTAGTAATTATCACCGTCAATGCATGGAGTTTGCATGTTCTTCCCGTGCTTGGTGGGTTTCGTCTGGTTGCTCTGGTTTCCTCCCACAGTCCAAAGACTTACTGTTCCTAAATTTCCCATAGTGTGTGTGTGTGTGTGTGCCCTACAATGGACTGGCAACCTGTTCAAGTGTGTACCCCACCTAGTGCGGGGATAGGCTCCAGGATTAGATGAAGAGTGAGAGTATTATGGTGCATGGAGACACACCTATTAGTAATGCAAAAATGTCTAAAAAAGAAAGTGCATCTTACTTTAAAAAATTTATATAAAAAAAAAAAAAAAACCCTGACAGCTGCCCCGAATCGCTGCTGTTCTTTCTGCAGTATAGTGAAATGTCAAGGTTACTGTAAGACATAACACTGCACATGTGGTTAATAGAGATTAAAGCTAAACAACATGCTGGAGGATTCCATTAACGTTACGATGCCAGCTTTCCCAAGCAGAGCTCTGAAGTTTGTGGGAAACATTTAGTCCCCGGGCTGCAGGAGTCCTTGCACTTGAGCTTTTCCGACATGCAAGTGGAATTCAATTACATTACTCATTTGACCCTGAATTTGCACAAATTTTCCAGTGACTTCAAAAACAGAGGCAGCCAAGACATGTTTGGTTGTCCAAGTTTCGCTCGGAGGCTGGGAGCTGCATGCTACAATAATGGAAAATACATGCTTATAAAGGGTTTTTTTCCCCCCCTCACTGCCGAGTTTTGTTTGCCTTGTCATACTTTCAACTCTGTGTTCTGACGATTCACATGCTGACTGAGCAATAACCAAGAGAAAAGAACCGTGCATTATTTAAGAACAATAATACAGATGTCAGAATAAAACTGCAGTAAATACATGATTGTCTTTTACCGCTGGACAGAAAGCAAAATATCGAACGGATTTATGACCCGAGGGGAGAGGGCTCAGGGAGCTGTTCTCTTTTAAAAGGGCTTGTCTTTCTACAGCTCCCATTAATGCTGATGTGCAGAAGCTTCAAGGCGACATACAGTAGGCAGTTCTTTTCTAACAGGATGTGCAGTTAATAAGGGTCGTGATGAATTCCCATGGTAACGCAGGGGTAACACTCTCCTCATGCATGATAGTCCTGAAACGTAACCACTCATTCAGCACTTCAGTCTTCAGAATCCTAGTGGAAATGCTAATCTTATTTAACATGATATAGTCATGTTCAAAAGTTTGTACACCCTCAGTTAATTATTGTTATTATTATTATTGTTTTTGTGTAAAAACATCATAAAAATCATCTGATCATGTTAATGAAAAAACAACATCAGACGACGAACAACATATAACCCCCCTCCCCCCCCCCCACACACACTGTTGTTTTGCAAAAAAAAACAAAAAAAAAAACAAGCCCAAATCATCACCCCTCCACCACCGTGCTTCACACTAGGTATAAGGTGTTTCTGCTGAAATTCTGTTTGGCGTTGAAAATTAAGACCAAACAACTTCACCTTTGTCTCATTTGTCCATTATTCACGTTTGCTCACAGGCCAGTCTTGTGCCATCTATATATCAATATCTACAGTGAAGACTGACCAATCAAAACTAGTGGAGACATCAGATCCTGTCCCCGCCTCCTAAATCCCAAAAATCAATTTGTAGACATGTTTTCTTCAACAGAGCAAAAATGGTCAGACGCACGTGCCTTTTTTCACTGCGGGGTTTTGAGATACGCGTGTGGGCTGGCTAGTTTTGAGACAAATGCATGTGATGGATTTTTTCACTTAAGCAACATTTAATAGCAATGTAAGTCCATACACAGACTGCCACGTTGCACGTGCAAGAAAAATTAGTATTCTGTTGGATTCCCACGTGTAGCTCTTCTTTCTCTTCTTCCTCATTTACACTATGACTTAAACATATTTATTTAATATTCATTTATTTGTGGGGAGCAAAATGATTGAGAATACAATGTGAATAATTGTGCAGTACTTCGGTTTCGCAGTCCAAATACATGCAGATTAGGCTAAATGGCGTTCCCAAATGGTGTGTGTGCCCTGTGATGGATTGCCACCCCGTCCAGGTTGTACCCTGCCTCGTGCCTTGAGTCTCCTAGGATAGGCTCAAGGCCACCCCAGACCCGTCTATAAAAACGATATACATGAAACACGATATAGACAATAAGTGAGTGAGGTAGTAATTGCGTGGCCCTATGAGCTTGTAGGCGAGACTCTGCAGTTACTCGTATTACTTTGCATTAAATCTAAAAAAAGAGAGAATACGCAGGGTAGGATACCTGGCAGTCCCCCAACATAGGTGAAGACTGGCTGCTGCATGGTGGCATTGAGCTTGGCTAAAGCTTCTCTGAGAGCTTTGGGCTCAGTGTACGACACGTTGGAGTTGCTGGCAGAGATCTGGAGGTCCTGAGCAGACACATGCATCTCCACTTCAAAGGATTCTGGGAAACACAGCATCATCGACTCGAGCTTCACAACAGGAATGTTGTCCAAATACACCTGTAGGTACTGTGAGAGGGAAATAAAAGGCAGGATAATAATAAAAAATAATAAAAAATCAGAACGCATCATCCAAGAACGGTGTCGATGCATAGAAGAAGTATAGTAGATTTACCGCATCGTTCGGTTCCTGAGGTAACACCGAGACAGAGAGCGGGACGGTGCCGTTGCTGATGAGAGCGACGAGAATACCCGTGCTACTGGACGGACGGATTTTCATTACCACGTCAACTCTCCACTGACCACCAACATCTGCAAAGCATATGATGTGATAAACGTTTCTCGAAAGCTTATAAAGCAAGTAACATCAATCACTCAATGGTAATATAAGTTGCATTTTAATTTTTAACCACTTTAGATGCACCATCTGAACAAGCTTAAGTCTCTATCCCTGTAGTCAACCTCTGATCTAATGAGCTGCCTCAAAAGGCTCGCTCCTGGAGCTGATCTGGAGTTAAAGACAGTTTTATCACACACCAAATGCCTCAGCTACATACGTATGTTTTTCCTCTCAGTGTGTTAAAATTCTTCGCTGGCTTCACATCTGGCATGCGTTCTGCCTGTCCCTCTATGCTATAGATTACGAAAATGTTCATCTGCCACTATTTCCTGTATGTACACAGATAATCATCTTTAATCATATCTGATTACACTGATATAACCACATCACATAATCAAGCGTGAGACATCCAAAATGTAAACTGTACTTTAAGGGCAAATAAAACGCAAAAGCCTTGCATGGTTAATATTCACTTATACACAAATCATGGCCTAGAATTTGTGCATTATGTATTTTATTTAGTATTTTTTAAATAAAAAAAAATAGAATTCCAATGCGGTCTAAGACTTTTGGACTCCACTTTGTGTGTAATATATAGGAGGAACTTGAATGTGGCATTGCCACATCCTCTGTGCAGTCCTGTCCTCGCTGCAAATCCATATACTTTATTTAAGCCATTCATGGAGTTTTTGAGACGCCAGAAATAAAATCAAGACTTTTGCACAGTACTGTACTATAAATGTGTATCATCAGAGCAGAAATCAAAGCTGATATTAAGTCAAATGAAAAACACACTCATCCAAATTTCAGGATATGTATTTTTTAAAAAGAACAACAGAAGCCCTAAAACAGAACCTTGTGGGACACCAGCTCTTAAACCTTCGTTAGCATACATTTTAGCATCTGGGACTCACTGTAGTCGATGTTGAACTGGGCCATTCCAGCACCAGAAAAGTAGGATCCTTTCTCCACATGCACAAAGCAATGTTTGCTGTCTTTCCCCTGAATGTACTGCTTTAGTCCAGAAGCTCCCTGGTTCATCAGGTTCCAGCCACGAATGCAGCCATCTAATCTGGGGTTGATCTAACATACAAACACATACCAGATGTTCAAGAGCTACTTCAGTGGAGGGGAAACAAATGGTGTATAGATCTTAAACAAAGTTTACATAAATAGTTTGTACACGTTTCAAATGTTATTTAAACACTGTAAACATTGCCTAAATGTATTCAATTCCCAACATGCTTATGTCTGAATAGTTTCCATAAAATCTTTTTTTGTTGTTTTTAAAGTACAGTTCAGATGTTATAGTGTAATATGTATATACATGTTTAATGACGCTGGTTCGATTGGGCAAGCCGGCGATGTAAAGTTTGGTCTCCAGTTTGTCCATGAATAGGTTGCCGGGGTTATTAATGCTCATCACTGCCTCCTTGCTGATCTTCACACTGATGCTGTTCTCCAGCTCCTCCACTGATATCTGCGCTCAGACAATAAACACACAACAATACACAACATACATCCGTAACCAAAAATGACACAAAAAGTCTGCTGCTTCAGTGCTTTTAGATCGTTTAGTTAGAATTATACTAAAGTATAATTACAAACACTTGATAAGTGTCAAAAGCTTTTTTTGACAATTACATTAAGTTTATGCAGAGAGTCAATACTGTATTTGCAGTGTTGACCCTTAATTTTCCAAGACCTCAGCAATTTGCCCTGGCATGCTGTCTGTCAACATCTGGGCCACATCCTGACTGATGGAAGGCCATTCTTGCAAAATCAAGGCCTGGAGTTGGTCAGAATTTGTGAGTTTTTGTCTGTCCACCCATCTTTTAAGAATTAACTACAAGTTCTCAATGGGGGAGCTTCCTAGTCATGGACCCGATGTTTCATTCCCTCATCCACTTTTGGTTCGGTTATCACTTTTGCCTTATGGCAAGGTGCTCCATCATGGTTCTCAGCTAAGAGACTGGGCTCATTGACAAGTTTGTCTAAGAACACAGCCATGAATAAAGAATAGTACAAAAACATCCTACGAGAACAATGCCTTTTCCAGCATGATGGAGCTTCTCGCCATAAAAAGTAAAAGCATCATAATATAGGTCTATGGCCAGGAAACTCCCTAGACCTTAATCCCACTGAGAACCACGGCTGTACATAGAATACTTTATTAATCCCAAAGAAAAAAATACAGATGAACTTGTGCCCTGTAGTCTATATTTAAGACCAGTTCTTATAACAAGGAACCACATTTGTTTCCCACAAACCATGAACGTTATAAGAATTGCATATTGTTTCAGTTTTATGTGTTACGGTTTCAGTTTTGTTTCCTCAGAATCAAATATTTGCACAAGAGCCATTCGAGTGCATAAAGTGTAGGAGAAGTTCAGACATCAGACTTCCACATTCTGTTAAACAGTTTACTTTTTATTCCTGACAAGGTCACATACTTTCTGGCTTTTAGTTATAATTATTAGAACATATTTCACTCATATATAGTAAGGACAAAATAGGTTTTTAGACACTTTTGGTTTTATTGTTTTATATACAGTATATTCATGTGTGTATATACACTATAAAAGTGATGCATTTCAAGTCTTTTAACTTTGTACTAATAAATATTAAAGTATGCAATCTTTTTTTCAAGATTTTCAAGATTTTCAAGTCTTAGATTTTCAAGTCAAGATTTTCAACTTTAATTCAAGAGGTGTCGCAAAAGTGTGGCGTAAACCCTTCCGAAATTACAGCTATTTTTATGCAAGAAAATATTTTGGTGGGCTCATAAATAACGGAATAAATGCCTGACAAGCAGTTGCATGGCCAGGTGTGTCCTGTTCCCTTATTACTCTACTGTCTAATCAAGTAGCTGTTCACTCAAACTCTCAACATGAGGTCCAAAGAGGTGTCTATGCAACCGAAGAAGGCCATAATTAAGCTAAAAAAAAACTAAGTAAACCCACCAGAGAGGTAGCAATTCAGATTAGACTTTGCCAGGAAATGTTGCCAGGAAACATTGCCAGATTCTTTGGCCTGATGAAAGTGAAACTAACATGCACCAAAATGATGGGAAGAGAAAAACTATGGAGACAGAAAAGAAAAGAATAGCTAATGAGCCAAAGCTTACCACATCATCTGTCAAAAATGGGGGAGGCAGTGTTATAGCAAAAGCCTGTTTGTCTGGCAGTGGAACCGGGTCACTGGTGTTTATTGATGATCTGACTGCTGATTAAAGTAGCAGGATGAATTCTGAAACTCAGATTCAGCCAAATGCTGCAAAAACCGAGAGGATGCCGATTCATACTGAAGATGAATAATAAACCAAAACATACAGTGAAAGCTACCCAAGGCAAAGAAATGTGATATTCTTCACTGGCCAAGTCAATCACCTGCTCTCAACCCAATAGAGCATTCTCTTCACTTACTGAAGACGAGACTGAAGGCAGAAAGACCCACAAACAAGCGGCAGCTGCAATAAAGCCCTGGCAAAGCATCACAAGGGAGGAAACTCAGCATTTGGTCATGTCCATGAGTTCCAGACGTCAGGAAGTCATTGACTACAAAGGATTTTCATCCAAGCATTAAAGGCAATCATTATGTTTGTAATTATGTTAGTTTGTTCCATTATTTATGAGACCCAAAAATGTGTGCGTTTTGTGTGTTACGAAATGACTGAATGATTAATGCTGCATGCTTGGCAAAGCCCTTGAACTAAAGCTTGACTTCACTCACATCTTTAAAAGCCAATGTGTTGCTGTACAAAGAACAAATGTTCCAAAATTTATGGCCCCAAATGTATGGTCATTCATTCATCTTCTATGCCGTATTTGTATTGCATACGGGTCGCATGGGGCCTAGAGCCTACACCACAGGCAATTTGGGACTGGCAATTGTTCTAATCTGCATGTTTTAGGGCTGTGGGAGGAAACCAGAGTACCCAGAGGAAACCCACCAGCTGCTGGGGGAACATTCAAACTTCATGCACACATCATCAAAAAACAAACCAAGTTTCAGATCTAAATGCTGAAATTTTAGGAAAACCCTTGTAACAGGTAGAAGCTTCTCAGCTTGTTCAGAATAGCAGAATGCAGTTAAAAGACTAAAAACTCACTTCATTTCTCTATACTTATATCGGTTACTCCTAAAAGATTTTGTTCATCAAAAACCTGGGTGGGAGCGGAGCCTAAAAACAGGTGGACAATGCATGAAAATGTGAAATCCCAAACAGGAAGTGGAAAGAGGTGGGAAAAAATATACCACTTAGCAAACTTATGTGTTCTGATTGGCTAGGAACATGCACTTCCTCAAAGGGTTGAACAGACACTGAACCAGCATGTTCAGAAAAAGGAGCGAATCAAAAGGAAAATTCAGGGATGTCAGAGTCCATGATCTGAGTTGTATTAAAGCTGGAACGTTTTAGGAGCAAAATGATTTTTTAATATCAAAACCTACTTTCCACCTCTTACTGTAATCAGTCTGTGAAACTACCTGCATAGGGAGCATTTGGAGCTTAATAAAAACTCACCACATGCCATTGGCCATCGTTGATAGCTTTGCCTCCACTGGTGACCTTAACAGACTGCTGGTTCTTGAACTGAACCTCGATCCGGCCATTCCTCAATCCCAGCATGAGCCACCTGCCCGGCATCGATTCAGCGTACAACACCACACCCTCTGGGTCAAACGTCCTGAAGTCAAACTCGGCAGCAAACCTGCTCCTGATAACAAAAATACAGGATTTCAATGTTGGGATTTTCCAAACATGTCTTGGTTAACTTCTGTAGAAAAAACAAACAAACAAACGAAAAAAAATCTCACTTTTTGTCCGCTGGAAACTGGAAGCGCAGGTAGATCATAGGCTGGCCTGTGAACTGCTCTCCCAGGTATAGTATCTCCTCGTACTTGTGGTCGTAGAGCCCGAGACATTCATGGATTTTTTCGCAGGAGTGCCCGTTCTCTGCCAGCTTCAGCCCGTCACGTCCATCACAGTGACAGGAGTAGCTGCCCTGTGTGTTTACACACACACCATCACATATGTCCTGCTCACACTCGTCCACGTCTGACCACGACACAAAAGACACACACATACACATCGTCAGTCAGTTGTCAGTTCAGTTTTTTGTGGGCAAAATAGAATGCAAATAAAGCAGATGCTACCAGAGCTTTAGAAGGATTAATATAAGGAGGCAGTTTTGGCATCTGTATCAAATTATTAACCCGGTTCGCACGTACGTCCGGGAGCCTTAAATTTAGGTAAATCAGGTTTTCATTTATTTCATATTTAACTTCATTTACATATCTTTTCTAAATGTTTGAATTGTTTTTAGATGCAATAATGAAAACAATTATAGTGTTGGAAATTGGTTTTATTGGAATGATATGTTTTCGGGTGGTTGGAACGGATTATCTGCATTTACATTATATCCTATGGGAAAACGCGTTTCACAATAAGAAATCGCCTCCAGATTAAATTCATATTCCTAGGTACCGCGATAAACTGCGAATAAGTTGGTAAACTGGGCTTACCAGGCCTCTAGAAAAATGTATAATTATTAGCTGATAAATGTTTAAAAAAGAGGGTTTTTTTTTTGTAAAACTTGGTGCAACATCACTCCCACTGGTCAGCTACTATAAATGCAGAGAACTAAACAAATTATTCAAGATAAGAAGAACTTTATTAATCCAAGAGGGAAATTGGAGGAATGAAGGATGGAGCTGATTTTAAATTGTTTAAAAGATTTATTTAAGTTGAGCCTAATAATCAGCTGTTTAAATGAATTAGGCTCCTCCCCATTAGAATAGATGAGCGTTATTAGCTGGCATGCATATCGTTCATCATTTCTGTCCAATTACTGAGGGACAGACTCCCCTGGGGAACTTGGAAATAACTTTGGAGAGACGAGACAAAGACTAGTTATCAATAGTAGGTTTTACATTTAATGCTAATAAGCTACATTTCACACCTGCGCAGAGATAATGACCTATATTACACATTGGATCAGAATTGGCCCAACCAAATTTTTTGGCTCTATGGGTTATGGGGCTCAAGTTAAAATGTGAAACGGTGTGCTATAGCTCCACCATTAGGCCGTGTGAAGTCATGCCCCATGCTTAAATAGAGGACTAAAGCACAGTAGCACTCCATCTGTAGCACTTACAGTTGGAGTACAGCAGAAACTCTACCAACTTTAAAAAAAAATTTTTTATCTGAAACCAGCAGTTTAGGGCAATCAGGCCAGAACAATCACTGCACTAAAGGAGAAAATCATCCCTGTATTTGCAGTATTTTTAGTACAATCTACAGTATAATTATACAAGATTCCACCCTGTTTTTGTAGAGAATCTTTGTGGTGAGATCGACGTTCTTTATCTGGTACTTTGGCCCTGTAACTGCAGTGCAAAACACCTAAAAAAAATAAAAAAAAACCACTACGTTCGTATGTCAAGGTGAGCAAAAAGCTAACAGGAAGAACGCATCAGGAAAAAAAAACAAAAAAACACTTTGAACACGTCTGAACACTCCAGTACTGTTTACACTGAGTGTATGTGCGTGTGCGTT